>NW_027202505.1:2587500-3225486 GCF_024711535.1 Dipodomys merriami | reverse complement strand
CATGTCGGAATATTTTGATCTTTGTTTTAGAGGCTGCTCGTTCCCCTCCAATGTCTGGAGATCCCCTGGTGAAGGACTGTTGATCATGATTACTTCCTTTGTACTTTAGAAGATCTGTTTGCTCTCCATGTGAGGGCAATCTGTGTGTGAAGAGATCCTTCCCTTTGTTATATGCAGGTTAGAAGAGGGCAGGTTAGATTTGGGGTTCCCACCACTATAAAAGGAAAGTAGAACACTTCTGTGTGTGTTCATCCTAGTGTGACATGGCTCTCCTCTTTACTCTCTGGCTCTTAGCCAAGATTTCCTTTTATCTTCTGAGTCTACCCAACGCAATTGCTCTAGAGTGCTCCTTGGCACCCATTTTGCACCTTGAGCTGTCTCTTATCAAGTCTTTCATATGTTCAGAAAGCAGTTCTTAGAATTCAAATTGCTCTATATGCATCTTAGACAGGAAAGAGTGTCTCAGCCAAAATGTCCTGAGGACATCATTCTAGTTAGCCACCCACACTACTACCTCAAAGCTCATTCTTCTCCTCTGTATGTGTGAAACATCCTACCTCAAATACCATTCTCCTCTGGAGTTCTAGGCTGACTTCCAATTGACTATTCTACTCTTGAAATAATGAACCTCAATGCAAGCCTGTCTAGTTTCCACCTTGCAGAAATGTGATCTGTGCCAATGTATAGCAACTGCTTCCTGTTTAGGGAGCCTTCATGGTTTTATTTTTTCTATATTATCTTAAACTGTTGTTTCCATGTGTTCTAGAAAAGCAATGAATATACTCATTCTATTCCCTTGAACCAGGATTCTTATTGCCTTTCTATTACCACAGTGCAACTCTGAATTCCTTTTTCCCGTATAAGGAGTTTCAAAGTATCTTGGAAACCCATATAATAATAATATGGAAATAGAGACAAAGGGTTAGGAACGAAGCTGAAATATGAGGGGGAAATGTTAAAATGTAGACAACAGTGTCAGATCAAATACATATTTTTTTCTCTGTAACCAGAATCAATTTTGGTATTGAAGTTCAACTCCCTTCAAAGTCAGAAATTTAATCTAAGTTATTTCTAGGTAAACTCAAGATACTTTGAGATAAAATTAATCAATTCCATTTTAACTTGACCAGTTAAAGATATTACACCACTACCATCCTGCTTTCCATGTCCTTCTGAAAAGCAGCCACGGCACTAGGGTGAGGTACCTTCCCTGACTCTTTTCTGATGTCTCAACATCACCCACCAATTCCTTCACTGATGTCCACAGTCCCCATCAGCCCAAGCATCAGGACAGAGGGTTCATCTGTATTCCTTTTGCCTCAACTACAAGTTCCTTTGGGGCTCCTTGTCTTGTTCACTCTCAATCTTTCCCTTCATTTGACTCTTTAATACTTTAAAATGATCTTTAGGACCAAGAATGGGAAATGCTATTTCTACTTGTCAACTGAGATGAACTGTCCTGCCCATTGGTACTTTTGCAGGTGCTCCATCATGTGGACATGGGAACTTTTCCACTGGTCCTCATCCTGGAAGATATCAGGAATTTGTCTTACCCCACTTCCAAGGCTCACTCCACTGCAAAAGAGATGACACACTGGGTATTTTCTTTCATGACTAGACTGAAATTGTAGCTCTAGTAGAGTTCCTCTGGCTGTTCTCTGGTCCTAGCTTAGATCATGTTTACCTAGTTTATAGAACAAAGAACTTCTGCTTTTCATCTATGCTGTCATATTTTATTGATTTTAAGGTGCATATTTTTTTATATACATGTATCTCTTATTTGGGATGTACCTTACAATTGATGATATCTTAGGTATTTATAGGCTGAATGTCTGTTCCACCAAAATGTATATGTGATGGCTTTAGGAGACTTTGGAAGGTAAATAGGTTTAGATACATCAAAGGTAGGCTCATGATGGAATTAGTATCCTTCTAAGAAGAGGAACAAACCAGAAAACAGGTCTGTGTTCTTTCTTCCTCTCTATCCCATTCGGCCTCCACACCTCTCTCTCCTCCTTCTCCCTCTTCCACTCCTCTCCCCCAGCTCCTCTCCCTCCCCCTCTCTTTGTATGCCATGTGATGACACTATGAGAAGGTAACCTACTGCAAGCCAGGAAGAAGATCCTCACCAGAACCCTGATCTTGAAATTGCAGCCTCCAGACGATGAGAACTCAAAGTCTGCTATTTCAGCCATGCAGTCTATGCAATTTTGTTTCAATGGAGGAGGAGGAGGAGGAGGAGGAGGAGGAGGAGGAGGAGGAGGAGGAGGAGGAGGAGGAGGAGGAGGAGGAGGAGGAGGGGGAGGAGGGGAAGGGGGAGGGGGAGGAGGGGAAGGAGGAGGAGGAGGGAGGAAACTTAGACATTAAATGTGATAAAATGTGGTTATTTCCAATTGGTTGTTTATAGCCTAACTTTATGACTTATATATTAGTTTCATAAGGCAACTATCAACTAAGAAGTTTAAACAACAGCAATTTATTGTCCATAGATTTGAAGCCTGAAATTCAAGATCAAGGTGCTGGCAAGCTTTGTTCCTTCCAAGGGCTCTGAGAAGCAACTGTTCTAGGCATCTGTCATGGTTTATACATACCACCTTCTCTCTGTCTCTTAACATTATGGCTATCTCTGAGCCCAAATTTATAGTTTTTCTAAGAATCAGTTCTATTATATTGGAGCCCATATGAATAACTTCATTTTAACTTGATTACCACCATAGTTATTATCTCCTAATAAGGATAAAATCTAAGATACTAAGGGTAAGCCTTCAAAATATGAACGCAGGAAAGACACACAATTTAACCCATGCACCTTAATTTCTTCAAAGATTTTCTTTGATTGCTACTCTTTCAATGCTTGGAATGAAAATTCTCTGCCACAAATTTTAAAACATAGTTAAAACATTAATAGGAGCCCTAACCACTTCCTTGTCTTTATCATTCCCATTATAGCAATCCTAGCAATTAAGTGATAACAAAATAAGGAGAGGGCCTTAGGAAACATTCAGGTAGAGGGAATAAAAGGAAATCTATAGTCATACTTCAAAAGTGTGTCCAACTTCGTTAAATCAGCCTAAGATGTCAGATTTGCCAGGTAAAACCAGCAGTAACATTCTATGGACTACTCAAAATTGTTTGCTCAAGGGCATCCTAACCAGAGAGAGGTGGAAAACACTCAGGAATTTTGAAGCTATGACCCGAAGCAGCTGACTAGAAACAAGACTATTTATAAGATCAGGTGAACCTCCTTCTTCCCCTTCTCCTTCTTTCTCCTTCCCCTTCTCCTGCTCCTTCCCCTTCTCTTCCTTTTCCTTCTCCTCTTCTTCCTCCTCCTCCCCCTTTGCCCTTCTCCTCCTCCTTTGCTTCCTCCTCCTCCTCTTTCTTTCGGCTTTTGATGTTGCTACTGGAGTTTTAACTCAGGAATTCAAGGCCTGGGCACTGATCTTTAGCTTTTTCACTCAAGGAAAGCACTCTACTTCTGTCTGTTTTTACTTTTAGTGGTTAATTGGAAATAAGAATCTCATGGACTTTTCCTGCCTGGGCTGGCTTTGAACTGTAATCCTCAGATCTCAGCCTTCTGAGTAGGTAGGTGTGAGCCACTGGAACCTGGCTCAGTTTTCTTCTTTTTTATTTTATTCATCTAAAGACATTTCATTTATTTGTTCATTTATTTACTTATTTATTTGGTGACACCAGGGTTGAACTCGGGGCCCAGGCTTGCCAATGGATGAATCATTAATGAATTTTTATTACCCTCCATCACATTCTTCAACCCACACGTGGCAACTGGTTTTGTATGGAGGAACACTTCGAAACAATTTTCTCCCCCATCTTAAGTAACATGCAGGAAGATGTGCCCAGCTGATGCTATGATTTCATGTGCCCTTGGCATGAAGCCCCATGACTGAGAGTCAGGGCTTTCAGGGAGGAAACAGGAAGCTCCACAGATAAAAGGGTTTTGTTTGTGTTCAGTAGAGAAGGATCTTCATTTTGGCATTGCCAGGAAGCCAGTCTTTTTCCACCCAAAAGACCACATTTCCTGAAGAACAGATCTCTGCTCCTCCCCAGCTGGTAGACAGTCTGTGGGGTGGAGAGAAAAAGGCAAGCCAAAATATTAACAATGGAACAAGGATGTGTGCAGTGAAAGGGACCCGGGGCAAAGGTAGGGAGAGTTCAGGGAGGAGGAGAAAGCACATGGTCCCAGTGCAGAGCAGGGAAGTGACTGTGTGGGGAAGATCTACAAAGTTAGGCAGAAGGGAAGAGGCAGAGGAAGAGACCTGCTGATTAGGATTTGTGCCAAGGGCAGCAGTCTAAACTGGTGGTGGAGCAACCAAGCATGGAGAAAGCTGGCTCAACCAAACATATCTACATCCTGAGCTTTGCAGTTGACCCAGGATCACCACACAGCAAGGACTTCCTTCATTGTAGGTCCAATGGAGCCAGTCTGTTCCCTCATTCTCACTGGTTCATGATGCTGTGGTATCAATGTACAAGTTTTTAGGCACTGTTGAAGCTGATGTTGCCAGGTGATTCCCAAAATTCACTCTAGATTATATGAATCAATTTAGGTCTGCAAAATTACCTAACTGGCCCTTCAGTTAAATGCCAATTCAGTGACAAATACTTTCTCTCAAAGTTAGTAAGTTAGAAAAGGGCTCCTTTGTTGATTTTTTTTTTTTTTTTTTTTTTTTTGCATCTCTTGGTTATCCAGCATCAACTGAGTGCATTCTGGTCTGAGTTCCTGCAAAGTCCTGCCCCCAAAATGTCCCATTTTGGTCCCTTCCATCTTTTCATGTATTGTTTACACAAAGATGACAAAGAAGATATGTAAGACGTTAGGCAAACACTCTACCACTAAGCCACATTCCCAGCCCCTGTACGACAAACAATGCAGCTGGAATTGGTTTTTGCAAATGGTTTGTGAAGTTTCACTTTTGCCATATGAATATTTGATTGAAGCAGCAGTATTTTGTGGGGGAAACATCCTTTTCCACTTTTTAGTGTTACCATTGTTATAAATCAAGTGGCTGTACAAGGATCTCTTTCAAAATTCTCTACCTTGTTCCATTGGATTGAAAAGAGAATAAATGACCCCAAAATGTCCCTCCTTAACAAATTTTTTTTAAATTAGGAAAGGTGATTAAGAAGCAATAAGCAGAGGGAAGCTCTTCACATTCCCATTCCTTTTTTGCCTAAAAGCAGAATATCATTTCTTCTAGACAGCTATAGACTGTTAGCCCAAAGACAGAATCAGGGGAATCCATAAGCAAACATTAGTCCATGGGCTCCTCCCACACATTTACTTTCCCATGGTGTTTTCTTCTTTTTCTTCTTTAATTTTATTTTCTTGTAAAGATGCTGTACAGTTACATCAGTAAGGTAATGAGAACATTTCTTGTTGGGCATTGTTACCCCCTCTTTTGTTTTTCTCCCACTATCCCTTCCCTCCCCTACCTCCCCCTGTTTTCTTCTTTAGAAGCTTGAAAGCCTTTCCCTTGTCTTTTCAATTATGTCCAGATTTTTTTGTCCCTTGTTAAAGATGCTATACAATCCAATGTTCTAAGTCACTGCTTTGAGTTACTCTTTATTGAGGTTCCTCCTGTGTTAATCAACTTTTTTCTAAATAAACTTATTTATTAATAAATTAATAAACATATGTTTTTTCTTGTTCATTTGTCTTTGTCATAGGACTTCATCCCACCAAGAATTCATGAATGCTGAGGAAACACCATTATTTTCTCCTTAACAAGACCATTGGTTTATTATGGTCAAATACTGTACTGTCATAATAATTACAATTGCTTTATAATCAGCCCAAATGCCTGATGATGTAGGTTCTCCTAGCCTTTTATTTTATTCTTTTTTTTTTTTTTTTGTCAGTTGTAGGGCCTGGGCACTCTCCCTGAGCCTCTTTTTGCTCAAGAATAGCATTCTACCACTTGAGCCACACAGCACCACTTCCCGCTTTTGAGTGGTTAATTGGATAAGAGGGGCTCATGGGGACTTTTCTGCCCCTGCTGGCTTCAAATCCCATTCTCAAATCTCAGCCACCTGAATAGCTAGGATTACAGGTGTGAGACACCTGTAAGCCTTTTATTGCATTCTTTTTGTCTTAGGTTTAGCCCTTTTCATACACATATATATGTTTGTTAATATTCACTTCAAATGCCAGAAGGCATTTTGGGATGCTTTGTATAAATTCAGACTAATTTTTGAGAAACTGTCATCTTTTACAATATTGAGACACCCAGTCTATAAAAATGGTATATCTTTCCATTCACTTAAGTCTTCCTTCTCTCACTGTCTTCTTAATAATAGGGTGGAGTTCTTGCCTATTTTTATTTCATTTATGCCCTGATTGGGATTTTTTGTTGTTGTTTTGTTTTGGGTTTTGTTTTGTTTTTTTTTTTTTTTGCCAGTTCTGGGGCTTGAACTCAGGGCCTGGGCACTGTCCCTAAGCTTCTTTTGCTCAAGGTTAGCACTCTACTTCTAAGCCACATTCCCAGCCCTGCCCTGATGGTTTTTGAAACCCTTATAAATGCTATGGTTTCTATTTGTCTGTTGTTATTGCTCTTGCTGCTAGTACACAAAAGTACAAGTGAGTTTTTGTTTTGTTTCTGGGACAAGTTCTCATTATATTACTTAGGGTAATCATGCATTTATATGTTCACATAATCCTCCCACCTCAGCATACTGAGTAGCTGAAATTGCAAAAAGATATCACCTGACTGACAAAGTATGATTGGTATTTAAATATTGAACTTGTAACCAGCAACCTTGCTAAAATTACTGATCAATTCCAATAGGGTTCTTTAGATTTTTTTCTATATAATAATATCTACACAATCAGGTTGCCCCTCAAACAATGAAACTATGCCAAACCATATGATAGAATTTCTTTCTCTGGCCTTTTGCTAGAACTTGTACTGCAACTTTAAGTAGATGTAGAGCTCACTGACATCTCAAAGGGGAGACTTTCAACTGTTCATCATTAAGTATTATGCTTACTTTAAGGTATTCTTTTATATACCCAGGAGCCAGTAGCTCACACCTATAATCTTAGCTACTTAGGAGCTGAGAACAGGTGAATTTTGGTTCAAAAGAAGGCCAGGCATAGAAATTCAAGAGACCCCTCTCAACCTATAACCAGGTGCACTGGAACACATCTGTCATCCCAGCTATATAGGAAGCTAAAATTTAGGAAGATCATGGTATCAGGTAAGCCCAGGATGAAAATTCCTCAGTATTCCATTTCTACCTCCATGGAAGGAAGCTTGACACAGTGGCACACATTTGCGATCCCAGAAAAGAGGATTGTGGCTCAGGTATGGGAAGCGAGACCCTTTCCTAAAAACAGCCAGTGGAAAAACAGAGCCAGAGGTATGGCTAGCAGTATCACCTCAAATGATAAATGCAAGGCCCTGAGCTGAAAGCCTAGTAACAACAAAAAAATTAAGGTAAATCATTACTTTTAGGTTGTCATTCGATTAAAGAACTTCTTTCACTAAGACTGTTTAAAATTCATGAATAATAATAAATTTTATAAAATCCATATTTTGTATCTATTGAGATGATTCTTTGAGTAATTATCCTAATTTGTTGTCAAATGTTGACCTAGTCTTGAATTTCTAAAGCCTACTCATTCATGATGATATATTAGCCTTTTTATGTATTGCTGAATTCATTTTCATTGTATTGTATTTAGAATTTCTTGAACATGTCCATGAGAACTTATCCTTTGGTTTTTCCTCTGTTGTAATATCCTTGGTGTAGTACTTTTACTTTGTCTTGAGAAATTGGCTGGTAAGTGTTACTTCTTTTTCTATTCTCTGGAAAGGCTTGTATATTTGTTTGTTTGTTTATTTTTAATATATAGAAGACTTTACAGGAGAGACCATCTGAGCCTGCTGTTCATTGGAAAGTTCTGTTTTGGGGGTGGGGCATGATCAAACCCACAGCCTTGAACCCACTAGGCAAGTGCTGTACCACTAATCACACTTCTAGACCCTGCAAAAATCTTTAATAATGAGTTCACTTCTTTAGTAGATAGAATTCAATTCAGATTTTCTATTTCTTATGATAGTTTTGGTATCCCTGGGTTTTCAAGGAATTTGTTTGTTCCATCTAAATTGTCACTAAGCTAGTCATGGTATTTTTTTTAATTAAGGATGTGCCTTCCTAAATGCCTAACCAGTTTCAAAATCAACAGGTAATAAATGCCCTACAATATGATACACTACACTACCTCTACCACATATGACTTTCATTTAACTGATCATTCAAAAACATGCATCGGTCCAAACTCTGATCAAAGTAATACTCTAGTGCGAACAATGTGCTATTAAGTAAGACAACATTCTTGCTTCATGAAGCTATCTTTTACAGAAGAGAACCCTCAAGAAACAAGCTATTGATGTGTTCTGGAGAACAAATCAGAATAAGGGCTTGAAAAAGACTATTAACCTACACAAGAGTCAAAAAAGCCAACTTTGAGAAGGTCATATCCAATCAGAAACTTGATGAAGTCAGGGAATGAGCAATTTAAAAAAAGCAGGGAAAAAATTAAAAGGGCAAAGCTTCCCAGGGTAAAAATGCACTTGTCGTGTTCTCAGAAGAACATGAGGCTAGTGTGGCTACAATAAAGGGATGGAGGGAGAAGCAGCAGGAAATGAATCCGAAATCTAGGCAGGAATCAGATTTTTCAGAGTGTGCAATAATGATATGAGATATTCTAAAAGTAACAGGAAAGCACTGGTTGAGCAGGCAACTAGCATGATCTAATTTACATTTTTAAATACTGCTCTGATTAACAGACTATACGAGAGCAAAAAAGGAAGTAGGAAGGTCAGTTAGGAAGCTACTGTAATAATCCAAGCCAAGGGTGGGGCTGGCTTTCCCTCTGGTTTTATTTTTCAGGTCCCTAAAGCACCTTAACTTTTTTCTTGCCTACAAAGCATGCTTCAACTCCATCATCCCCTGGAAAGCTTTCTTCTTCTTTCTTGCCCTATCCATAAATGTACTCTCTTCAACATATAGCCCAAATCTCTTTTCCCCATGACAGCTTTCCCAATTACCACATTTGGAAGTGTTACCTCTGTCCTCCTGTGTGCTGCTACAGCATAAATAGCCTTTTTTAAAAATGTTCCAGATTTGTCAAGTATTTTCTTCAATGTGTTATGATCTCCTAAACAGACTAAAAATTCCATTGTAAAGGGATCCTTGTTTTCTATTGAAATATATTCTTTTTCAAAACTTACCTGATCCTAAACACATGGCTTCTATACCGAATATTTTAATACTCACATTAACAAAGCTACCACTCCCATTTCTCCCTTCTTTTTTATCTCTAAGAAGAAAGTACAATGACATGGCATTTGTGAGCCAGGTGCCAGTGGCTCAAGCCTGTAATCTAACTATTGGGGAGAATGAGAATGAGAAGATCACAATTCAAGGCCATCCCAGGCAGGAAAGTTCATAGAACTCATCTGGGTGCAGTGCTGCATACCTGTAACCCTAAGCTATGTGAGAGACTCAGAATGGGAGGATCATGGTTCCAGGCTTATCTGGGCAGAAAAGTCTACAAGACTTCATCTTAACAAATGGAAGCTATATGCAGTTGCAGCACACACCTGTCCTCCTAACAATGATAGGAAGCCTAAAAGAGGTGAATCTCAGTTTCACCACAAGCCTGGAAAGGAAGTAAGACTCTTCTAGTTCAAAAACAGCCAGTGAATAGTGGGACTGGAAGCAGTAGGGAATCTGCCTACTAAATGAAAGGCCCTGAGTTCAAACGACAATATTTTCACACACACAAAAATACTCTTTGGGGTTTATCATGTGATGAGTAGCTATCATTTGGAAATGGTGATAAGTACTTAGTATGTGGACCCTGGGGTACTGGACCTATGGCTTTGAGCTTTGAGAAAATGTTGAGATACCATGATGAATAAAGTGAACATGGTCTCTGGGGGACCCTGAGCTCCTCACAAAGCTCACAAATGTCTCCTCCAATGCTGTCTTATTATTCCAATATTTTCATTGTGGCTTTGGATTTAAATAAATTCCTAATGCAAATCCCATCTTTTCTTAACTTGTTTGTGAATGTTATGAAGATACTCTGTTATCATGAAAGCCTTTAGAGTTCCCCTTACATGTTTATGTTTTTTAATCCCTTTGAATTTGATTTTTATGTCTTAGGTAAATGACATTCAAATTACATCTTTTCATCTGAATATTAATGATCTCTGTACTATTTACCAGAAAGTTCACCTTTTATCTCAGTGCCTCCTCGGCAATGCATCCAGTCCACGAATGCAAGGAGGTTCATTCCTGTTTGTTCCGATGGACTATTTGTTCATCCTTAAATCAATGTTACATGTGGTTATTACTGTAGCTTTTTATGTGATATTCACAGAGAAAGTCCTCCAACCTAGTTCTTAATCTTTAAAATATCTTAAATATTGTAATTTAACATAGCTATGACTGCGGCTATTTCTACTCCTCTCTAGTTCTGTCATTTCTTCTTCCAAATTTCTTCTTCTTAGCAAATTTGAATGCACAAATTTCAAGCTGTAATATTTTCCTGGAAGAAAGCATGATCACCAGCAATGTGTCCAACCATAAGACCTACTTTCCCTGATTTCTGCTTCTTTACAGGAGACACGTGTCTATCTTTTGACTCTCATTCTTCATGTAGCCCTACTGTAAATAGGCCTTCCTCAGCTAGCGGGGGCTTACAAACTCCATCTCTGTTCTTCCTGTGGTTATTCTAGAAAGAACAACATGCACTGTTAACTTATCCTGAGGATAGTCACCTTCCTCCCAGCTTATAGAAAACCTCAGAATCGGGGCTGGGAAGGTGGCTCAGAGGTAGAGCGCTTGCCTTGCATGCCTGAGGCCCTGGGTTCGATTCCTCAGCACCACATAAGCAAAAAGTAAAAAGCCGGAAGTGGTGCTGTGGCTCAAGTGGTAGAGTGCTAGCCTTGAGCTGAAGAGCTGAGGGATAGCGCCCAGGCCCAGAGTTCAGGCCCCATGACTGGACCAAAAAAAAAAAAAAAAAAGAAAAGAAAAGAAAACCTCAGAATCCTCTTTATTCCTTTACTCCCTGTCTTAATTTACATGCTACTTTTGTCTTAGTCGCAATTGTATGTATTTAGCCTATATTAAAATCTTGTTTCTAGACTCATTTTTTATTTACTTGTGAATTACTCCATATTTACCTCATTTTAAAATCCTTTATTCCTTATTGTACCTTGCCTTTTCATCTTTAATATCAATTATGATTGTCATCAATGACACAAAGTCACTAAAGAGGAGGAAAACTACATTTCTTCATTAGATGAAGATGCATTATTCTTTTTTATTTATAGTCAAGGTGATGTATAGAGGGGTTATAGTTACATAAGTAAGGTAATAAGTACATTTCTTGTTGAACTTGTTACCCCCTCCCTCATTTTTCTCCTAGTTGCTCTCTCCCCAACCCCCCAAGTTGTACAGATCACTTTCAACATATTGTCTTGTGAATATCACTGTTGCATTGGTTCCCCCCTTGTCCTTTCTCTCACCATTCTGTTGTTCCCCTTCCCTTCCCTAATTCAGATAAATGTATACAATACTAGGATACCAAAATCAAATACAGTGACAACAGGGGATAAACCATAGGTGGAAGAACACACAAAAGAAACAAGAAATCACATAGTACATTAAAAACAACAACAAAGAAAAACCTTTTGTGTCTAGGTCTTGGAGTTCATTTTGCTTAGCATCAGAAGAGGCATTATTCTGGAAGGGCATTTTTCTCTATGCACTGAATTCTAAGTCATCAGTATTTCAATCACTCAGCTTCCAATGTCTCATGGCTTCCATTGTCAGCTCTGAGAAGTATGTAACACACCCTTTGCTTAAACTGATGACTATTTAGTTAGTTTTTGTTTGTTTTTGATACAAGATGGCTCTACACAGTCTAGGCTGGCCTAAAAGTCTTGAGTGCTGGAATAATAGGCATAAGCCACCATATTTAACTTGTAAAATACTCTTTTGTGGATAATTTGTCTTTTGTCTTTTCTGGCCATTTCTTTAGGAATTTTGTCTACCTTTGGTGTTCCTTGTATGAATTTGGGGTTTTTATCAATTCTGGAGAAATGTCCATCATTATCTCCTAGAGTAGTTGCTTCTGCTCCATTCCTTCTTTCTTCTCCTTTTAAGGAAAGTTTTGTGTTTTTTTTTTAATTGTGAAAATGCCATACAGAGGGGTTACAATTACATGGGCAAAGTAATGACTACATTTCTTTTCTTTTTCTTTTTTTTTTTTTTTGGGGGTCTGGTCGTGGGGCCTGAACTCTGGGCTTGGGCGCTGTCCCTCAGCTCTTCAGCTCAAGGCTAGTGCTCTACCACTTGAGCCACAGCGCCACTTCTGGCTTTTTTCTTATATGGTGCTGAGGAATCGAACCCAGGGCCTCAGGCATGCAAGGCAAGTGCTCTACCACTGAGCCAACTTCCCAGCGATGAGTACATTTCTTATCAAGCATTGTTGCCTCCTCCTTTGTTTCCCCTTCCCATCCCTTCCCATTTTCCCCTTCCTCCCTCCCCCCCACCCCACTTCCTCCTGCCAAAGTTGTAAAGTTCATTTTTCCTCCTAACATCTTGTACATCTAATTGTTGCAATGAGTCCACCTGTATACCTATTTAAATGATTTGTTTTTTCCCTCCCCCTCCACAAATATACCAACATCAAATACAGTGAAAACAGGGGTTATACTGTGGGGGAGGGACACTCAAAGCAACAAAAAAATCATCTTGTAAATATGTTAGAAACAATCACAAGAAAGAAAAAAACATTTGAGTCCTTATCTTGGGGTTCATTTCGCCTAACATCAACTTATCTGACCTTTTCTGCTTGACTCAGACATATACTAGTAATTGCAAATAAGGGAAACCATGGGACCTATGTTTCTTTGGGTCTGGCTTACTTCACTTAACATAATTTTTTCCAAGTTTAAAGCAAGTTTTTAAGTGTATGTTAGACTTTCCCTTGCTATCATCCACATCTTCTAACTTCTGTTTATATTGCCTGTCTTTTAGTCTCCTTGCTTAGCATTCCAGATAATTTCTTATGCCTTTCCATTTAATCCATTAATCCTTCTTTAAGTTTTTTAATTTTAGATTTGTATTTTTTAGTGGTATTGGAGTTCTAACTCAAGTTCTCAAGCTTTCTAAGCAGCCACTCTGCTACAAAGCTATGCCTCCAGCCCTCTTTTGTGCTGGTTATTTTTTCAGCTAGGGTCTTCCTTCCTTCCTAGCATGTACCCAGACCATATTCTACCTATTTTAGGCTTCCCTTCATCATTGTAATGAGAGGAGCATACTACTATACCCAGATTCTTCCACTGACATAGTCTTGCAGAATTTTCTGCTGTCTGAGCTAGAATCTCAATCTTCCCCATCATAGCATCTTGTTAAACTAGATTGACAAGCATTACCATGACGACCATCTATAGATTAAGAAAGAGTCTCACATATATACCTGGGCTGGCCTCAAAGCTTTATCCTCCAAGTCTCAGCCTCCCAAGAATTTAGGGTTACAGAAGTGAGCCACTAGTACCCAGTTTATTTTTGCATTTTTTATTTCTAGAAGTTGTTTGGTCCTTTTTAAATCTTGTAATTGCTACTCGTTTTCTGAAGAATTTACAAACTTGTCTTTATTTCTATGACCATAACAAGCACAGCTTTTTATTTTTCTCTACATTTAACAATACAGAAAGAATTCGTAAGAAAGTTTATTCTGCTCAGTTGATTCTGCTATCCCCTCACCATGTTTTGTTTTCTTGTTTGCCTTATTATTTCTCATTTTACTGAAAATTAGAGGGAGTCGCCTTCATCCAGGAGATTTGCCTTTGATTCTTCCCGATATCTAGGGTTGGTATAGAGTACACTATGAATCATGAACACCTTACACAAGTTCATGGCTTAAGGTTCTCTGAAACACAGCTGATATAAAACTGTCCCTCAAAACCTGTGCAAAAGCTAGCTAGTGGCCTCAAGTTATAGTTCCATTTTCCTCTTGCTTTCTTTAATAGACCAAATTCCTTGCTGTCCTAGGGAAGTGGGAACATGGCGTTACTGGCTTACCTTTGTCCTGAGAAGTTCCACCATACAGAGAGTCTCCTATAAGATGCTCCATTTTGGACAAGGCATATCATTTGACTAAATTCTTTGCCCTGAAAGGTGGCTTTAAAACCAAAGTCTATATTAGGATCAACCAATGTTCTGAGGGCAAATACAACATTGATTTTAATCTTGATCCAGATCTCTAGGTTCCCTCTTGACCATAGGTTTTGGCCTGTATTTTCTTTTTATCTGCCCAGCTCTTTATTGCTTTTTCAATTTTAAAAATACATCCAACATCTGAACATTTTCAGTGGAACTTTGATCCAAATAACCTAGCTTTGCCATGGTAAGAAACAGAAGTTCACCATTTCTTTTCTTCATTAGCGCTGAATGAGCTAAGTTCTCCTGGACAGCTACAATGTTTGTATGAGGTTCCTCCGGGCAGAAGAGAGTACATGCCAGAATAATTTCAGAAGAGCTTTTTGCTCTTTCTTCTTCCTGCAACTACAGAGGAAGGATGCTTTTTATAAATATAGTGGTTCCTCTTGGTGATTTTTTAATACACCTGCTCTTCTTCTGCTCTCTGTACCAAACTATATCCACAAAGCTTTCTTCCCTCCACCAGCTATATACCCAATTGCCACAACTATTACAAACAAAGGATATTGCTTTTTTGTGCATCCAAATGTACTTTTCACCTGAACATATATGACTTTTCTGGGTCTTTCTACGGCCTGCTGCTGCTGGGCCCAGTCATCATCCCTGTACAGCTTCTTGCTTCCTCCTAGGTAGCTTCCACCTCACCTCATCCACTTGGGACAATCGTCGCACATATTCTGAAGCCTGTCATTAAATTCCTTTCCTTTCATTGCGATGGCAATATGCTTGACAACTTAAAGGAGGAAGGAGGGAATTATTTTGGTTCACAGTTTCAGATGGTCCCATCCATGGCTGCTTGGCCCCATGAGTTTGGGCAGAACCTGATGGTGGTAGGTTCACCTCCATGTAAATGACAAGAAGCAGAGAAAGAAGGGGAGAGAAGAGGGACCAGGTATAAGTTTCAGGGCATGTCCCCAGGACCCACTTCCTCTAGCAAAACTCTATCTTCTAAGTGTCTACAACTTCTTGGTCCAACCAGCTGGGTACCAAGAATATAATCAAACAACCTATGGAAGGTATTTCATATCCAAACCGTAATACCCACTTCTTTGCTGTAAATAGAGTTTTCTTTAGGCTTTTATTATTTTCATTTTCCTTGTAGCTTTTGGATATTTTTCAAAGCTGCCATGTTTATATTCAAAGGCTTGAGTCATCCTAAGACCCCTCTTTCTCTCACATCCAATACTCAATGCATCCAGAAAGTCCTGCCAACTCTGCCTCTACAGAATTCAGCTACTTCCTGCTGTCTCCAGCTCTATCCTAGTCCTAGCAACCACTATATTTTACCTGAACTCCTGCACAGTGTTCTAATCAGTCTTCCACATTCACCTTAGCTACTTTATAGTCTCTTTTTGATACATAAGATAGATTCTATCACTGGTGCTCAAATCTTCCTGTAGTTTCTCATTTCACCTAGAATGAAATCCCAGGTTTTTAGTATGGCTGTGATACCTCACATTCCCTCCACTCCTTTTCTCTCACTATTTTTGGCATTTCAGCCACAATATTTTCCTTTCTGTTCTTCATACAGGTCAAGCATACCTGTACTTCTGGGCCTTTGTACTGTAAAACCTTCTGTAGGAATGCTCCACCACTTTTGTGCCCCATGACTCATTCCTTCTCACTTCATTTTCAAGTATCACTTTATCACCACTGTCTAATAAAATATCACTAACCCATTTATCTGGTCTGCCTCCTTACCTAGTTTTATTTTTCTTCTTGGTACTTATTACCACCTCACACATTTATAGATATCTGCAGTGTTGTTTGGAGTCCTCTGTTTTCTTTCACCAAAATACAAACCCTAGAAGAACAAGATTATTCTATCCTGGCTATCCTGGCTTTTTCCACTCAAGGTACAGTTCTATCACTTGAGTCACACCTCCACTTCCAGCTTTTTGATGGTTAATTGAAGATAAGAGTCATGGATTGTTCTTTGGCTTTGAACCATGATCCTCAGCTTTTAGCCTCCTGAGTAACTAGGATTACAGGCATCAGACACTAGTGCCTGACCAGAACAGAAGCTTTGTTTGCTGATGTGCGGCATACATCTAGAACAGGACCTAGCATTATGGTAAGCACTCAGTAAGTATGAGGGAATGCTATAAATGGAGGCAGGAAGTATAATGGAAGTAGAGATCAGGCAGCTTTCTTCTCTTGGCTGCCCTCTGATTTCCCACCTCATTGCTTCCCTCTGTCTTCTCTGCTCCTTAATCCACCATCCCAAGGTAACCATGTTCATCTTGAGTCTACAAATATCTCCTGCCTGATGCTCCTCAGCTCACTGATTCAGGTCCAAATCTCAAATCTTATTAACTTACCATGGCCACAAACCTAGAGTCTTATTAGCTAAGAATTGTAGAGATGGGGATGTGAGCATGTCTGTTCACATACCAAATACAGCTGTCTTCTCCAGGCTGTCTACAAAGGACAATTTTGGAAAGCCTTAATTCAAACCAAACACAAGCCTCTTCTCATTCACCTCTGATACAAGCAGAGAATACCCTGTACCTATTATGAGGATGCTTCTAACTCTGAGTCCTGGAAGGTAACAGAGATAAGGAAGATGGCAGGGTAGGAAAATAGGCAAACTCAGTACCATATCCAAAGACAGTGGCCACTGGAACCAACTCCTGCCAAGGACAAATGTGGCCCTCTGCTGCCAGATCTTCTGATAGTTTGAGAGAGGCCAAGAATCTGTATTTTAGTGTAAAATATCTTATGTTTAAATGATGAAAAACAATCCTTTTTTTTTTTAAAGAAAGGATGAAAACTCTATGGAAGCCAAATAAAACACATCTGCTGAGCAAATCTGGCTCAGGGTTACCAGTGTGTAACTTAAGTTTTATATAGTGAGCTCAAAAATAGGACACAGGTAATTTATCACTCAAAAGCAACGTTCCCAGGGGGCTCAATGTAAAGATTTCATTAGCTACAGTAACCAGAGCTCTCTGTCCCCTGTCATAGCACCTACCCCCTCTATCTCCTCTACCCTTCAATCTTGGTAGCAATTCCCATAAACCTTAACTGTATTTGAGCTTTGGAGTAAACCACCTGTTAGAAACCTAGTGCTATCTCCTAGCATTTTTTGGTCCTCTCAAAACTTCAGTTTCCGTATCTACAAAAAAAAGAAAACTAGGGCTGGAAATGTGGCTTAGTGGTAAAGTGCTTGCCTAGTATGCATGAAGCCCTGAGTTTGATTCCTCAGTACCACATACACAGAAAAAGCTGAAATTGGAGCAGTGGCTCAAGTGGTAGCGTGCTAACCTTGAGCAAAATCAGTTCAAGGACAGTGCCCAGGCCCTGAGTTCAAGCCTCAGGACTGGAAAAAAGAAAACTAATTCCTACCTAAAAGGTGTCTAACAGTGTTGAGGGCACTGGTGTCTCACATTCCTAATCCTAGCTACTTGGGAGTAAGGTACAGAAGGATCACAGTTCGAAAAGTTAGAGAGCCCTCATCTCAACTGGTAGGTGGAAACAGAGGTTCACATCTATCATCTCAGCTATAGAGGAAGCATAAATAGAGCATTATGGTCCAGGTAAGCCCATGCAAAAAAGGGAGACCCTATCTCAAAAATGAATAGATCTAAAAGGGTTAAAGGTATGATCCAAGTAATACAGCATCTACCTAGCAAGCACAAAAGCTGAGTTCAAACCCCAGTAGTTGGGGAAAATAAGGTCAAATGTTAGTAGTGATAGAAGCACAGGATAGATAATAGTTATTAATAACAGATGACAAGCTACTTTCCCCCAAAGAAATACACTACCCTAAAGTCTAACAATTGTGATACAGAATGCTCAGAACAAGATAATGCCACCTACAGCTGTGTAAAATAAGAAGAGAGTAACATGCATTGAATATATAGGACAAGGATCTGAAAGAGAGCTTTGCAAAGACCAAGGTCTTCATGTCCATAAAGTTACTTGTGAATTTATTCCAGGAGGTCTACGTTTGTACAAACTAGTACTAATGAAAGATCAGAGATATCAATTATCTCATTATTCAAGAACTCTCTCAACTCTTGAAGCCATTTTTGTGTGCATATTACAACACAGTACTGTGTCAAGTAAAGGCTTGCCAATTTCCCAATGGGCTAAAAAGATAGGTAGATAGACAGACAGACAGACACATAGATAGATGATAGATCTAGACCTGTAGATATATAGATATAGATATATAGATACAGATATATCAGTCCTGTAGTTTAGGGAGACACAGCTAGGAAAAGCTGGCACTGTTGTCAAAGTGGAATCTGCAATGCTATCTCTATGAAGTAAGTCCTCCATTGGCTGCCAATCACCAGAGAGCTTGCCCCTGCCCACCCACCCTACACATACTTTTCTGGGAAAGAGTTACTCCACCAAGAACTGCCAAGTGTGACACAGTCTACAGAGGCCAAGTGGCTTTCGCCACACAAGGCACATCTCCAGAATCATGAAACAGGAAGAAGAGGTCCCAAAGGAGACAATGCAGCCAGGTACCTTTCAGGAAACCAAAGAACCCTACCATGGTTGAAATGAATCTCTGTCTGCAGAAAACTCAAGTAAGCTTCTCTACCAAGGAGGCTTAGAAAGAAAGGAATTATGTCTGATCACCTGTATCTTCCCACTAAAAGTTATTGACCCTTACCTCCATGCCAGATTTGCTTGGGCAGATTCCTATTTCTCAATTGTGGATTCTCACTATGCATTTTCTTTGAGGAAAAATCATTCACTTCTGTTGGCAATGGTCTCTGCTAAGTAGGTACAGTAATTGCTTACAGTCAGGCCCTACTGGCTCACACCACTAATCCTAGCTACTAGGAGGGCTGATATGGGAAGATTGTAGTATGAGGTCAGCCCTGAAAAAACAACTCACCATGCCCTTTCTCAATCCACAGCTGCTTGAGTACCCCATGATTGCTATACTAAGCTACATGGGAGGCTGAGATTGAAATGACTATAGTTCCAAGCCAGCTGGACAGAAAAATGTCAATGAGACTCCAGACTCCATCTCAGAGGAAGGAAGCTGTGCATGGTAGCACACAGCTGTCATTCCAGCAATGAAAAGAAGTCTAAAATAGGAGGATCACAGTTTGGGTGCATGTTGAAAAAGGAAGGGAGACCCCATTTCAAAAATAACTAGTGATCACTGAATACCAGTGACTCATGCCTGTAATTCTAGCTACTCAGGAGATCTGAAGGATCATGGGCTGAAGCCAGCTTAGGCAGGAAAGTCCATAAAACTCTATCTCCAATTAACCAGCAAAATACAGTAGAGCTCAAAGTTGTGAACAAATAAGCATAAGCAAGAACGTGGCACCAGGCAAGCAAAAAACAGGGCTGAAGATGTGGTTCAGTGGTAGAGAAACTGCTCAGCATGCACAAGGCCCTAGATTTGATCCTCAATATCATTCCCTCCCCCAAAAAGAGGAGAGGAGACTCAAAGATGGCTCAGAGGTCATAGTTGGCCAGTTAAAGACAGGGTCTGGGTAAATAGGAGTTCAGAAAATTGTTTTCTCAATTTTTGTATACACTGAAATTTTTCCATAATAATAATTAAAAAAAAAAAAAAGGTTGTGCTGGGTGCCAGTGGCTCATGCCTGTAATCCTAGCTACTCAGAAGGCTGAGATCTGAGGATCATGGTTCAAACCCAGCCAAGGAAGGAAAGTCCATGAGATTCTTATCTCCAATTAACTACCAGAAAACCAGAAATGGCGCTGTGGCTCAAGTGGTAGAGCACTTGCCCTAAGCTAAAAAGCTCAGGAACAGCACCCAGGCCCAGGGTTCAAATCCCGGGACCGACAAAAAATGGTTTTTAAAAAGAAGCATGAGACTGGGCACCAGTGGCTCATGCCTATAATCCTAGCTACTCAGGAGGCTGAGCTCTAAGGATCACAATTTGAAGCCAGCCCAGGCAGAAAAGTCCCAGTGAGACTCTTATCTCCAATTAACCACTTAAAAACTGGAAGTGATACTGATGCTTAAGTGATAGCCTTTAGCACAAAGGCTCAGGGACAACACCAGGCCCTGAGTTCAAGCCTCACAACTGAAAAAAAAAAAAAAAGGAGAAGTAGGAGATGACACAGGTAGAAGCTGAAAGTAAAATTGTGTTGTTCACTCTCTACTCTATAACTGGACACAGAATAATCTAGGAAGTACTCTCAGGCTCTTAGATCTAAAACCTACAAGGTCAAGCACTCCCAGAGCAGAGATTGTATCTTCTAAGCACTAGACTCAATGTTCTCAAGAAATAACCTTTGAAAACTTCCCCTAGAACTTTTCAAAAGTATTCTGGCGAAGCCCAACTTTCCTGCTTGGCCTATAAACACTCTGCCTCCACAAATCACCCCTGTAGCCTCTTGCCACTACAAGGGACTCTACTTCCCGTTCCAAACTACTGTGTTGAGCAATCCAGCTATTGAAATAGCTTCTGGGTGGCAGAGCAATGCCTGTATCTTGGCAGCCTGTGTGCTTGGGTTTCCCTCCTGAATGTCAGATGTGAAGCTACTGTTTTTTCACTTTGAAAGGGGCAAGGAACACTTTATGTTTTCTTCCCTTTCATCTCAATTTGTTCAATTTGTTCCAGAACTTTTTTTTTTTGTAGTATTGGGGATTGAATTCAGGACCTTGTGCTTTCTAGGCATACAATCTCCCACGTGAGCGACATCTCCAACCTACCACCACACCCAGGCATTGGCTGAAAGAGTCTCACAAATTTCTTTTTGCCCAGGCTGACCACAAACAAAGCTGATTCAATTTTCACCATGTGACTAAGATTATAGGCTTGAGCCATTGTGCCTGCTTGGTCTGATCACTATTTTTTTTGTATGTAAGAACTGGGGCTTGAACTCAGGGCCTCACACTCTGATGTGGATTTTTCAGGCAAGGCTGGTGTTCCACCACTTGAGCCACACTTCCATTTCTAGCTTTTTGCTGGTTAGTTGGAGATAAGAGTCTTTCAAATTTGTCTGATCAGGCTGGCTTCCAACAGCAGTTCCTGATCTCGGCCTCCTGAGGAGCTAGGATTATAGATATGAGTCATTGGTGCCCAATGATCAGATTTTTTTTAATCAGCTAAGAAGGGATTTTTAACTTCAACTGTAGTGATGTTGGACTAGATAATTATTGGTGGCAGGGGCACAGGTTATGCATCACAAAATGGCCTGTTGCATTGGGTCTCTAGTCACTGGATGCCTGTAACAAATTTGTATCAAAACTGTCTCTGACATTGCTTATTTTCCAGGGAGTCAAAATTGCTTATGGTTGAGAACCACCAACCTAAAAGATATTGCATAAACATGACCAATATTGTCCTAGCCAAAAACAAGACAATTATACTTTGTTTCCACATACACTGCCAGACAACATACAAATTAGTAAATATGACTATTTAACAAATATTTCATCCTAAGCCAGAAAGACATAAAGAAACAAGGGGGAAAATAAACATAACATTTGCAATTATATTTTCTCTGCCTTTGTGATTTCCTGCATAAATCTTATTTGCTTCCCCAAAATTATCCTGTTTTCCAGTCAATGTGGTCATCCAAACTTCCCTCCCCTACACTCTTGGAACACCACACAATCCAAGCTTAAGTTGGAAAGAAGGGCTCTCTGTTGCTTTCTCAGGGTTCCCTGTGACCAGCCTTGGCTTTCCAACATGTGTTTAACTGGGGTGACTAAAGATCGGACTCCCCTATATGGACATTTTCCAGCAAAGTCAGGAAAAAAAAACAACAACAAAACAAAATGCTGCCAATGGGTCCTGTTGGTCCATTTGCAAAATGGACCATTTCACTGTATAACCACCACATAAATGTAACAGCCTTTCACAGCCAAACTTCTCCAAGGCCAGGGTACCTACTTCTATCTTTCAAAATGTGGGGTGGGAAGGATCATTGGATTCACAGTCTACTTCTCTGGCCTCCACTGTACCTCTGAGTTCAGATGAATTCTCAATTCCCAACACAATAGAGACCCTCAACAAAGCATTAAACCAGAGGAGTTAACCAGAGGCAGTTAAACCAGGCACAGGAATCCTGCTATTCTTTATTGGACAGAGGGAGTTACCCACTCTATTAAATGGCATACTCCCTTTTGGAAAAGAAAGACAATCTGTGTTCATGGTTACATTAACCATGAGCTAGTCCACAGCGTGGAGGAATATGCCTACAAAATATATCTATTCTGGACTCCTCAGCTCCAACCCAAGCCCCCATCCTCTAAGGTCCCCAGGAAATGCCCACATTCTGATGGTTTGGGCAGGCAGTTACTGGTTGCGGATGGTTCCTTCTTCTGAACCCATCCCATGCCACTGGCTGTCTCAGTTTGGATCATTTCCTCTTAGATTCTGGCATAGGCCTCCTAACTGGCCACCCTGGCTTTGAATTTCCTCCCTAATCTCAATTTCACACTGATAATGGATGGTCTTTTAAGACGACAGCCAGAATAGCCCAGCACCTTTTTGTTGTTTCCCATTCCCTACCACTGAATACAGTCCTATCAACTCCAATGCACAGATGTAGAAAGTAGATCTGATGTTCACCTGGAAATGTCCATGTAGGAGCAGGATGAGCATGGGTGCCCAAATGTGGGGGCAGATGATGGAGGGACTGGAGGGAGAAATGGGCAAACTAAAAGTCTTTTAATGCTTCCTTCTACTTTGAACTGTGATTCTCCAAAACTCAGCCTCCTGAGTAGCTAGGATTATAGGCCTTGATTCACCCCCCTACACACCCACACAAACTTCCTTCTAAGTCTAACTTGAGTTGCCATGGTTTTGGTAACTCCTTGGTCTTTAGTTAAGGCCTTGCTATCATCCAACCTAAGCTTCTTGCCAAGTTATGCAAAATAGTCCCTTACAAATGCCTCTGAAAATCAGCACTGGTGGCTCAGACCTGTAATCCTAGCTACTCAGAAAGCTGAGATCTGAGGATTGTGGTTCAAAGCCAGCACAGGCAAGAAAGTCTTATCTCCAATTAACTACCAGAAAAACCAGAGATGGCACTGTAGCACAGAGTGATAGAGTGCTAGTCTTGTGCAAAAGAACTCAGTGACAGCACCCAGGCCCAGAGTTCAAGCCCCATGTCATACATACATACATACATATATACATACATACATACATACATGCTTTATATATGGTACTGAATGTGATTACCCCACTTCTTTTTGTGTGTGTGTGTGTGGTCCTGGGGCTTGAACTCTGGGCCTGGGTGCTGTTCCTGAGCTCTTCAGCTCAAGGCTAGTACTCTACCACTTGAGCCATTGCGCCACTTCCCATTTTTTGGTGCTTTACTGGAGATAAGAGTCTCATGGACTTTCCTGCCTAGGCTAGCTTTGAACCATGACCCTCAGATCTCAGCCTCCTGAGTAGCTAGGATTACAGGCGTGAGTCACCAGCGCCGGGCTACCTCACTTCTTTCATGTCTTTTCTCAGTTTTTTTGGCAGTACTAGGGATTGAACTCATGTACCACACTGCTAGACCAGTGTTCTACCATTTGAACCATACTTCCCATTATTTGAAATAGGGTCTCGTGAACTGCAATCCTCTTACCTGAGCTTTCCTCTGTCATTGGCTATAACAGGCTCAAGGCCACCATACCCAGACACTGAGTAAGATGAAGACTCATGAACTTTTATGTACAGGATGGGCTGAAACTACAATCTACAAATCTCTATCTCCCAAGTCACTGGGTGAGCTACTGCCAGTGCTAAAACTTTTTTTAAAAAATTACAAGAATAATATTTGATACAATAAAATTAGATGAAGTTTGTCAACAACTGCAATTCCTCTGTGTAGTTACTAGTAGAAAGAGTATACAGCTTCCTGCTCACTTTCCTGGACACATACACACATGCACACACACACACACACACACACACACACACACACACACACACACACACACAGAGCATATTTCATATGCCATCTTATTCCATGCCTTAGAAGGTTATTTAATTCTCATATACACTTTCTTACCTCTCCAGATCCTAAGGATGGTAAGGCTAGGTAGTTCATCTGCTTTAATGACTGTCATTTCGTCAGAAAGGAAATGGAAAGGAAAAAGATTTCTTCATCAAAATCACATATGATACCTGTAATTCTAGCCACTCAGGATGCTGAGATCTAGAGGATCAAGATGCAAGGCCAGCCCAGGAAGAAAAGTTCACTAGATTCCATATCCAAAACAAATAGCCCAAACAAGTCTGGAAGGCATGGCTCAAGTGACAGAGCCTCAGCCAAGCAAGCATGAAGCCCAGAGTTCAAACTCCAGTACTGCAATAAAAGAAATAAATAAAAATAAGATCACAATGAGATCACAATGAGAACTCCTAACTGGATACTTGGTATGGATTGGAAAACATCAGGTAAAAATAAATACTTACCAAAAGAACAATCTACAAATTTAGCACCTCATACTGGTTAAGGACTTGGACTCTGGACTCAAGCTATCTATGTAAAAGTCTGGCTGCCATTTGTTATTAGGCCACTGGGCCTCTACCTCCCTGCCTAAAACCTGGTGTGAAAATAGTTCCTTCTTATAGGTGAGTTCTGAAAATAGTATCTGTAAATCACTCAGAACAAGGCCTGGTACATTTATTAATGAAATATACTGCAATCACCTTTGTAATTCTAATATAACTCCCTATATATAACTAATACCTTCCTTTGTAAAATGTAGGCTGCTAAATCAAAACTGTAGATTGTGAATTTGGAATGTTATCCAAGAAAAAAAACAAGTATGATGCATAAACTCATATGATATCACTACAAAATACTGAAGTGACCTACTCATTGAAACCATTGTAATAGTGCAGGAGAAAAGCCCTCATAAAGGCCTCATAGATCAAACCCATTGTAATACCCACTGCACCAAAGAATTTTTTTAAGCCTCTGGCAGTAATTACCTAAGTAAAGTGGGCTGCAAATCTGTTAGATAATTGTTTTTGCCCTAATAATATTTCTAGTAAATCACTGCTTCTATACTAAAAGTATTGGTGTTACAGAACTGGCATACTAATAATAAGATTATTATAGAAGCACTATTAAAATGAAGTAGATATTATTAAAGATTCAACAAGACGACAGCATCTAACTACAAAGATTTTAAGCTGTATTGTGTAACAGATAGATGAAAGTGTCATTATAAACCACTTTTGGAGGCTGTCCCTATGCCTGTCCAAAAACCACAGGTAGCAAGAGGTAGGTCTTCAGACTAAATGAGGAAAGAGTAATGCTTATTTAGTTCCATACAATTCTAGTGGGAAGATAAGGAGAAACAGAGAGCCAAGGTTTTCTGCACAATCAGGGTAACCTGGTAGAGCAGACACGCATCCAAACTTATTTAGGCTTCAATTGTTTACCTTAACTGCTTCATCAGCAAAGCACTCAGTAAAGCCCTCATGCCTATGCTTAGGTGAAAAAAAGAAAACTGCACTAAATTGAAGACCCTCACCAAACAACCTAATTAAACCAAAGCAAAAAAAAGGCTTTGCCAGTAATACCTAAGTCCACTCAAGCAACCATCAGGTACCAAATAGCTGTCCTCACAGCACCTTGGCCAATGCATCTCTTACCACAGAGCCTTCTGCCTCAGTTCTTAAAGAGTTGCTGAACATCATGAGCCACACGTTTCAAATGATCTATTTTGCTTTCCCACCTTGTTGATTAATTAACTAATCAGGGACGGCAAAGCATCTCACAAACATAAAGTGTCAGGAAAAATGCTAAGTAAATTCGCCTACCTGGTCTAAATGACAATGCTAAATTAAGACAGGGAAGAAGACAGCCTGGGCTGTCCCCCAGATTGCTGCAATCCGGGGGTTGCTAGCCTCGAGGCCGAGTGACCCGGGCACCCCCCAGCACCAGATCAAGGCTCTCTGCAGGACATCCGTCAGCGAAACCTGGACCTGAACCACCCCAGGGCAAAGCCAACACTGCTGGAGGGACGCATGCTCCTCCGAGGCTCAGCCCACACCGTCTCCCCGCATCTCCAGGATGTCAACAAACCCAGGTCACAAAGTGAAACTTTCCCGGCCCCCGCGGCGGCACCTGATCTGGGTCCCCGCCTGGACGCGCGGCAGGAGGACAGGTGTGGGGCTGGATGGGGACCCCCGCCCTCAGTGCCTCAGATTGTGTAATCTGAGCCCGGGAGGGGCTGCGCCGAATCAGATCCCCACGCCGGTGGGGACGCCAGGTCGGCCAGGGATCCTGGAGGCAGACGGAGCGATTAAGAAAGTGGGGAGCCCGGGAGGGGGGGACCAGAGGGAGGGCTGTGGTCCCGCCCCCCGGGACCGCCCCTAGGAGGCGAGGGGAGCCAAGGCGATGACACAGCCCGGAGGGGGCGCCCGCGCGACGGACAGATCCCGAGGAAGGAGACGCGATGGCTCGACAGCCGCAGCTAGCCTTACCTGCGCGCCAGGCCTGGACACGAGAAGCGGCTCGGGATGCCCGGAGGCAAGTGATGGACCGTATCGCCGGCGGCCACCCGGGCCACGAGGTGCAAGGAACCGCGGCAGCGGCGGCAACTGGCTCGGACTGACAGCCCCAGGCCCCGCCTCCAGACCTCTGGCCCCGCCCCCTCCGCTACCGCGCGTCTGGCCCCGCCTACTCCACCCACCGCCGGGGTCAAGTTCGGTCCATCGGCAAGGAGGGCGGGGGTTCTCGTCTCCGATTGGTCCAGGAGACACGCGCCCCACCCACTCTCCGCCCCTTCCTTGGCCGGGTAGCAGCGCGTGCGCGGTGGCTCGGAGGGCAGCAGTTAGAGCGCGGGCCTTGGTGGCTGCGGCTTGCTGGTACCCGAGCTTCGTCCGTCCCCCGCGACGGCTCGGCTCTGAGCCCTGGATGTCCTGAGAAGCCCGGAGTCAGGCTCACTCACTCCGCGGCGGATGGACCTTATTCACAGGTGATCCATCTGCGGAAAGACACCAGCCTCTCACCGGGAGAGACCTCGCCAGCGCCAGCGGGGAGCCGGTTGCACGGGTCAGGGCTGCGCTCTCCGCTCGCTGCCCCCGCTCCCTGGCCCCAAAGCGGCCAGGGTGTGGAGAAGGCCCGCTGTGCGTGAGGCAGAGCTGGGGTCTCGCATTGTAACGACTGAGTGATGCTAAAGAAAGTAACCCTGCTCTCTTGCAGCACCGCTCTCCTCCTCTCCGTCCTCGGCACCGGCTCCCTGGATGACCACCAACACAGACCCAGCATTTCTCCGTGATGTATGTCCAAGAGAATGGCTACACAAGTCCTTGTAGGCAGATGTACACAGCAGCATATTCACAAGGAAAAGGGGGGTGGGGAGAGAACCAAGGCAGTGCCCATTGATTCGTGAATAGATTAGCAAATTATGGTTTCTCTGTGCAATGTTCCTAAAACAGGATTCGAACTCAAGGCCTTCCACTTGATAGGTGTGAAGGAGCGTTAAGCCAGACTCCAGCCCTTCTTTACACTGGTTATTTTAAATAAAGGGTCTTGCTTCTTTCCCCAGACTGGTGTGAACCATGATCCTCCTATTTTAAATTTCCCTATGCAGTTAGAAATGACAGGCCTGGCCCCACAGTGCTGGGCTTATTCCATTGAAATAGAATGTCTTTGACTTTTCTGTCCAGGCTGACCTGGGACCCTCTCAGTTCTCCAATCTCGGCCTTCCAGGTAGGTGGGATTGCAGGCATGAGCCACTGGTGTCCAGCTACAAAAGGAAGTTTTGATGCACACCACAATATGAATGAACCTAAAAAGCATGCTGAGTGAAAGGAGCCAGTCACAAAAGACTACAAAGTGTGTTATTGAATTTACATGAAATACCCAAAGTGGGCAAATCCATAAAGATTGGAAATAGTCTAATGGTTTTCAGCAGTTGAAGAGAAGGAATGAGAAATGACTACTAAATTGGTATATAGTTTGAGGACTTATGGTTTGGATCTTAAATGCCCCCTCACCCCCACACACACATAGTTAGTTCATGTGTTGAAAACTTGGTCCTTCACTGATGATGAAAGGTGGTAGAACCTTCAGGAAGTGGGCCTAGTGGGAAGAAGTAAAGTCCTTCTGGACATGTCCTTGGAGGGCATTGGAACCTTTGTCTGCTCCTCCTTTCCTCTTCCTAGCCACCATCACTCAAGGTGCTTTGCTACACCATGCACTCTACACCACGTCTGGCTTCATGACAGGCCCAAAGTGACAGGGCCAAATGACCATAGACTAAAAGCTCTGTAATCACTGAGACACAGTAATTCTTATCTCTTGTTTTTCCTGGGTACTTTGTACAGCAACAGAACAAGGACTAACAAGGAAATTTGGTACTGAGAACTTCAGTTGTTGCTGATGTTACTGGAATTACTTTGCAGGAGAAGTTTGGAGAGAGAAGACTAGAAAAAAATCTAGAATGCTGTAAGTGGAGCTTGGTGGGTTCTGGTGGGTTCTAAAAGTAGTGTTAATAGGAATGTAGATAGTAAAGACTCTGGAAGTTTCAGATGCCATCAAGGACAAGGTTGGGAATTGGACTAAAGGCCATTCTGACTACATTCTAGCAAGGAACTTGGTTAGCTTCTGTCTCCCTTAAACCTCAGACTCGTTTGTGTTGTGGAAGAAATTTCAAGCAGGTGGCATGGGTATTATTGACTGCTGTTAGCCAGATTTATGGTGAGAATCAGGAACACCAAAGTCACACAGAAAGAATTGCGGTTTTGCCATATGTGAAATCACTGCTATGGAGGGTGCGGCTTTAGAGAGAGGGGCACTGTTAAAAAGAAGCCGTGTGTTTTGCCTAATAGATAAAAGATAACGAAGATGGCATCACAGGAATTGTGCAGGCCTCGTCTATCCCAGCTTTATAGACTTTTGAATAAGGAGAAAACACTGGGTTACTCTGCTAATACAAATCACCTAGAGAATTGTTTCTCAGGATTCATTTCCCTGCATTCAACAGTCCATGCACTGAGAGGTTGCTACAGGCATGACCCGACATGCCCAGCTACAGTTCGATATTATGGCAGATATTGGTATCATCCATATGATGCTCATATTGCAGACAGGTTGAGTGCAAGATGTATTGGCTCATAGAGGCTTCCGCTGATATTTCAAAGGAAGCCTGGGAAGCCAAGTTGGAGACCCTGCATGTTGCCATAGAGAGGGTGATGTGTGAAAGTGGTAAGGGTGAAGCCAAAAGCACAATGAAGACCCTAGAAAGTTGGAGATGTCCAGAAATATAGAATGCTTGCTGAGGAAATCTGCCAGCAGCCAGCAAAGCCTACCTGAGAAGATACATGGGCTACAGCCGGCAAGACCTCACAGCCAGGACTTACTGAATCCTTTAGAGCCCACATGATACCACCATGTTCCCCATCACTGAGCATCAAGTGGCAGGATTTCCCTGCTGAATTTTGGGCCTGCTTTAGTCTGATCCTTTCTATGTCCCTATTATTCCCTTTGGGAGTGGTTGGGTTTTTGTTTTTTTAACCCAGTGTCATTGTGTGTTGGAAGCATATAAGTTTTGATATTTTTATAGGCACTCACAACTCAAGAGTTCTCTCTGAGTCACAGAGGACACATTGGACTAGATTTTTGGGGCAATGATAGAGTAAAGACTTTGGGGACTCTTGGGAGATTTTGCATTATGACATGACCATAAGCCTGTGGGGGCTAGGAGCAGAATGTTATGGTTTGAATACAAAATGTCTCCCAAAGGCTCGTGTGTTAAAGGACTAAGCCTGAGTGTGCTGTTGGGAGGTAGTGGAAACTTCCTGACTGAAGGAAGCAAGTCATTTGGGTTATGCCCTTAACCAATGTATTGGAGACTGCATACACTCTCCCTCCCCCTGCCCCTTCCCTCTTCCTCCCTTCCCCACCCATCTCTCCCTCTGCTTCCTGGCTGCCATGATGTGAGCAGCGTTTCTCTCCCACGTGCTTCCACAATGATGCATTGTTCCCAAAGGCAAAGGCCGTGACCATAGACTCCAGAACCATAGCCAAAATACACCTTCCTTTTTTTTCAGGCTCATATAACTTTATTAACATTAATCTAGCAAATAATTGACCTAACAGACAATTGAAAATAGAGACTAGCTCTCTTGAAGTGCAAGGGTTAAAAACTTATTTTTAAAAGCTAACATATTGACTTGGGTTATTCCACTAGATCAAAAATAGGCCACATACTGACACTGCATTCCCCTCATGCACTGTTCATTTAAAGGTATTAAAATATGTAGATTCCATATTAACCCCCAGATCACAAATTTAATGTTCTGTGTATCAAATATCCACCTCATGTGTACTATGAAAATTATATGCATCATTAAGCCAAAAGTAAATAATCAACAGTAATAAGCTGCACATTTCCATATGGATGGATGTCAGTATATCTAAATAGGAACTAAATGTCAATCCTACCTATATTTAAAAAAAATAGACTGGCTTTTCCAATTTTGCATACCTATTGTTCTAAGGAGAGGTATGTAGGATTTAAGATTTTATGATCAACTGACAGGAAAAAATCAGTTGTTCCTGCAGTATCTCATTAACATCTGATTGTATATTTAGTTTATATTACTTACTAGACATTGTAAATCTATCTAAAAGTGTATAATTGTTCTGAGATGGTTCCAATGTTAACCCTATAATCTATCAGGTAAAAAACAATGTGATGGAGAAGAATAGTTAATCAGCATGACTACAAATATGCTCACTTTTAGAGAAACAATCTGGTCATCCAGGAAAAGAAAAAGAAAAAGAAAAAATGGCTAAAAACAGAAACACTCCCATATAGGATACTTATCTGGCCAAAACATACAGGTTCAGTCAGAATTGTCTGATCAAGGTTAAAGTTAGGCCACATTTAAACAGCCTATAAACTTCCAGACCAACCTTTCCAGGCAGCATAACTGGTCCACTTCTTCTCAAAGTAGCATGGTACTGTCCTACCAACCTAAACCCAGAATCTGAAGTTAAACCAAAAGAGCAAATGGGATAAAAAGGGAACAAATGTATAAACTCTTAGCATATTCTTATTGCTGTGTTAAGTTTGGAAGATGAGCACATCTACCACAACAGTATTGTTCCCGGTAGCAGACTAGGCACAGTGGTAATTAGAAAATAGACTATTAGAAAAGCAAAATCACATTTCAAAATCTACACTAAACCTGCATCCAAAGGCATCTGATATGCCAGTAATATGCTGGATTTTTTTAGTTCTATGGTACAGCTTTGCAATGGGCTCCCTTGGGCCTGGCTCACATCCTGCCTGTTGAGGGGGAATATGCTACACAGAGCTATGATGGTGTCTACTGACTGGCAAAAATCCACAGATGTTCCAGGTTATTCATACCAGGATCATTCCTTGTGTAATGTTTAAGGTAAATGAAGATAAACTGGTTTCTTGGCCACTAGTTAAAATTTCCTTTAAAAGTCCATGGGTTTCGTGTACAGTTCTATCACAGTTGGTCCAGGTTTTATTTCATCCATCACCATGAAAGCAAAACACTTGGTGCTGGCAAACCTTTTGTAGGCTTGTAGTGTTAAAATTCAAAGAAGATAGCTGTACCTTTGGTTAATGTTTCAACATGCTTCTGGAGCTCAGTATCCACACTAAAATGGGCATAGATGGTTTCTTGAAGCCAAATGGATATCTTGCACAGGAGTTAAATCTATGCCATCCCAATCTTTTATGCTAACTGTAATATAGGGATCAATCCACTGTCCAGCATCTTTCAGGCCAATTTTCTCAATTCTGGTTCTGATGGCAATCTGGGTAACAAAGTATCAGGAACTTGAGCAGGAAAAGGATCAGGACACCCTGCTCCGCTACCACTTTCTCCATCTTCAAATTCCCAATTCTCTTCTTCACCCAGAGCTAAAATTCTTCTTAATGGTACAGGCTGAATGTCACAAAGGAATTCTTTACTACAGGTAAGAATATTCTTTAGTATTGGTTCCAGCATCTTCAAGTCCTCCGGTTTAAATTCTTCCTGGGACTGAATGGACTAGAAGGCTGTGCTTGCCAATTCCAAGCAGGTTGTGATTCTGCCTGTGGTTTTCTTTTGTTGTTCTATGAATTCTGAATGTGTTGTGCTTAGGCCTCTTTTTTGCAGATGTCTTGCTAATATTTGGTGCTCATCTATCACCTGTACTAGTGGTTTCCAGGAGTCAAAGTTTCTCCCCAAACTGGTTCGCCAATGCTGCAGCAGACTCCAAGTCCCATCCAGCCCCCTATAAGCAAGGCCCTGTTCTAGAGCGCCATCCCCGCCCCCCCCACCCCCCAGCTGGCATGGACATTGACAGGAGCTGCCCAAATCCATTTGCTGCCACAGCCAAATTTTTAACCTTTTAAGTTATTTATTCCAACTATTTTGTCACAGCAACAGAGGCTGCTGAAGCACTTTTAGCTAAAATTTGTATCCTAGGTAGGACCATCTAAAGACTGGAGATGGCTGGGTGTCAGTGGCTCACGCTTGTAATCCTAGCTACTTAGGAGGCTGAGATCTAAGGATCTTGGTTCAAAGCCAACACACATAGAAAAGTCCATGAGACTCTTACCTCCAATTAACTACCAAAAAGCCAGAAGTGGAGTTGTGGCTCAAGTGTAGATTGCTGTCCTTGAACAGTGATCAAGGCCTTGAGTTCTAACACACACACACACACACACACACACACACACACACACACACACACACACACACGCACACGCACACACACACACAGAGCGCTTGCATGAAAAATAGATTGGAGGTGTTTGGACCTGATACTTCCCAATAGAAAACTGCCTGCTGATTCTTGCTCTTTCTCTCCATGTAATTTCCCTCTAGACTTTTGGTTCTTCAGATTTTCTTTAGTTTTCTGACTGATCCTCTCTGTCCAATAGAACTTAAGAATCTATGGAACCATAGAATCAGATACAGAAATATGTTGACACAAATCATGTCTCCCTTACTAAAACTCTTCAGAGGCATCTACACCTAAAAGAGACTCTAAGCTCCCAACACAAGCCCCAAACCCCCATGGCGCAGCTCCTGCCTGCTCTCCAGCTCTCTCTCTCTCTCTTTTTTTTTTTTTTTTGGTCAGTTGTAGGGCTTGAACTCTGGGCCTGGACAGAGTTCTTCAGCTCTTCAGCTCTCTACCACATGAGCCTCAGTGCCACTTCCAGTTTTCTGGTGATTAATTGGAGATGAGTCTCACAGACTTTCTTTGCCCAGGCTGGCTTTGAACCGTGATCCTCAGATCTCAGCCTCCTGAGTAACTAGACATAAGCTGCTGGCACCTGGCTCCCACTCCTTGCTGTGCTCCTGGCGAAGGTCTTACGGCTACACCTTTCTTCCTCTTTAGGATTCGTTATTGTTTATGTGTTGGTACTGGGGCCTGAACTTGTGCTCTTGCTTGGCTTTTTCACTCAAATCTGATACTTACCTCTTGAGTCACACTTCCACTTTCAACTTTGTGCTAGTTAATTGGAGATAAGAGTCTCATGGACTTTTCTGCCAGGCTGGCTTCAAACTGATCCTTAGCGCTCTTCCTGATAGTAGCTTGGATGACTGGTGTGAGCCACCAATGTCTGGGTACTCTTCAGGGTTTCATGGGACATTGTGACCATGCTTCAGGCCTCAGGCCTCCTAAGTCTCTATAGACCCCCTTCTGCCTCTCAGCTGACTTTCCCCAGCTCTTCCCTGCTCACACCCTCCCACCTTCCTCTGCATTCAGAAAGCACTTAATCCTTCCACCTATTATTGAACTTGCTGTGATGGTATTTTACTTACCTACCTAATACTTGCCTTTCCCCCTAAACTGGGGTCTGCTGTGAAGATGAGCCCTTCTTGGTTACATTCCCCGAGTTTCGCACAGCACCCAGAATGTGGCAGGTGCTCAGCTCTACTCTCCTTCCTTCTCTGCCTTGGTAATTCCCTGAGTGCTGCAGTTTGGATCTGGAACATCTCTCACAGACTTACATGTTGATGACTTGATTGCCAGCCTGTAGCACTATTGGGAGATGGTGGAGGTGGGACATAGAGGAAGGAAGTTAGGTGACTGGGGGTGTGTCCTGGAATGGAATATTGGAACTGACCTCTCTCTCTCCCTGTCCCTCAATCTACCCTCCTTCTCTCTCTCTCTTTCCTCCCCCTCTCAACTCATGCTTCCCTCACCCTCCAGCCCCTTTCCGCTTCTTTTCCCCCTCCTTCCCCTCCATCTTCCCTCCCCTTCTAACCCCCCTTCTCTCTTTCTCTCTCTTCCCCTTCTCCTCTCCCTCTTTCTTCTACACTCCTTTCCTCCCTTTCCCTCTCCCTTCCCTCTCTTTTCCTTCCCCCTCTCCCTCTCTCCTTTTCCCCTCCCCTGCTTCCTCCTCCTCGATTTCCCTCCCTTCCCCTTCCCCTCCTCCCACTACCCTTCTCTCCATCCCTCTCTCCCCTCCCTTTCATCCTTCTTCCTCCCTTTCCCTCTGCTTCCTAGCCATCAGGGGTTGGACAGCCTTCCTCCACTACACATTCTCCACTATGATGGTGTGTGTTGCCACAGGCCCAAAGCAATGAAGCCAAATGATCATGGGCTGAAAGATCTGAAACCAGAACCAAAATGTATCCTCCTCCTTCTGCTGCTCCTCTCGGAGCAGGGGGCCTGAATAACACACCCAGGTAAGAGAAAGGGAGCCAGAGAGGAGCCAGAGGGTATTTAACCCCGATGGAAAGTGAAACTCCAGGCTTAAGGCAGTTCACAGACAAGGTAACAGCAGCAACAACAACAAAAACCCAAAACATTATTCCAGCTTAAAGGGACATTCCAGAACATTTAAAAATCTCAGTAAATATGGGAGAACCCTTTAAATGACGTGCTCCATTATCTAAGATTCGATTCAATTTCTCCTAAAAGCCTTTGTGCTCTCCTGAGACCCAAACATTTCTAGTTTTGTTTGGATGTCTATAACAAAACAAAGAAAAACTTAAATGGCTCTATACAATCATCTGTATGCAAATACTGAGTTTGGTTATGACCAGCTACTTGACCTTGAACATCTGCTCCATTCTCCCACCATTGGAGCCCAAAATTTTAGCAAAAATATCTCTTTTCTAGTCTAACCTAGATGGTCTTGCTGCTATTCACCTGACCCCAATTTCCAAGAGTAGGGCATGACAGGATCAAAAGGCTCCCTCCTGTTCCATCCTCTGATACACAAATTACTTCCAACGAAGGCAAGACCCCATTCAGGGCAATGAGATTCAAGATGATACTTCAAATGCTCTGACAAAGAAAAGATACCTTTTCCTTATGCAGCTCCTCTCAGTGACGTAAGGTCTGGAATTAATAAAGCCACAGGTGGCCACAAGAACAAATTGCTAGGTAATGGAAGATACTAAGGAAGACCAACTAAGATGAAAACCAGAACCTTGGATACATAGTTGATCAGTGAGCCATCAAACTATACCTGAATCTGATATACCACTTTACTCTTCGATTATATGTGCCAATAAATTCTCTTCAGTCATATATATACATGTATGTGTATGTATACATGCATATGTGTATATATACATAATAGGAACAAATATGTATATATAGCTGCATGTATATACTATATGTACATATACTGTATATATGCAGTATATGTATATATATGCATCTATGTGTATATACATTCCTAATGATAACACTCACTCTGGACCTCTATTTTCTCACAATCCAAATGAAGGTAATATGAATAACATCCAAGGATTCTACCAGTTGTCACATTCTCAGGGTCTCTGAAGGTAAAATGTACTCTTAAACATGTAAATGCATCATCTTTGGTCAGCAAGCACTGAGAAAAAGCAGTATGGTCTTGTTCAATGCAACAGAAGGTGGCTGAGGCTAGGAACAAACCGAAATCCTTAATTTGTGCTGGGAGTTAGCCTAGCCTCCACTCTCCAATTTGAACCTAAGCATGCCATCCTATTCTGAGAATATTAGTAGCCAGGAATATGGAGAATAAACAGGTTGGCTCTAATTTAGAAGATGTGAGATATAGCAGCAGGCCACATTGATGGTACCTGTGGGCCTTCAAACTCTTGCTTGGATTCTTCAACCCAAATTTTTTGATGTGGGTCTACCCTGAGCTCCCCACCCCACTACCACCCCCTCACCTTGTCTTCTCTCCAAATCTTCCCCATGAGCCCTGCATTTAACTCACCAGCATCCACTCATGCCTTTGTCCCCAACACTGGTTGCTGGGAACAGTCAACTGTAAGGAGTGATAAAAAGCCAGGCAATTCCCAAGAACAGATAAGTTTATCTGTGTCAATGGGGCAAAAAGGAAGGGGGTGCTTGTTTAGTGGAGGAGAGTCAATAAGAAGGGATTAAGCTCTGAGGTAGCCTAAAGGTTAGAGAAAATTGTGCGATATACCCACTAGCCATTTGTGTGAAAGGTTTCCGGGACATGCAGGTGTGATCCACATCTGAACTTGACAAAGACTTAGTTGGGTCATGACAGGTATTGTCTTTAGGGCATTGGGACCATACCTGGAAGCATTGGGAACCTCAAGAAGGGGCACAATGGAAAGAATCCTGGAGAAATTAAGAGCATACATAGCTGTTTTAAATATGTCTTTTGTTCTGGCCTTGCAAGAGTCATGGGAAAAGACAGATCCTCAGCAGAGTTTTGATTGGTTCATTGAATACTACGTGGTCAGATAACCTTTGTAGAGATGATGCAATAAGACAATATCCATTTTTGGAGGTGCTCAAGAGCTGGAGGAGAGAATCACTGCGTTGATCAGGTCCCAGTGAGGGCAAAGCTTGCCTTCTAAGACTCAAATAAAGGGACTTCAGTGAAGAGATCACATATAGAAGTCTGGGCAGGAATGTTGAGACCCCAGTATAGTCAGCCAACAATAGCCATAAAATGAAGAGTCAGGAAGAGGTGGCAGAAGAGCAGGACCATGGAGGAGTTGAGGTCAGATCAGCCTCTGCTGGAGGGTAGGTTTGATGGGGAGCTGCCTCCCATTCTTCAATACCCTTAAGCAGTCAGCAGCCAAGAAACAGGAATAAACACAGGTCGGAGAACAAATACAAGAGTGTAAAGAAAGAACAATCAGTTCATCCACCCCATTTACCACCCTGTTTCCATACTGTCCAACATTTAAAAGATGAAACCCTCACTGTAAGCACAGGAAGACACTGATGCCCTTGGCTTTTATATTGTATTAATGCTGCCACTTCAAGTGTCCCCCCTGCCTTGAATCTAAATTTCAAGGTTGGCCATCATACTCTTCCTATAAGAGTAGAGGTAGAAGCACTTAGCATAAAATGTCTTTTGGCCAAGCACCAGTGGCTCATGTCTATAAACCTAGCTACTCAGGAAGCTGAGATCTGAGAATCACAGTTCAAAGCCAGTCCAGACAGAAATGTGTGAGATTCTCACTTCCAATTAGCCACCAAAATGCTGGAAGTTTTGGTGTGACTCAAGTGGTAGAGATGAGTCACCAAAAGCCAAGTACATGTACATACATGCACGCATGTGTGCGTGCACACACATATACACACACTAATATATATATATATATATACACACACACATATGTATATATTTAGATAGACACATGTATGTGTGTGTATATATGTGTATATTAATGTGGCTTCCCTCTTTCAGGGTCCTTTCTAGGCTCACTGTACTTTCCACCAATCACTTTCTGTGCAAGCACTGATGAAGACCAGACCTTCATCCCTAGACAGCTGGGCCCTTAGCGGTCCTGGCTGAAGAATGGACCAATGGCAATGGAGAGGGATCCCTGTAACAGTTACCAAGGAGAAACTGAGTTACTGCTATGCAGTAGGTCCAGAAAGATGGGATTCAGAAAACAGGGCACTCCAGAGTGACTTCTGAGAACTTCTTTGTTAACGGCTAGAGACCTGCCATGATGGAGACAGTGCCCAATCCTGACTGCAGAAGAGCACACAGGCTGTTCCACAGGTGAGTCCATCCCTGCTCTGTGTCATCTCCAAGCTGGCCTGCTGAGCTCGCTGCAAACAGCTCCAAAATTATAGACTTGATGCCTGGATGGCAGTGAGGAGCACAGCGATCACCAGTATGAGACCCTTGGTGTGGAATTGCTATACTTGTATGTGGTCATATCTAATATTGTCCCAACATAAGAGTTGTGGGTACTGCTTGGCCCTAACTCATGCTAGGAGGTTGGGGGGTTGGAGAGATAGAAGAGCCCCTGGCACTATCATCTGGGTGTAAGCAGATCAGTTTACTGTTCAGTAGCACCCCTGTGCCTCAGGAGACAAGACCCTACTCTCTTTCTTCCTCAGTATCTTCCCTCCATGGTAGAAGACTGAGTGGAGGAAGGGACACACAGAGGCAGTGAAATGGCCTGAACCTGTTTGGCTTTGTTCCCACCCCTCTAGATCCATTGGGTTCCTGATCATACTGGCTTGAAGGACTGTGTGCTGTCTGCTCCCCAGTCTGAATAGCCTCTCTATGGTGGTGGTAGTGTTGGTGGTGGTGTGTGTTTGTATGTTTGTGCTGGTATGGGGGCTTGAACTAGGGGCCTCTTGTTCTCACTTGGTTTCTTTGCTCAAAGCTTGCACTCTACCACCTGAACCACAGCCTCACTTCCACTTGCCTCTGGTTAATTGGAGATAAGAGTCTCACTGACTTTCCTACTTGGGCTTGCTTCAAACTGTGATCCTCAGATCTCAGCCTCCTGAGTAACTAGGTTTCATTATAGAATCTTAAGCACTGGAAAAGGGCTCTAAGTTCATCTTAGCTTGAAGAGAAAAGGAACTACTTGCTCAAGGTTGCACAACTATAGCCATGACCTGGTCTAATTGCTGGAGCAGTGCTCTTTCTGCCCATCACCATAGTTACAATATCTCAGTGCATGGTGATGCATTATGTTTGTACATCTGTAATGTTGAAAGTGAAATTCACACACGCACAGGAATCAAAGTGCAGATAGCATTTAAGGTTTATAAGGAGCTGGAGGCATTTCATTGGGATGGATCTCGCTTTCTGCTTCAAAGGAAGGCAACTAGGCCATGTGGATATAGCAGGCTTCCTAGTTACAAACAACAGAAATGAGCTCTGTCTTGGCAGGGCATCAGGCAGCTGGAAGAATGAAGGGAGCTGTTGAACCAGGCTTGGAAAGGACCTGACAGGTGAGCCAGTGCTGACCCAGGTCAATTTGATGAAGCTACTGCAAAGACAGCTGTCCCTGGACCCATAGTGTCCTAGCCACAGACTTGATGAAGCCATCAACAGCCGGCTCTGACCTGGGTAGCCTGATAACCAGAGTACTCTTATCTATCTCTCTGTCTCACCTGTGTCTGTATAGCTTAGGGCCCTGGCAGGAGCATCCCTGAGCTCAGTTGGGTCAGATACCTGAGAGCATGGAGACAAGGTTACCATTAAAATTGGTACAGGAGAGCTCCTCCCACTTGTATTTTCCTCCAATAGGGAAATGTTAGGTCTGCTAAGTAATTCAAAATAAGCAAATGAACAAAAATAACAAAAACTCCATGGAGATCAGGAAAATTCAGAAACAACACACCAACCAGCTGCCCAGTCTTTGTCCCTTTTTGGAAGCATCCACTGCTCTTTCTGCTCTCCCTCCTGCTTCCTCTCCTCTCCCTAGGGGCAGGGGACAGATATGCCAAAAAGGATCAGTTTAGATTATTCTTTTACTGTCTGTTTACCTGTCACTACCCAAGTCACACCACTGAGCATTTTCCTACTGCAATTAGAATAAAATCTACTTGCTTACTTTTTTTCTTTTTTTAGTACTTAGGATTGAACCCAGGGTCTTGAGCAAACTAGGCAGGTTCTACCAGGTGAATTCCTTTGTTTTTATATTTTATATTTTGTTAGTGAGATAAGCTCTCTAATTTACCCTGATCTGGCCTCAGACTTTTGATCCACCTGTCTCTACCTCCTAAGTAGCTGGTATTTCATATATACACTTCCATAAAACCATTAAGTGGAGCCGTGTCTCAAGTGGTAGAGTGCCATCCTTGGCTATAAAAGCTAAAGGACAGTGCCCAGGCCCTGAGTTCAAGCTCCAGTACACACATACACACACACACACACACACACACACACACACACACACACACACACACACACACACACACACACACACACTGTAATTGGAGAAATGCAAAAAAATTAGCACTATGACTAGGAGAACACACTATTATTTCTTCCAAATATTATTTCTTCCAAAAAGGCTCTGTCTGATTCACTTAGTATCCTCCAACTAAGATAACTTTATCATCACCCCTTAGATGTTAAAAAAAATGTACAGCCCAGTAGGTAAATAACATTTCACACCAGACACACCTCCCTAGAGTATACCATGTGATAATTGCTGTTGTGACAGCTCATACTGGATGTCAATTCAATATATGTCACTGTTCTGGATGTTTTGCATATACCCCATTTGCATAGTACCTCATTTACCTGACCATAACGACATGAAAATCTATGATTAGTCCATTTTACAGATCAAGAGGCAGAGGCAGGGCTGAAATGTAGCTCAGTGGCAAAACGTGTGCCCACCAAGTGCAATGTCCTAAGTTTGACCTCCAGCACCACAAATGACCTATGTTCTCTTTTACAATGCTTTTACCTTTGACCCTGACTTTGGAGTGGAGGGAAAGGGGCTGAAGGAGTCAGCACACATTTCCTTTCATTGTTAGCTAGCTGCAGATGACCTGAAACAAATTATCACTATTCTTTCCAGATAGTCCCTGGGGCTTTCACTTACCTAGAAGCAAAGGGTAACACCTGCTGTGCAATGGGCACTGAGCTGGGCTGAGCCCCAGAAGCAGGAAGGTTTAGAGGGTAGGTTTAGAGGGTAGGTGGTAGTAGGTAGTAGGCACAGGGTTCTCAGATGGCAAGGGAGGAAATCAGCATGCAATATTCCCTAACTAGGTGCTAGTGAATATCTATAATCTCAGCACCTAGGAGACTATGGCAAGAAGAGCCAGTTCCAGACCAACTTGGAATACAATGAAAGACCCTGTTTCAAAACAACAAAAACACAACATTCTCTCCCATCCTGATGCCTAAGATATCTGTGGGGAGCTTGGAGAAATATGCATTTCCGAACAGTACTGGGGTGTGAACTCAGGGCTTCACGCTTGCTAGACAGGTTCTCTTCCACTTGAGCCACTCCACCAGACCCTTTAGTGGTTGGAGATCGGGTCTCACTCTATGCCTAGGCTAGATGGATGGTTTGGATGGCAATCCTCCTATGTGTCTGTGTCACTGGGATGACAGGCACATACCACCATGCCTAATCTGTTGTGTGTTGGTTCATTTGTGCTGATACTACGGCTTGAATTTAGGGCCTAGGAGCTGTCCCTGAGCTTATTTGCTCAAGGCTGTTGCTGCTGTACTTGAGCCTCAGCTCCACTTCCTGCTTTGGGATTGTGAATTGAAGATAGTCTCAGGGACATTCCCACCCAGACTAGCTTCAAACCCCAATCCTCAGATCTCAGCCTACTTAGTAGGTAGGATTACAGGAGTTGAGTCATCAGAACCCAGCCATGTATAGCCTTTATGGGAGACCAAGTCTGGAGCCACCGTATCTGGCTCCTTAATACATTTCTTAACATGTCTTGGGTGTGTCTCTTTGGTATAGATATGGGAGATAGACTAAGACCTAGATATACACAAGAGCCTATATCCAAGACACCTTCCCTCTGCTTGCGGCAGCCAGACAAAGCAGCCCTATATGTTCACATAATGTGAGGAACCTGGTCACCTTAGGAACTAAATAATCCTCTAGTCACAGACACTCCAATTTTCTCTTCTCCATGCCAGTGATTTCTTTGCTTGCTTTTGCAGTGTCCTATTTCCTGAAACTCAAGCAAAACTGTCTAACAAACCTCTCTTGGTCCTACCTGCCTCCAGGTTTCAGATTCAAAACATGTCCTCCTTACTACTTCACAACAGACCCAAATCACCAGCTAACAGCTCTCTGCAAAAAAAAGCCATTTTCATGAGAAACTTGGTACAAGCATGAGCTCTAGAACATTAATATTCATGGTTGTTATTTGTAAAAACCTTTATTTCCATCTTTTGTTTCTGCAGAGTGGGGGGAGGGTCTTCTAGTGGCCAGAAATCCCCCCATTCCTGTTTATTCTCGCCAGGTCCCCATTTTTCAGAGTATTTTCATTTTGGCTCCATTATTTCATCAGGGTTGGCAAGGAAACTTAGTTCTGCTCCTGTCCAAGTGTTAAATGGATACTCATGTGTCTCTTTGCCACACTGGTATAATTAATTTTATTGCAAATAGGATTTTTTTTCTTCCCCTCCCCAACCCTTGCTACATGCAAATGAGGTCTCCTTTATGTTTGCATAATAGCAGTAAGTCTTTCATTTGTACAAAAGGCCATGCATTATTTTGGCAGATAGATGGAGCTTTGATGGAGAAGATTATTACATTTCCAAAAGCAAAGAGAATAAATCAGAATTTAGCCAGACGCTGATTAGGCTTCCCCTTCCCCCTCAATTCCACTGATCACAAGCCAAGTGTCTAACACACTTTACTGCCAGACAACAAACCTTGCAGAGCAGTGAGACCTTGCTGGCTGTTCTCCACGCCCTGCCTTTGGCCTTGCTCTGTGGATGCATCACCAGTACCCTCTGACTTCTGGGAAAGTTCTCAGCCAATGGGAGGCGAGGCTCCAACATAAGAGATTACGGAGGGAGGGAAGGAGCTGAGAGGCTATTTCTTATACTCCCTGCTCTTCTTGCCTTGTCATAGCCACGCAATTGCTGTGGTCCTCCCAGGCCACAACTGTCCAGCAGTTCCTAGCTGCTTCAGGAAAAGCTCTGGGAGCTCTACCACTCCTTCACTGGCCTTGCCCTCTCAGGTCACCATCTCTGAGAATGACACCTCTTCCTTCTAGGACACTGAGAGAACCCCACATTACTAACACTTTTCTCAGCTCACTAGGTATTCCCTCTCCTACCACTGCTACCCCCAAATCCAGTGTCTTGGGAACCCCAAGATATTGAGGTATAGAGGCATCTGCCTGTCCTGCAAAGGTTTTAGACATTCCACAAAGCAATTGAGCCACTTCTGCCATGCCCAGCTTGTTGTTGACCTGGGGTCCCACTAATTTTTTAGCCAGGTTGGCCTCAAGCCACAGTCTTTCTGTCTCTGCCTCCCAAGCAGCTGGGATTACAGGTGTACACTACTCTTCTCCATCTTGAAAGTTTCATATTGTTGATTGATTCATTGGTTTGGGGGGGGGAGGGTTGTTTGTTGCTAAAACTAGGTAGGAAGCTCTTTCTACACTAGCTGGACAAGAGGGAACATGGAAAACAGAATTTAATACCTCTAGAACACTGTGAACCCAGCACATGTAGGCTAATTTATTTAATTCTCAAGATAACTTCACTCAGCCAAGCTGAGGAATTTGCCCAGTGCTACACAATTAGTGAATGGCAGGGTTAAGTTCAACCAAAGGGTAATCTGCTCACAAAGCTGTGTTCTTACTCCACTATGGTGGGCTGAATTATGACATAACCTTCCTCGCAGTCACCACCACCATGAATCTGGACCACAAGGGTAGGAAACTGAGTTTTCTACCTACCAGAAAACATGGATGGTCAAACAAATAACACAACCAGAAGTAGGGAATGAAAAGGCCAGTAAGCAGAAGAAAAAGTTTACTCTCACTTGAGGCTCTAGAAGAATTTAAACACATATATATGAAGAAGGAATGTGATAAAAAATACATTATATATGTGAAAATGGCACAATGAAATCTACTAAAACTATTTAAATGGAGGGGGCAGGGGAAAGAAATTTAAGGAAGAGTAATATAGATGGAGAATTTGGTCAAAGTACTTTATATGCATACCTAAAAATATCACAACAAAACCCCTTTATACAATTCATTTCTGCTAATAATTTACATTAAAAATTAATAAGGGAATTCAAAGATTTAAAAAAAAATCTGAGCAAAGCCATGTAAGCTAGGAACACCAGAAAAAAAAATGAGTTTGAGGCTGTATGTGATGATACCTACCTATAATCCCAGCTACTCAGAAGGCAGAGATAAGAGGATCATAGTCTGAGGCTGACCAGGCAAAAAGCACAAAACAAACTAAAAGCGTAGGATGGCAGGGGGAGGAGGGAAGTGGCTCAAGCCTTTGCCAAAGCAAGTATGAGGTCTTGAGTTCAATCTCACACAGCACTGCCAGAAAAGGAAAGAAAAAAAAGGAGTTTGCATATTTATAAACAAATAAGAGTTCTCCTAACTCTCAAAGATTCTTTCCTTGGCTCCCTTCTCAATTCTCTCTTGACACTCTTCCTTGGCCATGAACAGAGCCAGGAAGCTGATAACTCTCTAGTTTCCGAGTTACCACAAAGTTAGGAGGGTCCCTGTAAACTTCAGGACAGGGAGGGGAGAGCTAGACAGCCCTCCATACCCTCATTAGTGGAGCTCACCTTGAAGGCTCCAGGAGAAGGCTTGCTGATCTCGCTGACTGGTATTAAAGGCAGGCCTGGAAACCTCCAAAAGGATCCTCAAAGTCCCAGCGTGTCTAGGCTCCTGTCCAGCTCCAAACAAAGAGGCGTCCCATGTTCTGACATTAATGCTCATTCTATTCCAAATATGGTACAAATCCAGTCCTAGAGACACAACCATTTTTCTCTCTGGCCTCTCCTTCCTTGGAGTTGAACAAAAACCGACCTCTCACACCTGCCCCCAACCCTTCATTTTAGCAGACTTTCTCCCTCCATCCATCTAGGCAAGATCTCGGGCTGATGCTGAACTTAGCAGCAGACCCGCCCCACCCCCCAGCCAGCATGTCCGCCAAGTCAAACATAAAAACTCAGCACACTATTTTTTATTTTTAAAGCAAGTTAAATAAGGGTGCCTTTAAAGTCTCCTGGGATTGTCCTGAGGCCCTAGGTTTTTGGTTTTGTGAGCCCAAGGGACCAAGCCAGTTAGCCTTCCTTATTTAACAGTGACACTTAAGTCACATAGACCTTGTCTGATAGGACAGTATTTACAGACATGGCATCACTGCGTAGTTAGACTGCTCTGCTCTGCCCTAGTTGAAGTCACCTTTTGTTCTGTTTGGGGCAGAAATTCAGGAGGGAAGAAACAAAATTGTCTCTTCCTTAACAAAACAAACTTAACTCTTAACAAAAATGGAAGACTAGAATAATGTTGATATGCTCACTTTTCAGAGACATGAGAGACAGGAATTTAATAGTCTCTCTGGAGCAAGTTTTTGATTCAGAGCTATGGAAAATTTGAAGGTGATATTTTGGCCACTAGAGGCTGGGGCAAATTTGATTACAATTACCAGTATTAAAATTCCATTGAATTCATTTTCCATCTTAAAATACATTACTGAGCCGGGCACATTATATGTGATCACACATATAATCAGCTACTCGGGAGGCTGAGATCTGAGGATCAGGTTTTGAAAGAAACAAATCTGAAAGATTCTTATTTCCAACCATCAAGCACAGTCAGAAGGATCTCAAGTGGTAGGCGGCCAGCCTTGAAGGAAAATTTAAAAAAGCTAAGGGATAGTGCCCAGATCCTGAGTTCAAGCCCCAGTACTGGTTTTTAAAAAAAGGTACAAGTTGATAAAAACTTTATTATTCATGTGTCAGAGTCTTAACAGATTGTGTAAAGCTGACCAGAGTAACACAAAGAACAGGTGGGGAGTAGGACTTAGAGCCAGGAATTTCCAACCTTCTCATCAGATGGCATCACTGGCTCCCATTGGTAGGTGGGCCATACTTATTCTCCCTGCAGCTCACATCTTTTTGTGTATGTGTGAAAATACTGTATAGAGGGGTTACAATTACATGGGCAGATAGCAGCTCACATCTTAACCACAGACTTCCTGAGATGGTTTTGCTGGGTCAGGCATAATGCTGTCAGAAAGACACAGGAATCCTTACCAGTTACAACAGACTGGTAAATTGTCTTGTTTTCCCCACCATGAAAAATGGTATGTCTGGGATATAATTTTTTCCTACAATAAACACAAATAAAGTAACTGTAAAACTTTCAGAAATTAAAATAAGTTCTTGGGGAAAAAAATAAAACTTTTAAAGTGTAGATCCAACTTCTGGGCAAGAGGGAGCATCAAAAGTAAATGCTTTGAAGCAAAACTTTTACTTCAGCCACGTGGCAATAGCTAATAACACATCGGGGAGGGAAAAGATTGGCACCTCCACTGGCCAGACCTAGACATGAATATCTTTATGGCCAGGGGTTTGAAGCCTCAGGCTGAGATGAGGTAGAGCCAGATAGGAGGCAAAGCCTGATGGAAGATAAGGCCTGAGACAAAGCAAGGCCTGAGGCAAGGGAAGGCAAGATTAGGCTTGAGGCAATGCCTGAGGACAGGCCTGAAGTAAGACAGGGCTTGAGGCAAGGCCAGAAGCAAGGCAAGAGACAAGGCCTCAGGCAAGGTAAGGCCTATTCAAGGCTTGAGGGGAGGCAAGCCCTGAAGCAAAGCAAGTCCTGGCCTTAGGCAAAGGCATGGTTTGAAACAGGTAGAAACTAGAATAGTCCCAGCCTGGCAAGTCCTGAGGCCAGAGGAGGCTAGGCCAAGGGAGGCAAAGTAGACCTGAGACATAGGAAGGGCCCAAGTCATGCCTAAGGCTAGGCCAGGTCTGGCCTGAGGCAAGAAAATGCAGGGTCTGAGGCCAGGCTAAGCAAGGCCTCAGGCGAGGCAAGGGCTAAGGCATTCTCTTGCTCTCTCTTTTTTTTTTTGGGGGGGGGGTCCGGTCATGGGGCCTGAACCCTGGGCCTGGGCACTGTCCCTCAGCTCTTCAGCTCAAGGCTAGCGCTCTACCGCTTGAGCCACAGCGCCACTTCCGGCTTTTTTTCTTTTTGCTTATGTGGTGCTGAGGAATCGAACCCAGGGCCTCAGGCATGCAAGGCAAGCACTCTACCACTGAGCCACCTTCCCAGCCCCACTCCTGCTCTCTTTTGAAGAAAGTGAAGACTTATAATATCAAGTCAGGCTTTCAATGTTCTCATAAATTATTCAGCTATAATCAACCCTTTTTGATTGTTTGGCCCAGTTCTCTACTCCCTCTTTCCCTTCTGTTGGAACTCGTAATCTGGCTAAGGAAGGCTGTTAGGCACCACATCTGTGTCATGTGACACTGTGTGGGAGCAGGGATGATCTCTCAGCTCTGGGACAACTGGAATATCTCAGATTGGTCCTGAGAAGACAAGCAACTTAAGCTCTGCCTATAGCTATAAATCAGGAACCCTATTCTTTCTCACTAATGGAAAAAAAGCAAAGAACATTTATCTCCAGGGATACAGACTAAACAGAGATGAATGATGAAAAGGATGAGAAAGCCTAGATTCTCCCCACATCCTAGTTTCAATTTTTTCTGAGGTGGCTATATCATTTCTACTCTGGGGTTCCATGATACACCCACTGATAAACAATGAAATCCTCCTTTTCTGGTTATGCTTACTCAGCCAAAAGAGTCCTCTAGAACTTACCAGCCCTTGAAGAGTAGGATCAGGAAGTCCACAGAAGTCCTCCTGACTTAACTGGGCAAAGACTTAGTTAGCACCACCATTCTCAGCAACTCAACAGGAAAGAAAGAAGAAATGGAAGGGGTCTCTCCACAACATAGAGAACTTTTCACATATCCCTCATTCATGAGATTTCTATTTTTTCCAACAGTGCAAAGGCGATATTCACAAACCCTTTCCACTTAAGTAATATGACGCCTCCATAATCAATGTTTGTTATGCTTATGGATTTCTGAGATTTGCAACAAAAAATGACACATGCTATTACTTGAAAATTTGCCCCATGAAGAAATGTATTCGCCAGGGACACCTACCTTAAGAACTGAGAAGGCTCAACTACATATTTTACCAAAATATATACTTTAAAAATCTGAGATTAGCTGGGCAACCTTTTGACCAACTCTTTCCCCATTTGTGAAATCAAGATTTGACAGTTGTAATAAGTCCTGAATTACCCATAATAATAGTACCAAGAAAGAAAAATAAATTAGTCAAATTTACCTATTTTCCAGAGTCTGTTTGCAGGAGAATCAGGGGCCTCATTAGCAAATGCTTCTGTTTTCCTTCATCCAGGAAATGCTGGAAAGCATCCAAAGACTATACTCTCAGACCGCAGAATGGCCAGGGTTGGGAGGCTCCTGAGAAAGACAGGCATCTAACAATTCAGAGAAATCGCTCCCCGATAGCTTCACTACCTAGGGATCTCAGTGCTAACAAGCAGAAAGTATGGGATGACTTGAAACAAAAGGGGATAAGCAGAAGCTGAGTTACTAGCATCTAATGAGACTTACATTTTGGGGCTTTTGCTTATGTAAATACCCATGAGAGCTGAGAGGCACTGGAGTGCTAGAGGGTCTCCAGAGGAGAAGTTAGCTCATATCAAGAACTGCTTACAGGTGATCCTGGCTACTATTTCCAAAAGAAACAACCCCAGAAGTCTTGAATCCAGCAGTTTCTTGTGATTTCTTTAAACAAACAAACAAATAACAACTCATACCTGTAATCCTAGCTACTCAGGAGACTAAGATCTGAGGAATCATGTTTCAGAGACCATGAAACTCTTTTCTCCAATTAACCACCAGAAAACCAGATTGGAGCTGTGGCTCAAAGTGGTAGAGCACAAAAGCCTTGAGCGGAAAAAGCTCAGGGACAGTGCCTAGGCCCTGAGTTTGAGCCCCACACTTAACCCACCCAACCCCCCCCCCCAAAAAAAAGAATCCAGCAGAAGTTTTGAGACATAAATAATTAAAATTAGCATCCCAGTGAATGAGTGGAGGCCTCTGAAGATCTGTCATGCATATACAAATGAGATGTATCAAGTAGAAACAGAGTCCAAACAAAATTTCTTATTACAACACAGGCAGGAAAAACATGTGGGAGACACATAAAACAAGTTACCCACAGCAAGATGCTTCATTTCTATTCCAGAAAGAGAAAGAAGAGAGTGAGTCAAAGAAATATTCTGACAGGAAGCAGTCATTTTCCAGAATTGATAAATGACATCAATAACTCACATAGTCAAGAAGCCACCAAAAAAAAAGCATAAACACGATAAATGAAAACACACTAGACACATCACCTTCCTCTTTTAAACATGGGAGCCCAATACATTTCCTTTATTCATCTGGTTACAGTTACTCATTTGTGTTTGCTTCAGTCATCTGCCACATAACTATCACTGCACCCACAATAAGTATCTGTTCTCAGAGGACTGTTGGAGAGTTCTACTGATCTGCACTGAGCTCAGGGGGGCTCATTCAGGTGCCTGTAGCCCATTGCAAGTCAGCAAAGCAGATTTGTGGTTCTTGGCTGGACTCTTTTTTAAGTCTGGGGCCATGGCTGGGATAATCTCCCTTTCTCCAACTGGAGAGTCTGGAATTGTTCTGAGAGTCAATATCCTAAGAGCACAAGCAAATGGAAACAAGGCTTCTAGAGATTTGGGCTCTGAATTACCACCTTCTTTGCAACATTCTGTAGACCATAAGTGCAAGGCCAGCCCAAAGCAGATTTCACCTATCTTTAGGAGAGCTGCAAAGTCACATTATGGGGGTTTAACAGGGAGGGGGGGTTTACAGGTGCAAGGAAGGGGAAACCTGGGACCTTTTTGCAATCAACCTACTACAATTGATTTGATGAATATCTGTCTCGCTTAGAAGACTGCAAAAGCACAAGAAAAGTGGAAATCATGATTTGTTTGCTCACTATTTTATCCTCAGTGCCTAGTGCAGGTTTTTGACATATAATAGTTCTCCAATAACCATCTTAATCTATGTCTGATCATCCCAACATCTGAGTATATTATTTGCTTTGGGGGATAGAGATCACTCCTGTTATCATGTTTATTCCTATACCTAGTATCACCTGGCCCCTCACCATTTTGCCACTGTCAGTGGCAAAAATACCAGAGATAAATACATATTTTTAAAGAATTATTTTAGCTCATAGTTTCAAATGCTTTGGTTGGCTCGATTACTTTGGGACCTGCAATGGGACCAAACATCAAGGAAGGAGCATGTGGTGGAGCAAAGCCGCTCACATCATGGGAGCAAGAAAGTGAGGAATGGGCAGAATTCTAGTATTTTCTTTAGAGGGAAACCCCAATAACCAAACTTCTTCCCTCTAGGCCTCATCCCCAAAGGCTCCACCATCTCCAATAATGCCACAGGCTAGGGACCAAAGCTTCAATACATAGGCATTTCGGGGATATTTAAGAGCCAAACTAGAGCACCTAGTTTGATTTGATGTCAGATTTTGCATTGGAAAATTTGTTCACAGACATAACTTGAGATTGTGGATGATTATATCTTCTACTTCTTCTACTTCTTCTACTGCTTTTACCAGGTATGGAGTGGGGGGTAGTCAGGAGGACCATGTTAATTCAATGGCAGAAACTGAGATTTTTTTTTTTGTTCCTTTTTGGGCCAGAGATGACCCATGGCCCAGTATGGGTAAGGACTAGTTTAGTTCTCCAATATGGTCCTTTATTGCTAGAAGTAGAAATTCTCCTTCAATTAATGTTTGTTCAATAAGGTGGCTGCAATGGGCTGGGAATAATGTGGCTTAGTGGTAGAGTGCTTACCTAGCATGTATGAAGCCCTGGGTTTGATTCCTTAGTACCACATAAACGGAAAAAGCCAGACGCGGTGCTGTGGCTCAAGTGGTAGAGCACTTGCCTTGAACACAGAAAGGCTCAAGGACAGTGCCCAGGCCCTGAGTTCAAGCCCCAGGACCAGCAAAAAAAAAGCCATTAAATCTAATGATCTCCATTCTTCACTTTTTTTATTTCTTTTTTTTCCATATTGAACGTTATGGAAGAAATGAAAACCTTGCACTTTTCAAAGCTGCCTGCAGCCATTTTTGTATTCCAGAGGTGACAACAAAATCCATCTTTAGGAGAAGACTGTGCTTTTGTTTGGGAAAATGCTTTATTAAGCCTCTTGAGTATGCAAAGGTGAGACAGAGAAATTAGTCTAGATGGCAAGGTGGAAACAATGCAGAGAAAAGCACCACATTGCTAGAAAATGTGAGGTGGAGCCAGCTCATGCCTGTAATCCTAGCTACTCAGGAGGCTGAAATCTGAGGATTGCAGTTGGAAGCCAGCCTTGGCAGGGGAGTCTATGAGACTCTTATCTCCAATTTATTACCAGAAAACTGGAAGTAGAACTGTGGCTCGAAGTGGTGGAGCACCAGCCTTGAGCACAAAAGCTCAAGGACAGTGCCCATGCTCCAAGTTCAAGCCCTATGACCACCACCACCACCAACAGCAAATGTGAGTGAGTTGCCTTCCCAGGTGCAGAGGTTGGAATGATGCAAACCAAAAGTTTGCTTTCTTGGGTAAGGGAGGAGATAGGGGATTTAGAATCCTGGGACTTAGCCCAAAGGGATCTGGGTTTCCGGGAGCAGCGACTTAAGACTCCCCTGCGAGAGGCACAACTGTCCACGCTGTGTCTCTCTGCTCTTTTGTTTGTTTTGGTGTCTGAGAACAAAGAGATGGCCCTGCAAGTCAGGCTGGGACAGCCTGGCTGGGGGACTGTGACCTTCTCTCTGCCATCCCTCCACTGAGCTAGCAGGGGACAATAGCAGCATTCAGCAGCCCAGAATACCATTCAGAGATGATAGCTGCAAATGATGCTCAAGCCACAAGTGTTGGCCCTGACAATTCCTGCGTCCTTCTATATCCAATTGCTCCTCTCATTCTGGCCACTGTTACCTCTTAAATCATTCTTACTAGTATCCCTTCTCTCCAGCCCATTGCCCCTCTGCCCTTCTGCTCTCCCCAGGTGGAGCAACTGCCTTAAGACAGCCTCTAGGTTCTTTTGCATCTAGTTCATGATCACACTGCCAAGGTGGTTTTTTTCATCTTGCATGCAAGCTCTCCTCTGCATTATCTTTCTGTGTCTACCAGGGAAAGTCTCAGCTCAGGCAGGAGGCAGAAAAATCTCTGCACCATCTACCACACTTACATATCAGATCTAATCTTACCTGGCCCCCTCCTCTCCTATACCATGCACTTGTGGTACATGGTGGCAGTGTGATGCAGATGCCCAAACCCAGAGACAGACTTCAGAATTTGAAACCAGCTCTGCCCCTGACTAATAAACTCGATAATCACAAGCAAGTACCAAATGTTACTTGCGAATAAGGCTGTCATCAGGATTAAGAGAGCCAGTATGCCAAAACTTAAGAATGGCAGTTGCCATCATTACACTAGCCCTCTCAACCAACCCCACCTCAAAAGTCCTTTGTGTCCACCCTTCTATAAAAACTACTTCTGATCTTCATGCTCCACCCCATCCTCCTAGGGACACTTGGCATTCGTTTCTCATTTGTGATCATAATTCTCTATTCACATGTCTCTCTCATTATCAAGTTATGAGCTACAAGCCAACGGAGACCCCAACTTATTATCTCTGTTTTCCCAGTGCCTGCAACTGTGTAATTGGTTTCTGGAATGTCATCTTCCACTTGAGATGTGGATTCCCCCCCCCCCCCGAGTGGAACCATGTCTTGGTCATCTTTGTGTTTCTTCCCTTCATCCTCAGCCCACTGCAATAATCCACACCCAGACCTGTGGCAGTCACACATCTCCAGACAGTCTCTAAGTAATCCTAACCTGAGATGTTGGTCCCTGTGTGGTGAATGTCAGGACAGGTCAATGCCTCGCCTGTCACCCACACTTGTCATATGCAAAGCCTGACGCTGACTTTTATTTTTTTTTGGACAGTCAAGGGGCTTGAACTTAGGGCCTGGGCAATGTCCCTGAGCATTTTTGCTCAGGGCCAGCACTCTACCACTCTGAACTACAGCTCTACTTCTGGTTTTGGAGATTGTTAACTGTAGAAAAGAATCCCACAGTCTTTCCTACCCAGGCTAACTTTGAACCACCATTACAGATGTGAACCACAAGTGTCCATCTCTGATGCTGCCTCTTAATAGTTCACAACTATAGTCAAGTGACAGGAGTGTGGAGGAATTGGCACAATGAGGAGAGGAGCCTTTTTTCTTTGAGTCCCAGTTCCTCTAGGGGGCTAGTGAGGTCTATAGGAATTGGTAGATGCATGGGAATGGGACCAAATGGTCACTAACAGTAGACATTGCACTGCAAAAGAAAACATCCACTTACATTACAGATAAAACAGCATGCCAGCTTCATGATCTTATATCTTGTTGTTTCATTTTACTTTTGAGTTAACACTCTGTGTGATCTCCAAAGAATGGTCAAGGAAATCCATTTCCACTATGTATCCCAGAGCTTATTGGCTTTTACCAAAGTGACATTACAAATATTAATTGTTTTATCCTGCCAAGTGGGCTGATCAAAATGCTAATTCAGGGAGCACAACAGCACACCCAAGCTGATTGATGGCCCAGCACCAATCTGTGCTTTTTTTAACATTCTTTTATCAGAAATAAAATTTCCTTTATTATGTGGCATGAACAGCATTGTTGCCATAAGTTATAAATATGGCAATATATTTTCTTTAGATATTTGGTGTTGTGGGGAACTCAAATAGGAAATTAGAATACCAAAGGTTTGCGTGAAGCAAGATTTTTATTGACATGCCTACACAAACTCAGTGGACTAATGTCCAAAAAGCCGAGTCCCCAGAACAAAGGGGCAACTTAAGTACCCCACCAAGCAGATTACAGAAGCAAGAAGCAAAAGTCCTTCCCATACAGGATCAGCAGTGGTCCCATTGACGGCCTTGTGTCTAGTGCTACATGAGTTCTCTTGGGTCTTTGTTTCTATGAATTTCAGTTTCCCACCAATCAGTTTCAGTTTCCCACTCCAGAACAAAGAGTCATTACAGCTAGAAAAGCCCCTCATGTAGCAGGGGCAACTATAAACTTAAGAGAGTTTCTTCTTTGTCACACACCCTTTCCCCCGTTGGTTCTCAGACACAGTCTGAGTCAAAGAGCATCATCTTAATTTAGGGGTTTGTATTTCCATAATATCAAAACATGGGTGGCTGTCTTCCTCTCCACAGGAGCCTCAACGATAGTTCCAACAGACTTTATCACTAGGATAGGAGAACTAGGCAGTACCAGACATGTTCCCAGGGTAAGTATTATTGTCCCTGTTAGGGTTTTTAGACATCAAAGATAGAAAACAGTCCAAGGCCAAGTGGTTTTTACACACTGCATTGTGTACCTCTCTCTGTTACTTGGCCAGTATGTCAAGGGTTTTTGCAGTTTTGTTGGTTATAATCTCAACTACCACTTGGAAACAAATAATGTAGTTGTACAATAGCCCCAGGACCCATCTTCTGCCCAGGTGACAGGACCATCGTACTGAATGATTCACTTGAGAAGCCATTCATCATCCTGACAGTTTCTAATTTGTAAAGCACCCCATTTTTGTTTACTCAATTTTCCTTTGTATGTGGGAACTCCCAAGTGTTCACTTTGTTTGAAGGAGAATAAGAAGAAAGATGGCCTGATAGTGCCCAGTACACATGACCAGAACCAGCCGCTGGGTAGCAGTGTATAAGCCTGCATCTTACAATTCCTATACAATTCTTTGAGCACTGTTAAATAATTCTTATGCCCACTGTTAAATTGTTCCAGGCTCCCTGGAGGTTTGGAAGATGAGTTAGAGGGTTAGGTTGAGGTTCCATGTGGTTTGGAATCCCCTCCCCACTCCCTGACCACACACACACACACACACACACACACACCATTGAGTCTCCTAGGCAGTGTCATTGTAAAAACTTTTGTCCCATGCAAGTTAATTCTCCCATCAGGATAGTAAACCAGCCTTCTGGATGGAAAATACAATACTTCCGAGAAGGGGGTTTCACTGAAGGGCTCCTGTGGGCCTAAGTCCTTGTCTTCCTATGGTCTTCCATGGTCTCCCAAGTTAGTTCCCCCACAAATATAACATGAGGTAACTTTCTGTGTCTGGGCTATGGACTCAGCCAGTGGGAGGAGAAGCAGATTTTTTTTAGCCTTGATGGAGGTTGGAAATTCACTCTCCAATTCCTCATAAAAAGAATGAAAGACCTGGTATGAGGAAGTCTCAGGGGTGATAGTGACAAGACTGAAATGTAGCAAAGTGCTGGGTCAAATCTCTTTCCATTTATCTTTGTATCAACTGTACATCTCTGCTCCCAATCTGAGAGCTTAAGTATGGTGAAATTGGTGTGGTTACAGGTGAGAAGGGAAGCCCTCCCTTGAGAGGGAAGGCTGAGGGCTCTGCCCCTTGCCAGGAAGCCCATGAATCACAACTCCAGTAGGGACAATACTGCAAGTGAAGTTCACCCTAGGGTCCAGCGACTCCTAAGACAAATGTATTTACCATCTAACATGTAAGCTCTCTCCCAGACAAGGCATCCACATCCCCCTCTCACACCTAGGCCTATGCCTTGACCACGCCTATGGCCATACCCACGTCAAAAAACATGGACATTAGTTCATCAATTACCACCCCCCAGTAAAGTTGTGGAATTTCTACCATTGCTCTTGAGGGTGAGAGGTGGGGTTAAAACATATATGCTGATTACCTAGGAGCACACTGAATAGATGGTATGATTGTGAAGGCATGATCTGATGACCGCGCCTGTACTGGAGTAAGAAGCACAGAACAGCAGAGTCTGGGTGACAAATGTACCTGATCATGCGGTGAGAATACATCTGTCACAAAGACCCTGGCTTGTGGAAGAAGCCAACATAAGAAAAGTCACAGTGCCAAGAGAGGAAGTAAAGGATTCATCTTGGCGACCTGTTGTTGATTCCCCAGGCTTCCACGATGCATAGATTAGTCACCCTCCAGAGTGACTAAAGCAGGGCTGCTGTCTCCCTGCTCAGAGGTAGCTAGAGAGTCTGGATGCAGGCATTTCAGATGATAACTTGGCATGACGACGCTGGATTGGGGCTACACTTCCACTCGAATGCTGGCTTCACTCAGCTATGGTAAATCCAGGGACCAAGCTCTGCTACCTTAATTGTGGTGAGGTGGACAAAATAACAACAAAAAGGGCCCTTCAATGAGGTTTTAGTGGTTGAACATTCCTTTTTTTTTTTTTTTTTTGGTGGTATTGGAGCTTGAACTTAGGGGCCTAGGCCCTGCCCTTATGCTTTTTCACTAAAGTCACTTTGAGCCACAGCGCTATTTCCAGTTTTTCTGGTGGTTAATTGGAAATAAGAGTCCCACAGACTTTCTTGCCTGGGCTGGCTTCAAACTTTGTTCCTCTGATCTCAGCGTCCTGAGTAGCTAAGATTACAGGTATGAGTCACTGGTACCTGGCTCATTCTATTGTTTTATCCAGGTTTATATGGGTGTATATGGCAGTTGTTGGGTGAACAAAAAGTCTCTTAGACCCTAAGACCTGCATCCGCTGTCTCAGGGTAAGGTTACCTACCTCCTTTAGGTTCCCCCCATATGCCTTTGATGAAGAGGTTCAGGCATCCACAGAGGACTTCAAAGAGCGACTCATTGACTTCATATGACTAGACCTGATTTTCAATGATGTTATGGGTAGCAGCTGATCCAGTACAAGTGGGATTTCTGACACAATCTTCCTGACTGTGGTTTTAGAGTTCAGTTCATGTCTGTAGCTGCTTCCCTCCTGGGAGCCTCTCTTAGCTGAAGCAGGTCTGTATAATCCCAACTAGAAGCCCGTTCAGGGCCCACCCTAGACCATGTAGATCGAGATGTTACACTCGCTTCACTTCACATCTGGGATGATCTCAAGACACACACACACACACACACACACACACACACACACACACACACACACACACGAGTCATTACTCATACTCGCCCCCCATCTAGAATCTGACCCCAGGCAGGGGAACTCTGCTGTCTCTGGGAGGTGATCCATCTCCCCTTCTCTGCCCCTTAAGGACAGGCAACCTAGATAGTTGAACCCAGGTTCTGACCATTCTGAAATGCGAGGTTCCTGCTTGGCTCCAGAGCCTTCTCTGGGTCTCTTCATGCTGCTGAGACCTGCTCTACACCCTGTCAGGCGGTATAGAGAGAGCTGTTGATCCATATGGAACAGACCTTCAGATGTCCTAAAGGGCTGAGCCCTAGAGAAGCTGGAGAAAATGCTGTCTCCAAATCCTGGCCAATGCACCAGAGATGTGGGAAACTGAGATAGAGATATGGGCACAACTAGGCTTTTCAGGAAGCAAAACTTTTATTGACATGCCTTCATAGACCTAGCAGACTAATGTCCAAAACGCTGAGTCCCCTGAACTAAGGGGACTTGCCTTAAGTATGGCAGCAAGCAGGTTACAGAAGTGAGAAACAAAATCCCTTCCCATACAGAGCCAGCAGTCGTCCCATTAGTGACCATTAGTGCTATGGGACGCCACGTAGGTGTTTGTTCCACTGCTCCATCCCTCTACAGAGCAAAGAGAGACTAAACACAGGGCCTCCACTGCTAGGCCAGCACTGTATCGCTTGAGCCACCACCACCCCCTAGCTCTGAGAAATGTTTAAACAACAACAACAACAAAAACTTGACAACAGAAAACTATGGACCGCACTGTATTATTTGACCTCTGCTGTAAGTTAATACCATGTGTTAGATCTGGACTCTAGTTTTCTGAGGAGATATTCTCTCCTTGCTTTTGTTATCTTTGGACTAGGAAGAGTTCCTACTGCCTTGAAGCAGGTACTCAGTTAACTCAATCACGTGTGCTATCACCTACGGTTCAGAAGGTGATAACCCTGGCTTTCTCCAAAACCAGTAATTGGAGATAAAAGTTCAGGAGACTTTAACAAGCCAGGCACTACTAGCTGACACCTGTAATCCTAGCTACTTGGGGGCCTGAGATCTGGAAGACTGTGGCTTAAAGCCAGTCCAAGCAGAATGTCTGTGAGACTCCATCTTCTATTAATCAGCAAAATACCTACTGAAGTATATCTCAGGTAGTAAAATACCATCTATAAGGGAAAGAGCTAAGGAAGTGTGAGACAGTGAGTTCAAGCCACACTACGGGGGTGGGCACACTAAGAGAGGCTCAGAGAGGAACCAATGGCGGCAATGCACACAGAGCAGACAGACAGTGCTTTTAAGATGTCACTCCATCTGTGTTATCTTCCTCTCTGGGGACAGTTTTGTCCGAGCATCAACTCTAAGGTGAGCTTTTAGTAAATGCACTCACAAGATCCAAGAGCATGACCCAGAACATCATGTACTCACCTCCTGTGGCAGCAGTGTTTTCTGTTCTCTAAACAGGCTTCAAAGATATTCTGGGAAGGACTGTTATAACAGAACATGGCTTATGGACAGGTGATTTCAGCGGCCCACACCCAGAGTCTTAGCCAAGGGGTGAGCCCTCCCACTCCCTCAGTCTAAATGTTTTCTTTCTACAGATGCAGGGAGCCCCAAAAAGAAAACCTGGAAACTGAAGGTCAGGGAACAGGGAAATGTCTGTACCTCGTGAGTATTTATGAGTGTTTATGTATAGCTCATAAGGCATATCATATCTAAAAAACAAAATTACCCAAAAGAATACTCCTACCTCCGTGAGTAGTCCATAGAAAAGGCCCCTCCAATTCAGGACCTTGTCCCAGTGTCCAGTGAGTCTGGAGACAGGTCCAACTGGGCGATAGCCAGTCACCAAGTTTCCTGCCTAGTACCAACCAGGAAAACAGAACACATGGGGCAGGAAAGACAATATGTACACAGCTCAACCCCACCTCCATTTACAGGTCTCCTATGAGCCTTCCCTGTCCTAAAAGAAAAACAACAACAAAAACTGTGGGGAGTGGGATGTATGTGTGTGTGCTCATGTATGCACACCCCATTGTAGTCAAATCCTTTACCTCCCACAGACGGTCTTATGGACAGGAGCTTGAAAGAATAGGCAGACAGGAAACAGCCAACGGAGCAAACTGGCCATACAGGAGACAAGACTCAGATGTCTGCAGCAACCCTGGCCTGTACAAAGTCTAGACATAGGATCGGGCAAATGACTGCACTTTCCAAAATCTCTTCCTTTGTCTGTGTAAGTTAAGGTGGGTTTTTTGTTGTTGTTGTTTTGTTTTTTACCAAGATATAAGCTCCCTGCAGGCATGCACTCATGCTGGTGTCTGCGTCTTAAAGATTACACAGGTTGTACTCAGTGAATGATGAACATCTCCTAGAGCTATTGTCCTGATAAGACCCAAAAAATGTATATCAGGAGTTTCGCGGAGCATGAGGCCCTTCATGAAAAGAAAACAAATGTGCCATTTGTTGTAAGAGGATTTTATTTTGCTTGGGTGATTTGTACAAATGAATGGGCTGGATGGTCACCCCAAGATTTATCACTAACTCATTCTCACAAAGAACAAAGATCCAGACACTAGCAAGAACATAAAGAGCCTTCATCACCTTTCTTTTTCTTTTATTTCTGTGAAACAATTGCTGCATTTCATTGCTCTATCGATTGCCCAGGACAAGCTGTAGCACCTAAAGAGACTCTACCACACCTTATTCAATACCCCAGCAGTAAACTAGGGCTCACAATGAATACCTAAAGACAAAATAAATAGAATTCCTGAGACCACGGCACCAGCTAGACTGAGACTTAAACCTAGATGTGTACCCTCTCCCCACCTCACCCCCAGCATGCAGACTCCTCCAAAACAAGCTATGTTTTTTTTTTTTTGGGGGGGGTCCAGTCGTGGGGCCTGAACTCTGGGCCTGGGCGCTGTCCCTCAGCTCTTCAGCTCAAGGCTAGCGCTCTACCACTTGAGCCACAGCACCACTTCCGGCTTTTTTCCTTTTGCTTATGTGGTGCTGAGGAATCAAACCCAGGGCCTCAGGCTTGCAAGGCAAGAGCAAAACAAGCTATGTTTATTTCATGCTAAATGTGTTTCCCCAGAAAGAAGGTGGACAAGACTTGACCAGAAAGCTTGGAGTAGAGTGGCCTGGCCCTAGAGCCAACTGTTGAAAGCAATGAGAGACAATTCTCTACACATTGTATTGATTTGTTAGCTAACTTTGAAAAGTAACATATACTCTTGGTACAGGTGGGTCACCACTGTAATCCTAGCTACTCAAGATGTAGAGATCTTAAGATTGCAATTCAAAGCACCCTGGGCAAGAAAGTCTGTGAGACTCTTACCTCCAACTACCAAAAAGCAAAATGTAGAGATGTGGTTCAACTGGAGAGCTCTGGTTTTGAGTAAAAAACAAACAAGCAAACAAACAAACAAACCGAAGGGACAACACCCAAGTCCTGAATTCAACATCAGTACCAGCACAGAAGAAAGAAAAGACAAAGAGTGGGGGTGGGGGGAGTGAGAGAGGGAAAGAAGGGAGGGAAAGAAGGAAGGGAAAGAAGAAGACAGAAAGAAGGCGAGGAAGGGAGGAAAGAGAAAGAGAGAGCGATAGTGATGATGTTAAACATGGAAGCTCAAAGAAGACATATTAATGCCACTCATCACTGTTAAAGACATCATCCTTTATACTGATGATTCCTTGTTCCTTTGTTAATAAGCTTGTTATTATAACTCCATTGAAAGGTGTTTTTCTATTGGGTGTTTTTGGTTTTGGATTTTTGGTGTTGGTAAGGGGTTGGGGCTGGTCCCAGTTCTTGAATTTAAGGCCTGTGAATTATCCCTGATCTTCGTTGTTCAAGTCTAGCACTCTACCACTTTAGGCACAGCTCCACTTCAAGTTTTTTGTTGGTTAACTGGAGATCAGAGTCTCCTGGGCTTTCTTGCCCAAGCTGGCTTTGTACAACAGTCCTCAGATTTAAGCCTCCTGAGTAGCTAAGATGACAGGCACGAGTCACTGGCACCTGGCCAACATGCTAACTTTTAAAAGATAAAATGAAAAATTTTCATTTATCAAACCAGGCAAGTTTTATGGGGTTTTACATCATCTGTTTTCACTCTATTAGGTAAAAAGGGAACATTTGTCATCATCATATAATTTAAACTTAAACAGTTCAAACAATCAGTGGAAAATAATTGAAAATATTTCTCAACTATGGTACATATTTGTGAAACATGCACATATGAAAACAAGTTCATGCACAAATGCCTAATAACATCTTCAAGTATCCATCTGCAAGTCCTCTGCCAATTTGAGGCAGTTAACTTGGAAACCTCTAGACCCCTCAACAACAGGGACCTGGGTGACTCTAGGCCATATCTACACAGGGATTTGTAAAATTAATGACATCTTCCTTCTCTTATGTAGCTCACTATGTAGCTCTGAAAAGCTAGAAAGTTTAAGAATTTGCTGTCCAAGACTTAGCAACTCGGGTGTCATCAGAAACATCTTTATATACCAGTTGCCTTTCTTTTTCTATGTATACTGATCCTGGCTTGAACTCAGAACTTGGGCATGGTCCCTATGCTTTTTTGCTCAAGGCTAGTGCTCTACCACTTGAGCTACAACTGCACTTCTGGTATGTAGTTGGAGATAAGAGTCTCTTAGACATTTCCTGCCAGAGCTGGCTTAGAACCACAATCATCAGATCTCCATCCTCCTGAGTAGCTAGGATTACAGGTGTGAGCCATTAGCCACTGGCCCAGTTGCTTTCATTATTGAAAGTCTAGACAACCACTAGAACAATAAAGGATACATTCAACATCTTTAAAAATCTTCTACATTCTCCATGTGGAATATTATGGATATTTTCTAGACAAGAAACTCTGGTTGGTGATTTGGCTTTCTAAGAAAAAAAACCCTTTGAACTTAAAAACAAGTGTTAACCAAGTGTTTAAACAACTTCTTAAGTGTTTATTTCTTTTTTTTTTACTACTTCACAAATTAACTCTCTTTTTAATAGCCAAACAGCTACAATTCTCTAAGATATTAAAAAAAAAAAAGACAAGAAACAAACAAACAAAAGACTTAGAGAAAATACTGATCATACATGGAAAGGAAAAGGAAGATTGAACAAAATATGAAATATGTTTATATTGTTCTAATTGTGCCTTTATTCTATGACTAAATTGATCTTCAACATGAGTATGCTAATTCCAACTAATGCTCTCCAATACAAACAGCACAGATGATTCAATTTTCTTCCTTTTTGCCTTCCAAGAAAATTCCAAATATTCTATAACTAAAATTATTTTATAATATCAAGAAACATCACTTCCATTGTTTTTATGCTTCGAACACTTCACTTGTAGAAATTCTAAGTGGAAAACCAAACAGAAATTCTGACAGCAAAGCCCATTTTTTCCTCGCAGACCAGCCAGTGAAGGACATTTAATACGAAAAACAAGATAGAACTCACGGTTTCAGCCAAAATAAATTGCAATCCTGTCCTATAAACCTGGGAATGGGTGAAGGAGCCTCCACACACAGCTGCTGCCCCCCTCCCCCCATTACACTCCCCTTCCTCTCCCCCCTACCCCTCCCTGCCCTGTGCAACAGAGCATCTGAAGCCAGCACAGTCAGAGAGAAGCAGGCAGGCAGGACAGAGATTGAGATGGCTCTGGAAACTTCCTCTCTTGAGCTTACAGGTTCAGTGTTTTAAATTCAGTGTTTTAAAGTCCCCTTTCATAGCAGTTCACACTCACCCCCCAGAGGAAACACGTGAAGCCCAAGAAGGGAGATGTTGACAGCAAAGGGAGACTTCTATCAACAATGCAAATCTGCCTGACCTGAAGGCAAGGGGGACCTCAGGTGTGGCTGGCCCGGGGTGAATGAGAGATGTTTTTAGTTGGTGGCAGAACCAGCAGGAGGAGCCTCCCACCCTCCAATTGGTTCAAGTGAAGTAAAGCAGCTGGGACCTCAAGATTCAAGGACAGGACAGGAGGACCATTGGTAATCACCATGTGAAATTAGAAGCCACTACAAAGTATATACCATACCTGGGGTGCCACCCTCACCATCTCTGGAAGAAAACACTGATTCTATACAGAATCACCACCCTATAAGGTACGGAGGAGGCTGGTGACCTTCATTTTATAGATCAGTAAACTGAGGCTCAGGGAAGTATCTATCTAAGGTCATGGTACTAGTCAATGCCAGCACTGAGACTTAAATTGGAGCCTTCAGGTCCACCAAGAATCCTTTGAGCCACACTGCCTCATCAGCCATAATGAAGCAGGTTTTCTTAACCTAATCTCCCAGAACAATTACACATTTGTCTTGAAACAATGGAGGAGCCACAAGTTGTAAAGCACCCACCTTGAGAAAAAGGCTGATGGAGAGTTTGAGTCCCTGAGTTCAAGCCCAGTTTAGCATGTTCTTACATGTACTCACAGTGCACACTCACACACATGCACACTCACACACATGCACACACACACACACACACACACACACACACACACACACACACACACGGGAGGTCTGAACTAAAGCTTTAAATAAGGGCCCCACAGCTGCACCTTAGAGCACCACAGCTGTGGTGGCTTCCCTTCAGGTCTATTTATATTATTAGCTACTTTTGAAGTGGCAATATAGTAACAGAACTCATGTTCTAGAAATGTCATTACCCCCATGCTTTCTTTCCTTTAGACAGAATTGAAATTTCCATCTTAACAAAAATCAGCTCATCCAAGGCTGGACACTTGACATCCTCCAAAATCTTCCTCCAATGCTAGGGATAGAGCTCAGTAGCTGTCCCTATGGCCCTGGGTTCTATCTCCAGTATGGGTAGGGAGTTAGAGATCTGGGGTCAGTGCAGAGAGCACTGGCCACCTAGGTGGTATCTAGCTGCCCCCGGGTGCTTCCTTGACAAGGCCCAGGGTGGGGAGCAGAACTGCAGTGTGGCCTCAGCCCTGCATCCCACATGGGACATGTCCTGTGACAAGTTTAGTGGGGACAGGACACTAAGAGGGAAAACAATGTAATCACTGCTAGCTACCTAAAGATAAATAGGCACCAAGGACAGAGCTCAGAGTGCTTGCCTAGTAAACCAGGCCCAGAGTTCAATCGATTCTCAACACCACAAAAAGGTAAACCAAAACCAACCAAAAAAGCAAGCAGGCCAAGTACTTGGTCTAGAATGTGGCCCACATCGGTTAAATCTCCACCAAACAATGGTGTACAACTCTGAGAAGCACAAAGCTACCATCCTCCATAAATCAACAAAACCAAACACAGAGGCTGGAAGAATAGATATTGGAGACATCCACCACGTGAAAGAAATGTACACACATGATTCCTCATCTCTTTTACCTTCCACCCCAAAAGATTCCATCTCTCAGCTCCAATGGGACTCCTTTCCCATTCCATTGAGGAAAGTAGAGGTTAAAAACAGAATTCTCTGGTCCAACCCACTGCTTGCTTAGAAGAGCTTTTCTAACTGAAGCCTGTCATGCATAGGCTGGAATTCAAAGCTTTCTGGAAAGGTGCGAACTATGACATTGCTTAACCTTGTGATTTCCCTGTTACTTCAGCTGCCTGGAGGTAAGGTGGGGGTGGGAGAGGGGGCATATGCAGATCCTTCCAGGCCCTAGGAACGGGACCCCTTAGCAATCCATCTCATCTCTTACCCTTTTTGTTCAGATTATATCAAGGCAAGTGTTAGCTTGTTTATGTATTTGTTCATTTATTTAGACAGTATTGAGGTTTGGTCGCAGCCCGTGGGCTTGCTAAGGAAGACTGCCACTTGAGCCAAGCATTTTTTCTATAAAGCATCATTCGCTATTATAAATAAAAGGATATACTTCCAAAAATGCTCTAAAATAATAGCATCCCAAATCACTAGATTGATAAATATGCAGATTCTTTTGTTTTTGATTTTTTTTTTACTTTTAAGTAAATTTAGACTTAAGGAATGTTTGCAAAGGTTGTGCAGGAAGTTTGCATTAACCCTTCACTCAGCTTCTCCTACATTAACAATTTGTGTAACCATAATACAATGATCCAAACCAGATATTTTACATTGTTTTAGTACTCTTAAAGAATTCTAGTTTATTTGAATTTCTTCAAATTCAAGATTACTCATATTTTACCAGTTTTCTGTCTTTCTTTTTATTTTTGTTGTTATTATAAAGGTGATATACAGAGGGGTTACAGTTACATAAATCAGGTAATTAATACATTTCCTTTTTGGACACTATCACCTTTTCTTTTATTCTTTTTTTTTGGGGGGGGGGTCCAGTTGTGGGGCCTGAACTCTGGGCCTGGGCACTGTCCCTCAGCTCTTCAGCTCAAGGATAGTGCTCTACCACTTGAGCCACAGCGCCACTTCTGGCTTTTTTCTTTTTGCTATGTGGTGCTGAGGAATCGAACCCAGGGCCTCATGCATGCAAGGTAAGCACTCTACCACTGACCCACCTTCCCCGCCCTTCTTTTATTCTTTTAACAATATGCCAGTTCCAGACTGGGCACTGGTGGCTCACACCTGTAATCTTAGCTACTCAGGAGGCTGAGATCTGAGGATCATGGTTTGAAGCCAACCGAAGCAGGAAAGTCTGTAAGACTCTTATCTCCAATAAACTACTCAGAAAAAGCCAGAAATGGTGCTGTGGCTCAAATGAGAGAGCACTAGCCTTGAGCACAGAGAGGTTAAGGGATGGAGCCCACGCATAGCTTCACAGGCCACTCTTCTTTACATATTTAATATAAATTCACTCCTAGATGGAGGCGCTAGAATCTGTTCTGTCAAAGTGGTTGCTTGATAGCACTGCCATGTTAAGGGAAACCATCTCACAGAAGCTATTTTAGTTCAACCACATCCTATTATAAATATTGTTTTCCTAGGGGCTGGAGACGTGGCTCAATCTCCATTCATATATGTCCCAGGTGCACAAGACAAGAGCTTACTGCAAAGATAGTACTCTCTGGGCTGGGCAGTGGTGGTATGAGTCACTGTAATCCTCTCCTCGGTAGGCTGAGATTTAAGATAAAATTTCAAAACCAAGCCAAGTAAGAAAGCCCATGAGACTCTTATCTCCAACTAACCACCCAAAAGCCAGAAGTGGAGCTATGGCTAAACTGATAGAGTACCAGCCTTGAGCAAAAAAAAGCTAAGGAACAGCTCCCAGACCCTGAGTTCCAGCCCCAGGACCAGCACACACACATACAGGCAAATAAAAAGATGGTCTTCATTATGATTTCAATGCAGCAGAGAGAGCGAGGGTGGTCACATTACAAGTCTCTGGGCTCCACCTCTCTTCCTAAGGCAAGGTGAGACCGATGAGCCCCTTGCCTGCAGTCCACTCCCCCACCTGCCACGAAACAGCAGTCACGCTGAGCTTCACAGGTTTGTGTGAGAGGCAAGGGAAAGGGATCCCAGCAAGCTCCACCCACCTCCCTCTGAGCACAATGCCCCCTCTCCCTGCCAGGCCTCTGGAAGCGGCAGGTCCCTAGTCAAGCGGCTCTCAAAAAGCTGAGACATGAAGTGAATGCCAACAGTCCCCACCCCCACCCCTAGAAGGAGGGCACAATTATAGAAAATTCTGCTTACAGTTCAGATTCAATATTTGGAAGGGATAATCCTGAAATAAGAGATTGCTTGATTTCTCTCCCAAGCCTCTGAATGGTTCATTAGCTCCTATTTGACATTTGATGATTGTGTCTGATTAGCTTTATTGTGAAGTTGGACTCTAAGAAGTCCCCAAGTCAGAGCAATCAAGTTTCACAATGATTCCAACTGCAAATTTGGCATAAATGGCAGCTGGGCCTTGGCCGGTAGGAATACTGGAACCCTAGCCTGCCTGGCAGGCACGTGGGGCCTGACTCAGCAGACAGGATTTCTTCAGTGGCTGAATGGGAGAAGGGTTAGACAAAGAACCCCAGCCTTGAGCATCAGCAAAGATGTTGCAGGTCCCAGTAGTGACTGAAGCTGCCTGGGTCCTATCTCTGATGAATGGAAGACAGAGGCTGTCAACCGCACTGTGGAGGTTTGGGGGACCCATGTACCAAAAACAGTCCTAATAGAGCTAGCAGGTGTTGGATTCCATACTGGGTATCCCCAAGGAGAAGAGGGATGGGCTGAACCAAATTCTGAATGTATCAGAGGTAGGGGGCATCCAGGCCTGAGGAGGAGTCTTCCTGACAGAGCAACACACACACACACACACACACACACACACACACACACACACACACACACACACACACACACACACCTCTCCTCAAGGTGGGGGCACCTCCTCAGGTCTCCACCACTTCTTGAGCATCCCCTCCGGTGGTGCCTACATGGTCCTCCTGGTCCTTGTCTCTACATCTGCCATGCCACATTGTCCACATCTGTCTCTCTCAACCACAGCCATTTGCCTGCAGAGACTGACTTGGGCAATTCTGAGTCCAGCACAGAACCTGGAACCCAATATATTGTTTGTTGGCTGAATGAATTGCAACTCGACACATTGTTGCTATTATTTATTGCTACTGCTGGTGGTAGAGTTACATCAAACCATATCTGTATTGTATCTTTGAGAAAGACTCAGACAGAATGCCTGGCAGAAATGTTCTTGTCACCACTGCCATTTGATAAGAGGCGGAAATGCTGGCTGAAGTGGACAGAAGATACGCCACCTAATAGAGCAGATCTGGACCCCAGAGGGTCCAGTGACACCCACAGTGACATCCTCCCTCAGCCTAGCCACCGAAGACCCAATTTCAGTGCCAGGTGCCACTGTGATCTGAGTTCTTCTGCCCTATCCTCCCCAGCTCAGCTTTGTTCACCTGAGCCTTCATCTCCCAGAAAGCCCAGGCTGGAACATCATTAGCGATTTTTCCAGTGACCCACCCATTTCTTCAGCTTTCTCTCCAATAAGCAGCACTATTGACAGCTTTCCTGGTTGCATTGGAAGGGTGACTGGGGGAACAGAGATGGGGATTGAGAAGCTTTCCACTTCCTCTCAACTCAGGACATGTGACTGCTCACCCTTTAACTCTTAATGTAACTAGCCTCACAAAGCAATCATCCCCTGCCTGCAGTGCTCTCTGGTGATCAGCAGGGGGCAGCCTTGACACACTTATTTCTGCTTATTAATTACCCAACCCAAAGGCACTGGAGCTGAGGAAAACAGAGAAACCTGAAAGTGTATAGAAGTGAGAAGGAGGGGAGAGGAAGGGATGGGAGAGGAGGAAAAGGGAGAGGAGGAAGCAGAGGGGAATGGAAAGGAAAAGAGGAAGGTTGCCTGTAAAACAAAATCAATACAATATATCACTAGCCTGGAAAAATGAGTCAAAAAAATGAGTTTCGGTGTAATTGCTAATGTCAGGCAACAATTTGGTTCTGAGTTTCCTGGTGGCCAGAGCAAAAATAGAGCCATTTATTAGGTCATCCACCTGTCCAGAAGAAAGCCAAAATTTTATTTGCAAGGCTACTGGAAACTACACCACACACAGCTCCCCCTACAGGGTCTTCCATGTCAACTTTGTTGGACTTGTGACCCTTCTTTAATTGATCACCTCTCTGTTTTACCTTTGATTGCAAGTGATTGGTAAGTGTTCTAGCTGCACTTTCAGTCTCATCTTCTTTTGAACACATTGTTCTGAATCCTTCATTCAAAATATTAGAGGTAAGGCTGGGAATGTGGCTCAGTGGTAGAGTGCATGAAATCCTGGGTTCGATTTCTTAGTATCACATAAACAGAAAAAGCTGAAGTGGAGCTTCAAGTAGAGTGCAGTGCTAGCCTTGAGCAAAAGAAACTCGGAGACAGTGCCCAGACCCTGAGTTCAAGTCCCAGGACTGGAAAAAAGAAAAAATTAGATGGGCTGCCAGGCACCAGTGGCTCAAGCCTGTATTCCTTGCTAATTATGTGGTTGAGATTTGAGGATCGCAGTTCAAAGCCAGCCCAGACAGGAAAGTCCAGGAGTCTCTCATCTTTAAGAAAAGGCCAGAAGGTCCATAAGTCTCTCATCTCTAAGAAAAGGCCAGAAATGGCACTGTGGCTCAAGTAGTAGAGTGCTAACCTTGAGCACAAAGCAGCTCAGGAACAGCACTCAGGTCTTGAGTTCAAACTCCAGGACTGGCAAGAACTAAATAAATAAATGTATTTATATATATGTGTGTATGTGTGTGTTATATAAAATATACTTGTGTGTGTGTATTAGTTGTGGTGGGCAGGCAAGCTAACCTCCTAAGATGAATTCATTTTCCAAGAGAGGAAATGGCAGAAACTACAGGCAGTGTCACCCTCCGCAGACTGGAATTGTGGTTACATAAGCTTCTTGAGCCACACCTCAACTTCCTGGCTTTATACTGACTAACTGAAGACTTGGATTTGTCTGCTGGAGCTGGCTTCACACTGAAACCTCAGCTCTCATCCTCTCAAGGAGCTAGGATTACAAGCATGAGCTAACAGGACCAAGCCTAACATTTTCCTTTGTAGTTTCAGTTTAACTCACTGTTCTAGACAGCTGCTGGGTTGTCCGTTTCTCTGTCTGTGGCAGGTGGTTGTGTGTCACATGTACCATCCTTTCCAGGAACCTACTGTCATAACAGGATGCAGGTAAGGTTCTGCTTGTGTACAGAAAAACAGTGTCTGTGAAACAAAGTGCAACGGGTGTCTGCCAGGCAGGACGGAGGCCTGTACCAATGGAATAGGTTGGGCTCATTTGAGTTGGGGACTTTCCACTCACTGTTCTTGGAGCTGGTCCCATTTGGGTCCCCAGTGACCTTGATACCTGCGAACCCTAGAGTAATCTGCAACTTCTCTCTACTAGAGCCAAGTACCACCTTTGGTCCATGGGAGCATGTTCTCTTTCCTGAACACTCCCTCTGCAACCTGGGCCACTTGCTGGTCTTCACCTATTGCTCCTTTGCCATCTTGTCTTGCTGGGCCTTCCTCTGGGCCCCAGCTGTAGTGATGCCACTACTCACACCTCTATCTAGACTGAGGACTCCAAGCAGCAGATCTTCCCTGATGACAGCGTTTACATCTATGGCCCACAGCTCTACACAGATGCCAGAGGGGAAAACCAACTCCTGATACCCCAGCTGCCCTGTTCTTCCCTGTACCAGACTCCATCAATGGCAGCAACCCTTGACTTGGGGAAACCTCAGCCTCAGCATGGTCCTGAGTGCCTCTCTTCACTCAACCTTTATAGCCCAGGGTCAAGAGCAGCCTGTGGGCTCTGGCTTCAAGGCATCACTAGAACTTACACCCCATTCCCTCCCCAGGGCCAGACACCGCATTGCTCTATGGGAAGAGCTTCACTAGTTTTATGAGTTGCTGCATCTCCAGTGTCTAAATGAGAGCTCCATGCATAACAGACCATCAGAAAATATTTGTTGATTTATTATTATTATTATTATTATTTGGATGAGGGGATAAGCTTAGGGCCTTGATTTGCCAGGCAGGCATTCTATTATACAAGCCACACCCCCAACCCTTTTCATTTTTGCTGTTTTTATAATAGGGCCTTGAATTTATGCCTGGACTAGCCTGAATCACAATCCTTCTATTTACACTGGAATGACAAGTACATACCATTATACCCAGCTTTCTCCCTTGAGTTAAGATCTAACAACTTCTTACCCAAGCTGATCATGAACTGTGATTCTTTTGGTCTCTATCTCGTAAATAGCTAGGGTTATATACATAAGCCACCACACCAGGCATTACTTTTTTTTTCTTTTTTGAGGCAGAATCTTGCTATGTAGCAAGACTGGCTTTGAACTCAAGAGCCTCATGCCTTGTCCCCCACCCCAGTGCTGGGATTATAAGTTTGTATCTCCTTGCCTGGCTTGATTAAGTCATTGAGTGCGCTAGGGGCTTTTATCTACACAAGACAAAAATCAACTTCTCAAATCATTTCACAGCTATGGAAATGATAAACACAGACTCTGTGAATATCCAGAACATTCCAGGAAATTGTAAGTGGGAAAGTACCATGCAGAGAAGGGAAACTGTCCAAGACTGAACTCTATCTAATGTTAGTGAGCCAGACACTCAGATCCTGTCCACTACTCCAATTTATCAAGTAGTGGATGAACGGAATGTGCCAGCTATTGCTTTGGGAGAGCAAAGCAGGTAAATTTCACAGTAGAAAGATGCAAGAAATGAAATACATGTAGGTATGCACATGTGTGCACGCCATGCACACACACACACACACACACACACACACACACACACACACACACACACACACACACACAAGCATGTGACAAGAAAGCTAGTTCCTAGAATAAGAAGCAGCAGAAAGCCCTCTGAGGTTGGAGGAAGCAGTGACCTGGATGAAGTAAGGAGAGACTTTTATCAAAACATAGAAGAATCAAGACCTCAAGGGAATAAGCCTGCTATGTCTGGGGAAAGAGTAAGAAAGTCAGGGGTCTGAAACCTAGAGAATTAAGAGGAGAGGTTTCAGAACTGAGGTCAAAGATGAAAAAGAATGCCTGCAGGACTTGTGGTTGGAGATCTTTGAATTTTACTCAGACTAAGAGGTAAGGAGCCATTGGTAGCTGGGAGGAAAAAAATGATTTGTAGATTAGAACAGAGAGACCTGATCTGATTTGGCTCGTTTGGCTGCTGCGTGGAAAAAGGCCTGAAAAGGGCAAGAAGGATAAAGGGAATACGTTTGGATACTTGAGATGGTTACTTTAATGTGTCATCTGGCCTGGTTGCTTAGTCAAATACCTGATATGGCTATGAAAATAGCGTTTTAGCTGTGACTAACATACGTACTCAGTAGGGTTCAAGTAAAGCAGATTTCCCTGTGTAGTGTGTAGGTGGGCCTCATCCAGTTGGTGGACTTAAGAGCAAGGACTGAGGTTTGCTAAAGGAGGCTTTGCCTCAAGACTACAACTTAGAAACTCTCAGAGTTTCCCACCTGCTGCCCTGGCCTGCAGATGTGTGAATCAACACTGTGCTTCATGTAGGATCCTTAGGATGGAGAAGACTTCTCCAATGCTTAGGAGAGAGAGTGTAAGATGGAAATGGAGATTTGACAATTTATGGGTTCTGGGGGTACATGGAAGCCCCAGGGGCTACACACAGGGAGACCAGGTTATTCCCAGAGCAGGAGGGAGGAAGACAACAGGCCAATGTCTTTATTGGGTCCTGAGTGTTATCCAAACAAGTTTCCCATGAATCTTGTGTTGGTGTTGTTTGAACCCAGGACTTCTGAAAAGCACTCTACCACTTGAGCCATTCTGTTTCAGAGATAAGAACTAATTAACTATCCAGGATGGCCCACAACTTGCGGTCTTCCTCCCTCTGCCTTCTAAGTAGCTGTGCTTACAGGTGTATACTGTCATATCTCACTAAGATTTTAGTTTGTGTGTTTAAAGTAAGCCAGCACAAGTTCCAGGAGGTCACACTATGACAAAATGGTTACTGTGACACTTCTGCATCACCCATACAGAGGTTGAGTGGGTAGGCCGTATCTAGCCACCCCATTGGGAGCTGTTATATAATGTAGGTAGTCTGGATTCATTACATTGAAGTATCCAGGCTGACGCAGCCCTGCCTCTGATGTAAGAAAATCCGACATGAATTTAAAGTAGATGTGAGGGCAACATAAAATGATACAAATTCACTACAGATGGCAATATCAACTCTTACCTGAACTTCCAGCCTGTCAATCAACCCTATGGATTTTGGAGGCAACAACATGCCAGCTAATTCCTCCAAGTCAAACTACACAGGTTGAGGGATGATGGATAAGTTGCTGGATAGGTAGGTAGATTGATGGATAGATGGAAGGATGGATGGATAGATAGATGGATAGACGGAAGGATACTTACATACATACATACATACATACATACATACATACATACATACATACATACATAGATTGATTGATTGATTGGTGAGAAATCTCTGGAGAACTCTATGTAGTATAGGCCATCGCAGCCATCCATCTCACTGATGCTGAGTTTGGGCCATGAGGGAGAGGGTGGCACATGGCGGGTTGGAATCCAGAAATGTTTTAATAGAGCCCACTGAACCCACTAGTGAACTGAATTTGACAAATAAAAGAAAGAGCTGCATCAAGAATGACTGACTTGGGGCTGGGAAGGTGGCTCAGTGGTAGAGCGCTTGCCTTGCATGCCTGAGGCCCTGGGTTCGATTCCTCAGCACCACATAAGCAAAAAGAAAAAAGCCGGAAGTGGCGCTGTGGTTCAAGTGGTAGAGCGCTAGCCTTGAGCTGAAGAGCTGAGGGACAGCGCCCAGGCCCAGAGTTCAGGCCCCATGAACCGGACCCCCCCCGAAAAAAAGAATGACTCCCAGAGTCCCACAGAGGCCACGTATAACCCCCCTTACCACCTTCACAGGTGAGAAGCTCCCAGCTTGGCCTGACAGCCCCTCCCCACCTACGTGTGTAAAGAAGCAAGTCACCTGATAGCACTCATAGAGGTCAGCGGGCTGGAGGGGTGCAGCTGGCTGTTTTTGATGGATGGCGGGTCATTCGTAAGAGATTCGAGGGAGATAGGTTAGACATATTAATTTGTCTTGTCAGACAGATGAGGAAGTTGTGTCTCATTCCCAGGGGAAGGCTGACACGTGAGGGGCCCTGGCTGGAGGAGCCAGATTGCAGAGAAGGGGTGGAAACCATAGCCATTGGCTCCAAACCCCTCAGGCTTGATCCTTGTCCCTCAGCCTGGGGGGGGGGGTCAGTGGGCTGAGCTTGTTCTGATACACAGAGCAGAGTCGTGGAGACCAGTCACCTTCCTACAATGACGGAGCCTACATCACCTGACTGACGTCATAGAGATCATCAAATCCAGCTCTGACAGAATGGCAGTGAGGCCAGCCCGAGCAGCCTGGAAGTCAGAGCTGTTCCAGCTGTAGGTGCAGGGACAGGGCTTGTGTGGGAATGTCCCACAGGCAGAGAAGCCACCGGACTGCAGGTCCTCTGGGCTATGCTGGGCAATCGCTCCATCTAGAGACAGGGAGTTACCGAGCCCTAGAACAGAGAGGTTGCTCAGATCTTCCTCACCGTATCCATCATGAGGCTGTTCATTATGCTTTCCATTCCACTGATGAAGAATCAGAGGCTCACACAAGTCAGTCATGTATTCAAGGTCACACAGAGGTGACCTGTGTCCTTTTCCCATAGCAGGCTGAGCAGGGGTGAGAATTTTGAGTAGAACCCTGGCCATGGCCCCACTCCTACTCCTATAGGGCCTCTCTGGGCCTGGGGTACCTCGTCCTTACAGCAGAGCAAGCACTATCCCCATCCCGTGGGGTGGAGTGAGAGCACTGTGCCAGCTGGTAGAATTCAAGACATGAGCGCGAGCATAACAGGATGTTTACGATCAGCCTCCCGATGAGAGGTAAGCAAGAGTCCATCAATATCTTCAGGTCCAAAAAGTAAAGGCTGAAGATCTAGGAAATACCAAAGTTCACTGGAGCTTTCTTCCATTTCATTGCTAGATAAGAGAGGAGAGAGAAGATGGCAGGAGTGGGGAGAGGGAGCAAACTGGGAGCGGGCACTTCCAGCAAGTGAACTGCATCTGTGAAAACAGGAAATGGGATCAGGCAGGTGAAGAGGAGGTGGGTGCAATGCAGCAGGAAGACATCTGAACTGGAGCAGCACCTTAGATGTCCAGATGAGCCATGTGAACTTCCACTCAACGTTATGCAGGAGGTATGTTCCTGCTTGCCACATACTTGAGTCTTTGCATAACAGTGTTAAGACCTGGCACAAGCACCATTTATAACCACCTTGCTAGGCTGTGGTGATAGCACCTTCTAGACTTTGCTCTCTTCTCTCTGACCTGTCCCTCAACCCTGGAGGTGGTGCACTCTGCCTCGCCTGGAGGGTAGCTGTGCTCATGGGAGCTCGGGTGGGCCAGGGCCCCATTGCTCCCGTTGCAACCTTAGGCTGTGTATCTGTGATGAAGGACGATTGTCTTGGTATGGCATGTCCAAGGTGACACCACTGCAGCAAAACTAGAATTTGAACCCACCTCATTCTCTTCAAGACTGGTGCTTTTAAAATCAAGAACTCTAATAACAACAGATGCTGGAGGGGATGTGGACAGAAGGGAACCTTACTGCATTGTTGGTGGGAGTGTAAACTTGTTCAACCACTTTGGAAAGCAGAATGGAGGTTCCTCAAGACTTCACATAGAGCTCCCCTATGACCCAGCAATCCCACTTTTGGGCATTTACCCAAATGTTTACAAACAAGACCACACTAAAGCTACCAGCACAACTATGTTTATTGCAGCATTATTTACCATAGCTAAGATATGGAACCAACCCAGATGCCCCTCAGTAGATGAATGGATCAAGAAAATGTGGTATATATACACAATGGAATTCTATGCCTCCATCAGAAAGAATGACATTGCCCCATTTGTTAGGAAATGGAAAGGCTTGGAAAAAATTATATTCAGTGAAGTAAGCCAGGCCCAAAGAAACATAGGTCCCATGGTTTCCCTTATTTGCAATATCTAGTATATGTATGAGTCAAGCGGAAAATGTCAGATAATGTGATGTCAGGAAAATGAACCCTTAGATATGTATTTAAGTGTTTTTTTCTTTCATGCATTTGTTTCTAACGCATGTATAAGATTAAAAAAAAAAGACTGGTGCTTTTTTTTTCTCTCCTTTCATGACGGCTTCTGAAAGACATACAGAGAATAGACGGGCTATGGCTGGGAAATGACAGGCAAAAGCCTGTCTGGTCAGTAGGATCGTCCTTTCAGGACCAGGGAGGATGGTTCCTGCCTACAAGCCCAGCTACTCAGGAGGTAGAGATTGGGATTGTAGTTTGAGGCCAGTCTAGATAAAAATTTAGACCCTATCTCAACAAACAAAACAAAACAAAAAATCTGGGTGTGGTGGATTTTACCTGGCATCCTGGCTCTATGGGAGGGTGAAGATCAAGGTCTAGGCTTTCCAGATCTTATCTGAAAAATAATTCCCAAAAGGGCTGGAGATATGGTTCAAGTAGTAAGCGCATATGCCTAGCAACATAAGGTTCTAAGTTCAAACCCCAGCAGAAGGAAGAAAGGTAGTCCCTTAAATCGTAAGTGGAATTGGGGAGTTGGTTCTTACAGAACTCTGTCATCAGCCCTCTGTCGGTATCTCATCTTTCACTTAGAGGGGAAAAAAAGCACAAACTGACCTGGGCCCGAAAAGTCATTTTACCTGTTAAAACTGCAAAATACTCTCCCTGCTTTTCTACTCCTGGAGGAGTTGTGAAGCAAAGGGGAAGTAGAGTGGTCCCAGCCCTTTGCACTTGACAATCACTACTATGTCCCAGGGTGCTGGCCTCCCTCCTCCTCCTCCTCCTCCTCCTCCTCCTCCTCCTCCTCCTCCTCCTCCTCCTCCTCCTCCTCCTCCTCCTCCTCCTCCTCCTCCCCCTCCCCCTCCTCCCCCTCCCCCTCCTCCCCTTCCCCCTCCCCCTCCCCCTCCCCCTCCCCCTCCCCCTCCCCCTCCCCCTCCCCCTCCCCCTCCTCCTCCTCCTCCTCCTCCTCCTCCTCCTCCTCCTCCTCCTCCTCCTCCTCTTCCTCCTTTTCTTTGCCCCTTCATGAGAACCAGCTCTGGGTTTGTCAGTAAGCCAGACTTCTGTCAGCTCCACCCAGCTAGCCAGTTAATGAGTGACCCAGGCTCTGGAGCCTGGCCTATAAGAAGCTGCTGGCTGGGAAGTCAGGTGGACAGCTGCTGCAGGAACACACAAGGAGCCATGATGGTGAGCAGGACTGTGTCAGGATGCCTGTGGGAGGTGGCTGTGATCCTCCTGTTGCTGCTGCAGAGCACACAGTCAGTCCACATCAAGGTGAGTCCCTCTGGCCAGCCCTCCTCCCCTACTCCCCCCGCCTTCCTGAGAGAGCCCTGAGATCAGCTCAACAGCTAGTCACAGCTCAAGTAGGAGACAGCCAGTGGGCAAAGGCTCTGGTGATGGAGAGGATGAGAAAGATCTGTTTATTCTGCTCTGCTCTCCAAAGCTGACACTGGGCACAAGGCTTAGACTGTGGAACAAGCTGTGGGCCCTGGGAAAAAACCCCTTTCATGCTCCCAGCTCTGTGCTCACCTACACATGGAAGAAGAATAATCTCAGAACAACTTCCCTGGCAGGGAATGGTGGGAAATGCTGCAGGATACACAAAAGAACTGGTTCCAGACAGATGTCACGGCATATGCAAAGGCCCAGTGTCCTTCTTGAGGCCCAGAGGCAGGAAGGAGCCATGAAAGAAGGCCTGCCTACCATGTTGTCTGGACACTGTCAGCCGCCCCAAACTCAGTGTGTCCTGGGAAGCCCAGCTGTGGCCCAGTGGTTTCATCCCTGAACCGGAAGGGTCCCCAGAGGCAGGGATGGAGGGAGGAGGGAAGATGGGGTTCCAGCAGTAGGTTGAGAGTCAACCTGGCCAGCTTGGAGCCACCATGTTGGCTAAGGGCACAGCCCATTGTCCTGTTGTTGGCAGGGAGCATGCATCATTGACACTAGGGCCTTGATCTGCAGGGCTCCATAGCACACCAAGATGTCTCACCTGCTCCTTACCCCTTATGGGCTGCCTAGGGGGTTGGCGGGAAGAGATTGATTTCCCTTCTTCCCTGCAGGTCACTCTTTCTGTGGCCTGGACAGGAAGGGTGCAGAGGACATGGGGCCCAGAACCCCTGGGTTTCATGACAGCGCCTGCTTGTGGCCTATGGCCTAATAGCCTCTATCTGCTCTGCTTCCTGCAGTACCAAGGCTTTCAGGTCCAGTTGGAATCAGTGAAGAAGCTGAGTCACCTGGAGGGGCAGCAGGCCAGTCTCCACCAGCAGGCCCAGAGACCCCTGCCTTCTATATGCTACCACCCAGCCCTACCCTCAGACCTCCTCCCCGTCTGTGCCTCCCAGGAAGCTGACAGCATCTTCAAGGCCTTGAGTATGTGCTGTGCCCAGTGGCTGTGCATAGGGAGGTTCAAAAGTCCCCCGGCCTTTCTCACCCCAGAGTTGCTCTGGTTTGAGCACAGTCATCAGACAGGAACCTCTTCATCTGGGGAAATCTCTCAACAACCTCACAGGTGGGAGGGGAACAGGTCCATAAACAAACAGGGAACCACAGAACACATGGGACACAGGCCTCACAGCCGCCATCTAATGAAGTGAGGGCCCCAAAGGCTTTCACAGGGGAAGTGACGGCTCAGGTGAGACTAGACCATGTGACAGAGCCTGGAAGCATGATGTAGGCCCTAGCAGGCATTATCCTTTGTCTATGCCTCCAGCAGGGTCCCTGTTGATCTGTCCACATAGCACAGAGCTGGAGATGGGGGTGCCCCATCCTCTCTAGGAAAGGGGGGCCATACCCTTTCACTCTTCTGTCTAAATCTTCCTGCCTCATACCTGCGAGGAAGACACCGGTTCCTCCTGGTCAGCCCACTCCCCCGCCCCCCCGTGGCCCGACCAGCAGCAAGCTGTGAGCATAGATCTCCCAGGTTTGGATTCCACTGACCATCTTTCTCCTACCCAGAAACCATTGCTTTCGATGACTGTGAGCTGTGTGTGAATGTCGCCTGTACTGGCTGCTGAGATGACCCTGGGTGTCCCTCACCTGCCCTGCGTGCCTGCTCCTCAGACCCCATCTCCTGCGCTGCTTTCCACCCCATCCATGCACAGCCAAAAGCTCCTGGCCACCATGTTCATCACCACCTCCCCAGGGTGGCTGGATCTGGGGCAAGGCGATGAGAAACAAAGGTGGAGGAGCCCCCAGACAGTCCTGCTCCAGAATAAAGCTTCTATCCAGAGTCAAGTGTCTGTTTGTCCATTCACAGGCACCGGGGGCAGAGTATCTTGGGAAGCTGGGTGGGTTGAGAAGGAAGGCTGGGATTCCCCTGAAGTTTCCAAGATCTGGGGACCTGGTTCATGACACTCCAATTTTGTAGATGAGAGAGCTGGGGTTCTGGCAAGAGAATCATCCAAACCACAGAAAAATCCAGACTTGTGAGCTCCAGGACCCTTACTTAGCTTGGAGCTGGCAGGGGAGGCGAGGAGCAGGGGCGGGGGACAGGCTAGGGGATGGAATCTCCTGCTACCTTTCCTTGGCAAACATCAAGGTTAACTGTCCCCACCCCTTTGTGTTCTTCCTCTCTCCCTGAGCTCTTGCTGTGCCCTCAGCCTCCTAAGGCTCCATTCTGGAGTCTTTCCATCCCTCCTTCTCTCCTGCCTGGTGGTCTTGGGGAGTTTGAAGCACAATCAACCTTTCTGAGCACTTGCTGTAGAGCCCAGGCACCATTCTAAACATGTGACAGAGGAAATTCCCCAAGTCCTGACCACCCGAAGAACTCGGTATTTCGGTTATTCTTATCTCCTTTACAAATAAAGAGAATCCATAAGAGAGAGAAACACTTAACTCGGACAGTCAAGTGGGTCCCCCCAGGATGTCCAGACCATAGTCCATGTCCAATCATCCCATCCCTGCCATTCTGTGTCAGTGGCCCTGATGGCAGGGCTCAGGGCAGCCACCACGTCCTTGGAGCAGCCTTCAGCCTTGGAGGTTTTTTTTTTGTTTTTGTCAGTCGTGGGGCTTGAACTCTGGGCCTGGGCGCTGTCCCTCAGCTCTTCAGTTCAAGGCTAGCATTCTACCACTTGAGCCACAGCATCACTTCCGATTTCCAGGTTTATTGGAGAGAAGAGTCTCACAGACTTTCCTGCCCAGGCGGGCTTTGAACCTCGATCCTCAGATCTCAGCCTCCTGAGTGGCTAGGATTACAGGTATGAGCCACCAGCCAGGCTTGGAGTTTTTGAGAACACTGTCTTTCCACAGAGCGAACTCCTACTGGGCCATCATGCTGGGCAACCAGAATGAGGAGAGAGGGATGCAAGAGGTCCTTGCATCTGAAAGTTCCCTAGGGCCATAGTGGAGCCTGGGTAGCTGCCTGGATTGACTGCCCAGTTTAGCTAGTGAGGCTCACAGCCTCTTCCTCCCCCTCCCTCAAAGATGCTGGCTGGGACTCTGCCAGGCCTGCTATAGCTCTCTTGGATGCTACTGCTCACTTTCTACTGCTACTGAGGCCAGACTAGAGCTTTCTTCATGGGCACTTCTCTGATGGGGCTCATTGACCTGTTGTGACTCCCCAGTGCCATCTATCTCTCAAGTCTAACATGACCCCAAGCACCAACCTGATGCACCACTCACTGCCCCTTACAGCTGCACTGTGCAGCCTCTTGGTAGAGACAGCATGGGGAACTGACACTGCAGGAGCACTGACCACATGCAGCCGGGCTGCTGTGCCATTGTCCCCAAACAGAGGAGCAGTGGCCCTACAGGGTTCAGGGCAGCTTTATTGTTGTTTTTTGGTTTTTGTTTTTTTTTTTTTAACTTCCTCTTTGTCCTCACTTTTCTTCCTTCTCTTCCAGTTGCTCTTCCTCTCTTCTTCTTCCTTCTTCTCTTCCTTCCTTCCCTCCCTCCCTCCATTCTCTCCCTTCCTTCCTTCCTTCCTCCTTCCTTCCTTCTTTCTTTTCTTTTCTTTTTTTTTTTTGGGGGGGGGTCCGGTTGTAGAGCCTGAACTCTGGGCCTGGGCACTGTCCCTCAGCTCTTCAGCTCAAGGCTAGCGCTCTACCACTTGAGCCACAGCGCCACTTCTGGCTTTTTTCTTTTTGCTTATGTGGTACTGAGGAATCAAACCCAGGGCCTCATGCATGCAAGGCAAGCGCTCTACCACTGAGCCACCTTCCCAGCCCCATTTTCTTTTCTTTTCTTCCCTTGTGCTAGTCCTGGAGCTTGAACTCAGAGTCTGGGCATTGTCCCTGAGATATTTTGCTCAAGCCTAGTGCTCTACCTCTTGAGCCACTTTCAGCTGCTTTCTTTTTTTCTTTCCTTCTTTCTCTCCTTTCCTCTTTCCCTTCCTTCCTTCTTTCCTTCCTTCCATCCTTCCTCTTCCTCCTTCTCCCTCCTCTTCCTCCTCCTTCTTGTTCTCCTCCTTCTCCTCCTTCTCCAACTTCTCCTTCTCCTCCTTTTTTAGTTAATTGGAGATAAGAGTATCATGGACTTTTCCTCCCAGGCTGGCTTTGAACTATGATCTCAGCCTCCCTATTAGCTAGGATTACAGGCATAAACCAGAGGTGCCCTGCCTTCTTCCTCTTTTGTCTGGGGGGCGGGGGGGCGGGTCGGTCGTGGGGCCTGAACTCTGGGCCTGGGTGCTGTCCCTCAGCTCTTCAGCTCAAGTAGAGCACCCTACCATTTGAGCCACAGCATCACTTCTGGCTTTTTTTCTTTTTGCTTATGTGGTGCTGAGGAATCGAACCCAGGGCCTCAGGCATGCAAAGCAACCACTCTACCACTGAGCCACCTTCCCAGCCCTTCCTCTTTTCTCTCCATTTGCTCCCCCACCTCCAGTTGCTACCTTCTATTATCTGAATAGATAATAGAATAATTAGATGGTTTAGATTCCACCAATAACTAGGGTTGTCTTCCTGTACCTGGCTTATTCACTTAGCACAATGTCCTCCTAGTTCATCTACCTGATCAAAGATGACAGGATTCCCCTCTTTTGAAGAGGAAAGTATTCTCTTGTATAATTAAGGTTATCTTCTTCACTCCATGCTTTAGTTATACATGGATGCCTTAGTAATACTGCAATGAGCACGGCAGGGAACCTATCTCTCAATACACTTCATATCATTTGGATGAATAACCAGAGGTGGACTTGTTGGATCATATGGTAGATCTAATTTTAATTAGAGGGAGGCTTGTCTATGCTGTGCTCCATATTGGCTGCAATAATTTATATTCTACCAAAAGCACGTACTATTTCCCTTTCTTTACATCCTTGCTAATATTCTTCTTCTTCTAAGAGACCCCTTAGAAGAGATGTAAAGTGACGTGTCATCATGGTTTTAATATGCATTTTCCCAGTGTGTGTCAAAAGAAAAACTTCTCAGGCCCTTTGCCTGCTTTAACATTGGGTTGTTTTCTTGCTGCTGAGTTACTCAGGTTCTTAACTATGGTGAATATTAAGCCTTCATCAGATATGTATGCTCCATTAACATTTCTCTCATTCTATAGGTTGTCTCTTTATTCCGCCGATTATTTCCTTAGCCATGCAAATGTTTTTCAGTTTGATGCATTCCCCCTTGTCTATTTTTGTTACTTGTACTTTTGGGGGTCACATCCAAGAAACACTTGCCAAGACCAGGACCAGGAAATGTACTCTTCTTTTTTCCATAGTAGTCCTGTAGTTTCAGCGCTAACATTCAAGCCTTTAAGCCATTTTGAATTGAATTTTGTGTAAGATTTTAATTTCATTCTTTTGCATCTAGACATCCTATTTCCCTATCACCAGTTATTCAAGTCTGTTATTTCCTTGTGTGATTTTTGTCATTTTTTTGAAGCATCATTTGTAAATTGATTTCTAGTCTCTCTATTCTGTTTATATCCTGTAACTTTACCAGATTTATTAGCTCTAACAAGGCTTTTATTTTTGGTGGAGTCTTCTGTGTATGAGTGTATAATCTGCAGAGACAATTCACCTTCTATCTTTCTGTGTTAGATGCCTTTATTTTTCTTGACTGGTTGCTATGCCTAGGATTTTCTAGCACTACATTGACTAAAAGTAGAAAAAGTGAGGCATCCCACCTTACTCCTGATTTTAGAAGGAAAGCTCAGTGCTGTTATTTTAAAATTAATTTATTATTATCATTACTATTATTATTACTATTATTATTTTGTGTGTGTGGTTCAAGCAGACAGATCAAGTTTATTTGAAAGCAACAAGAAAACAGCAAAACAGAGTTTCTATAGCAAGAGGACACAGACCTGGGAGTCCCCAGTGCTATTATTTGTATCTGCTCTTTTGTTCTCAGTCTAACTAAAGGTTTGTTCGTTTTGTTTATCTTTTAAAAATCCAACTCCTACTTTTGCTGATCTCTCTCATTGTTTTTGAAGTCTTTGCTTCATCTATTTCTGCATCAGTCTTTGTTGTTTCCTTCCTTTTATTAACTTTGGCCATATTTTATTCTTTTTCTAGTTCCTTGAGGTGTAATGTTGGCCTTGCTTAATGTAGACTTTCCTTTTCCATGTCAGCATGTATGACTATAAACTTCCCTCTTTGAACTGCTTTTTCAGTGTCTGGTAAGTGTTGGCATAGTTGCTGTGTTGTGTTGTTTGTAAGTCTATAAATACCTTTTAAATTTTCTTTGCATTTCTTCTCTGATCCACTGGTTGCCCAGGATTAGTGGGATACTAAGAATTTTTCCAGTATTACCTCAGTTCATCTTCATTTGACTCTACAGAGTATGGCTCTTATCATCTACATTTTTTAGACGAGGAAAGTCAGAAGTAACCTCCCGGGAGTCACAAAACTATAGCAGGCAGAGACAGAATTCATTGCCAGAGAGTCTGGCTCAAGAGTTTAAGCATTAAATGATTTTACCCACAATACATCTCATCAGATCCCTCAACAACCTTGGGAGGCGGATTTTGTTATTCTCATTTCTGCTCAGAGAGGGGCATACAACTTCTAAATCATGGTCAGTCCTGCCTCCTTCCCTGACTCTACACTGTCCAGGCTGAACTAGCCCAGCGCCTTTATGTGTGTTCCTCCCATCCTCACCTTCTGAAAGTTTTTCTTCCCTCATTCACCCTGGTTTTGAGATCCATCCACCCTAAAGCAAGCTCCAAATGTTAAGGAAAATATACTTCATCTCCTTCTTCATCAAGTCTTCCAAGACTTCAGCCAGAAGAGGTTATTCTCAAAATTTCACAGCCTGCAGAAACTCTGCTTGAACCCCCAAGTGGCATTTCCCTTTTACTCCACTCCCCAAGACGTACCCCCCGGCTGCCACCTGTTTCCTTTTCCCTTGGCTAACTGGCCTTATTTCCACACCACACCTGTTCACTCTTGTCTGAACCATTGACAGCCTGACCCTTGATCCCCCTTTCTTTGGTTTGTTTGTTTTTAACATGTATTGAATTCCATTGATGTTTGTGTCAGGCCTGAAAGGGGAGCTTTAAATGCATTATTTCACCCAGACCAGAGGTGCACACTATTAGTATTCTGGTTTTACAGAGGAGAAGACTGGGACACAGAAAAGAACAGTGACTTTCCTAACATCATACAGTATATGGAAGGCCTGGAGCTCAGACCTAGGTTTTTTTTTCCCTTATTATATCCTTATGCCATCATCTGTCTGGGGGCAGAGAGATTTCCCAGGCACAGAAGCCATTATACAATAGGGTAGACAGAGCTGTGCAAAGGGTGTGGGTAATCAGTGTACTCTGGGAGCTCCAAGGACAGAGTACTTGAACATTTTGATCAATTAGCCAGGGAAAAGGCCTTGAGGAAAGGCAATGAAATGAAGACTTGAAGCTTGAGTAGTCTACCTGATCAAGATTGTGGAGAAAAGTCAGTGCACAGGGTAGCAGGAGCAGGCAAACCTGGCTGGTTAGAAGAAGCTAAATTCTGTGTACCTTGAAAACAAGAGCATCAGGTGTCTGTGCTGGCCATCCAGACCAGACCTGATGGATTCCTGTGCTCACAGGTGGGTTGGTGACTTCAGTGATCATGGCAGACTTGGAAGAAAGGCAGAGAATCCACCCATTTGGGTCGTGGTTTAGAGATACAGGTTTCCCTCTATTCCTGTGTATGGTAGTAGCCCCAAGTGAGTGAGATGCTAGAGAAGGGAATTAGGGTCTTTCTACTTTGCACACTAAACCTTGAGTTTCCCAGAGCAGTATCCACAATATTGGACGATGCTGGACTTATGGATGAAGGAAGAAATGGAAGCAACATTGGGAGTACTTGAAACTAATTTATTCACTGGGGGCTGGCACAGATCTTCGAAAGCTTCGCCCAGGTCCTCCACTTCCTCAGCTAGTTTCTGAGCTGTTCTCTCTTCACTTCTCCACACTCACAGTAGGGTATGTTGAAATGCTAAAACCTGGAGTATCACAGGCTGACCTTCCAGTAGAAAAAAGGGCTTCTTTGTGGGCTGGGAAGAGGCAGAGACCTAACATCCAGTACAGGCAGCGTAGGCACAGATCTCACACATGCCTGGGTCATAAGCGATGGCCTCTAGACAAGAGAAATGAGGTCTGGTGAGAACCAGCCAGCTTCCCATCTCCCAAACCTCTTGGCAACCAGCCCCCAGGAGAATCAAGTAGAGCTGAGCTCTCTGCCTCAAACAAGCTTACAAAGACACTGAAGCCAGCTAATCCAAGAGGAGCTTCTAAGCCAGCAAGGAGATACAGATAAGCCCAGTGGAGTACATGCTCCCAATCACTTTCTCCTTGGTGCCAAAAGCTGAAGCAGTGTGCTGGACCCACCAATCAGAGCTAAGCTTCTCCTCGGAGTCCCCCATGGCCCCCAAATTAGAGCACAGCTCTTTCTCAAGAGCACCAGTCAGAGAACTTCCCAGTGCTGCCAACAGAGAGAAAGCTACTCACCCAATCTCTGCAGAATCTGTTCTGCATTGGGTTCCTTGCACAGTGGCCTGAGTGCTTCTGGAAAATTAGCATAGCTGCAGAGCCTGGGAGCAACAGGCTCCCTTAGCATGGGTAAAAGCTTCCTGCGGCTGCCAAGCCTGGGCTCTGGGAGCTCCTCAAGGTCTTTAAGCTTCTTCACTGACTCCAGAGGAAAGGAGAACTCTCCATCCTGGAAGAGACAGTCAGAGCAGAGTATGAGGCCAGGCTGAGGCTGCCTGCTTCCCAGAAAACAGATTGGTATCTGTGCATGCAGTGAAAGGAGAGTTTCTGCTTGGCAGGGGGTGGGGGGAAGGTGGGGGGGGGGTGGCGTCAGTGTGCATCAGAGCTAGCACCTCTGACATTAAGCACAGTGGAGACCTTAGGTTCTGCATACTGCCCTCTGCAGAATGGAGACATGGGCATGGTGCTCCAAGGACACAGTATGTACCTCACCAAGAGCTGGTATGCTATTTTTATTTTTTGAGGAGGGTGATGCAGAGGCCAGGATCCAGGCATCATAGCTCCATATGGACTGCCCACATGAATGCCATGTGGTTGGGTGTTATACCCTCACTTCCAGCCTCTGGCCTAGTTTTTGTGTGAGAAGCAATGAAAGGCTTCCAGAGGGCTCTCCTAAACAGCAAGACCCATGCTGGGTGCCAGCTTGGGCCATGGCGGGGAGGAGGGGGGAGGGGGAGGGAAGAGTGGGGGGGGGAACCTTGCAAAGTAGATAGATAAGACTCATCTATCAGGACCTCCAAATGTCCATGTGATTCTTGGAACCCAGACAAATGCTCATGCTGAGCACAGGTCTCAGGAACAATGTTTGGATTTACACCGAGTTGCTTTAGGCCATGGCCTGTTGTGGAACCTTTCTGAGACTATTTCCTCCCGTTGTAAAATAGAAAGAATAATGATTAGTCTCCTGCACCCAGATTGCTGGTGGTTGCAGTGGGATTCGAGGGCAGGAGCAGATGGTCACTGCAGGCAATGTCATTCTCTTTGCCCAAACAGATGTTTCTCTCCTGTCTACCTGGATTCTCTCCTCTCCGGGTTTGGAGGGAAAGGTAACTGTGGCTGGCAGAACTGAAAAGGGGATCTTGCCTGGAAGCTGAAGCTACCAACTACCCATCATACCTCGGCCAAAAATGCCGAGCTTTCTTGGGAGAGTGGGCTGGGCCACATAGGAATGGGGACATACCTTCACCGTCACACTTCCTGCCAGGGTGGCCCAGGTCCCTAGGAGACACAGCGCAGAGAGCAGGCAGGTGTTCATGGCAGCAGTGCTCAGAGGAGAGATTTCGCCAGTACTGGACATTGGGGGCAAACAATGGGGCTTTTAAAGAGGCCTGGGTTACTCAGTAACCTTGAGCTTGTCAGAGGTGCATCTGCTGCCTGTCAGACCTCATCAGATAAGACCAAGGCCCCAGGAGATAAGAGATCAGTTGAGACTGGCAGAGTCCTGCCCCTCCCTGGGAACCACTTTGACCCACAGCTGGGCTGGGTCAGCATACTCTGGGGCCAGGCCTTGAAGACCCAACCCTGCACTTGAGAAAGGCCCAAACCTAGCCTAGGACAGTGACAACAGGGCAATCAGGTTGAGGGTAGGCAAGGGCAGGGCACCCAGGCAGGCACGGGGGAATTTCCTCTAAGGAGTGAGGGGAAATTCCTTTAAGGAAGATAGGTAGAGTGGCAGACCATTTTGTGAAGAGAGTGTAAGTCAGCCCAGAGGAAGGGAGTTTGGGATGTAGACAAAGCTGCAGACCCAGGAGGTTTCAGGTTGTGATTTTAGGGAGGGGTTTATCTTGGTCATTCCCGGGCCTGCCCTCAAATCCCACCTACTGTCCCATTTTGAGGTATGTGACTTGGGCAGACATTTTCCCATCTGTGATCCCCAGTGTCCCTGTGAAAGTCCAGGTAAGTACCTTGCCTGTGGGCCAATGCTATTGTTCTGAGAGTTAAATGTAGTTTTCATGAGTTTAGCTCAATGTCTGTCATCCAGGAAGCCCTCAGTAAAGGATCCCTTTGTTACATTTCCCTTCACAGGAGCTCCTGGCATGGCTCTGAGAGACAGCTGGCTGGCTGAGCCATGCTCCATCCTCATCCTGCGAGCCCACAGGCCTCTGTCTGGGATCACTAGTGGGCACTGGGCATGTGAGCGGAGCCCCTGGACCCAGGAGGAAGAACAGCAATGGGACTGCCATCTTACTATTCCATAAACCAGGCAGATGTTCAAAGACAAAGCAGGCAGCAATACTTGGACAGGAGAGTCAATACTGGAGAAGGCATAGGAGGGAGTAGAGCTGATGATAAGGGAACAAAGGGCCCAGTCAGGCAGGATCAGGGAGCATGAGGTTTTCCTGCACTGTCCTCAGTGCCAGATTGGACTTGCTCTCCTTGCTGGTGTACGCATGTGTACAAATGCCTGTGTCCATCAAAACACATGCATATGGAACTGAAGTGTGTGCTGTGTACACACTGAAGTGTTTGTCTGTGCATGATGATGTATATATACATTGAGGGATGTGTGTATCCATGTGTGACAAGGTATGTATGTGAATGCTTAAGAGGCATATTTTTTATGTGTGTATGTGTGTACATGTACCTGCAGAAGTCTCTGTCTGCAGTGTGTCCATTCTACCCTGGCCTCCATTAGCTGAGTGCACAGTGGGTTTGAGCATGAGCAAGGGCAGAGTTGGGTGAGGATGTGCAATAGAGGTGCAGGTCCAAGGATGTGGGGTGAAGGTGAGGCAGTGGTGTAGCAAAGGGGTCCACTAATGAGGGCGGGGTGGAAAGAAGGTAAGACTTGGCTCAAGAGTGAGCCAAGGTGGGGCTGGGTGGACTGGGATGGGCACAGCCTAGGTTCAAGGACTGGGATTGGAGGTGAGTTAGGGTGACACTGAGGTAGCAGCTAGAGATGGGAGTTTGGAGTGGGTTTGAGTTGGGGTTCTGATTACGATCTGGGTTAGAATGGAGCTGATGTGAGAACACAGGATTAGTCTGGAATCCAGGGAGGGGCAGCATCCAGTGGGGGCGGCTTGATGTGAGGACTAATGGATGGAGGTTGATTTGGTCTGGATTAGGGCTCCTTGTAGGGTGTGCAGTTGAAGAGGAAGTATGGTGGGGTGGGGTTTATGATCAGGGTTGGAACACAGATGACGTGGGAGGCTAAAGCTGGGCTTTGATTTGGCATTAAGGATGGGGCTGAGTGGGCCACTAAGGTCTGAAGGAACCCTTCCCATACTCACCCACTATGGTTCTTCAGTGCCCTCTCCCCAGGTGTGGCTGAGTGGGGGGTTATACAAGGGCTTTGGCTCCTGTTGCTTCTCCTTCCCACACCTCCTTACCAGGGTTTCCTGGTAAGAAGCAGGGACGGAGGGAACAGGACTGCAGAAGTGACATCACATCATGCTGTGGGAAAGAGGAAGTGGCTCCAAGGCCTTAGCCCTTCCCAACTTTACCTCTGACATTGGCTCTGGGAAATAGGAACCCACTCTTCTTCCCCAGTCCCCTCAGCTCCTTGCCCAGTCTGGTTCCTGGTAGTCTCAGGATCCAGGGTGTGAGCCTGGTAAACTCAAGGTTCTGAGAGGACCCTAAGATGCAGCTTCAGCTTCTGAAAATTAGAGACAGTATCAGCTCCCCTGAACATTTTAGATTTTCTAGAGAATATTCCTCGTCAAACTGGTCCCTGCAAGCCTGACTTCAGATCCTGTTCTCTTCTATCAAACACCTATCCAGACTGTCTGCCTTGCTCAGCATCCTGTGAACTGCTGGGAGCAAAGTGTGTGGAGACCCCAGGTCTGACCCAGTGACCAGAATGCTGAGTGTTCGTGGGGTCAGCAACATGGCAGGGTTTTTTGCCATGATGATACAGAGCTTATGCCAAGCTCTGGGTTGAGAAATTTTCAGTTGTGGAAACTGGACTCATCCCCAATTCATAGCTAACACTCACTCCAGTGCCTGACCTGGGCCAGGAGGTTAACATACTTGTGTGGGTCCCTTATTGTGGCTCTCATGTGCCCATTAGTTGGGTCCACTAAAGCTTAGTCCCCTCAGGCCTAACTCCATTTGCCTGTATGTCATAGGCCCAAGCTAACTTTAGCAGTAAGGCCTGGAATAGAGCCAGGTAGGAGCTTGCAGACTTACGGTTCTGGGTGACCTTGAAAGAGGTGTGGCCCACACTCCAAAGCCTCACCTTTAAAACTTGTAAATGGTTTTTTTAGAGGTTATAATAATCTCTGGTTTCTATAGGAACCTCTAGAAACCCACAAATGCTTACAGTAGACATTAGAATGAATTTGAACCTAGCAGCTCTAAGAATATGTAAGAAATAACTACAACCCATTTTATACATGGGTAAACTGAAGCTTAGAGGCTCAGAGAGGTCTAAGGGACCATGACTTTCTCAGGGTTGCACCTGTTGTATTCATTGTGTACTGTAAAAAGGCACGTGATCAATAGACAGCATAAGTATAGATACAAACGTGAGGCTATCTCAGTCCAGAATAGAATCCAGTTCTCTCAAATGCCAAAGAAAATTCTAAGTTTTCAACCCAGTCTACTACCCTACCTCCTATTTCATCTTCCTGGTACCAAACTCTTTGTTCCTCTTTTTTCCAGAAAAGGAAAAGAAAGGGGTGGCCATGGAGTCAGATCCTGTGAGGTGGGCCTATGATGCCCATTTTAGAGAAGAAAACCAAGGCTCTGAGTGATCAGCGTCACACACAGCAGGTGCTGACTTGGGATTGAAGACTGATGACCTGAGTCCAATTCAGGCTTCTTATGCTGAGATCCCTTCCCCACCCCAGGCCCCAGATGGGTCGGTTCCTGCCCTTGATGCTCTAGGGGCAGCTGTGGAGTGGATAGCAGGTGTGCCTACTTGTTTGCTCAACAGTACCATCCCCACAGTCTGGCATGGATGAGATGCAGAGAGCTCATTCACCATCTGCTCCCACTCCACAGAACAGCAGCTTCCTCCTCCTCCCTAACTCTGAGGCACAGCCACTGAAGCAACTTCACATCCTAAGGAGTACAGAGAAGTAGTCATAGCTGGAGCACCTGCCATGTGCCCCAGGAGCTCCTCCTGGAGCCCTGGGTTAGATGGGGAATAGGAGGTGAACACTGACTCCAAGGAGGCCATGAGTGGACAAGCCTGGGATAACAGGTCCCAGGGGCCAGGGTACCAGTTGCTTACCATGTGAGGGTGCCTTGGCCAATGAGAGCTTGGGACTGAAGGCTTCCGAGTGAAATGACCTATGGTAGAGTTGTGATGTAATGACCATGTAGCAGTGGGGTCAAGTGCACTCTCAGCCATGGGCTGTACATGTCCAGGAGGGAAGGGGTGCCCAAGGAGGGCACAAAGGATGCAGGGGAAGATAAGAGGCAGGAGTATCAGGTGACCGTGGCAATTTGGTTCCAAATAGAGGAGAAGGAAGGCCATTCCTTGGGATTAATATGTAGCACCAGGCTAGCTGCTCTTCAAATGGCTCAACACTCTGAGGTAAGAGGTTTTCATCTCCATCTTACAGATAAGGAAACTGAGGCTCAATGTCTTGCTCATATGGAATTCTAGCTCCTTTGCCTCCTAAGCCCACATTCTTTTCTACTTCAAGCATTGACTGTGTTGGCCCTTGGGGCTTGCAGGGTACATCTCCACCACAGTATCAGTCACCCTGGACCAGTTTCTGGGGGTGGAGGGAGGGTGAGAAAACTAGAATAGGACTGGAGATGGAGAAGGAAGAAGAATACATGATTGTGATCTAGCTCGGAGCGTGCTGCTTGAGTAGTGACAAGATCAGGGTGAGATAAGAAAAAGGAAGAATTTGTGCCAGACTTTGCAGGACCCAACTCTGACATGCCTGGGAACAAAGTTTGATCCTGATGAAGTGTCACCAATAAAAAAAGGACCTGGAAGTGGAGGAAGACGCTAATATGCCACCAAATTTGAATGAGGAGCCTTGGCCTCTGAGAGTCATCACCCTGACTCTGTAGCTCAATAGCATACAAGTACACAAGTCCTAGACACAACTGCATAGTCAGGAGCACACACAAGGTTCTATTCACAGTCTCACACAAGCTTATACCCACAGACTCTCATGGAACCAGAGGGTCACGCTTGTCTCTGGGCGCATCACTGAAGATGACAATTGTCCTGTATTTATTGCCTTTCTATATGGGACAAGAAAGTGCCTCCCAACCTGGGGACTGCACTATGAAGGCTACATTCAACCCATGAAGCCAGACACTCCTAGGTGTCTGTAATGCACGGACAGGGCAGGGAGGAAGAGGAAGGGGCAATCTGCCCCTGGGAAAAGCTGACCAGAATGAGGCAGGTTTGAGTTCTGTCCTATCCCTTACACTGGCAATGACCTTTGGGCAAATACTTCACCTCTCCAAATAGCAATGCCCAGCAGTAAAAGGCAGATAACAACACCGATCTCACCAGGCAGTTAGGAGTGCTAAGTCAGATAATGGTTGTCAAGTATGGGGCAGGGACCCGGCAAATGGTGGCAATAATCATAATGTTTGTGGCAGACGCTGTGAGTATGTGGAGACACTTAGGCCCACTCAGGCTCAGAGGCAAGGCAGGGGAGGGAAAGAAAGGTAGGTGGCTGTTTCAAACCACACCTGCAGAAACAGTGCCAGCCTCTATATCTGCTGGTCCTGAAAAGATGAGATCTAGGACTGGTGGAGTGATCTCCCCAGCCTAAGCTTTATTGTGTGTGTGTGGGGGGGGGGCGTGCACAGGGGGTGTCAGAAGGGCTAGGAGGAGCCCTAGCCAAGCAGCTGTAGGTAGGGTTAAGAACTAGAATGGCTCCTTGTCTTCTTCAGACAGTAGAGCTCTGACACTGGAGAGATTTTATATTGGAGAGATTCTGAGGGCTGGCACCCTGCTTTTCCTTGAGGCCTATAGAAACAAAGCATGGCCCCAAAGTAAAAGAATACTTCCTTAAGAGGGAGGGCAGAGTTGGCAGCTTGCCCCCTGGTGGCTACAGGCGCTCCCTGCAGCTTTCACTTTATAGGCCCTTTGCTGGGCATTCAAATAGGGCTGAAGATGGGGCAGAACTGTGGAGCTGCCTGGCCTGGGTCTGAAATGCAAGCTCTCCTTTTGCTATTACCTCTGTCAGGAACCAACCAGATGGTACTGGGCAAGTCAATTCATTGCTCTATAGTTCAGACTATTTGTAAGGTGAGGCTGGTAATAATAACGACAGCCCCAAGCAGTTACATGAAAGAGTAAATACAGTGACTTACATCATATGTTTGGGAAAAGTAACATCAGGTGCCTAATAAATGGTGGGTGCTGATTCTGACATCCAAGGCCCCTTGGCTTAGGCCATTGCTTGAGAGCTCAAAGCTGGAAACCGCCCTGGTTTTGATGAAGCCAAATGACTAATCACCTCTCCATCTCAAATGGAGACTGCAGGGAGAAAGCTCAAAATTGCTTTTGAAATACCTCTAGGAAGGCACCGGCATGGAAAAGCATGTCAGAATGCCACCACGGCTGCTTTTTGTAGCTTTTGGTTGTCGTCTGCCTCCACCTAAGGGAAGTGTTTCCCAAACATGTATCTTCCTTCAGACACCCCACGCTCAGTAGTGAGAGACTCAGGAGATACCTAGAGGCAGATACATTCAGAGGCCTATGTCCATCACGGATTGGTAGTTTACATTTAAAATTTCCATATTTTTTTGCCAGGCGCTGGTGGCTCACACCTGTAATCCTAGCTACTCAGGAGGCTGAGATCTGAGGATCACAGTTCAAAGCCAGCCGGGGCAGGAAAGTCCATGAGACTCATCTCCAATTAACCACCAGAAAACCGGAAGTGGCTCTATGGCTCAAGCAGTAGAGTGCTTGCCTTGAGCTGAAAAGCTCAGGGACAGCATCCAGGCCCAGAGGTCAAGCCCTACAACTGACCAAAAAAAAAAAAAAAAAAAATCCCATTGTCTCTTACTTCTTCTAAGTTGTTCTTCCTCTTCCATAAAATGAAGCAAGAACAGTACTACATCATCAGGCCTTTGTGTAGATGAAATGAAAATGTACACTGGAAATTTTAAGTTGCTGACATGTAAATGGCATTTTCCATTTGTCTCTAATTTTTCCCTAAGTAGCTGTGTGACTTGAAACAAGTCACTTCTTTGGGTCTCAATGTTCTCAACAACACAATGTGAGGTTATGTGAGCAGCTTCCTAGGGCCTCTGCAAGCTTGAAACTTTCAAGACAGTTCTGCACTTCTAGGGCATTTCCATTCAGGTACCCACCTGAGTGCTGATGCTACCATGGCATTTGCAGGATTTGCCACGGGTCACATTTATAAATGTGACATTTTTCAAGTGTCATGTTAAAGCCTTGAGAAATAAACATTAAGCTTAATGATTTCGCCATTTTCTTTGATCTGGGGAGGTATGTGCTACAGATAAATGAGAATCAGCACAAGGTGACCACATTTGTCTTCTACTACAGGCCTTCCAAGTGACTAGTAATCATGAAAACTGACCTGTGATGGGAGTAATGCAAGCTTTAGCGCCCAAGAGGGACTCCCTACCTCCCTTTCTGTGAGTAGTCATTACTCACTTGGGAAACCTTCCTTTTAGGAGGTAAAAGGCAATGAACTCCAGAGTCAGACCCAAACTGTATTATTACAGATCCACTACTAGCTGTGTTGAATTGTAAATGCAGTTAAGTTAATGCTCTTGGGATTTCCCAATCTCAGATTCTGAACCTGGTGGAAAACTCCCCTTTTGGGTGAGACAGATTCCGGGTTAAATTCCACCTCCCCTGTGTGCCAGTCTTCCATTGCTGAGCTGCACAAAACTTGTTCCCACAACAGTAAGACCAGGCTTGGCATCATTAGTCTCCACCACTCAGGGAAGGCTTGTGCTTCAGTAGCAACCCCCAACACTTCTCCCACTGCAAGCCATAACCCCTTTGCTAATCCAGTTCCTATGCTAATCTACCTTCTAGCTCTGGCTCAAAGCATTAGTATCAATGGAAAGACCTTCCACTATCAGTGCCAGGCACCTCCAAGAGTCCAAATAGTTTATTCGCGCCCCAAAGCTTTCCTAAACCAATGTCCATGTTCTCAACACAATCTAACCCCTTATCAAAAGAATCCCACCTTGCCAGGGAGTATTTCCGGAGTAGATTCCCTAACCACCTTCTCTGGATTGGCACTTTGTCCCTGTTCTGGGAAAATCTGCACCCCTAAGGGCAGAATTGTGGCTTCCTCCTTTCTGGGATTCTCACAGAAGGCCTTGTCACAGCATATTTGTTCTGCAAATGTTAAGCTCTACAGTCACCTTTTAGAAACCAGCTCTCTGGGAAGGCAGTGTTGGGACAAGGCTAGAAGCAAGTGTAAGCGGCATGATAGGAATTCCCTTGATAACAGGATCCTGTAAAAAAACAAACACATGATGCCTGGAGTCAAACCTAAGTCTTCTTACTTGTCAATCAAAGAATCTGGACAGATGACTACACCTCTGTCTCACACCTGCAGAGTGACAGCCACAATATCTACTCAGAAAAGTACCGGAACACACTGAATATGCTATAGGTGCTGTTGTAAATGTTTAAACAGACTGATCAGTGCAACCTCATTCCAATTCTAGGAAGTGTTACTCTCACTTTATAGGCACTGGAAATGAAGAAAATGAACTCAGAGGTTAAATATCTTCCTCAAGTTCACAGAAGTAATGAGATGTAAAGTGAACAACCACAGACACTGTTCTGAGGCAGTATTTTGTGAGACACAACTGTCCACTGCTTGAGGGCTCTGGGGCTGACCATGGGTTTCTGAATTTGAACTAGCTCCAGTCTGATTCTCTCAAATGGAATGCAGCGAATGATGCAGAACAACCAGAGTTGCAAATAGATTTAATATATTTATTTTAAGTGCCATTCATGCATATCAGTTCTGGCAGCAACAATCCTAATGACACTTGGAATATTTCTTTACAGCACTAAACAGTTACAAAGAATGGGTGCCGTTCATCATAGAGGCAGAATATGAAATCGTGCAATAGCAAAACTGTAGAAACATTAAAACACTGACTGTCCAATAGCAGTACAGAGAGCAGGTTGTGTTTGCACAAAAAGCCAATGCATTTTCATCACATATATACAATATAGATATGTACACATCACCCTCTGAATGAACAATATCAAAATACTCTTTTCCATTTGAAAGTATCCCCAGATCGATTCCCTCCCATTTCAAAGGACATTTGAGACAGACGTATTTACAGAAACACACATGAATACATTTACATTTCAAAAACTTCCACAAATGCCAGTCGGATTATTTTCCTGGACAGAGTGCCCCATTTAATTACATGCATTTATTATTCTCTAGTCAATTTAAGTCCAAGACAGAACTTGCTCTGCATTAGTAAACTAACAATAGAAATGGCCACTAGAGGGACTCTCTGCATTTCATCAGCCAACCCTGTCTGGTCAAGGCTCACAGAGAAGGCCTGTCCTGGGACCATTGGAGGCCAAAGTCAGCAGATGGGTTTGGGTGGAGACTTGGCCTCCAGTGCCATTCTTGGTAAGTTGAAATACTTAAAAAAAATATTGATTACTGCAAATCAGTAAGTGATTGACAAATGAGAAATCAGCGTCATACAATTTGTTGTTTTTTTTTAGCGTCATACAATTTGTAAAATCATGATCAGTAGTTCTACTCAACTCATTCAGTTTAAGAGACTGCATTCCAATACCCCAATTCTTTAAAGTGCACATTGCTACCCAAGCAATTCAGAAAGCTTCAAAGTAGCAATTTCAATATCTAGAAAACAGTGACTTGAGTAGACTACTGAACACCCCCTTCAAGCTTTTACTCTGCAGGCTGTCCTCTCATCTTGCCTTGATCCTTCTTAGAGGCATCTGTTGGTTGCCTTCCCAGAATCCTCTCATTTTCACTAATCCAAAGGGCTGCAACTGAGCTTTTTCATACCAAGCAGGGTCCAAGCAACAAAGAAACATAAAGCTCTTCCCTCCTCCCAAATCTCACCAGCCTTTACTATGGCTGGCTTCCCAGTGATTCATTCAAGGAAACACTCCATTAAGACACATACAAAAACATATGGGTACACATATGCATACACACATACATACACACACACTCACATACACAAAGATGACTATTTCAAGTAGAGATTACTTAACCACAGAATCACTAAGGCTAAGTAAAATGATTTAGCATGGCTGATAAGAGAGACCAGAGCTGGTAATAAACAACCAGTGAGTAGTTATTCCTCTTTGATTTGATAGAACCTATTAATCCATTAAAACAGAAAGATTTTCTCTTGAGAATCAATTCAAAACCTATTCATTAGGGAAATAATCTCATTCATTCTAGCTTTACTGTAGAATTAAGAAAATCAATCCATGTAGAATAACTGTGATACAACATGAAATAAAACAACTAAAAACCACCCCCAAAAGGTAGGCTTCATTCCAAATGAAGTGGCCAAATGTCACGTATACACAGACACACAGAAAGGAATAGCAAGCAGGCCGCTTACTAATTGCACCACAGACTGAGGCAAATCAAATCTGGGTATATAGCTCTACTCTTCTTTCAGTGCTATTTAAACAGAAAGAGGCTAAGTGCGGAAACTTCCTTTATAAACCTGTCCTGATGTTCTCTTACTCAGATGGATTGATTCAATTCCAGAAAAAAAAAATCCTTTGAATCTAAGTCCCAATCTGCAGGAATGCTAAGAGAGAGGGGAGGGGGAGAGTCAGGGAAGGAGGGAGGGAAAGAGAGAAATATACTCACCTGGTAAAGAAGTGGTGATACAAAGACTGATACAATGTCCCTCTGATTGTCTTGTCTGTAAACTCTTATCAAGAAAAATTATTCTATGCTTTCAGACACCACACTTCTTACTGAACCCAATAGGAGCTGAGCATTCACAGAAGGTAGTAATAAATATTAAAATAACACTTTTGGACAATAAATATATAAGCAAATGTGGAAGCATTGATTTGTTTATGAGCCAAGCAATACTCAGCTTCTAATCAGCCAAACATTTCAGAACTGTCATAATTCAGATTTAAGAAACAGACATTGACAAGGTAACAATATTTCTATAATTTCCCCAAGCAGCAAAACAAATTTGGTCAGTTCTTCTTCATACAGCTCAGGAACAACATGCCCCTCTGGATTGTTTGGAGAGTATCGAACTCTGGGTTCCTAGACTTACTGGGTAGAATTCATTATTACTTACATTTCTGAAAGAGATTAAAAGGGAACTAGGCTCTGGAGAAAATCTATTTCCTTTCGGTTCTAAGCATCAGTTAAAAGCATCCTGCAGAAAATAGCCTCAAAAGGAACAAAACTGATAATAGCGTTCTTTTCAAGACATGACAATCCAATTAGAAAAAAAACTGAAGCCTTTCAGTAATGTTTGTACACATATTTACACATATGCATCTATAAACTGCTTGCAGCAAAATAGGTTCTGTCTGAAAAATCAGTCTGGCACTTGTGGTTAACATCAAACTGACACAAATATGCAAAAAGCCGTTCAAATCACACAACAGTTAGGAGCTACATAGGGCAGTTGGCAGGGAGACAAACATGTAGTACTTGTTTGAGTCAGATAAAAGCAGTAAGTTATCCAGCTAAAATCTTTTTGATTGTCTTCAAAAGAAATCTTGGTAACATTAGCAAAGTGATTATCAACTTTGTTTACTCAACTGGATTTCTTAAACTTTTCCCTTCACTGCACTGCACAGAAAGGTGATGTTGGGGTCTGTTGCCCTGCAGAAACAAGCTCTACACAATTGAATCCCAATCAAAGTCGTCTTGGATGTCATCTGGAGGCAGGGAGCGCCGCATCTGAAAGGCTTGGGAAGGCATCATGTGCTGCTGGCTCATGGCTCCGTGATGGCCTGGGAAGAATAGGGAAACACCAATAGTGATTGGGTAGAAACAAAAGTTAGAAATGAACTAACCCCTACTAAGCATTTCCTATGTACCAATACATAGCACATATTATGTATAGGTTCATGGGATAATATGTGCTATGAAGCAGTTCTGAGCCTTACCCTGTAGGTAAGGGGGATCCTTAAGAGGATGAACAAAAAGCTGGTCGTGATAGTACACACCTAAAATCCCAAACCTAGCACTGGGGAGAAGGATTCTGAGTTTGAGGCCAGGCTGAGCTATAAAGCAAGACCTTATCGTCCCACACACAAAAACATGAGCAAGTCATAAAACTAGTGAAGGTGCAAGATAAGGTCTGAACATAGTTTACCTGACTCCAAAAACCATGCTCTTTTTACTATACTGGGCTGTATGAGTAAAGTGTTGATGCAACTATTTCTCTCAGGATCTACTGGACTCCAACATATGCTTTAGTAACTTCAAGTAGCTCACATAAAAATGGTGAACAGGAGAATGATGGCTATTTGTCACCAAAGTCAGACTGGACCATACTAATTCTTCCCCAGAAGATAATTTTTGGGCCACTATGTAAAAGCAAGTGAACAGAAAACATCAACACAGTAGATCACAGTGAACTATGAAGAGTATCTAGTCCAAGATGCTCATTTTCCCACATTCTTCTTGATTCACTCTGGCTCTGTAGGTACTTCACAGTCTCAAGGCATTCTGCCTTTGTCTCCACACTTCAGAGACCCCTTCTAAACAGTTTGTTCTTTTTTTAAAAAAAAAATCAGTATTTACTCATAGCATTCATTCTTTTCCTAGAACTTAAGCTTTAACTGTTGAAGAATTTTTACTGTATTTACTGTTTTGTTAGTATACTGAACAGAAAATTTCAAGTAGTCTCATCTAATTATTTTTTCTCATAAACACTTTAGTGTACAATTGCATGAAATGCAAGGCTTTCACAATATCGCAGTGCAGCAGAAATGCCTGCACATCTGTCTCCGATTTAACAAAAACTTACAACTTCCTCATTTTTGTGATTCCCAATATAACCCCAATTTGGTCCTCCTAACTTCAAGATTTGGATGGTATCCCTAGCTCCTTTTACTGACAGAAATAACACTGGAGTCAGAAATTGGGTAACTGGTAGCCTGCCTAGTTTCATTAACTATTAAGTAATGAAACAACAAGATTCAAACCTGGCAATTTGAATTAACCATCATATATTATGCTATCTACAAATTACTAGTGAGTGCAGATAACAGATACATCTCTTCCCTGTTATCTAGAAACAGGCCACATGGTTCCAACTCCTTCTCTACTGTGGGTACACAGTTCTTTCAGGGTTTTTAGTACCTCTACCACTGTACATTACTTTCTGTCTTTTCCTCAGATAGCTCAAGGGAAGGATATGTGGTATATGAGGCAAGCAATCCACCACTGAGTCACCTTCCCAGTCCTGATATGTGGTATATGAGAAAAATAAACTGAATCTAGACCAGGACATAAATCTTGAATTAGCCACTTGTCAAACTGGATGGTCTAGGCAGCGTCTTTCTTTCTGATCCTCTATTTCCTCATCCAGGTGATCCTTGAGACCCCCTCCCAGTTCTAACAATGAGCCCTTGTCTCCTGGCTAAATGTAAGACATATATTCAGGAACCTTGGGGAAAAAAGTTCACAAACTAGTTAATTCTTAAAACTTACTGTCTCTGTAAGGAACCTCTCTAGAAACCACTGTTGAAATAGTCCTAGTGGAGCAATTCTACTTGAATGAATACAGCAATACATACACACACTCACTCATTCACTCTACCTGCCATTGTTGTTCCCGGAGTGCTGAGTGCCTGTGGGATGTGAGGATAACCAGGGGGTGGCATCACTGAAGGAGGAAGATTTTGCCTAGAGTCTATGTACAAATTTCCTAATCAGATTTAAAAGCAAAAAGAAAGAAAACATGTCACCATAAATAAAATAAATGAAGTGTTAAAACACTAACAGAATCCCCTTTATAATAAAAAAAGTATGGTCCAAAGACCACAAAAACAAACAAACAAACAAAAAAACCATTAAACAGAACTGTTGTCTAAAATAAAACGAAGCAGGTGAGGTGGAAGGGCTGGCTTTTTGAACAAGGTGAGCATACTGGTATTAACTGCGGCGCTGCCATTAATTCTCTAGCTAACAGGTAAGTTATGTCTACTGTTGTCACATGAAGCATTACATTTCAAAAGTATTTAAAAGTATTTCCATATATATAACTTCATCTGACCTCACACTAAGCCCACAGGAGGATGAAAGAAGAACAATCCCTACTCTACAGGGAACTGAAGTCAGCAAAGCTTACCTAACGTCCAAATATATGCAATTTTTGACAGAATAAGGTTTAGAATCCAGATCTCCTACATCATAAGCCTTCTACTACTGCTTACATCTCTATTGCACTGATCCCCTCACTCTGAAAGTAGCCTAAACATGTGTGCTCTAGTCAGTTAACAAAGTGAGTGGGAGGCACAATGTAATAGTAACTATCTATACAAGGAACTAAAGTGATTTAAAAACGTATACCATTCAAATGGATCATGGATTTCATTCAAATAGTACTTCAGATGGTTCTTAATATATTTTTATCCATAGGAGCCATCCAGTTTAATAGCTTTAAAATGTCAATGACATTGTTTAATGATATAAAACAGGAGGGAAATAAACATCATGAACTCTTCCTCAGTAACTCACAGGGAATGAGGACCATAAAACTGGTTCACATTGCAAGGAACATCTGGAATTTTGGAAAGGCTAATTCCCCAAGAGTTTCCAGCATTTGCCACAAATTGAAATCTAGCCATGTTGCAATGATAGAGAAGGTAAGAAAACTCTTTCCCTTTTATTCAGGTATGGTGCAGTGGATTTGGCTGCTTAAAATCTTTCATCTGCTATGGGAAAACCAGATGTCCTGAGAAATATCTAGTCCAATCATACCTCTGTTTATATAGATGGGAAAACAGGATCAGAGAGGAAGTGAGACAGAACCAAAACTTTTGACCTCTAGTTGTTCCCTCTCAAGGTTACATGCCTTTTATAGTAAGAACTGCACTCTGACTGATCATACTGCTGACTTGGAAAGAAGGAAAAGTTAAATTAAGCTATAGCTCTAGTATATTCAGTGCTATGTGTGTGTATATGTATGGTCCCCATCAGCTATCAGATATATGGCTAATGTACTTTTTAAGACTGGACTCAGCTAAAAAGGCCTGGTTACTCATATACCAACAACTTTTCAGACTCTGTGCTATTCTTTCTACATATTATTAGGATTCAAGTCAAACAAAGTGATTTTTTTTACTAGGTATTTTTTTTTTTTGGGGGGGGGACAATTGTGGGGCATGAACTCAGGGGCTGGGTGCTTTCCCTGGGCTTTTGTGCTGAAGGCTAGTGCTCTACCATTTTGAACCACAGCTCCACTTCTGTTTTTCTGGTGGTTAACTGGAGATTAGAGTCTCATGGACTTTCCTGCCTGGACTGGCTTTGAACCACGATCCTCAGATCTCAGCCTCCTTAATAGCTGGGATTACAGACATGAGCCAATAGCATCCAGCTTTTTTTTTTTTAATTATTATTTCTTTTCTCATTTCTCTGGAATAGGAACATACATATACCTATATTAAGCATCCTTAACTTTTACAAATAGTCATATTCCTAATCTTTTTATTTTCACATAGAAATTCTCTTTATCCATGTTCTCATTATGGAGCCTAAAAAAATGTGAATTTACCACTACATGTAATCAAGTATAACTCTGAACTTGTAATTCTTGGAAGATATAAAATGTTGATTTTCCTCTGCCAATCTATATAAATTCAAACTGATATGACTTTATAACTATGTTCTCAGAAAACACATAATTTTTCTTTGTATAAATGTCTTAAAGATACTTAATAGAAAAATCATATAAAGCTGAACAGAACAGCCCTTTCATTTAAAAAAAAAATTTTTTGCCGGCCATGGGGCCTGAACTCTGGGCCTGGGCGCTGTCCCTCAGCAGTTCAGCTCAAGTCCAGCACTCTACCACTTGAGCTGCAGCGCCACTTCTGGCTTTTTCTGCTTATGTGGTGCTGAGGAATCGAACCCAGGGCCTCATGCATGCAAGGCAAGCACTCTACCATTGAGCCACCTTCCCAGTCCCTCAACTCAATTCTTAAAAGATAAGCCTTCGGTATAAATTACTTGCTACCACTCATTTCTTACAAACAAAACACCTAAACAAACCACTGTCACTTTAGCAACAAATCAAGTTGCCTAAAGCAGTAAGTGAGAAAAAGCCCATACCTGTTCCAATGTGCTGGGAAGGTTTTGTTGGATGCATGGCACCATGACAAACATTTTGCTGAACATTACTCTGTGAGTGGATAAGGCCAGTTTGTGTAAAGAACTGATTAAGAGAAGAACAGAGATCAGCAAACTGAACCTGATCTAAAGACCAGTTCTTGAGATCTGCCTGTCTCATACTTTCCATCAGACCTATGAGGAAAACATTTGAAATACAGTTAGCACAGTTTTGCAAACACTGCACAAAAAAAGACCAGGATACATATTTTTTATTGCCAGCCCTCAAAATACCCACTAGCTCATTTCAGATTATAGTAGTGATTTGCTCATGCCACATAGTTGGGCATTTCATGATTACTCAAAACCCAATTCTTTTAAATATGGCCAAATTACTTTTAGAGTTCTTTTCCATAACCCTCTCCTCTATCAACTGACCAAAATATTTTACTTAAGTGTTTAAAAGTGTTCTTTTAAAGCATGTATCTCACTTCCTTTATTTAAAAGAGGTATTTATTTCTACTACAAAGAAACATATAATCTTCCAGAGAAAATACCATTATTTAGTTATGTCAAAAAGAACCAGTACTCACCTTGGAACTGTGAAAGGTCTACATCTGACCAGTTAACACTGCTGGCAATTCGACAACTTTCTTTTAGCATATCAAGTGTTGCATACCAATCGTTTGAAACACCTACAAAGTAGTAACAATAATCTTAAAATTCTTGAACAGTGAAAGTTTGAAGAGTATGTTAAGGGAAGACAATAAGCCAGCTGATCCTGTCCAGTCTTAGAAAGGGACTTGTACTATTTTTTTTTTTCCAGTTCTGAAGCTTTAACTCTAGGCTTGGGTGCTGTCCCTGAGCTCCTCTTGTTCCAGGGTAGCATTCTACTACCACTTGAGCCACAGTGCCAATTCCAGCTTTTTCTGTGATTAATTGGAAATAAGAGTCTCATGGACTTTCCTGCCTAGGATGGCTTCAAACCATGATCCTCAGATCTTAGCCTGCTGAATAGCTAGGATTACAGGTGTGAGTCACAGGTACATGGTGGGACTTGTACCAATTCTATCTGGTATCGGGTCAATCTGTTCTGTGACACAGGCAAGGAAGGATACCATTTTTCTCCATTTTATAAATAAAAGACAGCTCAGAGAAGTGGCATAACTCAACATCCTGAGATCCCTGAGATGAATCTAAGACTTGAACCTTGACTCAAGTGAAAGCACAGGTCTTCTAACCTCCAGCTGGCAGTTTACAAACTGCCTTATCAAGTCAAGCTTGATGCTGCTCTTCTCATTTATATTGTACAAATAAAAATGACCAAGCAGAAAAATCATGCATATCAGTATTTCCCTTTATTTAAAGTTTCATTTCCTTGTGTTGTTATAACCTTAAAAAATACATCCTTCCTAACTTCTAGAAGAAGAATCACATTTAGAAGCATCACAGAGTATAATTTAATATACTGCCAGAACATATGGTAAGAGTAGATAGTTCCTATAAAGCAACTTTAGGAGAAGGAAATACTGTAACATAGTTCTCCTGGGAAGGTAACAGAAGAGAGGGCTGAGCCTTCTGTGAGAAATGGTCAGACGTTATCCTCTGATGTCATAGGCATGGGAGAGCTTAAGTCTGTAGTGTGTGTCAACAAAGAGGACTAACAGTCAAAAGGCCAGGGTGGCACAGGCCAGGGTGGCACAAAGGCCTACAGAAAACAAGTATGCCAAGGACACAAAGCATTCTTGACATGACTAATCTTTTTCCTTAGGAATGGTAGAAAAAAAATTGTAAATGTTCATTTGGTAAATCATAATAAAGCAACTTCTAATGGAGAGAGTAGGCGACTAAACTCTACCTACTCAAGAAACGTCTGTGGATTTTAGCCCTCTTAGAATAACTTGTGTTACAGGCTTCAAAGTCAGGTCAGGATATTAATCCTAGTTCTAATACTTAGAATCTTGAACAAATTGCTTTATTCTTTTAAGCTGTAATTTTCCTATCTGTAAAATGTAGTAATTTATACTTGATTTGGGAGGATAATGTAACTAAATTCCTTAGCACATATCAGACAAATTTCTATTTCTTTCTTGTTCCTTCCATTCCTTCCCAATCAAAGACAACCTGATCATTTCCATCTTACAAATGTAAATGGAGATGAGTTATTATCACAACCACAGTGATTATCCTTACTCCAGCACCCCTTTCCCTTCCAGGTGGAAATTGATTTTCCTTGTAAGCTGCTAGACAGCAGCAAGGGCACATCATCAATGTCTTCAGGAATAATACTATTTTTTTTCTTCCCTGGCATTATACTTTAGGAAAATGTAGGTATGGCAAGAGTACCACAGACTTCTACCAATACATGATCACTATTCGTTAAGGCAATCTTCCAAATCACATTAAGGATAGGCTTAGATTTCTGAAGAATGTATTGATATTAAAGGCAGGGACTAGTAGTTGATTTGTCCATTCAACAATTTAATTCTGGTATTATATAATTTCTTGTGTAGGTATGTATCTAGAAACTATTTCAAGATGTTTAGAAAATATTCCATCAAGTCAGGAAATAATCACAATTTTTAATTTTATCCTAGAACCTACTTAGAATAAGTAATCACGAAAACAAAATTGACTGTTAAAGTCAAACAAAAGAATTAAAATACTTAATATTTGTTTATTGTTTTGAAGAAGATAAACACTAATAAAATACTATGAAGATAGCTTTAATCTCAGATTTTAAGAATCTAGATAACTCTATGGATAAAGGGCAGCCAAAATGGTGTAATAGTATTTATCAAAGACCTACTATGTTACAGGTACATTGCTCTGCTCTTCTTCAATTTATCTCATTTAAGTTTCCCCCTAAAATATATTCTTCCTATTTTGTAAACATAGAAACAGCTCCAGAGAAAGTTTTTATAGTAAAGTTCAATGTAAAAGAATACATTGTTTATTTTCTTGAAAAGTACCCAGAGTTAATGTTATCTAGTAGTGGTATTATCTAAAAGTTCCTTTTAGAATAAAAATCTTATCAGTGGTAAGTGGTCACCAAGCAAGATAAAAGAAGGATCTATAACCCCACCTTGCAGTCTTCTATGTCATACACTTTGGGTTTCACTGCCATCTCATGAGCAATGGTGGTCAACCACCTTCCCAGAAACCATTAAGACCTATCTTAAAAGCAACAGGAGTATGTGTGTGTGTGTGTATGTATGCATACATACATGCATGCTGAAATTAAATATATGATTGGCACATGCTAGGTACACTCTACTACTGAGCTATTCACCAGGCTCAGTTTTTTAAGTGGGCTACAAAGAAAGATTTCTTTTCTCTTTGCAATCTACCATTTTTAAGATAAGATGCTTGGCAGGAATAAGCAATGAGAGGGAACATTCATGAATATTTAAAGTGTTAATCCAAGAATCTCATATTTGCATTCTCAGTATATTTACATTGGATCCGTATAACAACAGTGGATACAGGTTTGGGTCCCATTTTTATAGATGGGATAATAACAAAGCTATTAAAAAAAGGTAAATAATTGTGAGCTAAGTGTGGTTCAATCCCAGTATTTAAGAAGCGGAAGTAGGACTATCAGAAGTTTGAAGCTAACCTTGGCTGTTAAATAGTGAGATGCTGTCTCAAAAAAGAAAGGAAAAGAAAAAAAAATACCACGCAAAACTGCTGGTGCAGAATATGTCTGTAATCCCAGATACATGGAGGTAGAAAGAATGCAGTCTGAATCTGGCTCAGGCAAAAGCACAAGATCCAACCTCCAAAATAAACTTAAGTGAAAGGCCTAAGGATATGACTCAAGTGGTAGCATGAGTGCCTGCCTCACAAACACAAGGCCCTGTGTTCAAATCCCAGTATCATTAATTTGTTCAAGGTCCTAAAGAGCCATAATGAGTATTTCTGAAATAAACCTGTGTTTACTTTTATTAGATGTCACATGAGGGAAATCAATGCAGACTTTATATTCATTCTCCTTTTATTTTTTTAAATGTATATGTATATGTATATGTATATGTATGTCAGTCATGGGGCTTGAACTCTGGGCCTGAGCACTGTCCCTCAGCTCTTCAGTTCAAAGCTAGTGCTCTACCACTTTGAGCCACAGCACCACTTCCAGTTTTCTGGTGGTTAATTGGAGATAAGAGTCTCATGGACTTTCCTGCCCTAGCTGGCTTTGAACCTGGATCGTCAGCCTCCTGAGTAGCTAAGATTACAGGCGTGAGTCACTGGCGCCCGGCTAATTCTCCTTTTAAATGATCAATGAAAGTAGCCACCAGAAGGACAAGAGTTAAACCTGAAACTTGTAAGAATTGTAGAATTAGCTTACATAGTTACCTATGTAACTATGTAACTCTAGAGTTATAAGTTATAATAAATTATAATAAGGAAATATAAAAGGAGACAGTTGAAAAGGGTTACAATAGTAAACACTACATGATACCTAAATTAACAATGGACAAATCACAATTCATCGTTAGTCAAATATAAGCCAGAAGATGAAAACTTACCTGAATTACAGGATACCTGTTGTGGAGGTGGAGGTGGCTGATGTGTTAACGTCTGATGCTGATGGTTGGGATGATGCTGTATGTGCTGATGTGGAGAAGAATGCTGGGAGTGAGGGGGCTGGAGCTGGCTGTGCTGCTGTGGGTGTGATGCTGGGTGCTGAGGACGCTGTGGATGCTGTGGTAAACTGTGAGGTCGATGGGGCGTATGTGGAGACGGCTGTGTGTGCATCTGCGGGTGGGACAGTGAGACTTGTGCAACCGAATTACTGCCCGTGGTGTTGAGGCTGCTGCCATGGTTGTTGGACAGGCTACTTTGGTTGCTGTGTGGGTGAGAACTCACTGTACTGCTAGGTGAGTGCTGATAGGAACACGAAGTGTGGGACTGTTGGGAAGATTCAGAGGGGATGTTCATCAAACCTAAAAACAGAGATGTAAAGATCATTTCTGTTAGATTCCAGACATGTATTTTGTCCATGATTTGCAATATTATATACAGATCAAAAGTATCTATCAGGATGCAAGGCAATGGTTCTCTTTAACAAGAGTTTGCGGAACATCCATTACATACTGGGCTCTCTGATAATGGAAAAGAAACATCATTCTCTAATCTTAGGTGTTAAGACCTTCTAGTGGACACATTTAACAAAATTATGCCTAACATAATGTCTACACACTAAAGCAAAACAAATAGGAACCTGACACCCAGTGAAGTCTTCCTTGAAAAGACAGCTATCTGCCAGGCTCCAGTGGCTCACATCTGTAATCCTAGCTACTTAGGAGGCTGAGTGCTAAAGATTACAGTTGAAAGCCAGCCCGGGTAGGAAAAGCCCATGAGACTATCTCCAATTAACCACCAAAAAGACTAGCCTGGAGCAAAAAAAACTCAGGGATATGCCCAGGCCCTGAACCAAAACACACACACACACACACACACACACACGCACGCACGCACACGCACGCACGCACGCACGCGCGCACGCACACACACACACACACACACACATCTTGAGTCTTGAAAGCCAAGTAAATGTTAGAAAAAAAGTGAAAAAAGGCCACAAACACACACACACACAGAATTATCTTGAGTCTTGAAAGCCAAGTAAATGTTAGAAAAAAGTGAAAAAAGGCCACAAACACACACACACACACACACACACACAGAGTTATCTTGAGTCTTAAAGGCCAAATAAATGTTAGGAAAAAAGTGAAAAAGGACACACACACACACACACACACACACACACACACACGCACACGCACACAGTTATCTTCAGTCTTAAAGGCCAAATAAATGTTAGGAAAAAAGTGAAAAAGGCCAGTGGTTCATGCCTATAATCTTAGCTATTTGGAAGGCTGATAATGAAAGGTTTATGGTTTGAAGACAGTCTAGGCAGACAAAGCTTACAAAACCTATTCTCAACCTGTATCTGGGTATATTGGGAGTGCCTGTCAACACAAACTGTGGGAGGCTGAGATCAGGAGGACTGGGTAACTAGCCAGCTATGCAGAAAAGTCCAAGAGTCCATTTCCATGAAGGGAACATAGACACACAGTTTTACATGCCTGTAAGATCCCAGAGATGATGGGAGGCCTATAAGTAAGCAAATTACAAACCTTATCATAAAAATAACCAGTGAAAAACAAAGCTAGAGGCATGGCTTATCAGTATCACACCAGTGAAGCAGTACAAAGGACTTAGTTCAAACCCCAGTATCATCCCCCTCCTTCCATAATAAGTGAAAAAGGTTGGTCATACTCAGGATGGTACTCTGTAGGCATAAAGTCCAAGGCTTCAACTGAAAAGGAGTGGAGAAATAAAGCCAGATTGCTCTAAACACTTTAAAAGCCAAAGTGGTCGGGATCCTTAAGACTAAGCAAAATAAAATGGCATCTCTACCACCTTTTCCACTCTCTTAAGGATCATTCCTGTGGTCTGTACAGTTTAGGGGTTAAAGTTCATACTTTACAGAAAGTAAAGGATTAAAGACCTTGCACTGTCATTTCCACAGTCCAACTTGGAAAGTTATTTTCCCTCTTTGAACTGCAATGGGCAGATAACAGTACCTGCTTCACAGAATTGTAAGGACTAAATACCACACTGTAAACACAAGAGCAGCTCAGTAAATGTTAGTTGCTATTAGGATGATTAGGCCAAAAGTGTCTAATGTTTAAAAAAAAAAAACACATACATTTGGTTTGCAGGCAGTTATTAAACTTAACTGCAACATTTGATTCTAAATAACTAGGCTACTTTAAGTATCCCAAAGTATAATCCACACAATGTTCTGCTGTGCCAAACATTCAAAAAAAATTCCATAAGACACTGTCTATCAAAGAATCAAACTTTGTAATAAGGATATATTTATCATCAATTGTAAAAATGTACTTGAATATATTGAAAGAGTCTGAAACTTTACCAAGTTTTAGAGGTAGAAGACTGCATCTAGAGATGGGGTAGCAAGAGATAATAAAATTCTTGGGTGGAAGGTAACTCAGTGGTAGAACACATATCTAGCATGTGTAAGGTTTGGGGCTTGATTCCTAGGACCACAAATAAATGAGTAAAGTTCTATCTGACAGAGTCTTTGTATGTTCCTCCTGCCTCAACTACCAGAATAACTGGGATTAGAGATGTGTTCCATCATACTGGGCTTCAAATTAGTTTTTAATAAAATTGAAGAAAGCAAAATGTCTCTTACAAGTCAAAAGTGATCAAGTTTAGTGGTTTTTTTAATTTTTTGTTTTTTGAACCAGGGAAAGAAGCCTGTTAAGATTTTCCTCTTATTGCACTTTTCTCCTCCTTTAGCCTTTGGGACCTTTACAGAAGCCAAAAGGTCTGAAGGGAACAATTTGAGAACCACTGATCTATTCTGAGGTCCAGAAAGACCTTAGACTAGAAGTGAGAATTCTTACCAGTTTTCTGTATGTGTGTGCCCATGTGTGTGTGTCCGCGCGCGCCCCTGCACACGTGCCTGTATTCAGGTCTGGACTCAGTTGTCTGGGCACTGTCCGTTAGCTTTTATTTTTCAAAGCTGGAACTCTTATAACTTGAGCCACAGTTCCACTTCCACCTTTTTGCTAGTTAACTGGAGATAAGAGTCTGGACAGACTTCAAACTACAATCCTTAGATCTCAGCCTCCTGAGTAGCTAAGATTATAGATGTAAGCCACTGATAGCCAGCTTCAATGTTCTTTTTCAAATTCAGTGTAAAAAAGTGGAATTATGGGCTTGAGAAACTGTCACCATTATTATTTCAAAACGACTGCTTTCCTATAATGTTCACAAAGATTGGAGTTGCCTAGAAATGTATTACATTAGCTCTTGTTACAGTTCAATAGGTAAAAATTTTAAGGCAAAATTAGAGAAAACATCTTACTTCAAAAATACTCATCAGAAAAAGCCACGTTATGACAAGTCACTGATATTCATCAGTATATAATATTAACCTTCTAATCTGGCAATGACAAATGTTAAATTATAAGCTATCCAGATAGGAATTTTTGTCATTTTTGTTCACTTTTATGAACTTGTAAACTTTCAAGCTGGAATGATATGACTTAAATGTGTACTTCTCTCAAAATTTATATACTTGAACCCCAAGATGACAGGTAGACCTTCTGGAGATGACTAGGGATGAGTGCTCTTATAAAAATAACTAGTTCAGCTTTTGCCTTGCTGCTGGAAGTGCCCTGAAGTACAGTTTGGCCTTCCATAGGTGTTAGCCAGGAGCCCTGCGCCCAGCTCTGTGCAGTGTAGCTTGGGAGCTGTAACTTGAAGGAATCTCAGGCTTTGGAACTGATGTCAGCCATACTTCCAGAATCTTCTGCTCATTGTCAGCAGCAAGACAGAATGAATGGATCTCTGGACACTGTGTTCCTAAACCTAAATTGATTGTGATGCTGGAACAAGGTGCAGATCCATGGGTAAGAGAAGCCTCAGACAAGAATTTTACAGAATAATCCCTGCTTTCACTATATTTGATGTAGGTATAATTCGTGGAGGAGAAGGGGAAGAACAAGTCATTTAAGCATACAGGTGGACCTGTTGCAACAATGAGAAGTACAAGTTGTCATGTCGAAAATGAACTTTACAACTTTGGTGGAGGGGGGAGAGTAGGGTGGTGGGGCGAGGGGAGGCTGGGAAGGGATGTGAAGGATAAACAAGAGAGGAGGCTGCAATGCTTGATAAGAAATGTACTCATTATCTTGCCCATGTAATTGTAACCCCTCTGCACAGTATGTTCACAATAAAATAAAATGAAAAAAAAAATAACTAGTTCAGCCAGGCACTGGTGGCTCACGCTTTTAATCCTAACTACTCAGGAGGCTGAGATCTGAGGATCACAGTTCAAAGCCAGCCTCGGCAGGAAAAGTCTGTGAGACTCTTATCTCTAATAAACAACTCAGAAAACTGGAAGTGGCACTGTGGCTCAAGTGGTAGAGCATTCACCTTAAACTGAAGAGCTCAGGGACAGAGCCCAGGCCCAGAATTCAGGACCCATGACTGACCAAAAAACCCCAAAACCCCAAAACCAAAAATCAATTTCAGCCAGGCACCAGTGGCTCATGCCTATTAATCCTACTCAGGAGGTTGAGATCTGAGGATTGAGGTTCAAAGCCAGCCCAGGTAGGAAAGTCTGTGAGACTCTTATCTCCAATTAATTACCAGAAATCAGAAGCGGTGCTGTGGCTCAAGTGGTAGAGCACTAATCTTGAGCTGAAGAGCTCAGGGACAGCGCCCGGGCCTAGAGTTCCAGCCCCACGACTGACCAAAAAACAAAAACAAACAAAAACTAGTTCCTTTTTTACCTTTTTATCTTATCTGTCAGGTAAGAAACACAGTATTGGATATCCTTTAATAATACATCTAGTCCTGAAATGACAGCTATACAGCTAGTCCTGAAATGAAGATTGAAATCTAGAATATAGAGTCACTAAAATATTGTACTTTGACTAAAACTATATAAATGCAAAGAAAGAAAGAAAGAAAGAAAGAAAGAAAGAAAGGAAAGAAAGAAAGAAAGAAAGAAAGAAAGAAAGAAAGAAAGAAAGAAAGAAAGAAAGAAAGAAAGAAAGAAAGGAAAGAAAGAAAGAAAGAAAGAAAGAAAGAAAGAAAGAAAGAAAGAAAGAAAGAAAGAAAGAAAGAGAACCCCTTGCCAGACACCAAATCTACCAATTCTTTGAGCTTAGAATTTGCAGCCTCCAGAACTATGAGAACTAAATCTCTGTTGTTTTGAACCCAATCTCAGGAATTTTGTTATAGAAACAGGAAAAGGAATAAAATATGAAGCAACTAGGAAATCTGACAACTAGGAAATGCTTCAATGATAAGAGTTCCTAACAATTTCTGATTAGTGTTGCTTGGAAAAAGACAAAGTAACAATCTGATCCTGTCACATGATCCTCACTAAAATTTAATAAGTGGCTAATAGGACAAGAACATACTATAGTGACAATCTAGCATTTGGTTGAAATGTAATACTGCATTTCAACTAAAATTACTTTTAAGATTAAAGTAAGTTTGTAAAGTTATAAAAAAGACATGCTAAAAAAGATTGCCCATCTACTTTTGTGGTGTAATATTCACCATCCCAAGATTTCAAATAATTCCATTATTACTAAGAAATAATGGAAGTTTTTCCTACAAAGCACAGATACAGACCCTACCTCAAAATAACAATGAAGAAAAGAGCTGGATGCATAGCTCAAAGAGTAGAGGGCCTGCCTAACAAGCAAAAGGCTCCGAGTTCAATCAATTAAAAAAAAAAAAAAAAACATCCGGGCATCATCGGTGGTTCATTCCTGTAATCCTAGCTACTCAGAAGGCTGAGATCTGAGGATCTCAGTTCAAAGCCAGCCCGGGCAGGAAAGTCCATGAGATTCTTATCTCCAATTAACCACCAGAAAACCAGAAGTGGCACTGTGGTTCAAGTGGCAGAGCACTAGCTTTAACCTGAAGAGCTCATGGACAGCACCTGGGCCCAGAGTTCAAGATCCACAACTGACACACACACACAAAAAATTCTTTAACACAGTACACAGGGTGCCCTAGTAATTAAGTAAAGTAGGCATGATGCCAGGCTACACATAACATAAATACACAGAGCACAGTTAAAGCACAAAGAACATAATTATTCAATTCTAATCATGATGATAAGGCTCTAAAAATTAAGAAAGTATAACAGCTGTTGTGTGAAACTAAAAGAATGTTTTTCAATAAAATGTTTTTACAAAGTAAGGTATCTTTAAAAAAAAAAAGCTCACCTTACTGTCCATTCCATGCAGATGCAATTGTAAGGGAAGTGTAAAACTTCTCCATAATCGAATGAATAAATTGTTTGTTTTTTACTTTAAATAGGAAATTGCTTTCTCAAACTAAAACAACTTGAACTGTCCACCAATAAAATCTCAGTTTGTGTTAGTTTTTCAACAATCCTATTGAGGAGTGTAATAATCTTTCAATGTGAATAAATGGGAAGGAAAAAAAACTCACCTTGCTGACTAAGTGACTGCTCAAAAACTGATTTATAAAGACTCCGAAATGAGGCACTAAGATCTTCAAAATTATATTCTGTGAAAAGTAGTTGCTTGTCTCGTTCTGGAAGGTTGTATTGTGGCTGTTGCTGTGGAGTTAATGATTGAGAGACTGGTTCTGGATGGTTTGTCACCTAACAAAAGAAAACACAATGAATTCAGTGGGTGTGTATGACAAATGGTTTATTACATGACATACATACCTGAAAGCATTAATGTCCATGTTGGAAAAAACAAACCTATTTATGGCTTTTCCATTCTCTAGCTGAGTATACATTTATGTGTGCAGGAAGCAAAATCATTAATATGGATCTTGAAGAACCACAGCAATCTAACCCAACTTCTAGATTCACATAAGAAAAATTTTTAAAAGTTCAATGACTTGCTGAATATGATTCAATTAATGAACCTAGAAGAAATCATGTTGAGTTAAGCCACACTCAGATACAGACAAATAGTGTGTGTTCTCTCATATGTGGAAACTAGATCTAAAATACACCAGGACATAATAAAGTATACAGGTCTGTAGGCATTCACACACAGTGAGACCAAAGGAGGATAATCTTAGGAAAAGAACAGAAAGGCACAGTATCTATGTACATCTGAGCATACAAAATATTATTTACTGAAATGAACTCCAGGAAATGGAAATGAGTAGTTTTTTCTTTTTTGCTGATTTTATTTTCTGTTTGTTTTTATGTCTTTGGGAATGTAAGAGGAGACATAGGAATGGAAGAACAAAGGGTGAACAAATGCAGCAATGGTACTCACTGAACACTACGTTGACAATGAACTATACAACTTGTGGGTGGGAATGGGAGGGAAAAACTGGGAAAGAGTAAGGGAAGGGGCACACTGTCCAAAAAGAAATATACTCCTTATTGACTTATGCAACTATAACCCCTCCAGACATCACCTTTATTAATTAATTTATTATTTTTACTTGGTCATGGGGCTTGAACTTAAGGCCTAGGCACTGTCCCTGAGCCGTTTTTGCTCAAGGCTAGTGCTCTACCACTTTGAACCACAACTCTACTTCCAGTTTTCTAGTAGTTAACTGGTGATTAGAATCTCCTGGACTTTCCTGTGTGGGCTGGCTTGTACATCACCTTTATAATAACAAGTAAAAAGTGTTTTTAAAGATGATCCAATTAAGTGATGAGTTAGGGCTAGAATCCTTCCATTTTCTGTGGTCACCTTGTTTTCTGTAGTTCATCTCTAACTGTACTATACTATGAAACTTCTAACATTCCCAAGATTTTAGTTTTTTTGGTATCTTTTTTGATTTTTATTTATTTGACCACGCTTGGTTAAAACTCCATGTAATAATAAATGCACTAATAAGGTGGGCTTACTGAAATATTTTTCAGGAAAGAAACATAAAAGTAAGGGCAGGACATATAGCAAAGAATATCTTTCTCTTTTTTTATTGCCATTTTTGATGCATGATCTTACTAAATAGTCCCAATCAGCCTTGAACTTGTGATCATCTTGCCTTGACCTTGAGAGTATTGGGATTATAGGCATCAGTTCTTCTCTCCAAATATGAATGAAAGTTTGACTAAGTTTAACATTTCTTATCACAAACCTCACAATTCTCCATTGTGTCAGATTATCTTCAGACTTTTAATATTACTAAAGTCAGATTTGTGTTCCTTTACATGTAACTTACTTCTTGTACCACAGAATATATATGGGTGATTACTTCTGAAATTTTAAAAATTGCTATAATGTCTCTTTATAATACTTCATTGATTTTTTTTTTCCTCTAGAACTCAGTCATCTTTTCAATCTCTATTAATACATATTGGTTCTTTTTGTTTTGGTTGGTTGTGAAGCTTGAACTCTGGGCCTGAGCTCTGTCCCTGAGCTCTTCAGTGCAAGGCTTGTGCTCTACCACTCAAACCACAGAGCCAGTTCAGGTTTCCTGGTGGAGATAAGAGTCTCACGGACTTTCCTGCCCGGGCTGGCTTCAAACCACAATCCTCAGATCTCAGCCTCCTGAGTTGCTAGGATTATGGTGTGAGCCACAAGAGCCTGGCTCACAAATTGGTTTTATACTCATTTTTTCTATAGAAATACCTTGTCCTTTTTCATGAAATTTTTATTGCTTTTCCTGTTTCTTCTGCATTTTGAGAAACATTTCCCCCCAGAGCACCGAGAGTAGTTTGGTAGAGTCAACTTCTTTTCCTCCTTACTTTCAAATGTAAACTTTAATTCTGTTCTGAGTTTTTGTTTCTCTGGTGTTGTTTTCTTATCTCTAGTCCCTCCCCCGCCCCCCCACCTCTGCTTTTTTATTTTTGTCAGTCGTGAGGCCTGAACTCTGGGCCTGGGCACTGTCCCTTAGCTCTTCAGCTCAAGGCTAGCACTCTACCACTTGAGCCACAGCACCACTACCAGCTTTTTCTGCTTATGTGGTGCTGAAAAATTGAACCCAGGACCTCATGCATGCAAGGCAAGCACTCTACCACTGACTGAGCCACCTTCCCAGCCACTAGCCTCTCCCTTTTTATCCTAGTCCAGTGTGAGTATTTTTCCTATTTAATTATCCTGGAATAGGAAGTGATCTGGTGAGATCAAATTTACATCAATGAACAGTGTAGTGTGGTGTTCACCTTTTGGCCTTTGTTCTCTGCTCAAAGATAAGGGTAAAAGCCAGATAGTTTGAAAAGAAAAGAATCAGATAAACTAAGGATCATATTCTTGTAAAAGGCATCAAATTACCAAAAAAAGCAAGAATATTTATAGATAGCTCCCATTAAAGCATGTTTTATTTTCCAGATCAAAATTAAACAGTTAATAATTATGTATCAGGTTATGGGGCTTACAGAATCCCTTTCTCAGACCTAAATCTGGAAAACAAATTGATATATCTTTAAGGTTTTTCCAAGAAGTATAAATTATCATCAACTATGGCTCTCTAGATGTTAAGAACAGATAAAATAGATCAAAATATGTAACACAACAAACCATGTATTTGTATCCATATATTTAAAGTAAAAGTAAAGTGTCTCACATTCTCATCAGCTGGCAATTTAACTATCGAGGAAAACAGATACCAAAATAAAGTACTAGCAAGGTAGTACTAGTTATGAAGTTAATGAACTAATTAGTGAGAAATATACATTTTTTTTATTACTTTCACTATGTTTGGTTAGTTTTAGCACTAAATGAACACTGAAAACAAGCTAACTATCTTACCTGTGTGTAACTATGCACACTCCCAACACTGTTCAAATTAACAGATGCCAAACTCTGGTCTGAGAGACTGTTGTTAAGGCTACTTCGTGGGCTGTCACTACCATCCTGATCAGTATTGTACAATGTTACCTAGAATGAAAAAAATAAACTGAGTAAAGGGTACTTTTAAGCAACTCTACAAAAACATAACTAAACAGGCATATGATAGGAAGACAAACTGCCAGTGGTTTTTTGTCTTTTTTTTCTTTTTGGTCAGTCATGGAGTCATGGAGCTTGAACTCAGGGCCTGGTCACTGTCCCTGAGATTTTTTTTTTTTTTTTTTTTTTTGCTCAAGGCTAAAGTTCTACCACGTTGAGCCACAGCTCCACTTCTGGATTTCTGAGTCTCATGGACTTTCCTGCCCAGGCTGGCTCTGAACCATGATTCTCTGATCATCTGTAATTAGGATTACAGATGTGAGCCACCGACACCCGGCTCCCCAACCTCTAGTTTTTCTCCATGTTCCTCAATGCTAATTCTATAGTCCCTGTGAAATAATATTCTCAATGCTCTCAAAGTAAAGAACGTGACTATCTACAAGTACATAAATTCAAACAACCAGGTACAATTAAGTAAAAATTTAACAAAGATTACAGAGTTTTACTGTTAAATACTGCTATAATACAAAAAATTTTTTTTGTTTAATCCTTAAGCAAAGCTATTGTTACTATCAAAATCTTAGGCATCAAAAAAGCATACAACACAGGTATAAGTGACTCATGCCTATAGTGCTAAATACTCAGGAGACTGAGATCTGAAGGATCAGGGTTTAAAGTCAGCCCAAATAGAAGTTAGCAAGATTCCATCTCCAAAACATCCAACAAAAAGCTGATCTGGAAAGGTGGCTCAACTGGTAATGCCAACCTACGAACCAAGTTCAGCAAGTGTAAAAGCCAGAGTTCAAACTCTGACACCAAGCTAAAAAATCAAAACAAAACACATAACCTAGACCTTAAAGAAGAAATTTACAGCATTATAGTATTCATGATACTGAAAACTGGAAACGTAACTGCCCAACATATTCATAAAATCATAGACATAATCTAATTTTTAAAACAAATAGGCTAAAATACATATTAGCAAGTACTATATGTCAAACTGTTGACAATAATTAACTAGCAAAGGCTGTAGCAGTCCTGGAGACTTTACCACTGATAAGGGATTTTTTATTTGTTATAGTGCTTTCGTCTGTAATAAACATAATTTTTTAAATGGAAACAAAAATGTATTTTTAACAGAAACCTAGTTTTTAACTATATTTAAATGATTTGATGAAGTGCTCCCATCAACTTTTCTTTCCTATCTTACAAGAATTACTAATAAATCTGGTTTAAGGTCTAATTTGTGGCAAATTTTTATCTAGACTATCATCATCTTGAGTTTCTAGTAAGTAACATTCTGCTCAGGATATAGTCAGTAAGTGTTGCTGAATTTAATAATAATTGTTCTTCTGGCTATGCTAAAATACACAGAAAAGTAGGCAATATATACAAAACTTAAGGTAAAACTAAATTGTCTCACATTCACATTAGTTTGAAATAAATGACTAGTAGATATACAAGGGAAGAAGTTATAAGAAATCTGAAGGGCTTGGCACCAGTGGCTCATGCCTATAATCTTAAGGTACTCAGGATGCTGAGATCTAAGGATTGCTATTTAAAGCCAGCCCAGGGAAGAAAATTCTAAAATACTCTATCTTCAATTAATCACCAAAAAACCAGAAGCTGAACTGTGGCTCAAGTGGCAGAATACTAGATGTGAGTAAAAAAGCTCAGGGACAGCACAGCACCCCAACCCCTGAGTTTAATTGGAGAGAGAGAAAGAGAGTGTGTGTGTGTGTGCGCGTGCGCACGCACACACACACACACACACAGATCACAAAAAGGAATAAAGAAAATCTATCTTCTATATAAGCATTTCTATTTCCATATAAATGTCCTAAAATATACTTTATGGGCCTCAATGAATACTTTTAAAGCTTTAAAACAAAATCAATGAATTATCAGTATCCAGTGGTCACTTTCTGAATTGTTCACTCTTTCCTGTCCATGTTCAGTTACCAATTACTCAAAGCCAGAACTATTAGTCATCATTTTCAACAACTCCTCTTAGTTTTAAGAGGACCTTTACCTTCTTGCTAAAATTAACACAGGAAAATAAAATGCACAATTACACTATTACAAAATGGGCATATCAATTTTATTACTATCAAAGATCAAAGTACAAAACAGCAGTTCTCCAACTCTGATCTCACATATCATTTTAATGTTAAAAATTAAGGAAAAGGGCTGGGAAGGTGGCTCAGTGGTAGAGTGCTTGCCTTGCATGCATGAGGCCCTGGGTTCTATTCCTCAGCACCACATAAACAGAAAAAGCTGCAAGTGGTGGCCCAAGTGGCAGAGCGCTAGCCTTGAGCTGAAGAGCTAAGGGACAGTGCTCAGGCCCAGAGTTCAGGCCCCAAACCGAAAAAAGAGCAGAGGGGAGGGGAGGGGAAGAGAGGGGAGGAGAGGAGAGAAGAGAGAGGGGAGAGGGGAGAGGGGAGAGGGGAGAGAGAGGAGAGGAGAGAGAGGAGAGAGGAGAGAGGAGAGAGGAGAGAGAGGAGAGAGGAGAGAGGAGAGAGGAGAGAGGAGAGAGGAGAGAAGAGAGGAGAGAGGAGAGAGGAGAGAGGAGAGAGGAGAGAGGAGAGAGGAGAGAGGAGAGAGGAGAGAGGAGAGAGGGGAGGGGAGGGGAGGGGAGGGGAGGGGAGGGGAGGGGAGGGGAGGGGAGGGGAGGGGAGGGGAGGGGAGGGGAGGGGAGGGGAGGGGAGAGGAGAGGAGAGGAGAGGAGAGGAGAGGAGAGGAGAGGAGAGGAGAGGAGAGGAGAGGAGAGGAGAGGCCTGTGGCTAACTCCTATAATCCTAGCTACTCAGGTGGCTGAGATTGATATTTGAAGATCGTGTTTCCAATTCAGTATAAGCAGAAAAGTCTGAGACTTATTTCCAATAAACTACCCAGGAAAAGCCAGAAGTGATGCTGTGGCTCAAGTGGTAGAGTGCTAGCCTTGAGCACAAAGAGTCTCAGGGACAGCGCCCAGGCCCTGAGTTCAAGCCCCAGGACAGGACAAAAAAAAAAAAAAAAAGGAAAAAGGGAGATTATTGGCTCACACAAATAATCTTAGCAACTCAGGAGACTAAGGATTTGAGGATCACAGTTTCAAACCAGCCCAGCAATAAAGTCCACCAGACTCTTATCTCCACTAAAATCTACCAAAAAAGCTGGAAATGCTGGGCACTGGTGACTCACGCCTATAATCCTAGCTACTCAGGAGACTGAGATCTGAGGATCACGGTTCAAAGCCAGCCAGGCAGCAAAATCTGTGAAACTCTTATCTCCAATAAACCACCAGAAAACAAGAAGTGGTGTTTTGGCTCAAGTGGTGGAGCGCTTGCCTTGAGCTGAAGAGCTGAGGAACAGTGCCCAGGCCCAGAGTTCAAGCCCCACGACTGACCAAAAAAAAAAAAGCTGGAAATAGAGCTGTGGCTCAAGTGATAGAGTGCTAGTTTTGATCAAAAGAAGCTCAGGGACAGTGGCGAGGCCCTGAATTCAAGCTCCAGGACTGACACAAAATAATAATAAAAGAATTAGATTCATATACTTAATAATATGAAAACAACAAACTCAATTACATGTTAACACATGTAACAAAGCAAAAGGAAATATATACATAACATACAAATATATATATAAAAATATATGCTTACATATAAGTATATATAGGCATATATAAATATGTAACATAAATATATAAATATGTAAACAAATAAATAAAAACAAAGAGTGGTATTCTCATTTTTATCTCAATGGTAGTTTACAATAAAATAGATTCTTAAAGCTGCTTCAACAATAGTGTGCTGTACTTTACAGTTTGAATGAAAGCACAGAAAACAAACTTGATACAAAAGGGACAAATGTTCTAATAAATTCTTCAAATAACTGTACATAGTCTCTTTGAAACATCAAAATATGACAAGTGATAATAGTTTAAGTTGCAATGTAGAATCTGAAACCATGGCAATAAACTTTGTGTACTCTGTTCCCTTTTTACCTTTCCCTTCTATCTTTTTTTTTTTTTCGTGGGGGGCTGGTACTGAAGTTTGAACTGAAGACTTCCCACTGGTAGGCAAGAGCAGTACACTTGAGCCACACTTGCTGCTCTGTTTTGCTTTAGTCGTTTTTTGGATAATCATACATTTTTTGCCTGGGGCTGACCTCAAACTGTGATCCTTCTAATTATAACCTCTCACACAGTTTGGTTTACAAGTATATACCACCATTCCTAATGGCTTATTTGTTGACTAATGAGGGATTAATGAGGGATCTCATTAATTTTTTTCTTTTTAAATGTATTTTTATTGTAAAAATACTGTACAGAGAGGTTAAGTTACATGAGTAGGGTAATAAGTACATTTCCTATCGAGCACTGTTACCTCCTCCTGTTTTTTCCCTACCATCCCTTCCCTCCCTACCTCCCCAACTCCTCCCTCCCCACCTCCCCCAACCTGAAATTGTAAAGTTCACTTCAACATAGTGTCACTGTTACAATAGGTCAACCTGTATCCTTATTTAAACATTTTATTATATCCCTTTCCCTGCCCAAATTATAAAAATGTACATACAAGATGAAGGACACCGGAATCAAATACAGTGAAAACAGGGGTTATACGGTTCTTTCTGCCTCCATCAGAAAGAATGATATCACCCCCTTTGTTAGGAAATGGAAAGACTTGGAAAAAATTATACTAAGTGAAGTAAGCCAAGCCCATGGTTTCCCTTATTTGCAATAACTAGTACATGTCTAGGACAAGCAGAAAATGTCAAAAGCTATGTATATATTACCATATAAGATGATGTTAAGTGAAATGAACCCCAAGACAGGGACACAAGTGTTTTTTTTTTTTTTTTTCTTGCTATAACTAATTTTTTTTTTTTTTTTTTTGGTCTGGGCTGGCCATGAACTGTTGATCCCCCTTATCTCTGCCACCACAGTAGCTGGGATTACAAACGTAAGTCCCAATGCCCAGCCCTCTATCTTTGAATGGTTTATTTATCCACGTATGGCTTTATAACATCATGCTTTGGTATCTAGAAAATAATGGCTTGCTAAATTATACAGACCTTCTATATGGACACATTTAATCATATAACCTGCAAAATAATTAGCATCAAACTGAACTTTCTCGAAATTCTAGGGGTTTTGTTTAAAAATCTGCCTTAAAATAAGAGATTTTCTTTGTTCATTTCTCGAGGAAAATATTGGCCAATAACCAGAGAGTAAGTTAATGAGACCCTATATCAAAAAACAAGCTGACCAAGTACTGATGCCTCATGCCTACTAGGTAGGCTGAAATCTGAGGTTGGCGGTTCAAATCCAGCCTGAAAAGGAATAGCCACAGGACTCTTATCTCCAGTTAACTATGAAGCTGTGGCTCAAGTGGGAGTGCTAGTCTTGAGCAAAAAAGCTCAAGGATAGTGTCCAGGCTCTCAGTTATATAGCCTCAAGACTGGCACCAAAAAAACAAAAAATTGAAGATGGTGGGATCATCTGCAATCACAGCTGTGTATGAGGTGGCTATAGGAAGATGGTAATCTGAGGCCAGTCTAGGGATGTGAAACCTAGCTGAAAAACAAACCAAAGCAAAAAAGGCTCAAGTAATAGAGCTCCAACCTAGCCAATATAGAGCCCTGAGTTCAAACTCTAGTACTGCCAAAGAAAAGCACACCAAATACTCAAATAATTATTATTGCCAGTTTTTTTCAAGTAAAAATGTGATCCATGAACAAAGTAGACTCCACTTGGTCACACAAATGCCTTTCCTTGAATGTTTCAGTCTGTGGAACTGCATTTGAAATTCTCTCCAAGTTATTCTACAGAATATTAAAAAGAAATATATTCAATGGTCACAATTTAATAAAACTATGTTTTTGCATTATCACAGATATTCCTAAGTAAAGCTAGAATTCAAAGACTACTTGTACAGTTAGGTGTCAGAGCTTTGATTTGTGCTATGATGTCAACAAGTTTATACATAAATGCATCTACTGCATTAGTGAAAATACAAATATACATGACAAATATCATTTATGAAAAGTCTTAACTTTATGGACTCTCTACAGTGACACTGGTTACTCAGGAGTCCGTAGGCTGACCACATTTTGAGTACTGCTGACACAGAACATGCAATGCTCCAGAAGCCCTGCTTATGCCCTTCCCAATCATCAAAGTTAGCTGCTTTCCAACCCACATCTCCTGTTCAAGAGAGTCTCGAAAGGGACTTCTATTAATATCTACTCATTTTCCTACCTACCTACCTACCTACCTACCTACCTACCTACCTACCTACCTACCTACCTACCTACCTACCTACCTGTATGTGTTGGTTCTGGGGCTTAAACTCAGGGCCTAGGTGCTGACCCTGAGCATTTGTGCTCAAGGCTAGCACACTATCACATAAACTACAGCTCCACTTCCAGTTTTTGGTAGTTGATTGTAAGTAAGAGTCTCACAAACTTTCCTGCCCAGACTGGTTTTGAACAAAACTTTCAGATCTCAGTCTTCTGGGTAGCAAGGGTCACAGGCATGAGGTTTTCCTATTTTTGAGCCAATTATGAGCTAAATTAACATCTACTTTTTTGTTTTTAGGTATACCAGAACTTGAACTTGGTACCTTGATGCTTTTGCTCACTGGCTAGCACTCTACCAAGTAAGCCATATCTCTATCCTCTTAATACCCACTTATTCTTTATCATTGCCTTCTTCCTATATAAAACATCATTTTATTCTTTGAGAGTTTTATTGTATTATCAGTTATCGACTTCAGATGTAACTAAAACTGATTTTCTCATTGACATTGCACTGTTTATGAATTCTGCTGAGTCTACTCTTAAAGTGCCAACAACACATGCTCCAATTACAGTATACTTATTCTTGACATTTGGAATAATAAAGCCTCTATTTTCATTAGCTTCATCAACTTATCTTCAACTACTGTTGGCTACTTGGATTTCCATTAACATTTTAGGATCAGCTTGTCATTTTCTAGTGTCTTGTATTTCCCCACAATTAGATCAGTATTTTGACTGTGATAACTCCAAATCTATACATCAACTGGGAAAAAGATCACTTCTTTATATCTTCTGCATGAAAAATATACCCATATTTAATTATAGTTTTTGTGCTCTCTTTCCACCTCCCCTTCTTTTCAGGCCAGTACTAGGGCTTGAACTCAGACGCTGGGTCCCTTAGCTTTTTTGCTCAAGATTGATACTCTCTACCACTTGAGCTACAGCTATATTTCTGCCCTTTTGGTGGTTAACTGGAGATTAAGTATCTCATAAGACTTTCCTGCCCAGCTGGCTTCAAGCTGCAATCCTCAGATCTCAGCCTGAGAGTAGCTAGAATTATAGATGTGAGCCACCAGCACACAGCTTCTTTTGGTAACATTTTATAGATTTCTATGTAGAGTTCATTTAGTCCTATATAGTTGATATTTCTGAACACTAACATATATATTATCTTTCAATTTTCTGTCTATAGTTAGGATGCAGAAAAACTGATTTCTAAAATCAGTTTAGAGACCCTACTACAATTACTTGTTAAAGCTCTAAGTCTTTATCTGTAGAGTCTTTAAAACATCTTCAACAGGTCTTTTGGCATCTACATGAAAAACAATCATAACTTTAAGGTTTTTTTTCTCAACTAGTTTTCTATCAGCTGTGTCATTTCTGTGTTTGTATGACTGCCAACTGTCTCTACATTCTCAGTATCTCTTTGCCCACCTAGCAATTTTTGTTGTTCTTTTGATTTTTTTTCTTTTTGACACAGGGTCTATCCTATAGCTTAGAATAGCCTCAAATTCACAATCCTCTGGCCTCAACCTCTCAAATATTCAACTTACAAAAATATATTACTGTATTTCACTTCTGTCTGGCAAGTTTTTACTGGATGCCAGAGTTTATATTCTTATAAATGTTCTTCAGTTTCTCATTTATTGATTACTGCTATTTAAATACTTTCCTACTTCTCTGACTTTTTTAAATTTTTTTTTTGGGGGGGGGTCCAGTCGTGGGGCCTGAACTCTAGGCCTGGGCGCTGTCCCTCAGCTCTTCAGCTCAAGGCTAGCGCTCTACCACTTGAGCCACAGCACCACTTCGGGCTTTTTTCTTTTTGCTTATGTGGTGCTGAGGAATTGAACCCAGGGCCTCATGCATGCAAGGCAAGCGCTCTACCACTAAGCCACCTTCCTAGCCCCTGACTTTCTTATTTTTATTACTATCTTCCTACATCCATGGATTTGCTTTTCTGTTTCTAAATATTTATTCCTTATTTGGTCTAGTAAATGTACATGATTATGTATCATAGGCCTTTGTCAAAAATATTTTGTCAATTAAAAGTATTTTATAATTTCTATCATGATGCATTTATCCATGGGTTGTTCATTTGTTCATTCATTCATTCATTCATTCATTCATTCATCCATTCACTGTGATGCTGAGGATAAAATCCTGGGCATCTTGCATACTAGGCAGGCATGTAACCTTTAGCATTATAGCCCCAGGGCTAATGGTTATTTATAACTATAAATTTACCCTGTAAATGTTAAAGTAATTTTCTGACTTTTATCCTTAATCCCACTGTATGCTATCTGTATCCTATTCTGTGTATATTTAAAAAAATATACATTTTTAACTATTGGGTGAAACACTATATAAGTCAATTAGGCTAATTTTTATACTCTTGTGATTCAAACTATCTTTAAAATTAATGGAATTTTTTGTTTGCCTTGGTTTGGTCTGATTGTTCTATGAGTTTAGAGATGTCAAATCTACAACTGTGATCAAGGATTTGCCTACTTCTCCTTTCAATTCTGTCCACTTTTGAGACTATGTTATTAGATATATATATAAATTTATTATATTTTCTTATCAGTGACTCCTTTTTATAATAAAAGGTCTATGGTTCAATGTGTCATATTTCCATTTAAGATGTATATCTTATAAATAGTATAGAAATGGGTTTCCTTCATTCTGTCTGGTAATCTGCCTTTTAATTTGAAGATTTACTCTATTTGCATTTAATGTAATCACCTGTATACTTGGCTTTAAATACTATGCCTGCTTTTGCTCCTATTTTCTTTCTTGCTTTCCTTCTCCCTTCTTGCTTATTCAGATTGGTCCAGAAGGTGCTAATTTTTCTTATGATCTATAGATACTTTAACTCTTTTTTTTTTTAGTAACGAAATAGTAGTTCATAAGATGCATATCTTTGATCAATAATGTATAAAAAAATTACTGATGCTTTGGAAGATGTTATCTTTCTCCACACAGAATTTTGTTTTCTTCTTACAAGAAAAACAGTTACATGTCATCATAAAAACAGTTGATGGTAGTTTAGTTTGGTTTGCTTTCATTCACGGGACAGAACCCTTCTCCAGTAATTTCACAGGCTAGAGTACTTATCTGGCTCTTTTTAAAGACCATGAACAACAATTTTTTTTTCTTCTCTATTCTGTGAGACCGCTAAGTGCTGGCTAGTAAAAACTCTGCTTTGTTTGTGTCTGAACCTAAGTACACTGAATGAGGAGCTATTAAATATGTAAAGTGAATATTGTTTACAAAAAGCTGAACTCAAATCTAAGATTCTTTATGATTTTATCTCTTTAAAGTTTCAGCTATTTGGTAGTCCCAAACTCCCATTATTTTCTTCCAACTTCAATGTTATTCTAGGTTGGCTCTCCGTTTAGCCTCTTTGCTATGCTCTGAGAACTGAGACATGACTCAAAGGGAAATTTTCAGAGCTGGCTCTCAACCTGTTCACCCTTTCTCAAGTACTCTCACCACCAAAGACCTAGTTGTCTTAGTCTCCATTGCTGCCTACTTTTTATCTTTTTAATTATATGTGTATATTTCATATGTAGACAGAAGGATTTGTCTGATACTAGGTATTTCTTCATCTCTGAAAGGAGAACAACAAATATTCTAGCTCCTTAAATACATGATTTCATCAAAACCCCCAATATTACTATTTCTTGTAACCTAATACCACAGCTCTATCTTTGTTCAGATCTTCAGTACCAATTAAGAGATTTCTGATTCTAAACCATCCACTTTCACTGAATTTCTAGTTTCACTGGAAATCATCTCCAGAAGTGATTTTTTAGTAGGAGTGCATTGGAATCCTGGAATTATTACTACCAACAGCAAACAAATATAAATACTTAGACCCTGTTTCCTAAGTAATTAATATCCCAAAGATTGCCAGGTGGAAAAAATCATTATTCAGTTACCAGTTTCCTGTCTAAACTAGAAATTTTACAATGTTACTCTGATTTACAAATTTGTCTTCAGTTTCTCCACTACCTTTCCCCAAAAAGATCCCATGAGTACACTAGTAATTCATAGTTTGTATATGCATTTATATTTACATATGTGTGTAAGAAAGTGGAAGATTTAGAGGTAGAAGTTGTACAAATCCAAAAGCCAGAGAGAATAAGCAGATAAAAGCTGGGAAGACTAGGAAATGCTAGAGCAAGATTGAAATAAGAGTGTGAACGTGAGTATGAGAGGTGCATGGCTTCAAGGTATTCATCATCTAACAAGTGAGAAAATTAGTATACAAGCTTAACGCATGAATCTTCCAGATCTTTCTAGAGTTTTCTAGATTTCTCTTAAATCTTTCCAGTTTTGACATATGATGTTAAGATATTACCTCAGGAAGAAACATTTGAATCCCACTGTGTATCTAATAACTTGGCATCACAACAAATGCAGCACACTATCAAATACTGCTTCTGGGTATGTTTAAGACGACTATCACGAAAGTAAGTTGATAATCATCCCAATGAACTCTAATGAGGTTAATCCAAAGTATTCACATTATGTATTTTATTGGGGGTCTGTTGACTTCCTGGAATTTGATAGTTTTTTGTCATCAGGGTTTTCAAACTAATTAGTTTAATAAAATACCAGCTCAGAAATTCTATCAATGGAACTGGCAGAATTAAGAATTTAAATGAGTACTGAGCTGCCTAGTAAGCACCTTCCAATTTCTCCTGTACTTTCTTTTAATTTATGCATATATTAAAACGTTCTGGGCTAGCTTTCAAATTTGTATCACCTTTAAACTTAATCATATAGCACTTTATTGTCATTATAAAAGCATATTAAATATATTACTCAAGCACATTTAAAAATTGTTTTTAAAAACAGAATTACTTTGTTAGTCACAGTGTTGATGGCCAGAGTTGGAGAGGCACTTCCCGAAATAATACACTCCATTCCCAAAGAATCTGAATCTATGCTATATGGAGTTGAGGCCTAAAATACAAGAACAAAACAAATAATTGTTAGCTCATATACCCAGCAACTGTAACATAGTTTGAAGGGATTTCATCAAATTCTCCAACCTCTAGTTCTCTGAAAACACCACAGAATTCAACAACTTTTTTATGTATATGTGCTGGTACTAGAACTCCAACTTGGCCTCACACTCTTTTTGGCTCATGGGTGGGGCACTATCACATAAGCCATGTTAACTGTAATAAGAGTCTTAAGGATTTGTTTGCCAGGACTAGCTTCAAATCATGATCCTCATGTCTGTTTCCTGGGTAGTTAGAATTCTAAGTGTGAACCACATCTGTAATTTTTTCTTTAGGGAAAAAAATGTTTTAGGGATTTTTTTCCTTTAGTGATTAAACTCTTACCTTCAGTTTTTTAATAATCCACATACTTCAAAGGTGTATTATTTTGTTATTTTGTTTTTACAATATTGGTATTTGAGCTCAGGGCCTCATTCTTGCTAGGCAGGTGCTCTGCTGGTAAGCAATACCTCCAGTCCTTTTTTGTCCTGGTTATTTTTGAAATAGGGTCTCAATTCCTGCCCAAGTATAGTCCTGGGCTGTAATCCATCTATTTTAGGCTTCCTGTCATAGCTTGACTAACAAGTATGTGCCATCTCTCAGCTGAGAAGGGTCTCATGAATTTTTCTGCTCAGGATTGGCCTACATTTTGATAGTTTCAACCCCAGCCTTCCAATTAGAGAAGATTACATATATAAGTCACATGTGTGCCTGGCTTAAAAATTGTAAGTGTAGTGGAGACTACTAATGGTCCTCTAACATCTACTCTTCAGTACCATAATTCTATAGTTATCAACTTAAGACCACTCAGATTTATCAGATTCATGTGTAGCTAGCTGTAACTAAAATGTGCCCAACAGGACACGATGTGAATAGGAGTGGTAAGTGAGACTTTTGTAATGCATCTTTGAAAGGAACATGCTGGCCCTGTTATCTCTCCCTTTTACTGTAGGCTGGACTTATTTAACCAAACCCGAGGCTAATACCTTAGAGGGGGGAAAAAAAAACCAAAACAAGATCAGAAAGAATCTGGATGCCTGAATAACCTTGTGATACAGACCTGTATAATATTCCTCTGACCAGATCCATCAGCTTAGACTTTTAAGGAAGAACGAAATCTCTCAGGTTTAAATCTCCCAGTTGATCATACTTTGTGTAAGAACAACTGAATAACATCTCAAATAATACAAGTTCATATGTCATTTAAAAAGCAAACATGGGTATCAAAAACTATATAGATTTTCTTCACTGAAAAATGTGAATATATACGTATATGTGTGTGTATGTATGTATGTATGTATGTATGTATGTATGTATGTATGTATGTATGTATGTATGGTGACAACTCATTCTTCCCTCACCCAAAGGGCATCAAAAGTTCAACTTTAATTTGAGGATTAAAGGCCAAATATAAACAATTTGTGATCAGAATGCCAGTCCACATATATTCCCTCTTTGGCAAAAGGCATTTGTCCCACATAAGACAATAATTAAACAGGTATTTTTTAAAGATCATACTTGGGGCTTGAGATTGCATTTCAATGGAAGAACTTAACAAGCACTGCACAACGCCCTGAGTTCAATAACCCCCCCTCCACACACACACACCATAGTGAATGTGCACAAGCTCAATTTCACTGAGGAACATTTCAGAGATTAATCTATCACAGTTCCTCAGCATAGTTTTATTCTTATCAGGTAAGTTAATCAGCATAAGAGTAAAGAGAAGAAGCATAACTGAAAAGAGGAAAAATTAGAAATTACTTCTACATGTTGGAATCCAGCAACCAGGGACTGGGTACTCATTGAGAATGAGGTGAGAATGAAATAGGGCTCAATATCAGAAGTGGAAGGGCCACAAAGACAACTTGTTCATGCTTCAATTTGGTGCTGACTAGCTTAGCTGCAACTAAGATTATCATCATAATAATTATCATTGTTTGGGCTCAGAAGGTGGCTCAGTGGTAGAGTGCTTGCCTTGCATACATGAGGTCCTGGGTTCAATTCTTCAGCACCACATAAGCAGAAGTGGCACTGTGGCTCAAGTGGTAGAGTGCTAGCCTTGTGCTGAAGAGCTGAGGGACAGCACCCAGGCCCAGGCCCCACGACCAACAAAAATAAAAATAAAAATAAAATAAAAATAATAATTATCATTGTCATCATCCAGGGTTTGAACTCATGATCTTGTACTTATTAGCTAGGTAGGTATTCAAATCATTTGACCCAAGCCCCCAACCCAAGAAGATTACTTTGGAAAGCTACAAATCTCATCTTCCCCTTATTCTATTTAGTCACTGCAATCCAGATTACTGGTTTGCCAATTCTCTTCTACTGACAGAATGGAAAAGCCTGTGTGTGATTTTGTGCAAATTATTCAACCTTTATGCTTGTTTACTCATCTATAGATGATTATGTCACTTCCTTTAGAGATCTGTTAAGACCATTAATGAAATGTCAGGTAAAATACTTAACATTGCCCCTGATACACAAAATAAGTCTTAATTATGATAACCTCTAGAACATATCTGCTATTGATGCCATAATATACAAAAGAATACTCAATATTTAATCACAAAGGAGAAAACTTTGATATGAGGGACTGCATTCCCACATGGTCAGGTTCTTGGCTTCAGTTATTATAGATAGAAAGTTTTGAAAAAAATCTTTTAACTATTTAACTTTTAACTATGTAATACTTTTTTTTTCTTTCAATAGAAAGTAAAAGGTACTTTCTTTAAATATTTTCAGTAGTATGGTGCATTTTTATTTGTAGGAGCACTGATTCTGTTTTTCATTGTTCATAAGTAGACTGATTGGAAAAGTCTAATTAGAAAAAGTTTAAAAGGATAAGGCAGTATGGCAGATGGGAAGCACCTACCATTTTCACTTCATAGATGAGAAGAATCTGGTGACACAAAAGTGTCCACATTCTGAAGAAGGGAGTACAAGAAAGGAAAAAACATAAAGGAGTTTGCAGGGAGCCAGAAAATTAAAGAAAAGCAATCATAGCAGAAGAAAAGCAACAAGGTGTTTGCAGCCAGTTCCTGGCTCTCTTGGCTAGGGAGTGGGGAAATGGAAGATGGCAACACAAGGTAAAATCATACAGTCCCACAGAGAGATTGTCAAGTTCAGTGCAGAAAAGGCACACATAACTTCAAAGCCTTATTCCCAGCACAGGACTTGGGAGGCAGTGACTAACTCACATTCTGTATCTCTTCCCCCCATATTCCCAAAGAGCAAGAGCTGCCATCTTGAATAAGTTTCTCTGGAGCCCAGAAGCAATCATGGCTTAACAACCCACAGAACATTAGACTATATAACTTGGTCATATATTAACAATAAGAGGAGTGTGAGGGAAAGCAGATAGTTCCACAGGGACCAGAAGAAAAGTTTAAGCTGCAAGAGGCTACACTGCAGCTTAGAAGGCAGAGGCTGGAGAAGCCCAGTAGCAGTACTGGAAGACAGGACTGGGAGTTCCCACCAAGACAGATACCACCCAAGAATTGTGGCATCCCAGAAACTCAGTACCCATGTGGGACTTTGTACCAAGCTATAGCAGCTCAAAAATGTCCAAGATCCACAGCACAAAGAGCTATCGAACTGATAAAACATTACATATAATTATGGAGATACACTGACTTGATGTCATGTTGGCTTTCTAGATAGATAACACTTTTGTTCCTGTAGCATATACCCCTAACCCAGTACTTTACCAATGAGTATTTTATGAAAACTAAGTACCTTTTTTTTTTGGCCATTTTGTTTGTCAACACTCAAAAGTGTCAAATTCAGCTAATGAGGGTAAGTATGGTAAAACATGCTTGTAATCCCACAGACCATGAGATTGTGAGACTTATTTCAACAAATAAGGTGTGGTGGTGGTATGGTATGGTGATATATCACTGTAATTCTAGCTACATTTGGGAGGCAACAGGCAAAGGATACAGTTTAAGGCCAGTCTCAGGCAAAAATACAAGGGTTAGGGAAAGAGAGGCAGAGAGCATGGCTCAAGCAGAAGAGTATTTCCATTCAAGCACAAGGCCCTGAGTTCAATCCCCAGTATTGAGTGAAGTGAGGAATCAAAACAATGTCCTTGATTTTGTTTCTTCAAGCTTTCTACCTAAATCTTACTTCTATTCTAAAATATTCAGACCCTAAATTCTTCATTCCAGTTAAAAAGAAATCTCAACTATTATTATCTACCCTACTTTTTACTTGTAAGTCAATCACACTTCTGTTTCTCTCAGTTGAATATCCTTTATCACTTTCTATGAAAAAAGTTACACTATTTTTGTTGTTGTTGTTCTGGACTTGGGAGCTTGAACCTGGCACAGTTCATGAGCTTCTTTGGCTCAACACTAGCTCTCTACCACTTAAGCCACAGCGCCACTTCCAGCCTTTTCTGAGTAGTTTATTGGGGGTAAGAGTCTCATGGCCTTTCCTGCCTGAGCTGGCTTCAAACAGCGATCCTCAGATCTCAGCCTCTTGAGTAGCTGGGATTATAGGCATGAGCCATCAGTACTTGGTAAAAGTTACTTTTATATCGTAATTCATAATTTGCAGAAGCCATCCTAGGCAGGATTATCACTTCTAAATCACTTATTATCACTGCTTGGTCTAACATATTAATTACTTAATACTTCCTATGTCATTTAAAATCACAATTATGTGACTTGATTACTTATGTTCGTATTAAACATTTTACTTCTCTTTTATTCAGCTGTAGATGCTAAATGTTGTGTACCTCACTTATCCACACAAAGTCCAGGTGCTAAATGTTTTAAGAAGCAGTGTCAGTAGGATAAGAACTGAGATTTGTTTTCTTAAACTATTACATACTGAGCATATCACATTGCCTATATCAATTATCACAAACTTTTGTTTGTGTAATGCCAAAAATTGATCTGACTTTTAAATTCTACATACATTCAATTCCCTCTGCAAGTTTTAATAAAGCTGCCTAAGTCATATTGCTCGTATACCTCATTTTGCTCTTATAACCTCATATGTTCATGTAATCACAACCCTGTTCAGGATCTTTGTCTTTAAAGACAGGAAATTTTATACTTTTACCAGGAATAGGCATAGATCAAATTTATTTGGAAAAATATGTACTCAGTTTCCTTCATTTAATTCTATTCTTTCTGCCTAGATTTATTCTGTTATCTATTATAAACACTAATCTATGAAAAACATTAATGCTGTAGATGAAAATATTTCTTCCTACGCCTTGAAGTGGAGATTAATGCAATGAAGGAGACAAATATAAAAACAAAAAATTTCTATAAAATGTGAGAAACTTTATAAAATAACAAAAATTCTATGAGCACAAATGGAAAAGGAAAGAAAAGGTTTCACAAAATGTTAAACACTCAAAATGGGTCTTTAAAAACAGTATATAGAGGGAAAAACTGAGAGAAAGGAATATTCTTATTATCTGACATATAACTACAGCCACTCTGTATATCACCTTTACAATAACAATTTAGAAAAAAAAAAAAAAGAATAACAGTACATAGGATAGTTGTACTCCAATACTGGAATTGTAAAAAGAATGAAAAAACTGAAAAGTTTTTTTTTTTTTGGGTCCGGTCGTGGGGCCTGAACTCTGGGCCTGGGCGCTGTCCCTCAGCTCTTCAGCTCAAGGCTAGTGCTCTACCACTTGAGCCACAGTGCCACTTCCACCTTTTTTTTTTTTTTTTTTTTTTTTTGCTTATGTGGTGCTGAGGAATCAAACCCAGGGCCTTGAGCATGCAAGGCAAGCGCTCTACCACTGAGCCACCTTCCCAGCCCTGAAAAGTTTTTTTGACAGTACCTGAAGTGCTAACTAAAAGTAGGCTACATATATAACTGAAAGTATCCATCACAGTGCTTCTTTCTTTTATCTTTGCAAGTTAATTTTAACCAAGGATTTACAAAGACTTAATCCTAAGAGCAAGAATAACCTCTCTCTCTTTGATTTTGTACACAGAGTGACTATTACTTGGATGTTAGTAGGAAAGAATATTTTGAGGACAAAAATGAAGAAAATTCAGTATAATCTAAAAGTCATCTGCTATGGAAGGTAATGATTGTTACATAAAACTAGTGCCAGGTGAAGAGAAAAGAGTATAAAATAGAAACTCCAGAGACCTAGACATGGATGCAAATCTCAGACAATAGCTGTGTTCTACTTATGACAAGACCATTTACTTAACTCCTACAAGAGTAAGAATAATGAAATAATAGGCCTGAAAGTGCTTTAAAAAATATTAAATACTATATAAATAACATATTACCTTTATTTTGTTTACATCTGCTATTTAGAACTGAACTTTAAAACTGACATGTCTGACATATTCAATCTCCTATACTAAACTTATGATAAAGAGCTTTTACCCGTTCTACAGATCGTGCCCTCTTCTTTGGCCGAGTAGGCAGCGCATCTTCCTTCGGATTGGTGTCTATTGCCCAATAGGACCCCTAAAAGTAAAGATATAAATTATATTAACACTATATTACAATAATCCTACTAGCATTAATGCGATTTTTATAATCCTCTGCTCCAAAAGCAAACTTTTAAACAAGTACAATAGAAAAATAGCATGAAAAGGAACAGTAATTTATAAATTTGTGGGTTATGTTTTTTCTTTTTGTGGGGCTGAACCCAGGGCCTCATACTTGCTAGGCTCTACCTGTGAGTTATGCTCCCCAACGCCTTTATAAAAATTTTATTCTGAGGCTAAATTTCTTAAGCTAGCCCCAAACTTGTGATCATCCTGTCTCAAACACCCAAGTAGCCTGGATTAGAGATATGTACAACTGCATTTAGTGAAACATTACTGTTGATTGAAAAAAAATAAGTTTATATGAGAAACAATCCATTTATAACTAAATTATTAAACCAAAAAAACTCCTAAGTAAGTTCAAGTGGTACTTGAATTCACGGACTTCTTCTATGGGCAAATTAAAAGTGGAAACGATCAATTTAAATATATACTAACTCTTAATTGAATACACATGCTAACTTTATTAGATGACATTCAAATTTTATGTATAAAGATGATATAGTTTGGGCTGGGAAGGTGGCTCAGTGGCTCAGAAAAAGACGGAAGTACTGCTGTACCCCTAGTGGTAGAGTGCTAGTCTTGAGCTGAAGAGCTGAGAGGCAGTGTCCAGGTCCAGAATTCAGTCCCCACAACCAACAAAAATAAATAAATAAATAAATAATTTAAAAAGATTATATAGTTTAATAACTTGGGACTTCAAATCTAAACAGTAAATGAAACAATTTATTAAGATAAACTGCTTGAACACATTTTATATAAGGGCATCTTGAGGAGCAATGAAATAGTCTGCTTAGATTGTCACAATTTATTTTCACTATTCTCTTATGCTTATATTTTCACAGTTTATTTTTATTATTTATTCTCTCTTTAAAAAATTTTTTTGTCAGTCGTGGGACTTGAACTCTTGGCCTGGGCACTGTCCCTCAGCTCTTCAGCTCAAGGCTAGCACTCTACCAGTTGAGCCACAGTGCCACTTCCAGCTTTTTATTTTTATGTGGTTCTGAGGAATTGAACCCAGGACCTCATGCATGCAAGGCAAGCACTCTACCACTGAGCCATCTTCCTAGCTCTACTCTTTATTCTCTTTTTGGTGTAAGTTTTCACATTATTCATTAAATAGTATATATTGAGCACCTAACCATGTTCCAGCCTCTAAGAAATCATGACTCCAAAAACATTTTGAAAAGACCAGATCACATAGCACACACACCTTATACAGGTGAGGACACAACACTCAGAAAGATGAATAGCCAGACCAGAAACCTAGTCGTAATTCTTAGCTTTCTCCCTCTCCACATATACACAGACATACTGGGAGAAGAAGGAAAACCAAGGAGAGAGTAAGAAAGGGAAAGAGGGAAGAGAGAGATTCCAAAAAAATAGGAATATAAGTTACAATCCTAGATTTATAATTAATTGCATTTATAATATTCAAATTTTGTTTTTCTTTCCACTATTTCATTAATCTTCCTAGGCTACTTTTTCATGCAACACTTGACAATGAACAGAAATACAGCTCCATCTATCAATCTTCCATACTTAGGCCTAATGTGAATTGTCAGTTTATCCTTTCTTGAACCTAGCTAGTGTGATTCATGCATCTATATCAGCCCTAGAAGCTGATCATATTGTATGCCCTATTCACTGGACCACTAACAAACCAGTATTCTATCTTCAATTTTTTGGAGGGGGGAGGGTCCGGTCATGGGGCCTGAACTCTGGGCCTGAGCACTGTCCCTCCGCTCTTCAGCTCAAGGCTAGCTCCCTACCACTTGAGCCATAGCACCACTTCCAGCTTTTTTCTTTTTGCTTATGTGGTGCTGAGGAATCGAACTCAGGGCCTCATGCATGCAAGGCAAGCGCTCTACCACTGAGCCACCTTCCCAGCCCCTCTATCTTCAAATTTTACTTCAGATATTATTTGAGGAATCCTCTGATTTTATTGTCATACTGAAGAATTTATCATGCTTCCACATTCCCCTGCAACACTGCTATCTTTTTATAAATTTAGACCCTTTTTATACACTTAGTACTGTTCTGTTTATGAATCTGCATCCCTTTCTAGGCTATGAGTTCTTTAAGGGTAGAACTACCATTACCTATTTCTCTATCCACAGTATCAGGTATAATGTGAAGATGCAAATCAAGTAAATACTTAATAAACATGCTGAAATGGGAAGGAATACAGCATTCAACAAACTGTGCTAGTAATGTTAGTGTATGGGGTCTATGTAGGTGACTCAGCTTACCACTGATTTCATCAACTCACTTTCATACCATTATTTTTAATATGTAAAATTATTTGCTTTTGGAAGATAAATAATTATGAAATATTAATTTTCACAAGTAGTCAGAACTGCTCAAAATAAAGATTTAAAAATCATGATTGGGTGATACCTGTATTTTTAGCCACTCAAGAAGTGGAGGTCAGAAGGATAGCAATTTGAGGCCTGACCCAGGAAAAAATGTGAGCCCCAATCTGAAAGATGATCTAAAGCAAAAAGAGCTAGAGTTATGGCACTAGTGGTAGAGTACTTGCCTCGCAAGTACTAGTCCCTGAGTTCAACACCCTGGTACCAAAAAGTAGATAATAATCATTTTTTTTAGAAAAACTAAATTGGGTCCAATGGACCCTCATAGTACACTGAGGATTAAGAAATATATATTCCATGTTGAAACTGAACTAAATAACTTGGGTGTAGGAATGGAAAAGAAAAATTGGGAGAAAGCAAAGGAAGGAATGGCATTGTCCAAAAAGAAATGCACTCATTACCTGACTTCTGAAAACGTAACCCCTCTGTTCATCACCTTTGCAATAACACTAAAAGAATATATATCCTTTTGAGTATTTGACTTTATAGTGTCTTGTATAGATCTTAACATACTGAATTGACAACTTATGTTTGTAAATCTGATTTCTTTACTAGACCTGATGTTGATGGTAGTGATGTTTCAATCATCCTTGTCTCCAGAGCTAAGCTTTGTACTTACAAAGCTGTAACTCAATCAATGTTTGCTAAATCTAATTCTAATAAGTATCTTAAAGATGTATTAAAAACTCCTTGGGGCTGGGAATGTGGCTCAGTGGTAGAGTGCTTGCCTACCATGTCTGAAGCCCTGGGTTTGATTTCTCAGTACCATGTACACAGAAAAAGCCAGAAGTGGCACTGTGGCTCAAGTGATAGAGTGTTAGCCTTGAGCAAAATAAGCTCAGGGTCAGTGACTAAGCCCTGAGTTCAAGCCCCATGACTGGCAAAAATAAGTAAATAAAAACTCCTAACTTCAATGAACATCTTTAAAACACATTAAAATATTCAGAGCATTCTGAGATATATAAGTAAGTTTATACCCATGAAGGTTAGAATGTGTTTGTGACTTCAATTAAGTATCACTATCCCACAATACTGTGACATTTGTGAAATTTATGTAATCATTTAATCACAATAAAAAATTGCAAAAAAGTAAGCTTATAGCTATTGCAAACTTATTTTGCTATATAGCTATAATTATATAAACATCTGGATAGATAAGAGCTATCACCAGTGTTCTGAAGTAGAATGAATAAAGAATGGAAAGTCCTATCCTGTGTTTATGTAAGCCTAGAAGCTTCCCAAATTTATCTATAGACTTCAATTTGTCTATAGAATTTAATTCCTATCAAATACCTAGTATCATTTTTTCCAACAATTGACAAGGTGAGCTTAAAATATATACATAGCAGCAAGGGACCCACAACATCTTGAAAGAAACAAAGTTGAAGGAACCACACCTCTCAATTTCAAAACTCATTATATACTTGCAGTAATCAAGATAATGTGATACCAACACTGAGACAGGTGACTAGATTAGTGGAACTGACCTCAGAATTTAGAAAAAAAATCCATATTTTATGGCCAGCTGTTTTCCCACAGACTACTAAGATAATTCAAAGAGGGAAAGAACAGACTTTTCCAACAAGAATGTTGGAAACAACCACATGCAAAAAAAAAAATGAAATTAGAACCCCCACAAATTAACATAACTTATAAAACAGTTGATTTAAAATGGATCAAAGACCTAAGAGCTAAGCTGTCAAACTCTTAGAAAAGAGCAATGTGTATCTTTGTGAACCTTGGATTAGGAAATACTCTTGAATGACAAGTAGTCAAAAGAAAACTGAAAATACCAGATTTTAGAGTTTTCTTTTGTTAAACACTACCATGAAAGTGAAAACAAAGTTAATCCACAGAATGAAAGTAAATATTTACAAATTATTTAAGTGAAAAGTATATAACAGCCAGGCATTCGTGGCTTATGCCTAGCTACTCAGGAAGCTGAAATCTAAGGATCACAGTTTAAAGCCAGTCCCAACAGGAAAGTCCCCGAGACATTCTTATCTCCAATTAACCACCAAAAAGTCAGAAGTAGATCTGTGGCTCAACTAGTAGAGTGCTAGCCTTGAGCTGAAGAGCTCAAGGACAGTGCCTAGGCCCAGAGGTCAAGCCCCACGACTGACAAAAAAAACTTTTCTAAAGTAATAGTAACAATGCTTGACAAGAAATGTACTTATTACCTTACTCATGTAACTGCAATCCCTCTGTACAGCATCTTTACAATAAAATAAAATTGAAAACAAAAAACTTTTCCACAATAGTAACTAAAACAATTGATCACAGCAGCTTCTTAAATGATGGCCCAAAGTAGAAATAATCTAAATGTTTATCAACGGAATGAACAGATAAATAATTATAATATGTCTAATACAATAGAATATTATGTCTGATACAATGGAATATCATTTAGTCATTAAAAAAGAATGAAATATCATTATATGCTATAATATGTATGGCCTTGAAAGCCTATGCTAAATGACAGCCCAACACAAAAGACCATATACTCTATTATTTTGTATGAAATATCAGAAAAGGCAAATACATAAAGACAAAAAATAAATTAACAGTTGCCAGCAGCTTGAGGTAAGGGAGAAAATGAGTAACTGTAAATGGATATGCCTTTCTTTCTTGGGTAATGAAATGAAAATGTCCCAGAATTAGATAGCGCCAATGGTTATGCAACTTCATAAATTATATACTAAACTACTGAATCATATTTTTAATAAAACTAAATTTTATTGAGATGGGTTTCTAAATGAAGTTAAATCTAAATATAATATATCTAAATAAAATATATAATCTTAAAAATGAAATCAAGGACCCTTAATCAAATACATGTTAGTTATACAACTCAGCTACCTGTCACAAAGTTACCTGTCACAAAGCAAAGTCAGTAGTATTGCCCAAACAAATTCAAACTTCCTGATTTCTAGTTGATTTCTTCCTTTAGACAATGTCAGTTTTTGGTAACAGGTCTAAAATAGCATTTTAATATCACACAAAGTCAAATAATTCCCTAAACAATAAGAACTTCAAAAATTCTCCCAAATTCTGAGTAAATGAGCCAGGAACCAGTGGCTCACGCCTGTAATCCTAGGTTCTTAGGAGGCTGAGATCTGAGGATCCTATTTGGAAACCAAAGTCTGTGAAATGCTTATCTCCCATTAACTCCTCTTCTGGAGATTAGTTGGAAATGATATCATAATCCAAATTACTCACCATTAAAATGATTTTATTTTCAAAATTTTCTTGCTTGTAATTACTTTTTTCCTCATTTAAAAATCTAGGAACTTTGGAAAGTAAGCAAATATAATCATTATATTCAATGCATATTATATAAAAATTAAGCTATATAACTTGAGGATAGGGATGGGAGGTAGAGAAATGGAAGAAAATGATAGAAAGAGTAACATTGATCAAGATGTATTATACTCATAGCCTGACTTATGGAATTGTAAACTACTTAACAATAAAATTTTTTAAAATATCCAGGATCTCAGAAAGAGCAGTAATAATATAAGGAATCAGACAAAAGACTGAATTAGGTTCATGAAGGTACTAAACACTACAAAGGTCCTATATAGATCATGATAGTACTAATATCTTCTTACAATAAAAACTCACAGGGACCAGGCTTCTTCTGAGAATGTCTCATGTCTACATTGTATAGTACAACACAAACACCAAGCACTAAACTTTAATGCTACAGTACAGTAGCTGGTTGATTCCATCTCATCAACATCTATGAACACATACAAAAATAACCAGAACCAAATAGAATTTCTAAAATTAAAGTAACTAATGACTGAAATAAAAGTTCACTAAATTTACGTAACAACTGGATGGAGTCAGAGTCACATAGGTAAAAAATGAGCCGATCTGAGAAATAAAAAGAAAAAAAATGAATAAAATTTAAGGGACTTGTAAAACAGTGTCAAACAGTTTATATACTGGATACTTTTGGAAAGGAAGAAATGGAGTCAATTTTTTAAAGAAATAATAACTAGAGCTGAGGGATAGAGCCCAAGCCCAGAGTTCAAGCCCCACGACCGACAAAAAAAAAAAAAAAGAATGAATAACTAAAAACATACATTTGGATTAAGAACTTCTGATTCTAGAAGATTAATAAAAACAGAAGTAGAATAAATATGAAGTACACTGAAATACATCACAGTTCAACTGCTTAGATCCAAAGATACAGAAAATAAATCCCAAGGCATTTAAAAGGACAATAGAGCAAGCATATTACATACAGGAGAAAAATATAAAGGGCAGCAGAATTTTTATAAGCCCAAGGAAAACAAAACACCTTCAATGTTCTCAGAAGTAGAAACATCCTACAAATCCAGGATTCAATATACAAAAAAAAAACAAAAAAAAAAAAACAACTATGAGAGTACAATAAGGGCCTTTGCAGATAAACAAGCAAAAATCTGATTCCTGCAGACATGCACTAAAAGAATAAATGTCAAAAGCCCACGAATTGTTAGGGAGAAGGGAAAAGATACCAGATGAAAACTTTGACAAGAAAAATATACCAGGAAGCAGCCTGTGGCTCAAGTGGTAGAGCACTCGCCTTAAGCTGAAGAACGCAGGGACAGCACCCAAGCCCAGAGGTTCAAGCCCTATACCTGACCAAATAAATAAAAATAATTATATATATATATATATATATATATATATATATATATATATATATATACACACACACACCAGAAAAGATAAAAAAAAACTTTCATTCAAATAACTTCCTTAAAAGATAACTTTTTAAAGGCTAGGCACTGGTGGCTCAAACCTGTAATCCTAGCTACTCAAGAGGCTGAGGTCTGAGGATTGCAATTCAAAGCCAGCCAGGGCAGGAAAGGCTGTAAGACTTCAATACTCAGGAAAAAAAAAAAAGAGTGGAGCTGTGTCTCAAAGTGGTAGAACACTAGCCTTGAGCAAAAGAACCCCAAGGACAGCATAAAGGTCCTGAGTTAAGCCCCTCGACGGACACAAGAAAAAAAATAACGCTTTAAACAAAAATTCTAAGGTAGGAATTATGACCTAAGTAGAAGCACAAGATATGACAACAGCAAAAAAGAAAAGTAGTGAAAACATAAAATTATGTCATTGTAACAGATGGCAAGAAGTAGATAACGGCCAGGCAATGGTGGCTCATACCTATATCCTAACTATTCAGAGAACTTGGGATCTGAGGATTATGGTTCAAAGCCAGCTATGGCAAGAAACTCCAAGAGACCTCTCCAGTAAATCACCAAAAAAGTCAAAAGTAGAGCTGTAGTTTAGTAGAATGCTAGCCTTGAGCAAAAGAAGCTCAGAGACAGTACCTAAGCCCTGAGTCCTAGCCCCAGTATCAGCAAAACAAAACAAAACAAAACACACACACACAAAAAAAATTTTTTTAAGGAAGCAGATGGTAGTAGATGGTCATGGTATAAAGTGGAAGAGAGCATGTTTCCTCCAAGTAATCTATAATCAGTTAATAATATATTTTGTTATGTTCTAGAATAACTCCTTTAAAAATAAAAAATAAAAAGTTACTAGTGGAAATAAAATAGAGCAATATAAACTATTTGATTAACCCAAAAGGTTGCAAAAATAAAGAAACATAAAAACAAAAGGAAGTAATGATACCAAAATATTAAATATAAAATCTAAGCACTCTAATTATAAAGCAGATTCATAAGTAATTTAAAAAGCATGAGCCACCTGGGCACTGATGGCTCATGCCTATACCCAAGCTACTCAGGAGGCTGAAATCTGAAGAGCGCAGTTCAAAGCCAACCCAGTTCAAAGCCAGCCCAGTTCAAAGCCAGCCCAGGCAGGAAAGTGCCTAAGACTCTTATCTCCAATTAACCACCAGAAAACCAGAACTGGCACGGTAGCTCAAAGTAAGAGAGTACTTGCCTTGAGCACAAAAGCTCAGGGATAGCACCCAGGCCTGTAGTTCAAACCCTACAACCACCACCAACAACAAAAAAGGAAGAACCAATTGCTACTTACTCTTTACAAAATACAAGGGCTTTAATATACCAAAAGCAAAGCAAAATACAAGAAAAAGATACAGAGTAGCATAAAGTTGGGGTGAAAAATGATTATCAAAATAGGCTCCAAGTCAGAACATTTTAAGAAATCAAAGAGCTGAATCATGGGTATAGTTTAGTAACAGTGTCTAGCTTTCTCAGACCTTGTATTTGATCAAATAGCACTACAAAGGTAGGGGGACATTTCATATGGATTAAGATATTCAACAGGACGAATGTACATAAATATTAATGTGAAATGAACCATGGCCTAAATGTAAAACACAAAACATACAGAAGAAAACAGGAGAAATCTTTATGGCACTAACTGATGTTCTAGACACTGACAAAAGGTACTAAGTGGTAAATTAAATGGGCAAATTATATTTTATTAAAATTTACAATTTTTACTCTTTAAATTTCTATGAAAACACAAAAAGGCTGACTCAGCACGACAAAATATTTTTCACAGCACAAATCTAAGAAAAATACCATTTTAAAATATCATTTTTGGGTTTTTTTTGGTCAGTTATGGGGCCTGGGCACTGCACCTCAGCTCTTCAACTCAAGACTAGCACTCTACCATTTGAGCCAGCGTGCCACTTCCAGCTTTTTCTGCTTATGTGGTACTGAGGAATCGAACCCAGGGCCTTATGCATGCAAGGCAAGCACTCTACCACTGAGCCACCTTCCCAGCCCCTAATATCATTTTTTAATGAAAAACTTAAACTTTAAAAAAGATGAAATACAAATGGCTACTAATCACAGAAAAAGATGCTCAAAGAAGATTTAAGTTAAAACTATGAGGAGATATTACTTTACAGCCAGCTAAAGTTAAAGGATAGATAATTCCACACTGCTGGCCAGGATGTTGAACAACTGGAACTCTCATGCGTTTCTCTTGAGAATGCAAAATAGCAAGTACTTTGGAAAAAAGAATGCAGTCTCTTACAGTCTTTTACCCTCTGACCCGGTAATTCTATTCACTGTTCAAGAAAACACAAAGTATTCTTGCTATCTTTTAGAATGATGCTGAAAATAGCAATGTTGAAAAATATTATGATATGATTAAGTATAATTAAACTTAAGAGGCTAATATTAATTTCATACTCCTGAGGGAGAGAAGCTCCTACCATAAATGGCTAGCCATTCTAAATGGCTAAATCTATGAATTTTATGTTTTAACTAACCCCACTGCCAATTATATGCTAATTGCTTTTCTTTAGATCTCAATGCACACCTATCTCAAAAGTTTCCTTAATTTTCATGCCTTTAATCCATGTCTTAAATCTTTTCTCTACCAGTTTATATTTGGCAATCCATTTTCAACAATTTTGCCTTGCTTTCTTTCCCAATACTGTATAATGCTATTGCTATGTGAATGCATCATATGTAAACTAACAATACTTTTCAGTTTGGATTATACTTATTGTCCAACAATACTTAAGAATAACATCATCTGCTGTGATCTAGGCTCAGGACAGCTACTATCTTAGTTGAGGGACTGAAAAGTCACCACCACCCAGAGTCTGGGAAGCCATGCATTTCACAGTGAGTGAACACAGTGAGAGAACACCTTAATACAAAGAAGTGACTTGAGCAGAGAGGATTGCAGATGTGTACCACTACAACCAGAAATTTTTCATTGGAAGGAAAAGCTAGCCACATAAAATGAACTCATCAATCACTTCAGCCAATCACCTCAGTACTAAAATACATGTTCAAAGGCTCTGGAGTGGTAGAGGGTTGCCCCTGAACCTGGATTCTGGACACATTAAACATCATTTGGATGTGGCTGATTAGTTGACTGCTCCCCTAACAGATTTGTTTTTAGCCTTCTGCCAGTTACCATTCTTTTTATGCCGGTGTAGATTCCATATACTCCTGGACAGCAGCAACATAGGTTTCTCTGGTATTTCCATTCTTTTCATGATTGTGTTTCTGAACCTTCTGAGATTACTAGCCAAAATGTGTGGAACATGTGCTGCGCTATGCATGGTCTAAGTGTGCAACTTGGCCAATACTCATAGAGAGGAGCCCTGGACCTATAATGTTCCTGAATCCTCCAGTCCCAGAGCAACTGGAAGATAAGGATATATGTATCTCAAGGCCATTATGAACCTCAATGGATCCCTAATCACAATACAAATGTCAGCGAATATGGTCAGAACAAAAGAGCTACATTTCTGCATGGAGTGAAGATCTAAAGACACTGGATATGGGCAGATAGCTATGGTTTCTTGGTGCCACTCCTGAAGGTGCAGTTGAAGCCTAGTGGAAACTCTGGTAACCTCAGTTGTGTGATGGAAAGTGACCTGTAAAACTGAATCCATCCAGCAAGAGGAGATCTCACCCTTCCCCCAACCAAACTAGACAGGGTTATACAAGGCTGGGGCTGCAGGAGTAGCTCTCCTGCATTCTACCTCAATCACAAGATCTGGCCCCTATTTTTCATGTTTCCCTGACCAATGGGATATAAGAATTGAGGCCATGCCCACATTCTATGCCAAGTAGCACTTGTTGTATTCCCTCTGTTGGCTTACTTCACTACCAGCAGTTGAGGGAGGTATAGGTACTAAATGGTGAGTGAAAGAATCGAGGTGATTTTGTAGATACAGCAGAAAGTAGATACAGTTGGGGTGATTGTGAGATTCAGAGAAGCTGGGAATGTGCAACCCCCGGCAGCCTACTTTACCTGTCCCAGTGCTGAGATGTCTGAGCAAACACGATGAAAAAAAAATTAGCTTCAGGAAAGAACTACTACAAGAATATCAGCAGAGAAATTGTCCTAATAGACCTGCAGAATCCAAGAAAAAGAAGAAAACTAAAAAGGGAGGTAACCCTAAGACAAATACTACTAAGGACTATAATTCAATTGAGGGTGTAGCCAAAGATCACACTGACCCTCAGCCTCTCCCATCTTTGGCCTCAGTCAGAGCTGCCAAGGTCAAGAGTGGCGCATGTCCCAGTAACACTGAAGATCTGGAAAGGTCCTACTAACACCTGGTGCTTGCCCTAGACTCCAGCAGAATATGAAACCTGCTCTGCAATGAGACAGAACAACTGAAGCAGGAATAGACAGACCTAAAGGACCAACGGGGCAAAGAAAATGAGAAGCTAGCCTGTGTGCAGGAAGCACTGAAAAAAAGAGCTGGAGCTCCATAAACTATCAATATAGTGTTGGTTTCAGAAAAATTCAATTTAGTATCTGCCCTGGCCCACATGCAGCAGGTGGCCAAAGAAAGAGAACTGCCTGCAGGCTTCACAGCACCATGTCACAGAGTTGTAGATGACATTGTCAGCAGTCTCCACCACACAGAATGAAATCAAGAATAATCTAGAGCTCATTAAAGACCTGAATAATGTGAAGTGGAAGCTCCACAAAAAGACCAGAAGCTGTAATGACCAGGAGGAAGAGAACACCAAGCTACAGGAGAGGCTGGAGTGCTCCTGACACAGAAGGCTGACATGGAGATCAAACTTCACCAGTTACAACAAGCACTAGAGGAGTGGGCAGAGTTGGAAAGACAAATAGACAATATGAAAGAGTTGGTGACATGAAAGTTGGAGGGAGACAACTTTGCGGAGGACCGAGGGGGAAGAGTTCCATGTGGAAGAAGGTCCAGCAGCTCTTACAGCAGATAAGCCAATTGAGAGAGGCAAAAGAGCAAGAGGTGAGGCAGGTGTTGGATCTAGAGACCAACCTTGGGGGAACTAAGAAAACAAGCTGGCAGAGCTGCTGCCCCTACAGCCTTCCATCTCAGGCTGAGCAGCAGCTGCAGGCCCAGGCCCACCAGATGAGCTAAAAAAACATGGAGGAACAACTTCACATCCAGAAGCAGGAAAACCAGAGCCTTAATCTCCAGAACCTGGAGCAACAGGAGCATCTGTGGGTACTGGAGAAGTCTGAGGAACAGGATCAGTATGCTGAGAAACAACACAAGCTCCTTGAGACAATGGAGAGGAAACGTTGAGATGCACACTCATGCACAACCAAGGGCTGAAAGATCAGATGGCCCAGCTGCAGGATGCTTTCATGGGCTAAACAGTGGGAAGGAAACGCTTGATAGCATCCTGCACTCAGAGCAGGAGGTGAAGAAATATCTGCAGGAGAAGCTGGACCAGCTAGAGAAGTCAGAAGAATGGAAAGAGATGGCTGAGTTAAGGAGCCAAGTGGCTCAGGATCTGCAGAAGCTTAGAGCCACTGTGAACAGCACAGGGCCTCCAATCAGCAGCTCTCAGGGAAGGAGGCCTACAGCAGCACTTGCTGAGGCAGACCCAGCTGTTGGAACAACTGAAGCAGGAGCTGGTGCAGAGCAAGTTGGGGCACCACACCAGACACAATTAAGTGCCTAGAAGCAAGTAAGATATCAGAACAAGCTGCTCAGTTTCCTGGCTTTTCCTAGGGAAGATGAAGTAGTGAGCAAAGAAAAAAAGGATGAGGAGGCAACACCACTTGATATGACTATCCTAAAGGATGTAGACAACCCACAAACCATGTGGGATTTTTACCTTCAAGCATGATCAGTTGCTGAAACAAAGGTGAAACTCTGCCAGGGACCAGTGGCTCCTACCTATAATCCTAGCTATTCAGGGGGCTGAGATCTGAGGATCACAGTTCAAAGCCAGCCCAGGCAGGAAAGTCTGTTAGACTCTTATCTCGTTAACCACCAGAAAACCGGAAGTGGCACTGGGGCTCAAGTGGTAGAGCGCTAGGCTTGAGCTGAAGAGCTGAGGACAAGCACCCAGCGACAGAATTCAAGCCCCATGACTGATGAAAAAAAAAAAAAAGGTGAAACAGCTGGCAGCTGCAGGAGCACCAGTACTACCAGCACTACAAGGCCCACTACCAGTACCTGGCCAACCTGGAAGCCCAATAACATATAAAGCTGGAGCACTAGGCCTTCTTCCCCAACAACTAGAACAATGGCACAGCTGGGAACAGGAAGCAGGAATATACATGTGCCCAAGAAGCTGAAAACCTGTTTTATTCTCAACTTGCCCCTACAAGGTGGACTACCATAATCAAGTAGATGAACTCCAACATCGATGAAGCTGCCAAACCACATCACTGCCATTGAAGAGACCACAGTTTTCTATAAAGAACAGATGGAAGTGCTGGCTGAGCTGTATCAGAAAGATAAGTGTGTTAATTGGCTGTCTCAGGAGAAGAGGAATAAGAAGAAAGACCTGAAGTAGCTGCTATTGCACCTTGCAGGTTGAAGGCAGTGCCTGGACAACCACCCAGACCCCTGCTGCTGAGGCTCCCTCAGATCTGTCAGGCCCCACAAAGACGGAAGTTGAGAAGCAGCAAGGTTTTGAAAAGGTACAACTTGAAGACAATGTGAAACCTGCCCAAGGAAAGGCTGGCATGCCTTGCCCCCTGAAGAACCTTGTCATAGAGCAGATCATGCTGTTGCTGTCAGGGATCCAGTACCATCAAGAGATTGCAGGCTTGGGCAGTGAGCCCTCTTTCCCTTTCTTCTACAGACTGATGCATATGATGAGTTTGAGATAATAGCTATCTAAAGACATGGCGCCCACTGCCTAGTGAAGCGGGCTCCTCACCTTTTGCATGTGCATGGCAGTTGGGGTGGCATTCTTTCAGGTCTTGTTATAATGGGTGATGGGAAAGGGCAACTGTAGGCCAGACAGGACAGGGGCCGCTGATAGGTGGTTGCCAAGGAAGGGGTCCACATGATGATTATTACAAAAAATAAATTCTTTACAAAGGAAGATGGGGAGTGATGGCATTTGTACTAGTGATGTTATTTTATGTTACTTCCATGTTAGCAAACTCATTATATTATTTTCTGATATAATTTCATGCTTAGTTATGGAGTAGTTTTCATAATCTTTATTGAGTTTTTAAAGAAAAAATATATATTATTTCCTCAACTGACTTATTTAACATTATGTTGGTGCATTCAATGATTTTTTTTAATCGCTCACTGTAACAGCAACTCTGAATTTTCTCATTTGTATTTTAATAAACTACAATAGTAGTGCACTGAAGTGAAAACAGTACAAACTGTGAAAAACAAGAAAAGGTTATTGAACCTAACAGCTTGGAAAGAAGAAATAATACTGATAGAACAAATGGAGGTGTTGTGTAGTGGAAAAATATTCACTAAAGAAGCACAGAAATGTAATTCAGGATAATAGACAATTATACAACATCTATAATGAGAATATCCAGCATTTCAATTTTTCACTTGTGAATTTTTCGAGTGACAAATGTCGTATACTGTTCATTGAATCTAATAAAATATTCAATCTTTTTAGTCTCACAGATTTTCCTGCCTGGACTGGCTTTGAAGTGTGATCCTCATATCTCACCCTCCTGAGTAGCTAGGATTATAGGCATAAGCCACCACTGCCTAGCTCCTGGTCTTATATTTTGAGAATTCATGGGTAATAGATAGTCAGAAACAATAAATTCTTGAGAGCCAAGAAATTCAACTTCATATATAATTAGATTGTATAATTTTATACAAGTATTGTTTGAAAAAAACTATAGTAGAGGAATGTTTAATCTTTTAAACTATAGGCAATAAACATAGGCAACTGATGCTACAATAAACATAATAGTAAATATTAAAATGTTTGCAAAAGTTATCTAGAGGAATGGGAAGAAATTGCCTTCTGGAATACTGGGTACAGAGCTCAAGCCAGCAAGTGGATATTAAAAGTTAGATTCTGGTGCCAATTTTTTACAATTCTGTCTTCATACTATTGAACCTTGAAAGCTATAGCTTCCTTGAATGAGGTAATTGCCTTTTTAGCTTATGCTTTAGAATCTATGCTGTTATTTTTGACTGATAAATGATAAAAGGAACTTTCAGTGGGGAAAAAAAAAGATCATCTTTCATTCTCAGAAGTTTCTACTTAGACCAGCAAGTTAAACAGCCATTCTACTAAGACTACTAAAATAAACTACTAATGATCAAACATAGTAGGCACTCAAAGGCAGACTGGCTAGCAAATTGACTCAACATACAATTACTCCAATACCAGGTCAACATCCCTGAAACAACCTTTTTGGGCAAATGTGGTTATATGTGGTTGGTTTTGTTTTTTTTCTGTCACTTTTTAAATCACTGACAGTTGGTTTAACTAACTATTACTAGAGAAAGCTAAAGAATTTATTCCTCATCAGAGAGTTTAAAATATATAAAACATTGATTATAATAAGTGATTTCTCTAAATGTTAAGGCTATCCCCTACATTATTAGTTATTTCTTAATTTTAAGTCATCAATGTTTAATCCTTTTAAAAACTGTTTTGAACTTGTAGAGATTTTACCGTATCACAATGAATTGCCAAGGCACACAGGTCATCATGTTTAATATAGAGTCTATACAAAAAAATTAGCTTACAATGACTATTTTAGTGTTATATCTCAATGTTTGTCAATTATATGCTATAAGCTTAAAGAACTTGATGTAAAATGAATTTATGACTAACAATTACCCACCTATCTTCAAATGGTTATTCAACAATTTGAATAAAGCCAGATGATAGGATCATGCAGTAAAATAAAACAAGTTGCAAATACTCATAACACAGATGAGTCTCAAGTGCATGACACTAAAAAAGGCACTCCAAAAAGAACACTTATACCAGGTGCTAAAGGCTCACACTGGTAATACTAGCTACTTGGGTGGCTGAGACTGGGAAAAACGAGGATGCAGCCTAGCCAGGGGACAGAAAAGTTCACCACATGCCTTCTCAACCCTCAGCCAGATATGGTAGCATTCACTTGTCATTCTATGAGAGAGGCTGACATTAGAAGAATGTGATTCTAGGCCAGCCCAAGCAGAATAGTCTACAAGGCACTACTCCAACAGAAACAAGCTAGAAGCTGGGCTTGGTGGTGGTATGCCTGTTATCCCAACTATAACAAGAAGCCTAAAATAATCAGATTGTGGTCCAGGTGCATGCCTAGATAGGAAGCAAGACTATCTCAATAATGACCATCAAAAAAAAAGGGCTGGGGGGCTGGGGGTTTAGCCCAGCGGAAGGGTGCCCACCCAGCGGGCGCAAGCCCTGGGTTTGGTCCTCAGCCCTGGGGGGAAAAAAAAAGGGCTGGAAGTGTGGCTCAGCACTAGGGCACCTGTATGGTTTTGGGGTATGTGTGTGTATGTGTGCATGTAAGACAAAATTCGAACAGAAAACAGATGAGTACTTTCCAAAGCTTGAGGAAAGGGAGGGAGCTGACTACAGAGGATATTATAGAATATACATGTATATCTTGATTATAGTGGTGCTTACATTCTGTGAATTTTACCTTATAATTTTTATGTTAATTTTAGGGTTAAATATTATATTAAAACTGAGGTTTCAACTTGGAAAAGAAAAAGATCAATAAAATGTTCTCTTACTTACACTGCATATATAAATAAAAGGCAACTGAAATTAAACTGTTCTGACCACTGGTGTATCAGAAGCCTGGCTGGCACTTCTTTTTGTCTCTACAGTGCTACCTCTCTGAAATCTATTCTGATCTCTAACTCAGTCTTTCAAATCTGAATACACAGGAGAGCTTCCAACCAGGCCAGACTAGACAAAAATTCAATACCTTATTCAAAAAAATAACTAAAAGTTGGGCACAGGTAGCTCATGTCTATAATCCTAGCTACTCAGAAGGCTGAGATCTGAGGATCATGGTTTGAAGCCAGCCCATCAGAAAAGTCCATAAAATTCTTACCTATAATTAAACACCAAAAAGCTAGAAATGGAGCTGTGGCTCAAATGATAAACTGCTAGCCTAAACAAGAAGCTCAGGGACAGTACCCAGGCCCTGGTGCAGTGCCAGCACAAAACAAAACAAACCCTAAAGCCAAAAGGGCTAAGGAGTGCGGCTGAGTGTTAGAACACTGCCTAGCAAATCAAAGGCCCTGAGTCCAAATCTCAGTGCCAACTCACTCTCTCTCTCTCTCTCTCTCTCTCTCTCTCTCTCTCTCTCTCTCTCTCTCTCTCTCTCTCTCTCTCTCTGTATGTATATACATGTGTATTATACTATACATATATATAATTATAAATGTATAAAACTATATAGTTTGTGTATTGTGTATTATATCAAAAAGCCACACAAAAATACAGAAAATAACTTGTGAAAGCTAAAAGACAGAACTAAAAAGTAGAGATATCTGGAAAGTAGCTCAAATACATAATGTTGTTCTATGCATTACAGGATGCATAAAACCCTAGATTCAATCCTCAGTATGGCCAAAAAAAGAAAAAGAAAACACAAAGACTTCAGATCTACAGAAGGAAGAAGGGAGTTTTAATCAATGAAAATATAAGAGATCTTGCAGATGACAAAAATATGTCATTTATTTGTGTTTCTTTTAGAAGTCAAACAGCAATTTAGCTGCAGAAAATGAGTTTCAAGAACAGAGGAAAGTGGATTCTAGGCCATCAAGATATGGAGCAACATCTCAAATATGAAGGGCTTTTATGGCAAAGTTTTCTTACATAAAGAATCAAGTATGGAAAAAAATAGCCATATAAAAACAACTGTAATTCTAGAACACAGTTCAACTTCAGATTGATCTTTACACCTCTTGGACAACACATCAGCAGGAATCTCTGCCATGAAGAAGATGCTATATTGAGTTAATTCTATCTCCTGAACTTGCGCAAAGGACATGGCTAGCAAACCCTAATGGGTTAAAGTCCACCCCACACCCAAATTCAAAATCTACTCCCACCCCACCTTGGCTCAATGGTTTTCTCCCACTGTGGTGAGGGTGGTTTTGGAAAAGCTCCTCAAATTGCCAGGAAACACTGTAATACAAAAAGAAAAAACAAATCATAAGTACCAAAACTTAACTAACATTTTGGCCTTCCTTTTGAGGAAGATTGGCATAATGGAAAAAATCACTAGTCAGCATTCATTTTAGGACACCTGTTATATTTCCACCTGGAAGGCAGGTGGAGGAACACAGAAGGCACATACTGCTTTCACTAAGCTGGCAGAATGGAAATGACAAACTGTTGGTAGCCACCTGGGACAAAAATGAAACCATCAGAGAAAATAGCCAAACTAACAAATGGAAAGAGATATCCTAATTGATAATAACTTAAGAATCCAGTTACAGTTCTTGCAGAAGTATCGCCCCTCTACCCACCCTTAAGTTAGTTATATGTTGGGTTGTAAATCTAGCCAATATAACAGTGTTCTTATTCTACAATGAACCTGAATAAGTAAGTCACTCTTCAGTACTTCTTAAAATGTGCTAGGTGCTACTGAGGTTTTCAAAACATCTTAAAACAATGGAATTTTGTTTCCTCTTTAAACAAAATCTGTTTGATGTAAAAAAATAAAAATGACTTTAATCATTTGAATGTATTAAGATCAAATACACAATACTAATTTATATCCATAATCAAAAGGAACAACAGTTATTTAAACCTCACTTTACGATCAGAACTGAATGCTACTATATTACTAAAAATGTACTTTGTAAGAGCAAATATAAGGTATTTACTTATTATGATTTAATGAGAACAATGATGTATTTTGATAAATTTGAGACTAGAACAATGATGTATTTTGATAAATTTGAGACTAACAGAAAAAGCTGAAAGCTCTTAGGCTTCAATTTATTGAACTCAATTCATTTCCAGGTAATTCTGAAAACAAAAGAATAGAGTAAAATGTAAAAGAGTAAAATGTTTTTCACATCTCCTTAACCTGTGAGATTACTTAATATAGAAGAAAAATTAACTTCTGTGCAAAAAAAAACTGATAGCACAAGATGTTTTTTGTTGTTGTTATTGTTTGTTTTTTGTGCTTGTCCTGAGGCTTGCACTCAGGGCCTGAACACTGTCTATGAGCTTTTTGTGCTCAAGGCTAGTACTCTAGCACTTGAACCACTTCTGGCTTTTTTGGTAGTTAACTGGAGATAAGAGTCTTACTCACATACTCTCTTGCCTGGGCTACTCAGCATCCTGAGTAGGAGGAGCCATCGGCACCTGGCATTGCACAAGGTTTTTAAATTGCTCGCCAATTGGTTAAAATATAGTACATAATAAGTCAGGCATTCTTGTTGTGTGCTTTGAATTTTAATATCTGTAATTCATTAAAAGTTAAATCAGCTGGGCACCAGGGGCTCATGCCTATATTCCTACTCAGAAGGCTAAGTTCTGAGGATCACTGTTCAAAGCCAGTCTAGGTAGAAAAGTCTATAAACTCCTATCTCCAATTAAGCACCAAAAAAGCTGAAAATGAAGCTATAGCTCAAGTGGTAAAGCATTAGCCTTGAGCAAAAAAAGCTCACAGACAATGCCTAAGCTCTGAGTTCAAGCCCCAGGACCAGCACCAAAAAAAAAAAAAAAAGTTAAATCAGAATCAAATGTTTATAAAATCTCATTAGTGCCTTTACAAATTTCAAATAAAATTTCTCGTCTTTTCAAAGTATTTCTTAATCTGACTCATAAGACTACCTATTTAAAAAATTACAAAGAAATTTGTATATCAAATTCTAGCTTAGCTTAAATAAGTCTGCTTTAAAGGAAAGAAAATTTTTATTGTCAATTACTGTTCACAAAGTTATAGAGGTGTGAACAAGGATAAAAATGTAAGACTATTATAGTAATATAACAATCTTTTGGAGAACCACTTGATAAAGTAGATGCCAAAAAGCACTATAAAGCATTGCTTACTTAGGGGGTGTCTGCTTTAAGATAGAAATTGCAACCTCAAGAAGCTAAAAGTCTAGTGGAAGATACAGATTTACCATTGAACAAGAGGGCCTCCTCAGTACCAGTAGCCACTGTGCAAGCATCAGGGGCTAAGTATACATGATCTGGTTTTTAGTAGGTTGTAGGATTTGAACTTTGGGTCTGGGAGCTGTCTCTGAGCTTTTACACTCAAAGCTAGCACTCTACCACTTTGAACCACAGCTTCACTTCCAGTTTTCTAGTGGTTAATTGGGGATAAGAGTCTCATGGACTTTCCTGCCCAAGCTGGCTTTGAACTGCGATCCTCAGATCTCAGCCTCTTGAATAGCTAAGATATAGGCATGAGCCACTGGTACCCAGCCTAAAATATCTTTAACCTAAGAGCAGTAGGTAACTAATGAAGAGTTTGAAAAACAGTCAAACAAAAACTGTATGGTCAATTAACATCTTTGAAAGATCACTGGCTACTATGTGATAGTCACTGTAAATTAGAGAAAGCAAGCCCAAAAATAAAGAAATAAGACAGGACAATGACAAATAACAGGAAAGCAAAACAAACTGAAGTATGGGAAAACAAAAGTTCCAGAGAGGTAATGTTACCCATCAATCTTAAAAGACAAGCAATAGGCCTTTAAGACCATATGAAAGACATGTTTTGGAAACTTCAAGAGGTTCTTCAGAGTAAATTTTGAATGAAAAGAATCTAAACTCAAATGACAGATTAAGCAAATGATTATAAAGGATATTTTATAACATAGTAAACAAGTATCTCCCAAGACATCGAGGAATATTTTTATGCAGGGTGTTTATATGATTAGACTTACACTTCCAGAGACATTAGCCTAAAGAAGTCTAACCATTCAAACAAGAATATATCTTACCAATAGGTACAATATCTAAAAGTCTTAATCTAATAACTTACGCAGACAACCAAGTATGGTCCAAACAGACATGGTCTGAGCTTTTGAAACCAAGCAAATTGCTAGAGGAATGGCTCAAGTAATAGAATACCTACCTGCTAGAAGGCATGAAACCCTGAGTTCCATAAGGAGTACCAAAAAACCAACTATACCAACTTAAAGCCACACTACAGTTGACATGGCTACTAAAAGGGTAGGGGGAGTTAAAAAAAGAAATCCCTGTAGATACAAACTTAAAAATGTAACAATAGAAGGATAGTCAAGAAAAAAAATAGCTAAGAAAACAAAGTAATAACAAACATTGAAAGTTAGAATTTTTTCATTTGCTACTTATTACAATGTATAATAGTTTTATAGATTATAGTTCCTTACAAGCAGTTCCAACATCAAATTAAATTCAATGCACAACACTTACGAACACAACCAAAGACTAGAATAGGAAAAATAAACAATTGAAACTAACTTTTGCTGGCTTTCTCTTGCTTAAAAGCTCTCACTAACTGGCTGGTCCTTAAAACATACCAACTAAACCAGGGTGAAATGTGGTAGAAGAGTACTTGCTACACCTCAAAGGTTCCTGATTAATAATTCAAACAGAAGAATCCAAATGCATTTAACAAAATAATCCTACCTTTCCAGGGTCATCCTTGGATCGAGGCACTTTAAGGAAACATTTGTTCAGTGACAGATTATGTCGAATGGAATTCTGAAATTAAAGAAGAAAATTCATTGGATGAATGGAATAAAAAAGTAAACTTTGAGAACAGAACCAGAAACCTAAATATTTCTATGCATCAGAATATAACAACAAATGGAATAAACATTTTGAATGATCTTCAAATTAAACCTGATTTTCCAATTATGCATGCTGAAAAGGGAAGTTATTAGACAAGACAATTTCTAGTGAATTCCACAATAATGTAGCATATTTTCACTATTTAAGACGCTTTATTGATGCAGGAAGAGGCCTGATAATAACATTAAATATTGAAGGACAAATACAAAAATGTACACAGATTATGGCTTTAATTTATTCTTGGAAACAAATCAAAACACAAAATGTTTTAAGTGAAATTTTAGGTGATGACTATTTTCTTTTTTTTTTTTTTTGTCGGTCGTGGGGCTTGAACTCTGGGCCTGGGCGCTGTCCCTCAGCTCTTCAGCTCAAGGCGAGCGCTCTACCACTTGAACTACAGCGCCACATCCGGTTTTCTGGTGGTTTATTGGAGATAGGAGTCTCGCGGTCTTTCCTGCCCGGGCTGGCTTTGAACCGGATCCTCAGATCTCAGCCTCCTGAGTAGCTAGGATTACAGGCGTGAGCCACCAGCGCCCGGCTATTTTCTTTTTTTTGAACTGTGGACCTGGGCACTGTCCCTGAGCATCTTTTGTTCAAGGCTAGCATTTACCACTTGAGCCACAGCACTACCACCTGCTTTTTCTTTGATTAATTGTAGATAAGAGACTTTCCTGCCTGGGTTGCCTTCAAACTGCAATCCTCAGATCTCAACTTCCTGAGCAGCCAGGGTGGGCCACTAGCGCCAAGTTGCCTATTTTTTCTTTTTGCTTTCCTACAAGGTCTAGACAGCTTATAGATCGTATTTAACCACTTTTTAGTCCCTTTTTTGGGGGGGTAGGGGGATCTGGTCATGGGGCCTGAACTCTGGGCCTGGGCACTGTCCCTCAGCTCTTTAGCTCCAGGCTAGCGCTCTACCACTTGAGCCACAGCGCCACTTCCGGCTTTTTTCTTTTTGCTTATGTGCTGAGGAATCAAACCCAGGGCCTCAGGCATGCAAGGCAAGCACTCTACCACTGAGCCACCTTCCCAGCCCCTAGTCTTTTTTTTTTTAATGGTAAGGGTTGGATATAATTCAATGGGCAAGTACTTGCTTAATATGCTCTTGAGGTCCTGGGTTCAATCTAAACTAAGACCAAAAAATGTACACAGATGTGCAACAAGACTTTAAAATAAAACATTACAGATCACTGAAAAACAATATATGTGTTATTTAATACATATATAATTAATGTTATTATATGATACATATATAATTATATATAACACACATATAGTTCAAGTCCTAGAAAGAAAATGAGGCAGAAGGAAAACTTCACAAATTAACAGTCAAAAAATTTCCAAAAATAACACAAGATACCACCCTACATACCAAGCACAGTGAATTAAAAATTTATCACTCAAGGGCTGGAAGTTATAAGTACTTGCTTTACTTCCTCAGCAAATCCCTTCAAAAAAAAAAACTATATGCATTCCTATATGCATTGTAGTTAAAATGACAAAAACATAAACAACACCTTAAAAGTAGCCAGAAAGGAAACAAAGATTATAAGATTATGTATAGAAGAATAAAGAATTATAGTGGATGTTTTCAAAATTATGTAAGCCAGAAAACAACTGAGTGATATTTCAAGATACTCAAAGTGGGAGAGGAGGTGAAGGTCAACTATAAATGCAGTGAAAATACCTCTCACAAAGCAAGATAAAAAGTCAGGAGTGCTAAGATCCCAGCACTGAGGCCATACTGGGGGGGAAGAGGGGATAGACTTCCAGATAAAAGCTCAAAGAATTTATTTTCTTTAGTCCTAACTAGCTAACATTATCATGAAAGTTCATCAGGTTGAAGAGTACCAGAAATGATAAAAATAAAGGTGCATTTAAAATTTATTTTCTTACTTGTAAAATTCTTCAAAGACTAAAGAAAATGCAATGATTTATTATAGGGTTTATAAAATATGTAAAACATGTGACAACAACACAAAGAATGGAGCAAAGGAACTGGAAGGATAATTTATAAAGGTCTTACACAACCATAAAATAGCTTAATACTATATAAAAGTAGAATGTAGTAAGTTAAAGATGTTGCAATGAATGGAATGTTTGTGTCCCCTCAAAATTCTTGTGTTGACAGCCAGGCACTGACTGCTCACACCTATAATCCTAGCTATTCAAGAGGCTGAAATCTGAAGCCAGCCTGGGCAGGAAAGTCTGTGAGTGGAGCTGTAGCTCAAAGTGGCAGCCTGGTGCTGAAAAAGTCAGGGACAGTGCCTAGGCACTAAGTTCAAGACCCATGATCAACAAAAAATAAAAATAAAAATTGTGTTGAAACTTAATTCCAATGAAAAGGATTATTAACACTTAGAAAAGAAATTCTAGGAAAACTCACTTGCCCCTTCTACTATGTGAGATTATACCAAGATGACAGCCATCTATGAACCTTCACTAAGACTAGTACAACAGCTTCCAGACACCAAATCTGCCAATAACGTCATCTAGGAATTCCCAAATTCTAGAAATGTAACAAATGTTTATTGGTCATACATTACCAAGTCTGTTTTTTTTTAAAGCTTTAGCAGCCTAAACATACTGTGATAAATATAGGAAACTTACAGCAATCACTAAAAATAATTTAAGGGTTGAAGACATGGTTCAAGTGATAGAGCACCTGACTAGTATGTAAAAAAGAGTTCAAACCCCAATACCTAAAAAAAAAAAAAAAAAGACCAACACTAAAAATAATTTTAAAAGACATACACTACTAAAATAAATGTGGAATAAAATATAATAGTCATATACTGGAACCAAATCTAAAAGAAACAATCTCTACTCTAAAAAGCTTAAATGTTGTAAATTTTTAGGTTTCTAACCCTGTGTTCTTTTTTCATTTCCCTATATGCTGCGGTATCTGCTACCTAGTTGATCACATTTATAGCCATGACTTCAGTGATCATTCATGACACTTAAATACAATACAGACATTACTTCTGGGTACTAACATATATTTCAACTGTCAATTGGACATCTCCAGAAGCACTTCAAATTCAACATGTCTGAAACTAAACTCAATCTTTATATCCAACCTGTGAGATTTTCCCTTCTCAGTTTAAAGACCGTATTGGTCAGAAATAGTTGCTCACAAAATTTTAACTACTCAGAAGGCAGAGATAGGAGACTAGTGATTTGAGGCCAAGAACACGGTTTGAAGCAAGCCTGTTTCAAGAAGCAAGCCATACATACCTATGCTACTTGGAAGGTAAAAGTAGGAGGATCATAGTCTGAGGCCAACCCAGGACCAAAGTATAAGGCTCAATTTGGAAAAATAAATTTAAAACAAGTTATAAGGGTATGGCTCAAGTGGTAGGGTAATTCTAGAGGCCAAATTCAAACCCCAATACCACTACAAATTAATTCATTTACTAATCAAATGATTTTTTTAAACTGCTTCAATCAGAAACCTTTGCCTTTATCCTTACTTCACCATCTAAAACAAATCTATCATCGTCTTGTTTTTTTTTTTTAATTTTACTTTCTTGTAAAGATGCTGTACCGAGAGGTTACAGTTACATCAGTAAAGTAGTAAGTACATTTCTTATGGAGCATTGTACCCCCTCCTTTGTTATTCCCCTACTAACTCTTTCCTCCCCACTTCCCCTCTCCCCCCCACACACAAAGTTGTAAAGTTCATTTCAACATAATGTCTTCTTTTTTTTTTGGGGGGGGGAGTCCGGTCATGGGGCCTGGGCACTGTCCCTCAGCACTTCAGCTCAAGGCTAGCGCTCTACCAGTTGAGCCACACCGCCACTTCCGGCTTTTTTCTTTTTGCTTATGTTGTGCTGGGGAATCGAACCCAGGGCCTCATGCATGCAAGGCAAGCGCTTTACCACTGAGCCACCTTCCCAGCCCCCAACATAATGTCTTATGAATATCATTGTTGCAATGTATCATCTTGTGTCCTTGTTTCAGCATTTTGTTATTCCCCTCCCTCTCCCCAAATTAGATATATGTATATACAAGATGCATGGTACCAAAATCAAATACAGTGACATAGGAGGAAGAACATACAAAAGAAACAAAAAAATCACATAATACTTTAAAAACAACAACAAAGAAAACCTCTTATATCCATACTTTGGGGTTCATTTTGCTTAGGATCATCTTATATGATCATAGATATGATCATATAAGATGATCCTAAGCAAAATGAACCTATCCAAATACATAGATAGCTTTTGAATTTTTCTGCTCATCTGATAAGATTATCCTAAACATATACTAATTACTGCAAATAAAGGAAACCATGGGACCTCTATTTCTTTGGGTCTGGCTTATTTCACTTACATGACTTTTTCCAAGTCGTTCCATTTTCTAACAATTGGGTAGGTGTCATTCTGGTGGAAGCACAGAATTCCACTGTGTATATGTATGTATGTATGTATGTATGTATGTATGTATGTATATGTGTGTATATGTATGTATATATATATATATATATATGCATGCCACATTTTCTTCTTACTGAGGGGCATCTGGGCTGGTTCCATATCTTAGCTATGGTGAATAATGCTGAGATAAACATAGTTGTGTTATAGCTTTAGTATGGCCTTGTTTGTGATCATTGGAGTAAATGCCCAGAACTGAGATGTCTTGTTAATTCTTCCTTATATCTACCTACTTCACTCCATCTTATGTTATGTTACTATCTCATTAAAACTAATATAACAGCTTCCTAATTCATGCTCCCTTTCTTCTTTTCTAAGAACCCCTCTTGCTTACTGTTCTCTTCGATCCTCGAAAGATATTTAAGCCAGGTGCCAGGGGCTCACACCTGTAATCCTAGCTATTCAGGAAGCTGAGATGTAAAGATCAAGTTTCAAAGCTAGTCTGGACAGGAGAGTCTAAGACCCTTATTTCCAATTAATTACCAAAAAAACTGGAAGTAGAACTGTGACTCATGTAGTGGAGTGATAGCCTCTAGACCAGTACTCACACAAACAAAAAGCATATTTAGAAAATAAAAACACTCACAGAAATGGGAAAGCCTGGACATATATACTCCTCACAAAAAAATTGCTTAAGACTATACAACTTAGGTAGTATCTATCTTCTATGAGCCCAGGAAGTCAGGGGTATACAGGTCAGAATGATCCCTGTCAGTCTTAAGAAAAATGGCTCTAGTTAAATAATCAAGGCATGTTGGTTGACACTGATCCCAAAAGTAGCCTCTCAAAGACTTGTGATATATTTTAATGAAAATTCCTAAGCTATTTTCTGAGTAACTAGTTCAAAATCTCTGGAATTGTGATATAAGAATCCAAATTTTAAAATCATTTATTTTTTTAACTTGAATTTAAAGTGGTACCGCCAATCCAATCAATTACAACCTGAACCTTCTCCCACTGTGACTGTCCTAATAGCTTCCTTCCCCTGCCCAAATACCTCAACCCATCAACCTATGTATTCATTTGTTCTACCCTACCCAGGCATATAAATTTTCAGAACTACTCCCAACATCTTAACTTCTCTCCTATTCTTGGAGCTACTGGAGATAGAGAAGGCCTCTAGTGAAGTACTACTACCAAACACAGATCTACTAAATAATTAAGCTTCATAATTTCCCTTCTTTTTGACCTTAGAATACACACGAATAGTCAGAGTGTCATGGTCAAAGGTTTTTTTCCTGTTATTAATTTGGTATGATGTTAGGTTTAAAAAAAAAAAAAACTTCATTTTTAGGGTTTCCTTTTCTCATCTCTTTTAATTTTTTGTAATTCATAAAACATTTAAAAGGTGATGGGGTGGACTGGGAAGGTGGCTTAGTGGTAGAGTGCTCGTCTAGCATGCATGAAGCCCTGGGTTTGATTCCTCAGTATACCACATAAACACAAAAAGCCAGAAGTAGCGTTGTGGCTCAAGTAGTACAGTGCTAGACTTGAGCAAAAGACAATGAGGAACAGTGCCCAGTCCCTGAGTTCAAGCCCCAGTAGTGACCAAAAAAAAAAAAAAAGAGGTGATGGGGCAAATGCATGATCCTCTCAGGAGATTGAGGCAGGAAGATAATGAATTCAAGACCAGCTTGGATTACACAGCAAGACCTTGTCCCACAAGCAAAGAATCAAAAACTACTTGATGCTAGGTGCTGTAATCATGCCTGTAATCCTAGCTATTCAGGAGGCTGAGATCTTAGGATCACAGTTGGAAGCCAACCCCAGGCAGCAAAGTCCCAATTAATCACTCAAACCTGAGAAGTGGCACTGTGGTTCAAGTGGTAGAGCACTAACCTTGAGCAGAAGAAGCTCAGGGACAGTGCCCAGGCCCTGGGTTCAAGCCTCACAACCAATAAAAACAATAAAACAAACTACTAAAACTATATAAAAAGATACACTTAAAATCTTATTCTCTTCTACATCCCTTTCATTTCAGTTCCATCCATTTCTAGTTCATATTTCTTTCTGAGGATCTTTTGGTTCTAAAAGCAACATTATCCTGTACCACCTATCATCATTTTCCCCTCCTACACTTCTCTGTCTTTAGATCTAAATCATTTATTTTCAGTTGAAAGTGTATCACTACTTCTAGCAATTTCAAAGAATGATTAGGACTAAATCCCAACAAGTATCATCAGACTAGATTTGTTGCTCTCAGGCAGATTTATAATTCATTGGAAACTGAGGTCAGACAGGTTAATGAGGAACATAATCAAACTTTATGTGGTATTTAAAATTTGGACAAAATTCTTCAGTTGGGCAATCATGTATTCATTCACAGGATCATCCCAACTCTCTACTTGCAATACCTATGACTTTCTTAATTTTAAAATATTCCTCTAACTCATACTCCTCTTCAAAATATAGCTCAATTACCACTTCCATCAATAGCTTCCTAATGATTCCTTTTATTCTAATAGGACTTGGCTGATGTACCAGTTAGCACTAATCCAAAAGTAGCCTCTCATATTCCCCACCAACTCTTAACTATAATCATACCCTAATATTTTATAATAGGTCACATACGTAGTATGTTCATGACTTAGTTCAGAGTAGATATGCACAGTTACTCAACTATTTGTATAACAGTACTACTCCACATTTCTCTGTTAAAGTTTTTTATATAGGCACATAATTACTTGTTTGTATCTATTATTTTCATCTAATAAGGGTAAGTTCCCTTAGGACAATGTGCCAAGCCTATCAGTTTTGCCAAAGCCTACCACAATGTTTCACAAAGGTAGATGGTAAACATTAATCAGTGAGTGGACATAAAATTATCTGGGGAAAAAAGGTTCCAAATTAGTCGTCCATAGGCTGAACACAGACAACTGACATATCAACACTGCAAAATATTTAAGAAACTTAGAATTGGTAACATTTAAAAATTGGAAAATTTCACTGAGCGCTAGTGGCTCACACCCATAATCCTGGTTCCTCAGGAGTTAAGATCTAAAGATCATCGATCCTGGGTGGGAAGATCCTGGGTGGGAAGGTCCATGAGACTTTTATCTCTAATTAGCCACCAAAAAGCCACAATGGAAGTGTGGTTCAAGTGGAAGAGAGCTAACCTTGATCAGAAAAGTTCAACGACACTACCCAGGCCCCAAATTCAAGCCCAAGGACTGACAGACTGATAGACAGACAGGCAGGCACACATGCACGCGTGCACATGCATGCACACACACACATACATACATATGCACACATACATACACACACACAGGAAAATTTCAAAAAAAATCCAGATTATCACTTTCTTTGGAGAACTAGAAAATAGCTATTCTTTTTACATAAGATGTGCACTCTTCAGTTTGGTACCCTGCTTACTTATCTACTATTACCTGTCTGGTACATATAGGCATCTAAGTTTATAACAGTTGATAAAATACCCACAAATTCCTGGTGGCCACTCTCTATGTTTTCTAATGCCAAACAGATTTACCCAAATCTCCAAGCTCCCTCATCTACACCTGGACAGAAGACATCTTCAATGCAAAGTTTCACTGTTTAGGTAAATCACTGCTACTTGCTTTGATGTATGCTTTGATTCTTGGGTCAAATTTTATAATGTATTTCTCCACTGAAATACTATGTTAGAGTAGACTCTCATTCAAAGGATATTATTAGCAATCAACTCTCAGTAATGAAAGAGGGAACTCATCTTAACAAGTTCAATAGATGTTTATGTCATGTTTGCAAAATTATAAACCCTGTATACTAGTTAAGGTTATATGTACTGATATCTCCAAATCTAGCAATTCTAGCACCAAATCCATTTTTTTCAGGTTTTCCCCCAAAGATTTCTTTATTGATATTAAGTAACTATATTAATTTCACAGTACTGTGGCATAGTTATAAATAGCAACAGTTACAAACACATTTTAACCTTCACAATAATAATCACCATCATTCTAATCTATAAAACTTATGAACTCTATGAGCATTAACAATATAACCATTTCTTCCAGACTGGGTGATAAGTACATTTCTATCATTTTCTAGTACCAAATCTTGGCTATACCATTCTCTAGCCGAAGAGACTTTAGAAACTTAACCTCTCTAAGCCTCAGTTTTCTTATCTTTAAAACATGGACAATGATGATCTACTTAATATGGCTGCTGTGTGGCTTAAGGAGACAATGGCATAAAAAGCACTTAGAATAGTGTTTGATACACTTAAAGCAGAAAAAGTACCATCTGAGTGTGTACAAAAGCAAAAACTAATAAAACAAGATTTGTGAACAAAATATGAAATTTGAATACACAGCTATTAATAATAAATGAGGAAACAAAAAGCACTGTATGCTATAGCATGGAAGACACAAAAATACAAAGTGGTCCTTTTTCCCTTAACATCTGATTATCTGTCATGATGCAAGGTATATCACTGATTTATAACCCATCAGCAAATATCTTTAATAAATTTAGTCAAATGCTAAGACAAAGATTGAAGTGAGAAGGCCTAGGAAAGATTTAAAGTCTCATCTGATAAATAACTAAAAACAACTAAAAATCCCTACAAAACCCCTTTCTTCCTCCCCACTTGGATGCACATACCCCACAACCCTTAACTAGATAATTTCTATGTAAGAAAATAAATAAGAAGGCACCAGAGGGTCATACCTGTAATCCTAACTATTCAGCAAGACTTCATGTCCAATAAACCAGCAAAATGTCAGTCTACCAGAGGTGGGTCAAGTTAGTAGAATACCAACTGTGAGCAAAAAGTTGGAGCACAAGAACCTGAGCTCAAGCCTTTGTATCAGCATCCAAAAAAAAGAAAGAAAAGGAAAGAAAATGAATAAAACATGTGCAGAAACAGCACTAGCGGTTAGTAGTTAGCCTGTAATGCTAACTACTCAGAATTTTGAGATCTGAGGATCGTGGTTCAAAGCTAGCCCAAGCAGAAAGGTCTCTGAGACTCTTGTCCCCAATTAATGACCAAAAACTGTCAGAAGTGGAGCTGTGGCTCAAGTGGTAGCCAACCATGAAAGAAAGAGCCAAGCAAGAACATCAAGTCCTGAGTTCAAACCCCAGGACAGAAAAAGAACAAAGGGGAGGAAAAAAAAAGGAAAAAGAGACAAAGAAATTAAGTTAGAATATTTGTTGTATGACATAAATCAACTAATCATTAATGTAATGGTACATCAAAGGGCTCCTTAAAGCAGTGTAGACTACGAAGTAGTAGAGCGCTCACCTTGAGCAGAAAAGCTCAGGGAGGCCCAGAGTTCAAGACCCCTGACTGACCAAAAGAAAAAAAAGTGTAGACAAGAAGTAGTTGTGCATGCTTGTAATCTCAGCACTTTGGAGGCAGAAGTAGAATACAGGGCTATGTAGTAAGTTCCAAGCCAGCCTGGGCTACCCAGTGAGACTTTATCTCAAAAAAACAAACAAAAAAGTAGTTGACTTTAGGACTATAGCAAGTAAGCTAACAAGATGCCCTTGAACACTGTAAAGTGCCAAAAAGGGGGAAAAAATGCTAAAGAAATAAAAGAGCCGGGTGCCAGTGTCTCACACCTGTAATCCTAGCTACTCAGGAGGCTGAGATCTGAAGCTCACAGTTCAAAGCCAGCAGGGGCAAGAAAGTCTGTGAAACTCTTACCTCCAATAAACCACCAGAAAACTGGAAGTGGGGCTATAGCTCAAGAGGTAGAGCACTCGCCTTGAGCTGAAGAGCTGAGAGACAGTGCTCAGGTCCAGAGTTCAAGCCCCATGACTGACCAAAAAATAAATAAAGAAATAAAAGAAATAAAAGAATAGGACCAAGCTGTAAGAGCTTAACAGCCAAAGTTAGAACAATTTGGATGCCAAAGAAAACACAAAAAATAAATATCCCAAGTACATACTATTAACAAATAAATAACTGAACAAATAATGGAAGAGAAAAAATAATTCTCTTACTGAAGAATGCAGATTAATAATTGTAGAAGGAAGAGAGGAAAAAATCGTCATTAAAGAAGTTATTACCAATGAATGCTAAAACTGATGGGACAATGTTTAAGAAGCAGCAAGATATTTGGATATTTTCAAAGTATCTATCCAAAACATTTTGTTATTTACAAAGTAGAAAATGTAACTTTAGAGTGAAGAAGACTGGCAGATATCACATTAACCAAAGAATCACGATTATTCTGACATCAGGTATCCTCTAATATGCAGAAGGACATATCACTTCTTCCTCACTATTTTTGCCAAAAATGTAGCACCTCCAACTGTCAGAAAATACCACTGAGGGAAATTATATAAAATATCTGACAACTGCTCTTCAAAAGTGTCAAAAACAAGACAAAAAAGACAAGAAATGACTGAGGAAGCTTTACAAATTTGAGATTACTACATACAATATGGAATTCTGGGTTGGATCCTAGAACACAAAAGGACACAGTGGGGAAAATGATGAAATCTGAATAAAGAATAGAATTTACTCAGGAATTACCAGGATTACCTGGTCACCAGTATTGTACTAACATTAACTCCTAGGTTTTGATCTTAACTTTCCCCTCTCCACTTTTTGATGGTCCTGGGAATGAAATGCAAGACTGTAAATCCCAGACAAGTAGTCGACAACTGAGCTACATCTCCAATTCTTTTGGTTAACTGTGGTATAGTTATATAAAATGTTAACATTAGAGGAAGTTGATAAACGTATAAAATGAAATATTCTATGCTATTTTTGTATGTCTTGTATAAATCTAAAAGTCTTTGAAAACAAAGTTTAAATCATTAAAGATGAAGAATATGGTAATACCATACTGCTTTTTTACAGTGTCATTTACCTAAACTTTGTATATTGGTTTTTAAGGTATAATTATACCTTAAATTATATTAAAGCTTTAAGTTATATTAAAACTTCAGTTTCAACAGTAAACACTATTCTCATTGCTTACTATGCTAGAAAAATAATTTAAATAAAATACCTACCTTCCAACCACTGCCAGCCTCTCTATAGTATGGGAAGTTATCACAAATCCACTGGTAAATTTCACTTAAAGTCATTTTCTTTTTGGGTGAGCTATTAATTGCAAATGTAATGAGGCTGGCATAACTGTATGGAGGTTTCCCATCTTTGTGTTGCTGTACTTCTTCCTGGTCCAGGGTCGTATTTGGGTCAAGAAGTGCATTCTTCTTAGAAATTCCTGTTCCATGTGCATTTTGTGTAGCATCAGATTTTTGGATGGCTGCTCTCATGGTAAGCTGTGGTAACCAGTCCATGGATGTTAGGCTGCTCTCCAGTTCAGATGTCATCCTGAAGGTAAATAGACTCCTTAGTCAATATCAAGGAAAGAACCCCTGCTTCTCAAAATAATCCAATATTCACAAATCTAGGAGTTCCAAAGTGAGGGAAAGCCTGAGTTAAATCTGGAGGAAAAAGATTGAGTATGTTAATGACCAAACCAAATATTTAAGGGATCAACATTTCCGATCTTTTTTCTTATTTTTTTCCTCTCTAAAATATAACAAACTTCTTTTAAAGTGTTCAAAATATAGAACAATATGTACACAGAAACTGCTGTTGATATCAGTCTTTTTAAAAAGCAATACCTGCCACTTTAACAAGGTATAGTATCTTGGTATGAAAACTCAACCTGCAGTTCAGCTTACTCATCAAAACCTAAACCCTTAAAATTTGAAACTGTACCTTAATTTAATTTACACACATTTTAGGGAAGTTTTACAAACAAAGTACTATCAAAAATAAGGTGAAGGCAAAAACGAAAATAGTAAGATGAAGGCAAGAGCTTGTATGTATTGAAAAATACATACAAGAATTTGCATGCAAAGGAAAAACTGAGCAGGTAAGAGATAGGTAGAGTAAAGCAGGATTAACAAGAACAGCAGGAAATAAACTAGCTGGGAAAGCTGACCAGAAAGAGGAATGCAAAGACAAGGACAGTGACAAGCAAAACCAAAGGAGCCTAAGCAGTACCAGGCAGTTATTTTTCATAAACAAGCCAAGGAAGCAGCTTATAAAAACTTAAGAGTACAATCTATAAGACTAAAAGAAAAGTAACTTTAAAAGCTCAGGCCTAGGCAAATGTCCAATGAGTTACCTAATGTATTTATCTCTAAGGTAAAAAAGATCCAGGCCATTACCACTCAAAAAAAAAAAAAAAAAAAAAAAGAAAGACAAAACTTTCCAAGCTAACACACATTCTAGAAAAGCAAAGATCCTGGTCTAAGAATTAAAGTGAGAATGTAGAATGTAGAAAGGAAGCCTGACACCTAACAGTGAAATTATTAACGTTAAGGCAGAGAATACAAACCCTGCTACTCAGGGATCAAAAAAGAAATGGTGGCCTCATGCTGGCAGCTCATGGCTATTATCCTAGCTACTCAGGAAGCTGAGATCTAAGGATCGCAGTTTAAAGCCAGCCCGAGCAGGAAAGTCTGTGAGACTCTTATCTCCAATTAACTACCAGAAAACCAGAAGTGAGACTGTGGCTCAAAGTGATAGAGCAGAAAAGCTCAGAGGCAGTGCCTAGGCCCTGAATTCAAGCCCAAGACCAACAACAGAAAGAAAAGAGAGAGAGAGAGACAAAGAGAGAAAGGGGGGAGGGAGGGGGGAGGGCAGGAGGAAGGAAGGAAATAGTGACCCTAATGATCAAGTAGAAAAAAAAAAGGGGGGGGGACTTTAGAGACATCAAAATAAAGGGAAAAAAAGCCTACTGGGGAGGCAGAAAGATCAGTCCAGGCCAGCCCAGGCAAAAACAGAGACATTATCTAAAAAATAATTAAAGCAATAGGGTAAATGAATGGTTCAAGCCTAGTAGGCATAAGGCCCTGGTACCAACAAAATGAGAGCCAAGAAAAGGAAGAAGAAAGAAGAAAGGAAAAGGAAAAGGAGGAGGAAGAGGAGGAGGAGGAAGAGGAGGAGGAGGAGGAGGAGGAGGAGGAGGAGGAGGAGGAGGAGGAGGAGGAGGAAGAGGAGGCAGAAAAGGAAAAGGAAAAGAATTTAGAGTACCTCAGTCATAAGACTGGTGTAGGGAATTGGTGGTACAGCACTAGAAAAAGGTTCCTCTAGCCAGGCGCCGGTAGTTCACACCTGTAATCCTAGCTACTCAGGAGACTGAGATCTGAGGATCACAGTTCAAAACCAGCCCGGGCAGGGAAGTCCATGAGACTCTTATCTCCAATTAACTACCAGAAAAACGAAGTGGCGCTGTGGCTCAAGTGGTAGAAGATTCAACTTGAGCTGAAGAGCTCAGTGTTAGCACCCAGGCCCAGACTTCAAACCCCATTACCAACAATAAAACAAAAAAGAAAAGAAAGAGGTTCCTCCAAAGTTTTCAAAGACAATCTGTGTGATAATTAGGTCATTGTTGTGCTTCTAATCATCAATTCTCTAGAGCAAAATTTTAAGTATAAAAATATGGCTCAATTTTAAACTCTGAAACAATGGAGTTTCACTTTGTTCACAATTTATTAAACTTTACATATTCTTGGTAGTGAAGCAGAAAGTGCCTCCAAAGTTGCTACTTGGGTTGTGGCTGCCTGCAGTGGTTTCCCATTAAGCAGGAAAACAAAAGATCACCATTAGATTTGGTCAGATCACCAGTAACTTTAGAAAGAAGTTTATTCGTGGAATGGTGATGACAGAAGTCCACTTGTATAAGGGAACAGATGGTGGCAAATTTAAAAACAGCATCGGAGGCTCTGATGAATCTGATTATGGAAATCTGGTTAAGAAATGTCAAGCCCTCATTACCTCACCTCATTCCAAAAGCTTCCTAGCTGGCCTCCTGGACACTTGATTTCTTACTATGCCTCCCTCCCTGCTAATCACCTCAAGTCCATGTATAGTACAAGAGAAATCTCTCATGTCATTCCAAAACTTTCAGTGTCTCCTTTCTTCTAGCATACTAAATCTAAACTCATTTTCCAATGCTTTGGCTTTTACTAATCTTTTATTCTTCTCTAAATTCCTAGGACAACTATAATATGGTATTTAATATATTGCTTCCTATGCAAAATGACATCATATGTCTAAGTTTTCCACCTTTTCCCCTTCCAATTCCTCCCAACACACACACACACACACACACACACACACACACACACACACACACACACACACACACACACACACACACACACACACACACACACAGCATAGTGACCATGCTAGTATTCCTGCTGCTACTTAATATCATCAAGGATACAAATTATATGAAAAATAACAGCAATTCTATAAGGAATAGGGCTTTGTATGCTGGAATGCCCTTTCCTCCTTATTCTGAGTAGCTTCTGTTTTTCCTTCAAAATTCAAACCAAACAACTTCCCCTGCCACCCAAACCCTGATCAACCCCTTCCCTCTTTCCATCCTCTATCATCTGAGATCCTGCTCCTCTAGAAGGTATAAATACCAGTCACAGGATTTATATATATATATATTCTCTTTATCATGAGACTCTTAGCTCCTTAAAAGAAGGAAATTTCTTAACTAAAGTAAGAACTATCCAATGAAGATATAGGTACATTCCTCCCCAAATGAGTAGCACCTCTTTTAAGCCAAAACACTTGTTAGTAGGGAAAAAAAAAAAAAAAACTTTTTAAAAACTAAAAGGAGCAAGTAAAAGAAAAGAATCAATACCATAGGGAAGGATACTCAGAGAATCAAAGTCCTTTATAAGTTGGGGAAAAAAAACAAACTATGACTCAGAACAGACTGACAGGTAGCATTACACAAGAGTAGAAACAGTTCTACTAGAATAGCAAAGAAAAATAAGAAGATGAAAACAAAGATAAAAAGAATGGTACCTGTATGATGTTCTTAAATCTATGATGGGATCTATTTTACTTAAAAGGATCATCAGTATATAACAATTCAAAACTAAGTCATGAAAGTGAGGTGCTCTTTATGAAACACTTTATGAAACACTCTCCATAATACAATCCCATATATGCTTTTTTGCAACTTTATCTCATTGCTTTGCACTCCCTCAGCAACCTCCCTAATTCCCAAGAAGTAGAAAAGGCTTACTTGGAAAGTTTTCAAGTTCCAACCAGGAAGGGGAATAGCAGAGATTTCTAACTGAGTAGACACCAAAGAAAATAAAAGGAGTAAGACTAGTGAAGGTAATGACATTGTGACCCAAATATTACTAAATCCTCCCACTCCATTCTTGATACTTGGCACTTCATCTACAGACTTGGCAACATATGAAAAATTGAGCAACTGAGAACTCAAAAGAAATCTTTGTAATTACCACAGTAGTGATTTTTGTAAACTTCTGATCATATCCATCACTAGTAGTCAAATATATACTACCACTATTATAGCATCTCAGCACCCCAGACCACTAGAAATAGCTAGAGCAGTGACCTGTCATCTAGTATCTAGTCTTAACTTGGTTTACAGGGTTTTGAACTACAAGACACCATCCTGGAATCTGAGAAGCAATACCCAGAGAGCTTGGGTTTTCACTTAGCTATAGACAACAGATGAAACCCTAGGTTGCCTCCCTTGAGAATGGGGGACTGAAAATTTCAAGAAGCGTACATGTGGGTATTTAGATAGCTAAAGAAGCAGACTGAGGTAGAAACAAAAAAAAAAAATCTACCATAGAATGATTTTGTGTTTTGTTACCACATGATAATTATAACATATCTATTGCTCTTCTCTAGATTTACAGGTCTAGATTTATTTAATTTTGTTTTGGGAAAAAAGCTTGCAGTTGCCAGGACAAAGCCAGACCAAATGAGTTTGTGGGCCTTAAGCCCAAGGGCCAAAGGTTTCCCACTTCTGTACTGTGAGTGTAATCGTAGAAAACTAACATTCTGAACAAGGGAGGAAATAGACTCTTCTGAGGGTTTTTCTTACTTTTTTGGTACAATTCATGTTAAAGTTTATGTTAAAAGTTCACTCCACTCTGAACTTAAAAATAGGAATGGGTTAATCTAGAATCCTAAAGTCTAAGACAAGCAGACATATTAACAAATTAAAATGTGTTCACTGGAGCGCTTACTTTATACACACAATGAGGTAGTTGGTATTATTAAACAATGTCATCAGGTTCAGCAAGAATAGGATATATTGTGTATGCTGGACCTTTGAAATATTTCACTGCTAGGGATATAAAATGGAGTATAAAGTAAAATAAAGCTTTTCTTAAATGTTCTAAGCAAAGGCTTTTTAGTTTTACATCAGATTGACATGTAAGTGTACATATTCATAGTAAACCAGAGCTCCACTTCTGCATTTTTTTGGAGAGGGTAGTTTACTGGAGGTAAGGTTCTCATAGACTTTCCTGCTCAGGCTGACTTCAAACCACAATCCTCTGATCTCAGCCTCCTGAGCATGAGCCACAGTCACCCAGCTCATAGGTCATTTTGTTTAAAGTATGTGGGCTCAAGTGGTAGAGTACTTGTCTACCAAGCAGAAGGCTCTGAGTTCAAACCCCTGAACCACAAAAAGAAAACAAGGAAAGATTCTCCAAGAGCATGAGCACTAGATTAGAGACTTACATATGAATCCTAATTTCACTTCGGTTTCCATTCCCTTACCTTCTTCACTTACACATTATATTGTCCACTCCCACTCAAATATGTGCTTACAAATTCCCACCTGCCTACCCATTCTTATTCCCAGCAGTATGTCCTCTTTTCGATCAGCTCATAAGACTTCCTGTCAGGGACTAGCCAATTTGTAAATACATGGACAGTATATATAAATATATATACAGAAGTATATATGAGAGAAAAGCAAAGGAATATTTTTTGGGGGGGGAAGGGGGTCGGTCATGGGGCCTGAACTCTGGGCCTGGGCACTGTCCCTCAGCTCTTCAGCTCAAGGCTAGCGCTCTACCACTGAGCCACCTTCCCAGCCCATGAATGTTTATTAATAGATTTAAGTTTCTTACTGTCAGAGCTCTGGCTCTATTCCTATGTAGATGCTATGGCAATCTTCTAATTTGAGGAAGACTCTATAGAAAAGTAGACTAAAATTTAATGTGGTTTTAAATCCCTTCCCCCCAAAAAGAAAGTAAATTTCTTCCCTTCCTTATCGCAAATCAATACTGGTTTCCATTTAGAAAACCAATGACAGACAATATTTTCTACATGTAAATGTATGTGAGAATGGGAATTCTCTGCTTGAGATAAGCCATACGAAATATTACAGAAATGAAAAACATATATATGAATACTAAGTACCATGACTCTGATGCTATTACACTACTCAGTTTATGAATTAAGTAGTACATTTATAGATAAAGCCACCAAAAAAATTGAATCTTTAGTATTTCACACATGAAGCCAGGTACTGGTGGCTCATGCCTGTAATCCTAGCTACTCAGGAGACTGAGATATGAGGATCATGGTTCAAAGCCAGCCCGGGCAGCAAAATCCATGAGACTCTTATCTCCAATAAACCACCACAATACCAGAAGTGGCTCTGTGGCTCAAGTGGTAGAGCACTAGCCTTGAGCTGCCAAAAAAAAAAAAAAATTACACACAGGAATTATAGCAAAAAGTAAATTATAAAGTAACTCATGATATCTTTTATCACCCATTCTAGTTCTATATTTTATCAACAACAAAAAAAATGTTATTCAGCAAAAATGTTAAACATGTATTATTCCTAACCCAATGTCATATGCAGGCATAATTTAAACATGCTCGTAGAAAAGGATTTAAAATTTTAGTCAGTGACCTTAAGATATTATTTCATTAGCATATCCCACAACTAAAATATCATTTTTTTTTTTGGTAGGTTATGGGGCTTGAACTCTGGGCCAGGCGCTGTCCCTCAGCATTTCAGCCTAAGTCGAGTGCTCTACCATGTAAGCCACAACACCACTTCCAGTTTTCTGATGGTTAACTGAAGATAACAGTCTCATGGACTTTCTTGCCCAAGCTAGCTTTGAACCATGACCCTCAGATCTCAGCCTCCTGAGTAGCTAAGATTACAGACATGAGTCACCGATGCCCAGCCTAAAGTATCTTTTAAGAAAATCTAGTTACTAGAAGATCAAAGTCTACAAAACATCCTGATATAACCAATATTTAAATCAAATTTTATGAAAATAAAGTAAAATGACACCTCCCATCATACTAAGCAGAAATCATCTTTAAGTCAAATTAGTTCTAGAATAGTTTTGGGATCGAAAAATTTATAACAGTATTGTTGTTTTTTTAATTCCTTTCAGAGCTATCTAGTGTTTTTTGTTTATAGGAAAGTAGAAAATCAAATTATTTTTCTATCTCCATTATAGGATGAAAAATCCATTGATATAAAGAAATCCTGTAAGGGCATAAAGTTTTTCTACTTCAGAAGTTTTTCTACTGCAGAAGAATTTTTCACCTACTGAGAACTTAAGTACATAAAAACTAAAAAGGCAACTTCACTGTTCATTTTTCTCTTGTGGCATTCCACAAAGCCAGAATGAAGCCTAAGGACTCTTTGACTTCACATTCATGACTCTAGCCATTTTCTAACATCTCCCTCCCCCCCAACACACACACAAAAACACACACATATATCCCCCTTACTCCCACAGCAATAAAGTTCTGACCCACACATGAACCACCTCAGTGTTTCTCTAACATACAATAATCTCCTGCTTTGGCATTTTCTGGGTTCCTTCTGCCTATAATTCTTATCTCCACATTGTATCACTTCTTCAGTTTTCCATTCAAATGTCACCTTTTCAGTGAAGCTTTCCATGGCTACCCTATTTAAAATAGTATTTACACCTATATTTGTTATCCAATTTTAATTTCTTCTTAGCCCTATCACTATCACAAACAAGTAGTTTCACTAATTTTGTTAAGTGTTCCCCCCACCAAAATGTATACCCCATTATTATAAAATTTTTACCTGTTACATTAGAACAGTACCTGACAACATATTAGGTGATCAATGTGCTAAACAAATAAATGATACAGTTGATTACCAATAGCATAAGCAGCTAGTAGGTACTGCCAACAACACTTCCTACTCTAATCTGAAAGATTTCACTTAATAGATTAAGTTCAGGTTGTTTTTCAAATTGTGCTCTTGGAACCATAACAGTCCCTAAAGGCCAATCATTATAAAGAGAAATTGGAAATCCAAGAAATAAGAAAAATTCCATATTTATCTGTTTCATCCATTTGATTTCATGTAAGATTTGATTTCTCAAATTTCAGAAGTCTGAATGTAATAACTTAATTCTTACTTCTACATGTTCCTTTTTTATTGTAAATAATTCAGATATTACATTTACACATAATTCTTGCAGAACAAGTTAAAATTAATTACTTTAGTGTTACTTAATATTATGCTTCAAAATCAACCAATATCTATTCTTTTCTCATTGATAGATAGAAAGCTGATTACCTCTTTAGGAAAAGACACTGTGTAAAATTATGTTATTTAATATATAATATTATCACACCACTAAATTTACTTTCAATAAATGGAAATTAAGAGCAAAAATATCTTTCTACTACAATTAATTTACACTACTTCACAAAACCAATTCCAATGTATTTTTCACAGAAGGCTGACTTACTATACTTTATGGAGGGAGAGGCATAAAACTGACACTTATTGTATAATAAACTATTTAACTTCATCAACAGTACTCTATTCTGGACCTTGTAATGAAATTAACTGTAGAATAACTTGACTAGTCCAACATTTATTATTAACTTACATTAGTTATAGGGGGGAATCATTATCACTTTTCCACATATATACCCAATGTATTCCCAACAATATCGCCCCCTCTATCACCCTCTTCCTCTCTTCCCCCACTTCCCAAAACAGGTTTCCCTGTTCTGTTTTCATAGCTGCAAAAAATCTATTTCAACCATATTCAATCTCTTTCATTATCCTTATTAGCCCAATCCCCTCCTCATAAATAACCTCCCAGTCTATTTCTCTTTCCTCAGCATGACACTTTAAATATTAGTCCAATATTTTTTTTAAAAAAAGAAAGAAAAAAGGTCACTAACCTTAATGAAGTTACAGATGGACAAGCTTGTCCATACAAACCCATCTGGCCACAAAGAGAATCTAAAAAGTGAAGAAAAATTAGTAATTAGACACTCTGAAGTAAATTAAACTATAAATTACATTACAGTTTTTATTAAAATGCTTCTCTAAACACTCTTTAGCCACTTAACCTATTCTTCTCCAAAAAGGTAGCTTGGAAAGTTGTTAGAACTAACAAAAGACCTGAACATCAAGAATTTAGTCTCATTTTCTTCTCTCTCCAACAAGGATTCTAGAAGCCTGTGATATGGATTTACTTGCTCTGCTAACACAAACATACTCTCGAGTAGGCTGTCTTAGGGGCAGGTGGAAACAAGGGGCTGTTGACAGTCAACTCATTTGGCATTTAAAAGTCATATTCTACAATATCAGTTCTATCAGAAGCAAAGGGGAAATAAGAATATAGCTCAGTGTAAGAATTAGGAATAACAGCCAGACACTGGTAGCTCATGTCTGTAATCCCAGCTACCCAACAGACTGAGATCTGAAATCATGGTTCAAAGCCAGCCCTTTCAGTAAAGTCTATGAAAGTCATAGGCAACTGTTTACTAAAAAGACAAAAATAATGCTGTGGCACAAAGTCATAGAGCACTAACTAGCCTTGAGCACATATGTCCTCGGACAGTGCCCAGACCCTGAGTTCAAGCTCCAGGACCAGCACAAAAAATAAAAAATAGGGGCTGGGAAGGTGGCTCAATGGTAGAGCACTTGCCTTGCATGCATGAGGTCCTGGGTTCAATTCCTCAGCACTACATAAGCAAAAAGAAAAAAGCCAGAAGTGGCGCTGTGGCTCAAGTGGTATAGCGCTAACCTTGAGCTGAAGAGCTGAGGGACAGCACTCAGGCCCCACAACCGGACCAAAAAAAAAGGGAGCAGCCTGTCTACACTGTGGACTTGCTTGCCTGATTTAAAATAAATAAATAAATCAGGAATAAAAAGAAAATAAGACTAGCCTCAATTTGCATAAAGTGGAGAAAGTACAATTGAGTTAGGCAATCTATGCAGAGTAGCATAGATTAAGAATTCCAGAAAGAACAGAAATATTTTAAATTTTTCATTCTATTCCCATTGCCCTATTTTATCACTTGATACAAGTGATAGAAAGTTACTGCTTGCTTCTCCTCTGTTAAGAAAAGGAATTTCTACTGGGCACCAGTGGCTCACACCTGTAATCCTAGCTACTCAGGAGTCTGAGATCTGAATTCACAGTTCAAAGCCACCTGGGGCAGGAAGTCCATGAGAATCTTATCTCCAATTAACCACCAGAAAACCAGAAATGGTGCTGTGGCTTAAAGTAAGAGAGCACTTGCCTTGAGTAAAAAGGCTTAGGGAGAGCTCCAGACCCAATAATTTAAGCCCCATGACTGACCAAAAAAAAAAAAAAAAGAAGGAGAAGGAGAAGGAGAAGAAGACGACGACGACGACGACGATGATTTCTGCCTGCTATATTCTGTTCTATCCCTAAAACTTAACTATAGTTAGCAGTCATATTTTTTCAACAAATGAATAAACTGAGCTCTTCCAGAGTTAGAAAAAGAAGTCTTAAAAGATCTCTGAGGGGTTAGGAAGGTGGCTCAGTGTAGAGCACTTGCCTTGCATGCATGAGGCCCTGGGTTCGATTCCTCAGCACCACATAAACAGGAAAAAAAAAAAAAACCTGGAAGTGGCACTGTGGCTCAAGTGGTAGAGTGCTAGCCTTGAGCTGAAGAGCTAAGGGGCAGCACCCAGGCCCAGAATTCAGGCCCCACAACTGGACCCAAAAAATAAATTTAAATAAATAAATAAATAAAAAGATCTCTGAAAACACCAGATCTTACTTAATACATTCTGTATCCATTCAACTCTCTCCCTCCATGAAAGTTTAAGGCCAATCTTCAATAAAAGAACAAGCTAGATATCCAAAATATGTATAAGATTTCAACAGCTAAGGAGAAACATGACTATCTAAAGTACATTACTCACTATGACTCAAATCAAAATGAAATCAAATCAAAACCACAATGAGATACTACTTTATACCTACAAGAATGGGAATCATCAAAAAGAAAATAACAAGTGCTGCAAAGAAACAGAGCAACTGCCACACTCATGTCACTGATAGAAATGTAGACTAAAACAGCCTCTTTGGAAAAATTTAGCAATTTATCAAAAAGTTAAAGACAAAGTTACATTATGAACTACTCCAAGGATAAAATACCCCCAAAATGAAAATATGAAAAAACAGGGAAAGCTAGACAAAAATGTCATTCAAGCAGCCAAAAAGTAGCAACAATCCAAACCATCAACTGATACACGGATAAGTAAAATGTATTATTTCCATGCAACTACATATTTTGGAAATTAAAAAATTTTACATACTAAAACATGTACAACCCTTGAAAACATTATGCTAAGTAAAATAAACCAGGCACAAAAGGTTACACATTGGATGATTTCATGTATTTCAAATGACCACAATAAGTAAATTCCTATCAGCAGAAACTGTAGATGAGATAGCTGCATTAAATTAGATTAGTACTTTCTTAGGCTATCAGGGAGCGGGAATAAAAGGAGAAAAGGGATTTGACTGGTAGTTGTTAAAAACTTTCTTTTACAGAGAGGAGGAAAATGTTCTAAAATTAGATTATACAGATGGTTGCACAACCTTATGAATATACTAAAAAATAATGAATTTCATATTCTTAAACAGGCAAACTGAACAGAACATGAACAAGAGAGGAGAAAAGAATTCAGAATATCACACACAAATGTTTTCTGTCAAGTTCCTGCTTCTCTACAGTGCCACAAATCCACTTCCAAGTGCCAAACTTAGAACAGGAAGTGGAGAGTAAAAATAATGACTTCACCAGAAAGCAACTCTACTAATGGAAATTACTTTCAAATCAATAACTCCTTGAGCACATTCAGTAAAACTGACTTTCTGGTGATCGCCACTATTTCTAAAGCATACTAATTATGCATTCATTATGCCTAGTGAAGATGCAAGCTGCAACTTAAAAGATGCTTTAACTGAGCCCTGTAAATCTCCCAACTTTGTATCAGAGTCTTCTGATCTGAGCTAGTCCTCTTTGCAATCACCTGTTTGCAGAAGAAAAGAGAAGATTCAGTGATAACCATAAGGAAAGCAAACTGTCCTAAAACAAGCAATGTCTTCTTATTATCTTAAAGTAAACAGCCAAAGCTTCAGGAGACCACCTTGTTCCTGTTCTGTTCCAGTAATAAAGTGGTAACACTTTCCTGGAATTCCTCCTGGGACAAAGAGTAAGCTAATGGTCAACCAAGCCATACCTGTGACTTGCAACTGTTTAACTATACAATACCTTTCTCATATACATAGCTTCCCCCCAGCTCCTAATTCTCCCCTTAACCTGAAGATCTGTACTCTGAAGATGGCTAAAATGTACTGAAGTGCTGTCTTCTCATGGCTGCCATGTAACAAATCTCCTTTCTCTGCCCTTCACCCATGCCTCTTTATTTGGCATATGAGGGCAATTGGCCAGACCTAACCTGGGACTCCTGGACTTTGGGTTTGGGGGTCTAAAAACACAGCTTGAGATACATGTATGCCCAGAAAAAAAAAAAAAAAAAAGATTCAAGACAACTAAAAAGATCCTAAAAGAAATCACTCTACTATCAAAAATCAACTACTTAGTCAAACAGGACCAGGAAAAGTCAAACAGAAGATGGGAAAGAAGCAGTTAGTCAACTCTTAACACCAAGAGGAGAAAGTGATAAAACTCAACTAACTCCTTTGGTTTGGAACTAGTCTCAATAAAACAGGTAAGATACATGGGGGAGGAGAGGTCCTGGCCAAACATTGCAGAACTATAACTTCTTCCAAACCCTAAATTTGCTTTCTGAAATTTATGTAAACAGATCACAGGCCCCTCTCTTCAAATCATAACCCAAGCAAGTAACACAAGATTCTATTTCTGGGTCTGTCATGTACTCACTGGATAATTCTGAAACTTCAGTCTCTCTACTTTGCTCAATAACTAAACCACAATATTCATACTTAAAATTAAATCATGTGGTCTAATAAAAAGCCATTTTCCAATTTATAGATTTTTGTGGAAAATTTGACATAATATGAAAATAAATCATACTGTATGTCACCTTTATTGAATATGCATTAGATATTAAAAATCCATCAAGATTGTCCAATCTAAAAATGCTGAACTCTTCCATATAAAACAATTTTTAAAGGTATTCATTCACTAAACAAACATATATAATATCAGCTTTCAAAGGGCTGAAGGGTTTTAAGGCTTTAAATCTGAGCTCAGTTATATTTAGAAAACCAAGATGTCACTTCACTGGATCTTGTATATTTATCTTGGGCATTTGATTCATGTGCGTTGCCTGTATAATTCAAAGCAAGAGATATATAATAACCCTGAAAAATAAGCTGAATCTATTAGAACTTACTGGATGTCAGAGGATTAACAGATCATACACTATAAGTGAAAAAAAAATCAGAAGTTACTAGAGTTAATAAAACTATCTACCTGCACACCTAAATCAAATCTAAAAAACACTGCTTACAGAGCGCTAGCCCTGAGCTTGAGAGCTGAGGGACAGTGCCCAGGCCCAGAGTTTAGGCCCCACAACTGGACCTCGCCAAAAAAAAAATAACCTAAATTGAAACGGTTTGGAGGTCCTGAGCTCAATCTCCAACACCAACCAAAAAATAAAAAATAAAAATAAATAAAAAAAAAAACACTGCATACTTCATAAAGATTTCTATCTCATTCCTAGAAATCCTCATGTAGGAACCTAGGATGAAACAGGAAATCTAGTCAGCAAAAGCTATCATACATGATTTTGATACACAGGTTAATTCAGAAAATAGTGGTCTAGGACAAGGACTACAGAAAGCATTTATAGCCTTACATCATATTTAAACACAACCAAAAAGTACTAGAGATTGCCAGTTGTGATGGGGAACTGGTAACATTCAAATCATCTGTTATCCTTGATTCAGACCACTGAGTAGACAATTTTTAAGGAGTAGGAAGAAACCTAGATCTGGATTATTTCCTTTTAAAAGCAGAAGCTCTGGATGACTCAGGGAGGGTAGTAAGAACATGTCTGCTATATCAAGCAGGACACTGCAAATGTACTTTGTAAGTTTACATTATCACATAAAAGACATGATTTCTGCTCTCATGATGTTTATAATTTTGTTGAAGAAAAAAATGCCACATGACAATATAAACCTGAGTTTAGTTCCACTTGAGAAGGATAATAATAAGAGCTAGTAGAAGCATTAAGTGAAAGGCTAACAATAATTTGGACTGTTCAAGAGAGAATTTAATTGTTTGATTAGTACATGATTAAAAGTAATATTAAGAGGATTCCAGTGGCAGCACTTTCCAGGAAAAAACTGGAAGGCTACTATAATCAAGACATGGCCCATTGGCGAACAAACTATCCATTTTGCATTTTTTTCAGTATGCATCTATTCCTACCACCAGAGCACAGATTCCTATATTGGTCCTAGTGGACCCATACATGTCAAGTTAACTTTTATATCTCTCACACTGTCTAGCACGTTGTATACATACTATTCCAAAATGTTTGCAGAACTGATATAAAGGAAGAAAAAAATCTGATTTACATTTCAAAAGGAACAGTAACAGAATTTGGTACAGATAAGAGACATAGGGACCAAAGGAGATGGAAGAGTCAAATTATGCCTAAAAGGAAGAGGGGAGCTGTGTTTAGGGCAGAAGAGATTTGAGAAACAACTAAATAAAATGTAGGGACCTTGCTGGCTCTTAATTCAGTATTAAAAACCTATTGTAAGCAAACATTTTTAGACAATCAGAAATTTGAGTATGAACTGGCTATCAGATGACATCAAAGATACATTCTCAGTTTTGGTAAAATAAAATGATGGTAAGTGGTTATGTAAGAAAATATTTTTATCTTTTAGAGATGCATACTGATGTACAGGTATTAAATACATCTACACTTTTAAAGCACTTTAGCATTTAAAAAGGAAAAAGATATTTAAGGCATATGTGGACAAGATCTTTATTGTTGAACCTCAATGTAAGTAAATATCCATTATATTTTACATACTGTTGAATATACTCTTTGGGGTCATTTGCTCAACTTTATCACTGTATGATTAATTCTTTTTCTTTTCCTTCTTCAATTTCAGGAAGCTAAGAATGACAGTACTTCTCAGAAAAGTTTATACTCATCAGAAGAAAATGGGCATGAATGCCCATAATGTTAGCTCTACTGGTAGGAAATCTCTCTGAATCTACTCAAAGAACTTTTTATAAATTAATATTAAGAACTGAGTATGAGCCAAGGTAGTGACTCAGCTGCTAAAAAGAAACAAAATAAAATCTTAGGCTTCATTAGAAGGATAGTATTCAGATCAAGGATGGTTAAGAGTACCATGTACTCTTCATTGGTAGTTAACACTGGAGTACTGTGCTGTGATTTTTAAGCAGGATATGCTAAGAACACTTACAAGCTAGAATGCTTGCAGGAAGGGATATACCCTATCAAAGAGTGCAGAAATCAAATATTAAGTGTAGAATGATTGAAGAACTGGATGTGTTTAGCTTGAAGAAAACATTTTCCAGCCCTCTATCTCACTTTTACCATACAGACCTGGCTTATTATTTTCCAGGGGGTTTTAAGAGCTAGTGGCCAATCAAAAAAGTGGCATAAACACTCTATTTCTCTACATGATGTAAAAGAGTTAAACATCTTAAACTTTGTAAATGTATAATAAAAGTACTTTCAGAATTTTCCCAGATTTGACAATTCATTGACTCATTCACAAGTATTTACTGAGCCCAATTATTTACCAAACATTCCTATAGATCCTGAGGATACAACAATGAACATTTTTAATATCCCAGTTTGGGAATCAACCAGTCACTATTTTAGGTTGCATTATGCCTTGTCTCTTAAGTCTTTGATTATGATTAACCCAGCAACCCTCATCTCAAATCTTAATTCAAATACTATCTCATCCATGAAGCTTTCTTGATCAATTACGAACAAAAAATACACTCTTTTTCTCAGCAAACCTACACTCATTTCTTGTGAACAGCCTATGCCTCTTAATGACCTTTAGACCTCAATATCCACAACAATGTCTTGTATGCACAAGAATCCAAAAATGCTAAAAGAATAATCACTGTCAAATACTTGACACGCTAACTGTGAAAGAAGGCAGACTAGCTCTCTATTATTCCATGGGGAAAACAGCAAATTTTGCCTCACTTAGAGTCAACAACAAAAGGGCTGCTTTTCAATTACTAACTAGTGACTACAGGTGAAAAAGTAGTCAAATGACTAAACAAGTGTTTTAGTGGGATACAAGAGCCTGAGTGGTAACTTTTAAGATTCTGGGAACTATTGTGTATCTCATTAGACTAAACAAGCTATTTTTAGCAATTTTGAAATCCTTGAAATTAAGATAAAACATGAAATTTCCTTTTACTAACATAATGAATATATAGCAATGCCAACAATGGGTCCCACTAAGTGCTAAGGACAAGCACACACTGCAAAATATTTCTCAAATGCCTGCTTACAGTATCTAGTGACATTGTAGCCATCTTAGTTTATGCAAGCTAGTCTCACAAAGGTGAAATCAACACATTTCTCAGAATATGCCCCCTTTATTAAGCAAAGCAAAAGGCGAGGGTCCTTTCTATCTTTTTTTTTGGGGGGGGGGGTCTGGTCATGGGGCCTGAACTCTGGGCCTGGGCGCTGTCCCTCAGCTCTTCAGCTCAAGGCTAGCGCTCTACCACTTGAGCCACAGCACCACCTCCAGCTTTTTTCTTTTTGCTTATGTGGTGCTGAGGAATCGAACCCAGGGCCTCATGCATGCAAGGCAAGTGCTCTACCACTGAGCCACCTTCCCAGCCCTTTTCCATCTTGTAAAAGAGTCAATATAAAGTTTCTTTTCTGTTTTCATTTTGTTTGTGAAATAGGGTCTTATTGCATAGCTCAGGCTGGCCTGGGATCAGACATCCTACTTCCTCCACTCGACCAGGTAAGGTTTCTTGGTCATTCTCCCAAAGCAAACCTGATATAAAATTAGGTAAAATGGCACATGACTGTAAGCTCAGCACACAGGAGGCTAAGGCAAGAGGACTGAGTTCCAAGCCAGTTAGGAGTACCCAGTGAGACCCTATCTCTATAAAAAAGAAAGAAAGAAAGAAAAAAGAAATGCTGCTTAAATGAAGGCATTCTTTATCAGGGTAGAGAACCTTTTTACTGCCAAAGGCCATTTAGGTATTTATAACACTTGAGGGCCTGGATTTATTGAATTTTGCTTTGAAAAAAGCTCCTAGACTTATTAAATTTTGAGTCCCACCTGCAGATGCCTTGTCAGACCTAAACCAAATGATTTCATGAGCCTTATATGCCCTGCGGGCCAGCCATTTCCCACTCATGCTCAGCTCAATGATTCCCAATATTTTGCAATCAAAGAACTAACCATGAAACCGTAAGCTGCTTTTAAAACCATCTATTCACACCCCTAAATGCATTACATTCTTCAAACAAGCAAGCTAGTCATTCTCTCTAAAACTAGTCATTCTGGTTAAAAACTAGTAAATAGAAATCATAGGATATATATGGCTACCAACGCAAGGATATCTCTGGGATGTTTCTCTCATACTAAAAGATAATCTTAGCTAGCAGAGACCTGCCTTTTATTTGTGTCCCAGTATTTTAGTACAGTGCTCTGAACATAACAGAGAGCAAATAAATAAGCAAACAAGTGAGAGAAATGAGTGAATCCAACATTCCTGAATTTAAAACAATACCTTAGAATCCTGCCAGAGAATGGAAGCTGTTAAGTTCATCCTTAAGTCTAATTTTCATTATAAACTAGAATGACATGTTTAGGTTATTTGTGGGCAATTAATTACTATAAGGAAATCTAAGGTCTTGTTTGCGCCTGAGGGACTAAAAGTAATTTCTTGAAATGAGAAAATCCTAATACAAAGAAACTTAAATCATTTAAAACATTCACAACTTGACCCATAAGGTTATAATCAAAAAACTTATCAAACTCATTCATCTACAAAACTGCTCAAAAAACAAAACACTTTTGACAGTACCAAGTGACTGTTTAAACTGCTCTTTAAAGGTCCTAAGATTCATTTTTCTAAACTATCATTTTAAATTTTAAAAATCCTGTTTTCTTTTCCTGACTATAAACAAAGAATTATGCCCACTTTAGAGACAGGTTCAAGGAAAAAGAACTTAAAATTGCCCATTGTTATACTTTTTCCCCAGTCTTTTTTCCCATTCAAGTAAATTTCCTAATATACTGTCAATCTTCCTACATATCAGGCAAAAGACAATAGGTCCCATACTGTAACAGTATTCCTGACATCTATACTAGAACCATGTTCCAAGTATAATTTCTCAAAGTAGAAATTTCATTATCATATACTTGTATAAAATAAGACTAAACCTGCTATTTAGCAATTTTTTTTAATTCCATTCTGATTCCTTCCCCTTCTTACCTCTAAGTTTGATACAAAGAATGTAAGTTCAAGTAAAAATGTTTCCAATGACAAGAAATGGACCTAAATGTAACTAAAGTTGTCCCCACTAGTCTTATGACTCTTAAGTTTGATATTATCATAAGATACACTCTGCTCTAAGTAGTCTTGGTTTTTTTTGAGATCCTATAGCTTTTTATTTTTCACCTCAGAAATCTAAAGTCTGTTCTTAATTAAGATCTTGTCAATTTTCTACTTTAAAAAAAAATAGAAAAATCTTGAATGCCTAGGTTCTAGTATCTGCTCTACTACTAAACAATTGTGGGATACTAAGAAGTTTTTGCTTGTAACTCATTTTCCACATTTGTCCATAAAATATTACACTTGCTCTACCTGTATCAACAGACCAGAGAAAGTACTTTTGAAACAGTAAAATGTAAGGTAAAAATATTTTAGAAGCATATATCCTCATAGTGTAGATGGCCAACTATTCAATGAAATCCATGACACACTACAATTTGAATAAAAAATATGCCAACATAAGCAGTTTCAGGAGGATCCTAACAATTCTCCTAAGCGTATGTTCTAACAACAGTTCTTACTGCACTCTGTGCATGCTTTCCTTTGATTACAAAAGTAGCATTTCTAACCGTGATTGGTATCCAGTATGTTGTAAGACAAAAATTATCCATTTACTTTACATGTCTACCCTGTGTAACATATCAAAGATCCATAGGCATAACACCTAGTGTATGATAGTCTGCTTCTCTTTCACACAGAAGGGCCATTCTACTTGTAACTGCTGTGACATAATTAACCAAAGTTCTACAGTTAAGCCACAGAAACTTTTAACGCTTGGTTGCTATTGTTATCTGTGGCACTGGGACTGACCCCCAGGCCTTGTGCTTGCTATAAAAGTGCTCTACAACTTAAGCTAAGTCCTTAGTGATGGTTTTTTGGTTTTTTTGCTAATCCTGGGGCTGGAATTTAGGGCTTGCTCAAGATTAGTGCTCTACCATGTGAGCCATAGCTCCACTTCCAGTTTGGGGGGTAGTTTATTGGAGATAAGTGTCTCATGGACTTTACTTCCTTGACTGGCTTTGAACTGTGATCATCAGATCTCAGCCTCCTAAGTAGCTAGGCTCCACCAACACCCAGCCATTTGTTATTTTGTTTTTGAGGAATCATCTCACCAGCTCTCAGCTGGCTTCAAACTTGTGATCATTCTGTCTCTGCTTCCTATATAGCTGTGATTAAAGACATGTGCCATCATACCCAGCTTTTAGTTATTTTTAATAATTTACCAAGCACTCATCAGCCAATATCTAGGATCTCAACAAATAACCTATTACTACCCTATTTCACCCTCCCTGCACACCCATCTCTCTACAAGCAAAAGATTTTCAAAGTGTTATACTAGTTGAGTTCTACTAGTCTTACTCATAACCCATTTCTCTCACAAATCTCACAGCAATTATTATAAATTAGTCCTATTAATGGTTTAATGTGAAGTTGTCTCTAACTTAGGAAAATGTCATTTCTAATTTTTGAGGTCTTAAACAAAATTACACTGGCATCGAACTCTTCCAAATAATCAGAAGAACAATCTGTTTTCCTTGATTGCACAATCATCTGAGTAGGACTCTGTCTAGCAGAATTCAGTTAGAGCTTTCAGCTTTGTATTCCAGGTGAAAAGTTTAGCTGAAAGTTGATTGAAAGTCGTCTTCACACATAGGATCATCATAGTATAGATGGCCAACTTTTCAATGGAATCCATGACACTCTCTGATTTGAAGATAATAAAAAATAAGCCAACATAAGCAGTTTCAGGAGGATCCTAACAATTCTCTTAAGCTTATGTTCTAGTGCACTCCGTAAGTCTGAGCTGATCATAGATGACTTGAACACTGACAGTGGGAAATAAGTCAAACAGTGCACTATTAATGTAGGTCCAAAATCACTTTAGATTTACAATAGGATTGTGTCTGAGTACAGGATTTAAAAGTCCGGGCCTTCTACCACTTGAGCCACATCTCCAGTTCTAGATTTACAGAAGAATCTTATAGCAACCAAAGTGGTCTAGAAACTAGGTTTATTAATGGTGTCAAAGTAAGAGTTCTTATATAGGTCTTAATTATCCTATACTTCACATCCATTTTATCAGTCAATATGCACATAAAATAGAGTATCCATCAAAGATACCGAAGACAAAAGGTTACTTAAAATACATAAAATGCCATTGTTATAAATATAATACAACATCTGGTTCCATGTAAAAAGCTATTTCCATATCACAACAGATGGCCCACAGTAATAATGCTTTGCTGATCTGGTTATAACAAATTCTATTAAATCAAAAATCCTGTACAGCAGATGTCTTTCCCAATTTCAATGTAAGTCAATCTCTTTAACCAAACACTGTACTTTCATTCTTATTTGTACACTACAATCCAGTTATGTCAATTCAGGTGGTCTACACTTTTTGGACAGTTATTACAAAATGCCACTGTAATGTTTTCTGAGTTTTGGGGCAGAGGGGGGGAAAACAATATCTTCCTCTAGGACAGAAAAGCTAAATGTTTAGAAAGGAAAAGAAAACTTTACATTAAAGACAGAAAAGGCAACAGTAAGTTTTAGCTTTCTCAATTGGAGAAGCAGTTAAACAGCAAAGTAAATGACATTGTATCTATATTTCTTTTTAAATATAGACCTAGCACTAGTATAAATATTGTTTGGACATTAAAGTTCACTTTTTTTTTGTGGGTCCCTGCTAATAGCCACTCATCGCAGAATTACATTATTTTCCCTGCACTCTCTCACTGTTGGCTTTGTCATTTGGATTTTCACACAGGTGCAATTCAGAAAGCTTAGTCTGAGAAAGCTAATTCATAACCAGTAAACAGAACAATACAGTGATTAAGAACTACAGAGTACAGCCATCCTATATATTCAGGAGGTTGAGATCTGAGGATCAAGATTCAAACAAACTCAGTTAGGAAAGTCTGAGACTCTTATCTCCAATTAACCTCCAAAAAGCCAGAAGTGGATCTCTTGTTCAAGTGGTAGAACACCAGCCTTCAATGAAAAAGCTAAGGGGCACTACCCAGGCCTTGAGATCAAGCCCCAGCAGTACTTATGCACGCGCACACACGTGTACACACACACACACACACAAACACAAGGAACTACTAAGTTCTGAAAATAGAGTACAGAGGTTCAAATCCTGGCTCTTTCCATTCTGAGCTATGTACCCTAGGGCAAGATACATAAGCTATCTGTGCCCATTTCGTCATCTGTAAAACAATGTGAATTTTTTTAAAATCTAGTTATAAGGGATTGTTGTGAGGCTTATATAATAAATGTATTTAGAACACCTTTATGTTAATAGTAAGGTCTCAAAATTGTGAGCTATTAACACTATCACATATCATCATCAGATAAAAACTCTGAAAAGGCAAAAATATAAATTTGCCTAAGAAAAGCAAACAAGCAACAAAAGTCTAAGAGTCTTTAAGTCCCAAAGATAAGTCATTAAAATGCACTGTGGCTCATGCCTGTAATCCTAGCTACTCAGGAGGCTGAGATCTAAGGACTGCAGTTCAAAGCCAGCCAGGGCAGCAAAGTCTATGAGACTCTTATCTCCAATTAACCACCAGAAAACTGCAAACGGTGCTGTGGCTCAAGTGGCAGAGTGCTAGCCTTGAACTGAAGAGCTAAGGGACACAACACCCAGGCCCAGGGTTCAAGTCCCACAACCAACCAAAAATAAAAATAAAAAAATTACTGGGCTGGCAATCAAGCATATTATGAACCTGGGCTCAACATAAGGGGGAAAAAGAATAATAAAATAAAATTTTGTGATTCCTCAAGTAGACTTTCCAGTCCCTTAAGTCTCCAGGAATTTTTATGAGGACCTTTTAGTTGCACTGAGTAGCAGAAATGGAACAGACATGAACTAAAATTTAGTTGTTCCATCACTGACGAAGGTGTGCAATTGCAGTTAAGTCATCTAACCTGAACTTCAGATTGTTCATCTCAAAGAAAAACTCTGTATTACAGGGTTAATGTGAGATCAGATGAGATAGATGAAAACTTACATAAACCAATAAGCTCTATATGAATATTCAAGAACCAACTATATCTTACTCATCTTTATATTCCTAATGCTTTGTAGAGCATAGCAGAGGTTAAAATCTAAAAAAAAAAGCCGTAAGAGGTTTGGTATAGTGAAGACTAAAAGGAAGGATTTAAATGAGTAAGACACGCAAGTGTCCATCAACTGATGAATAAAATGAATAAAATGTAGTATATCCACTCAGTGGATACTTGGCTATAAAAAGAACTAAACTATTGACACATACTAAAACATGAATGACCCTTGAAACACACAGAAACAAATTACTTTCTGATATAAAACAATAAGATCTCATTTATGAAGAATCAGCATATTTATAGTTAGTTGATAAGTATATAAGTGATTGCCAGAGACTGGGGGATGGCAGGAGGGTGGGGAATGGCTGCTAATGGGTACAGAGTTTCTTTTTTAAATAACATTCTAAAAATTATTGGGGTCATGGCTGCACAACTCTGTGAATATACTAAAAGCCATTGAAATGTATGTTTAAAATGAGTAATATTTATAGTACCTGAATTGTATCTCAATAAAGTGTTTTTTATTAGAAGAAAAGTTTAAGGAAAAGCTGTAAATGTGTAAAATAATCAGCATTTTTGAAGGGAAAAAAAATCTGGTATTTCAGTAGCTCCTATATAAATAAGAATGATCCTGGGAGAAGCATTAGAAAAAAAATTTTAACTACTAAAATACATCAGACAATATTTCACATGTCCTGTGTAAAAAAATGTAACATAGCTATCTTTCTTTTCAAAATTCTTAATTATAAATTACCTCCTGGCCTAACTCAATAGTCATTCCATTGCAGTTATGCCTGTGAACTTCTAAACTTCTGAACTTCTAAACTGCATTTGATACGCTCTACCTTGTATAATCTTGCTGTCCTTGGCTTTGATGGCACAGATGTACTTCGTAGTTCATTCATCTCAAAAATTCCAATCCTTAAAGCTATTTCCCCACTATACTACTTTCCCATCAACATGTATCTACTCTCATGCTTTACACCACCATCCATAGCCCTATCACTGGAAAATCTACATTTCTTTTGATTATTCATTGTATTATAATAAAATACATTAGGTTGCCCAAAGTTCTTATATGATTATAATATGGTGATTTAGTAAATGAAATATATGTAAAGTTCTAAGAACAAAGCCTGCCATACAGTAACTATTCAATAAACATTAGCTTTTCACAAGCACTATCTTAAGTCAGACCATCTTATTCCTAAGTTTCTCTAAGAACATTCTAGTCAGTCTCATCAGCTGACACAAAAACTTATCTCAGGAATAACATGAATCATCTTACTCTTTAGAACCTACCATGATACTCTACCAAACAAAACCCTCTATCCTTGAAAAATCATCTTGATAGTCCTAAATTCACTACTTTAACTAACACAAGTCTTTGACAGTCCAACTACTTGGGATCTTTTTGTAACCTGCCATTTTTCTGCCTATGTACATGACCCTTCAGTCTCCTAGAATATTACTTGTACACTTTTGGAAAATTCTGTTTTCCACATGTCACTTAAATTTTGACCTTGGTTGCAGTGATTTCCCAAATGGAAGTCTGATGTAGTTTGGTGAGTATAAATGATGTATATGCTATTTCTCCAACAAAAGAAACGACCGTACCTCACTAAACACAAGTTGAAGCCTTCAAAAACCTGTATTTATTCCTTGTATCTTCACACTTTGGCGGCACATTACTTTGCAGAAGTACACAAATGTGGACTGACATACTAATATGCCTCCAAATGTATCTGTACAACCTTCTCTATTTCCAACGGCCCCACCCACACTTAGCATACTGAAAGCAGGTAGACTCTATATTTAAATATTTTATTCTACATTTAAGAGTATCAAACAATTGTATCAGATAAAAGGAAAAATTAGTATCAAAAATGCATTTGAAAAGATTGAACAATGTGATAAACAAGGGAGAATGCAGACCATTTTGGCATCTAAAGATGACTTCAAAACAGTAATATTTATTTTGCCCAAACTAATGAACTAAAAAGACCCAAAATAAATATGTCCCGGCCTCATCCAAAAATAATAATAACACCTAATTAAAGCCTGAAAAACTTCCCAGTAAAAAACTTCTTCAGCAGCCCAAACCAAAAACAAGATTCACCAACTCCAACACAAAACAACAGAAAAGATAAACCCTCAGATTTACCTAAAAAACAAAAGAAAACTAAATTACATCTATATAGTCCACCTCATCAGAAAAAAGAAAGAGTGCCTGCTTTCCATATTCATCAAGTTCTAGCAAGAATCAAAGGTTTGTCTCATTGCTACTGTAGTCTGTTCCCTTTTAAAGAGTCTCAAAAGGGCAAAGCACAGGAAGATAGAAACCTTATCCTGGAAGAAACATTAAAAAAAAAAAAAAAACTACCCAAAACACATTTCAAAATCACTGTTGATTGGTTCCAGTGGCTCAAGCCTGAAATCTTGGCTACTCAGGAGACTGAGATCTCAGGATCATGGTTCAAAGCCAGTTCCTCCCCCAGCCAGGAAAGTCCATTAAATTCCAATTAACCACCAAAAAGCCAGAAGTGGAGCTGTGGTTCAAGTGATAGCGCATAGCCTTGAACAAAAAAGCTCAGGAACAGTGTCCAGGCCCTAATTCAGGACTGGTGCACACACATAAACACATAAACACATAAACACATAAACACACACACACACACACACACACACACACACACACACACACACACACACACACACACACACACACACACACACACACACACACACACACACACTCAAGAGACAGAGAGTGAAATACTAGCCAATGTGGAAAAAGAGAAAGCAAAGTAAGTCTTCAGAGAATGAACTAGGTGGAATTATCCACCCAGGGCTCTGCAAGAAAAGAGGTAAGGATGAACATTCCCATATGACACACATGCTTCTTCACTACAGAACAAAGTAGAAGGGGAAAAAAAGACAAGTGTAGAGCTGGGAAGGTGGCTCAGTGGTAGAGTGCTTGCAACGTATGCAGGAGGCCCTGGGTTCAATTCCTCAGCACCACATAAACAGAACAAGCCGGAAGTGGCACTGTGGTTCAAATGGTAGAGCACTAGCCTTGAGCTGAAGAGCTGAGGGACAGAGCCCAGGCCCAAAGTTCAAGCACCATGACCGACAATAAAATGAAAAAAAAGACTTGTTAGTAAAGACATAAAAGATGCCCCCTAGTCCCTAATTCCGTTTCTCTTCATGCAAGAATCCAGCTAAACTTGCACAGCACCAACACAAAATAGAAAAATCTATGCCAACATGTACACAAAAAGTACAGAGAACAAAATGAGAAACTACACATCTCAATTGGCAAGTGCCTGCCTAATTCTCCTGGGGGAGGTTAAGCAGTAGTGACATGAACGAGAAAAAGCTGCTGGAAGAAAAGATGTTAAGGAAACTAAGCCCAGCCAGGAAATGTCCCCTTACTGGTCTCAAATTCAGAGTACAACTCTTGATTGGCCCATCTCACCTACGGTGGGCCTCGACAAAACACACTGACCTGACCTTAATACCTTCCACGGCACCCGGACGAAATCACAGAGGAAAAACCATCCGGCTAACCTCCCTCTCCACCAGCTGCAAAGAATGGAAGGGGGGGTGGGGGGGGGAGACGGGACACCCTACCACGTGGGCAGGATGCAACACACAGGACAGCAACACGTCCGCATGGAACGGCTGCCTTTGCCCTAATGCCAGCAAAGGACACGGTGACAGGATGGGCGGGAACGCGGGCACCTAGAGCGGACCTCCTGGCCCCCGAAGGGCACCCGCGAGGCGGGCCAGGGACTGTCTGCCTTTCGAGAGGGAAAGCGCCCTCGGCTTGAAGGGAAGAAGCCACATCGCGCCGGGCTCGGGACGAACCCAGGCTAGGGCGCAGGTCAAGGAGGGAAAGGGGAGGTCGCGGTCCTCAGACGCGGCGCCCCCTGGGATCCACGTCCGGTTCCCCGCGGGCCCCGCCGGGGGGAGGGGCGGGAGCGTGGAGCCGCCGCTCCGCGGCTGAGGGGCAGCAGCAGCTGAGGAGAAGCGCCGCGGGGGAGGGAGGGACGGAGGGACCCGGCCCTCGCGGCCCGCCAGGCCCCGGCACGGGCTCGGGCCCCCAGCCCCGCCCGCCACCCGCCGCCTGCCGCCCACCACACGGCGGGCCCGCCCGCGCCCCCGAGAAGCGAGAGGGCGTCTCGAGGAGGGCAGTCCCTGCCTCGATCCTGGGAGATGCCCCAGCCCCGCCTCCTCGCCCGCCGCCCCGGCCCGGCCGCCCCGGTGGTGGGCGCTCACCTCAGGCTGCGCAGGCCGGGACGGCCCCGGCCGAGCCCCCGGCCGCTGCGTGCGTCTCCGCCCCCCGGGAAAGGTCCCAACAGCGTCTGATGCGAGCGGCCAAGGCCCCGAGCAGCGCCGAGAGCGGCAGCGGGAGCAGCCAACATCCGGGGCCGCGCACCCGGAACTACTTCCCGACCCGCTCTCCACGCCCGCCCCCCTTTTCCCCGACTCCGTCCCTGTCTCCCCCGCCTCCCGCGACGTCGCTGCGCCACCGGCCGGGCGTCGACGGCGTCACGGCCGCGTCGACGTGCGCGGGAGGAATCCCTCCGCGGGGACAAGTAGTGCCCCGGGACTTGCGCTTCTGGGGCTAAACGACCACGGAGTGGTTGTGAGCGTTCCCAGTCCGGTACCTGCAACTGAGATTGACGTCTGAGGCGTGAAGGCGGCGAGAGCGGCCCCGCACTTAAGGATGACAGGTCGGCCGCCAAAGATTCCAGAAGCCCGGTGGTGTGCAAGAATGCCTCCCCGTGACCTTCCCCTCCCTACCCCCACACACACCTTTTTGCAGGCTCCTAAGCGGCTCCAAGAACCCAGACCCCCTTCTCTGACCTGGTACCCCGCAGAGTCCTCAGGCCCTAACAAGGAGGCCTTGAATCTTTCTCCTGGCTCTTCAGCACTTCATGAGGCCAGGATTCCAGGCCCGTCTTTGCCAAGGGCTTTCCCCGGCCTAGTCATACTTTCCTTCTACTTTTGGAATTCTAAGGGCCCTTCTGATCTCAAGTTCGCCATCTGGGTCATGGTTCTGCTGTCAACAGGTGTAGCATTTAGAATGCTAGCCGGGACACCTCGTGGACTTTGGAATTTTCTTCTACGTCAGTCTTCACTGATTCTTCCTCTAAACTATTAGCACTGATAAGCTGCCCTGTAATTTCGCACTTAGTTACATTGCAAGCTATTATTTGCTGTTGGCTTCATTTATGTTAGTCACATAACTCCTTTGCAGCACCAAGAACACTTTTAAACTGGCAGTAGGTGTTCAGTATTTGGGTTTTAGAGTGTTTATTAGATGAATGTTAGGCCAATTGGATGAGTGGATAAGGAGGCCCTGTGTGAATTGGCCATGAAAGGTTTTTTTTTTTTTTAACCTCAAAGGGCATAAAGCATTCTATTTCTTCAACAAACATTGGACACTTGCTGTTTGCCAAGAATTTCCAGGCACTCAAACTACCCACGTACTCCTTTTCTATATAATACTTGAGTGAGATTCTGAAGATTCATTCACTCATTCTTCTAGCAAATACTTGTCAATCACTATTAAACTTGCCAGACATTACCTTAGAACTTGATATATCAGTGAACAGGAGGGAGAGAAAGGTAGGGATAATAAATATTCAAACCTCTTGGAGCTTTCATTCTAGATTGGGAGACAGGTTATAAGCATAGAAAAAGAATTGTGAGCCAGAAGCTGATAACTGTCGACTGGAATCCTAGCTATACTCAGTAGGCTGAGATCTGAGGATTGACATCCAAAGCCGTCCTGGGCAGAAAAGTCTGCAACATTCCCTCTCCAATTAACCAGCAAAAATCATGGACTGAAGGTGTGGCTCAAGTGGTAGAGCATCAGTCATGAATGAAAAGTCCAGAAATAGCTAGAGACTCTGAGTTCAAGCCCTATACCACCTCTCACACACTTGTAGTATGTTAAAAGTTTTGAGAGCTATAGGAGAAAGGAAAGGGCTATCAAGAACAATGGAAGAGGCACTTTGAATATAAATAAACACCATTCAAATATTTAATTAAATATTTGAATACAGTGAAGGGAGGTGCCAGTCAGTTGTGGCAAAAGTGGTCCTGAAGTTATTGGAAATAGTGAGAAAGCCAGGAGAGTTGGAAGGTAAGAACAGAGTGGGGTCTTGTTGACCACTGAAAGGTTTTTGGTTATAACAGAACCTCTACAGGGTTTTGAACAGAAGAAGATCACTCTTGCTCTATTAAGAATATATAATGGAACCTAGTATCCAGTGTTTACTTGCAGGATAATGGCTTAGACCAGAATGGTAGTAATGAACAGGAAAAATAAAATAGATGTGCTATGCTTTTAAGAACTTAATCCTGGGGCTGGGAAGGTGGCTCAGTGGTAGAGCGCTTGCCTTGCATGCTCGAGGCCCTGGGTTCGATCCTCAGCACCACATAAGCAAAAAGAAAAAAGCCAGAAGTGGCACTGTGGCTCAAGTGGTAGAGCTCTAGCCTTGAGCTGAAGAGCTGAAGGACAGCGCTCAGGCCCAGAGTTCAAGCCCCACGACCGGACCCAAAAAAAAAAAAAAAGAACTTAATCCTAGGGCTGGGAAGGTGGCTCAGGGGTAGAGGGCTTGCCTTGTTGCATGAGGCCCTGGGTTCGATTCCTCAGCACCACATAAGCAGAAAAAAACGGAAGTAGCGCTGTGGCTCAAGTGGTAGAGAGCTAGCCTTGAGCTGAAGAGCTGAAGGACAGCGCCCAGGCCCAAAGTTCAAGCCCCACAACCAAAAAAAAAAAAAAGAACTTAATCCTAGTACTGAGGAAGCAAGTAGGTTAAAAAAAATTACAATACACTGTGATAAGGAAAATAGTATGCCCCATCCAGCTTTCCTGAAAAGTGATAGTTCCCACAGTTCCAAATTGCCAAGAAAATTAGAAGTTCCTGATTCTTACTGGAAGATGGTGGCTCCATGCCATAATCCTAGCTAGTTAAGAGTTAGAGATCTGGAAGATGTTGGTTCATGCCCAGCCTGGGGAAAATTAACTTCCATATACCATCTCAATCAATACCTGGGCACAATGTTAAATACCTGTCAGCTACACAGAAGGCTAAGATTAGGATAGTAGTTTCAGGCCAGTCTGGGCAGAGGAGGCAGTTCTAAAGACCCAGTCTCACCAGAAAAATTTGGGTATGGTGGTACATGCCTCTTACACCAGCTTCAGCAGGAAGCACAAATACCAGTATCATGGTCTAGGCCAGCCAGACCAGAAAGTGAGCCCCAATCTCAAAAATAACCAGAATTGGTGGCTGATAACTATAATCCTAGCTCCTCAAGAGGCTGAGATCCAGAGGATTGCTCTTCAAAACCAGCCCAGGCAGAAAAGTCCAAAATATTCCATCTCCAAAATAATTCAGAAAGCAGGGATGGAAGGCAAAAATCAAGACAAGTGGCAGAGGGCCAAGCTAGGTGAGAAAACAAGTGAGCACAAAACCCTGAATTCAAACCCTGGTTCCACCAAAAGGAAGGGAGGGAGGGAAGAAGAGACGGAGAAAGAAGAAGGAAGGAAGGAAGAAAGGAAGAAAGGAGCAAGCAAGTGGGCTGGAGTTGTGGCTCAAGTGGTAGAACATTGGCCCAGAAAATAAAAAGTCATGAGTTCAAACTCTAACACCAAAAATTCAATGTAAAAAAATACATGTTAACTTAAGAGTAATATATATATATATATAGATATATATATATATATCTATATATATATATATATATACACACACACACACACACATATATGTGTGTATATATGTAAGCTCTTGGTTGTTCATTACTCCATTGGGTAGATTCTTGGTAGCATAATTAACACTAGCTTACTTCTCAGCCTTTCAGGCCTCATAGCCCACCTTCCTCTTGAGTGGGGACAAAAGCAGAAGGGTGCTAAAGAAATACCCTGAGCCATGTATTTAAGGAGATGGGCACAGCTAATATTACCTCCACATGTCAGGAGAAGAAACTGAGGCCAATAGTCACCAAGCTTTACCCTGAAACTCAGTTTAGGGTCATAAAAGTCCCGAGCTGGGAATTTCCCTGAGCCACTTAAGTAGAGTCTGCCAGAAGACAGAGTAAGAGTAGGAAGATGAATGTTTGGACTGGCTCCAAGGCTGGAGGTTCAGGTTTACATTGCCACTACCTCTTTTAAGTCATGGACAGTTCTTTGCCTCCCACTTTGTCTGGGATTCCTAAGTGTTTCCCTAAAGTACTTGCTGTGGGCTAGCTGGCCATAGGATCAGAGACAGAATTTAACTAGGATAGTTGCCATAGTAGGATGGCAAAGTTGGAATATCTGCTGCTTTGGGGAAGAAAAGAACTAGGAGCTACTGAGGGAAAAAAAGGAAGAAGAATTAAGCTGTGCTTCATGCTCAGTGAGCAGAGTTTAGCTGCTCTTGCCACACAAAAAAAAGGTAGGAGATGGTAGATTTGTTCATTTGACTCTAGTATCCTGTTTACTATTGATTCTCATCCTATAACATTATGTTGTACCTTAAACGTGCACAGTAAATTTAAAAATTCTCTTTAAGAGGCTCAGGGACAGCACCCAGACCCTGAGTTCAAGGCCCAGGACTGGCACAAAAAAAATTATCATTAAAAGATAATTTTTAAAAGGTGATGAAGAAGCATCCCCTCCCCTTAAAAAAAAAACGTATATTGACCATAGCAGCTGGAAAGATCCTGGTACCTCCACCAATGGAGGAAAAGTTTAAAACCCAGTTTAGAAGGCCATACTTGGTTTTGGGTTCTCCTATTCTCTTTTGCCCTGCCTATAAATTGTGAACACCAATCAATAGCTATCCAAAGCCAACAAGATCATATATAGGCTATCATAAAATAAAAGCCCCGCAAAACATCTGTCATTATTATGACAGCATGTAGTGTCAGCATAGAATAGTTTCTGTCTTAGGAGATGGGAGTGGGGAGGCCGGGGATACAGAGCAGGGGAGCATTCCAAGAGGCGATGGTATTTAACCCAGGACAAAACCTTGAGACAGTGAGATCGAAATTTTATTATTTGAATTGTCTGCAATCTTTTTCCAGCTTCTTGTGGGTTGTAAATTCACTGAAAAGGACCTTGCCCAGAGATGAACAGTAAGATCCCTACAAAACCCTTGGTTGGGCATTAGCAGTACTTCAGCAATGACCCACAGCCACTTAGACAAATGGGGTTCTTCCCAATCCGCTACTCCTTCTGTATTTGTTTTAAGAATAAAGGAGAAAATGTGGAATGAACTTAAGAGTAGCCAAGACTTGAAAGAAGAAAAAAGAAAAATGCAAAGCAACACCTCATATCATTTCTAACCTTGGAAGAGCCTTCCCATTCCCTGAGTATGTTTATATAATCTAGATTTTATATATGAAATTCTGGGAAGGGGCTGTATGAAGCCCATGAAGAAGCTCTCAGCTCCACTTTACTGCTATTTAATGACAACATCTGGGTGTTAGTCACAATGCATACTTAAATAGCATTCGATAATCATTTATCAAGCACCTACTCTTTACCAGGCATTGTGCTAAATACTTAGGAGTCAAACAAGAATAAATAAAGAAAGGAGACATGTAAACAATTCATCCCAATGCAGACTGGTTGAAATTTGTATTTATGCCATGGAAACAGAGAAAAGCAATTCTTAACTCTGCTCAGTTGGATGAGGGTTGTGAAGCTGACATGGAAGGCAAAGAAAGCTTCACCCTTAAAGGGGAAGGGGAAGGCTAAGTCTTAATAAATGAACAGGAGTTTTCCATATAGAGACAGAAGCTAGGTTGGAAGTCACATTTAAAAAATGGAGGGAACAGGCAACAGAGAACAGCCTGTGCAAAGTCAAAGAAGTTAGGTGGATACAAGAAAAGTAGAGGCCACAGAAGTTATAGTCTCATGAACAGTTATTAAATACTACTGGCTGATGAAAACAACCAATTCGTGGAGCTCCACAAGTATGTGTGTATGTATGTATGTATGTATGTATGTATGTATGTATGTATGTATGTATGTATATATACACACACATATATATACATATATATCAAGCATCTTTAAACTGACTTCCTGCCCTCTGGGAGCTTGGTATTCACTTTGGATTATGTCAATAAGGCAAAATGTGGTCTTTCCCAACAAAGACTATATGGCCAAATCATTCTCTGTAGAAAAGTGAAGCTAGAATTACTCCCCACCCCAGTAGAAAGCGAAAAAGAAAAAGCAATCTGGCAAATAATGCCACCCTCAACCATTAAGCTATCCCTAGTCCTTGCAACTACCTGACTCAAACCTTGACTCACCTCCATTCTCAGAATCAACTGAGCCAATTAAAAGTAATGAAAGCCACAAAGGCACCAAGACAGCTGAGCAAACACTATCAAATGAGTAGATTAAATAAAGTATTTATGTTATGTGTAAGCAATGGTGCAGATGAAAAGGGTGGTGCTAGGAAGAGTGAGTCAGTGGATGTTCAGATAGAGTGGAACCAGGGGAAATCTCCTTGCTATCAGTTAGTTAGCAGTATCTTTTGGAAATATTAGAATGAAAGAATTTAGGAGGAAAAGTAGCCAAGATTTGCAGCCCAAAGCAGTCTGAAACTCTGGATACAAATTTGGTAGGTAAGAAATGATTAATTTCAACTAGTGATGTTATTAGCTTACTTAGTACCTAATGAGCTAAAGAACCATCAAGAAACTCCAGTGCTAGAGGAGCCTGTCAAAGGAGTGGCTATGATTTATTAAGTATTCCTTTTGTGACTGACATCATGATAGGTCCTTGACATAGGGTTTTATTTAATCCTTAACAGCAAAACTAAGAGATAGTAATCTCCTTTTTGTAAAAAAAAGAAAGCAGACTGAGTAGTTTGAGAGAGGCGGAAACAGGATTTCAATGCAGAATTGTCCCAAACCATCAGAGATTAATATAAGAATCAATATAATCTCCTGTGTTCTAGCCACTCAAAAAGTAATTTAAAAATTTTCCATGATGGGCTAGGCTACAGTAGTAGAGTGCTTGAGTAACATATTGCTAATGTTTCTGGGTTTGATCTCCAGTATTAGGGTTGAGGGAGGCCATCCTTGATGGCCTTACATCCTTTGCAAAGAGTCCTAGAAACTAGGACTGCTCAATCTATGATTTAATCCTTCCCAAGAAGGAACAGATTCAACCTATACAATCTCTACTAAAGGTCTACTCAAGACCTTTGGTAAACTATCTTGTTTCCAAACACTTGTGCTTTTCAGGGGTGAGTTACATTTCCTCATGAATAGCAAGCTTGCTTGTTTGACTTGTTTGCATCAGCTAAAGGAATGAGAATGAGTGTAAGCCAAGACCTCAGGCTGTGTGCTGTGCCATGGTTTTCTTCCCTGTATCCTAAAGACCAGCCATGTTTAGGACAGAACCTTCTCTGCCAGCCTCAGTCCAAGAGTGAAAACAATGTGCAAAAAAGCTATGGCTAACCACAGTATTAGTGAGGAAAACAACCATTGCTGATTGGACTACTGAGATCTGGGGATTGTTATCATAATAGAACAGAATCTCTGCGGATTAGTGCAGACATTTACTGAAACCTTATCATTGATGATCCAGATTTCTGAGATTGGTGAGGAAGTATGGAGGTTACATCGACTAGGATGATTAAATCAGTGTAGCATTCTACACTACATTCTATTAAATGTAGGACTAGAAACTTAATCTTGGTCTATGGGCTCAGATAGGCCTTTAGAAGCTAGATGCCATGGGCTACATCATGGCCCAGAACCTGGGGAAGTTACAAAGAGAGTTAAGATTCAGTCCCTGTTCTTAAAACAAAAGCCATGCCCATTTCCTAACCTAGCACCCAACACTGTACCTGGTATCCACTGAATAACTTCAATACATTTGTCAAATTAATGAAGTAGATTATCTAGAACTGTAACTAGCATTTCCTCACTTGCCATAGTGACTCTTCCTGTATCATGTGGGGCTGGCTCACTTCAGTTAAGAAATTACTACTAGCTAATATTTATGTGTATGTTATACCTCAGTTGTTTGAAATGCTACATAAATGAAGACTTTCTGAAATATTAGGATCTACAGAGCCTAGAGCATATTGAGTAAAGACACAAAAACATCCCTGAAGAAATTGTGATGCATGAAAAACACTGAACACACCAGAGAACATGGCAATGAGAAAGTCTAGCTTGAAGTATATGTGGATCTGCTTTTAATGGGATCAGATGAAGAGAACATGTAGTGGAGGCTGAACTCAACACAAACATAGATGCAGGGTTCTAAGGCCTAAAATGTTCTATGTATCTCCAAAGAGTATAGCATACTAATTTTTAAAACCTCTTCTTGGCAGGCTGGGTGTAGATCAGTGGTAGAGTGGTTATCTAGAACATATGAAGACCTCAGTTCAATCTTCAGCACCAGAAAAAGAAGTCCATAGAATATCTGATTTGATCATTGAATTTAATCATTTAATCATTCAATTAATTAATCATTTAATATTTAATCAGAGCCCTCTAAAATAATTAAGATTGTCCAGTCTTTCAAAAGTAGAAAGAGCTATTCCCCTTAAAAAGTTTTGATATTACAAAGATAAAAATAGTTGCTAGGGGGCAGTATAGCACAGTAGTGATCAAGACTATGGTTATCTAGCCAGCCTCACTCCTCACAAGCTCAATGATTTTACTTGGATAAATTGATTAATTTCTCTGAGCCTCAGTTTCTTCATCTGTAAATGGAATAATAGCTACTGAGTAAGTATGTTGTGAGTTAACTGAACCCATGCACAGAATACCATACCCAGAACTTGGTACATCTAAAGAGTTACAAATGTTAACACTTCCTGTTCCCTGTATGATTCACATAAAAAGGTTGGGGGCGGAGGCGGGAGAGAGAAATTTGATCTGACTTGGGATGAATGGTCTAAGAAAAAGTTTGCAGGTATAGAAACATTCAAACTCAGCCTTAAAAAATGATTTCAAGTTTGTTGAGGCAAGATGAGCCTGAGAGTGATTCCAAGTATAAAGATCCAGATCCTAGTCTTTAAGACCAGACATAATTGAAAAGCTCTTCTATCTCTTAAGCTGCCGCAGTTTTAGAGGAGTGCCAGATGAGATATGTATGGTAATTGTAACATAGTCAAATTTCTCCCTCTTCCTTTATTTTTTACTTCCTTTACTACCTCACTAGGGTGGATCACAAAAACAACCCCCTCCCAAAATATTTCTTGGTCATAAAATTTTCTCTCAGTCTTGTTTTTAAGGAATCTAGTGTGAGGCATAATGAATGACATAAAGAATAATTTTAAGTAAAAGATTGATTCATGTTTGCCATGTAAAAACCTTATTACCAAAGACTAGCTAGGGAAAACATATATACAATATATATACTTTCTATGCTATATATACCATATACCACACACACACACACACACACACACACACACACACACACACACACACACACAATGGATTTGTCCAGCAAGGATAAATATATCTAAGTCTTTACTGAATATATAATCTTAGCTATACTTAATGTTTTAAATATATAATTTTTAACTGGTGCCCGTGGCTCCTGCCTGTAATCCTAGCTACTCAGGAGTCTGAGATTTGAGGATAACAGTTCAAAGTCAGTCCAGGCAGGAAAGCTCATGAGACTCTTATTTCCAATTAACCACTAAAAAGCTAGAAAAGAAGCTATGGCTCAAGTGGTAGAGCACCAGTTTTAAGAAAAAGTTAAGGAAGAGTGCCCGGCCCTGAGTTCATGCCCCTGTACTGACACAACAACAAAAAAGAAATATTAGAGTCCCTATAGACCCATCAACCAACTTCAACAATTATTAAGTAGGAAACAATCTTGTTTCATCTGCATCATACTACATCAATGCATACATATTGTGAAAATATATCTACAGAAGGTAAAAATTCTTGTTTTAGCAGCTCTAATCCTGGAACAATATTATCTAAAAATCAGTGAAGTCACTGGTGTTTAGGTAGATATTTGATTCATTTTGGGGGTATTTTAATTTCTAGATACCTTATGAATTATTTCAAATTTTGTTTGAGTCCAAACTCAAATAAGACCTAATGTGGGAACTGAAATACTTTTTTTTAATATTGTAATTTTTATCTCCACTCTTTTTTACCCAGCAATGGGTTTGTTGAAGAAATGAGGCCTTTTTCCCAGTAGTATTTTCACAATCTGATTTTGCTGCTTGCTTACCTAAGATGATAACAAGTTTTTTATTTTTAAGAAAATAATCTTTAGGTAATTGTATAAAGGGGTTTCAACTTAACATTTTTTTTTTTCTGTTGGTCGTGGGGCTTGAACTCTGGGCCTGCACACTGTCCCTGAGCTATTCAGCTCAAGGCAAGTACTCTACCACTTCAGCCACAGCACCACTTCCAGTTTTCTGGTGATTTATTGGAGATTAGAGTCTCACAGACTTTCCTGCCTGGACTGGCTTTGAACTGAGATCCTCAGATCTCAGCCTCCTGAGTAGCTAGGATTACAAGTGTGAGCCACCAGTGCTCGGCTTCAACATGCTAATTTATAAGTAACAACACATCTGGCTCAATGTCATCCCTTTCAGGATTTTTTTCTTTACTTTTTTCTTCTGGTTGCTTTGTTGTTTGGGTTTTGTTTATTTTCTGTTATGTTTATTTTCTGTTTATTTAGTACTGTTTTGTGTTGTTTTCTGAGACAAGGATTTACAACCAGGTTGTTCTAAGTCATCTTCCCCACTCAGCATTCCCTCTCAAGAATTGGGACTATAGTCATACATTCTAACACCTGGTTTTTGTGGTAAGCTTTATTTCCTGTAAATTAGTTTTGGATCCAGATGAAGGATCGGATACATATGTTGTTTTGTTTTCTTCCTTTATATTTCTTTTTGGAATAAGCACTTAATAGTATGTTCTTTTACCAAGGAAGCACAAATATTTGGATATTGTTCCTTTTATTTCCTTAACTGAATACTTGAATCATTTCCTCCCAATAAATTATCGTCAGCATAACTTCGATTGCAAGTTAAGAATTACAAGGGAGGGCTGGGAAGGTGGCTCAGTGGTAGAGCACTTGCCTTGCATGCCTAAGGCCCTGGGTTCGATTCCTCAGCACCACATAAGCAAAAAGAAAAAAGCCAGAAGTGGCGCTGTGGCTCAAGTGGTAGAGCACTAGCCTTGAGCTGAAGAGCTGAGGGACAGCACCCAGGCCCAGAATTCAGGCCCCACGACCGGACCCAAAAAAAAAAAAGAATTACAAGTGATCTGTAAGGAACTGAAAAATTCAACCTAGTCTTATTATCTTTGTATCATAGTATCATTATTTTCTTGTGCACCAAGTGTTACTAAGTACCAATCATTACATCCAGGACTAGATTAGGAACCATGTTAAATCACTGGGATCATTTATTGATTTCCTAACGTATGTTAGCTAATCCACTTATCCCTAAAAATCATAACCACCCCATGGAACAAGTTTTGTGATCCCCATTTTATAGAAGAAAACTAAAAAGGTAGTTGTTTTCCTAATTCCCACACCTAGCAAGCAATAAACATTGTTGTGATAATAACCCAGATCTGGTGGCTCCCAAGGTCTTTTTTTTTTTTTTTTCCACTAGCTTACTGTTGAGTACCAGTATACCGACACCTTTAAAAACACAACTAAACTGTAAGAATTGTAAGATCCCTGTCTTTAATGAGGTTACATCTGTTTAAGGGGAAGATGAATGACTGAAACAACTAGAGAATCTCAGATGAGAAATCACCAGGTAGAAAATGAACAGCAAAAATGTGTGAATTTTACAAGTGATAGCTGCTATAAATAAACAGTTGGGAGGAGGAGGGATATCCATGTTGATTGAAATTCTTGAGGGAGGCTTCATCAAGCAGTGCAGAAATTATCACAAATATGAAAAGCTTTGCCAATGAGCAAAGGGTCCTTTGCACAAGCATCCTTCCTCTCCCTTGGGATCCATGTCACACTGACACAAAGATTTCATCACCATGGTAACTGGTCATTGGACCAACAAAATAATCAGTTGTCATGGCAACATGATCTCCATCTTACTCCCACAAGGCACCTGTTCTAAATCATCACATCCTTCAACAACCTTATACACTTTGGTACTCCTTTCTTCTTAACCTTGGTCACCCTCTTATGTCTAGCTACATACGTTTAGATGTAGCTGCCCTGAAAATGGGAGAAGATTCTCTCAAATGTAAGAGTTGAATGATTCTTACCACTGAAGAGCATGTTATGCCCATTCTCCACATTTCCCTAAAGATATTATTTGGATATTGAGAAATTGTGCTATCCTCATCATCCTCCTGCCTCTGCTAGTTCCTTTGCTGGCTTCTTTCATCTGCGAAATGCAAGTGCCTCTCCACGTCTCACCCTTTGTGCCTCTGCTTCTAAACTACACTGCTCAATATGGTAGCACTAGACACATGAAGGCTATTGAGCCCTTGAAATTTATTATAGATGTGTTGAACTGAGATGTATTGTAAGATGTATAATGAATTTGAGATGTAACAAAAAATTGAGGTAAGCTATCTCAGTAATTTTTGTTTTCATTACATAGTGAAATGATCATAATTGGATATACTGCACATAATAAACCATACTATTAAATTTTAATTTTACTTGCTTTTTTATTTTTAGAGTGCCTGCTGAAAATTGTAAGTTGCTTCCATGGCTTACATTCACAGATTAAGTTATATTTCTGTGGGACAGCACTGCTTTAAACTTATTTACTGACGCCATCTCACCTACATTCTAGGTGCCAAGTATTCCCTCCATGAAATGATTCTAATGTTTCAAAGGATACCCTCTCTTCTAAAATTCAAACTATATTTCCAATGATCTGCTGACACTTTCCTATAAACTTTCATACCGGTTCCTCAAGACACCACGAACAAGAAACTATGGATTTTCCCTTAAGATGTATTCTTTTTCCTGATTGACTTTATTAACCTTTGTATTCACTCATATTGTTGTTATAACAAATTGCTACAAAACTAACACAAAGCTAAAACAAAACAAAACTATTGTCTTATAGTCTGAAGGTCTGAAGTTTGAAATGAATGTCATTGTTTGGCATAAAAACAAGGTGTCATCAGACGGTGGTTCTCTGAAAGTTCTAAGAATGTTTCCTGGCTTCTTCCAGCTTCTAGGAGCTGCAAACCAGTGCAGCTCCCTATGAAGTTCTCATTACTTTCAAAGTGAAAGATGACAGATAGAGAAGGACTAAAAGGGGCAGTTTGTCGGGACATTAATGGACGTCATAGTTCACTGCAAAATCTACCCTCTTTAAAACTTCTTTCCTAATCACTCCTTAGCAAGATATCCTTCCTTCTTTCCTCCCCTTATTTCCTTTCTTCCTCTTCTTTAGTTTCCTTCCTTTCCTCCTTCCTTTCTTCCCTCCTACAAGTATTGGTTATGGAGTAATGAACTCTTGTATGTTGCTATAAGAGTGTAAATTGGTAAAAACCACATTAGAAAATAATTCAGCTGGGTGTTGGTGGCTCATGCGTGCAATCCTAGCCACTCAGGAGGCTACATCTGAGGATCATAGTTCAAAGCCAGCCTGGGCAGGAAAGTTCATAAGATTATCTCCAATTAACCACCAAAAAGATAAAAGTGGAGCTGTGGATCAAGTGGGAGAGCATCATCTTGGAGCAGAAAAGCTCAGGGACAGTGCCCAAGCTCTGAGTTCAAGCCCCAGTACTGCCATAAAATAATAATTCCAGCTGCTCAGATGGGTGAGATGGGAAGATCACAAGTTTGAGATTTGCTTGTGTCTTTTAGCAAGACATTGTCAGAAACAAAAAAGGAAGGGAGGAAGAGAGGGGTAATGAGAGGGAGGGAGGAAAGGAGTAAAGGTAGAAGGGATGAAGGAAAGAAAGGGAGGGAGGGAGGGAAGGAGTGAGAGAGATTTGACAAAATAAAAATTCACATGCCTTTTGATTCAACTTCTTGTTACATTTACTAGGCTAGAGGAGGCCTCACATATACAAAATCATATGTAGCGTAGGGGTAGAATGAATGCATGCATGAGGCCCTTGAATTCCATTTTTGGTACCATAAGCAAAAACTATACTTCTTTCTGTTAATATTATACTGTTCTGTTAAGATCTGTATAGCCTCTGTAGGTCCCATAGAGAACTTACAATATGTGTGACTGAATCTTTTTGGGATCTATTTCCCTAGAAATATGATCATTTTCCACACATACAAACAAACAAAACAAGTCATGGGAAACATTTAAATGCATTTTAAACCTAGATTTAAAAGACCAGTTAATAAACCCATTAACTTATTTTCCCAGCTTTAATCTTTCAGCGCCTCTATGACCAGCCAATCACTCCTGCGCGCGCGCGCACACACACACACACACACACACACACACACACACACACACACACACACACACACACACACACACACACACACACACACCTTGAAAACAGTGGTACTTTTTTTTTTTTTTTTTGGTCAGCAATCGTGCTTGAACTCTGGGCCTGGGCGCTGTACCTCAGCTGTTCAGCTCAAGGCTAGCGCTCTACCACCTGAGCCACAGCAGCCACTTCCTGCCTTTTCTGTTATGTGGTGCCTCATGCAAGTGAGGCAAGCACTCTAGCACTGAGCCACCTTCCCAGCCCCCAGTGGTACATTTTGAAGCTGTGCCTCTGGCTTTCACTAGCTTGGGCTTATCTCTTGTTATTTGGCTCAGGTCAGCTAGTTTGTTCTTGACCACTGGTGTCCATCTGGCACTAATGATACATCCTATAGTGCATTAGAACTATAATTTAAAGTACCCTAGAGACTCTTAGGCCAGGCAGAGCAAAAATTTGTGTTTCCTATTTCAATAGTCTTTTTCCTGTTCCTGACCTGCCTCCTCTATGTGCCACCTAATCTATGCTGTATATGGTAAACACTCTTCTGTGGATCATAATTCAAATAGCTATTGTAGTCAAGTAACAATCACTACTAGGAGCCTTTAGTTAGCTTCAGGACTTAAGGAGGGAAAAAAATCTGAGTGCTGGTGGTTTACACCAGTAATACTAGCTACTCAAGAAGCTGAGATCTTAGGATCATGATTCAAGACTAGCCCAGGCAGGAAAGCCCATGAAACTATCTCCATTTGACCACCCAAAAAAGCCAGAAGTGGAGATGTGGCTTGAGTGTTAAAATGCTAACCTTGAGCAAAAAAAAAAGCTCAGGGACAGCACCCAGGCTTTGAGGACAAACACACACACACACACACACACACACACACACACACACACACACACACACACACACACACACACACACACACACACACACACTACTGAAGACTTCAGCCAGACAAAACAAATACCAACACTGCTTATCAGCTTCTGAAGCAAGAAGGGACAAAGCCCATTTCCTATTAATTTTTCCAATGAGCATGACTCACCTAATTCTTGCTTTCACCACAGATTGAGTGAGTAGATGCAAAGCTGATTCTCGATTGGCAAATCAGTATGAAAGTCAATTATTCAAAGTACTTTAACTCCCATAGTTGAATTTGCCCTATTATTTATTTATTTATTATTTTTATAATTTTTGATTTCCTTTCATCTGAGCAATTTGATCTAATGTCCTGTGGTTAAGAGCCACCTGCCACATTGTCCTCATACTGTCTGTGAATTAGGGTCTTCCAATCTTTGATGGATTCACTCACCACCTTAGGATATGTCCCTTCCACCCTTTCCTCTTATTCTCTCTGACTTTGGCAAGAACTTTATCCCATCTGATTTTACTGAAGGTAATACAAGAATACAAAAGACTGTCTCAACGGTGTGCCCCTCGGTGGAAAAATAAAGCCTTAAGGCAGTAGAATGAGACACGGAGAAATGGGCACACATTTTTCCAGCTTTGACCTCTCAGAGTCATCCTCACTTCAGAGGACACAAGTGACAACAGCAGACACATTTTCTTCTATCCCTATAGGGACAAGATCCCCACTGGGATAAAACTAGGATATGAATGTTGCTGGAGATAGTGAGATGATACCCCTCCCATCTTTCTGTTGGCACCCACTCTGTTTTGCCTGATCCTATTGGAGCCTTCTAGGAAAAAGAATTCATACTATGGCCATGATCATATGTGGGCTTGTCTGAGGAATTTTGATACATAGACAGAGAAAGGGCTGAGGAGAAAAGTCACAAACAGATTCCTATGTATTCTTACAACAGTGTTAATAGGAAGAGAGTAAGGGTTATGTGGTATGACCTGCCAGACTGGAGTGTGTGTGGAGGCTGTGAGCATCAGGGCTGGATGGTTGGTTAAGTCCTGTGGTTCTGGAAACTAAACCTGTCCAGATCCAACTCCTACCCAGGAATATCTTGCAAATGCACTGGGAAGAGGGACAGGTTTAGGTTGCATGCAATACTAGGAGGCTTGCCTTTGAGAGCCATCACAACCCAACTGTGTGATTAATGGTGATGTGAGTTACTTGGATGTAGTAATGGTTAGTATTACTTCATCTTCATGTTGTTGACTTAACTTTTATTTTCTGTCCTGATGGGAAAAAGGCCAATTTCAGAATCTAGGATGGAACCCAGGATGCTTCACAGTTTACACAACTGATTTGTGTGTGTGTGTTTGTGTCAAATTTGAGATATTTTTATTATTTTTTATTTTAGCATATTGAGAGGATATATGAAAACATCCCATTGGATAGTACTTGGAGGTGGTTCTTAATGCTGTGATTAAGTCATGGTGATTGGAGCCTCATGAATGAGATTAGTGCTTTATAAAGAGGCATCTGGAAACTGCTTCCCTGCTTGCTTCCACCATATAAAGACATACAAGAAAGCCCCATTTACAGACCAGGAAATAGACTCTCATTAAATACCAGCTATGCCTTGATCTTGGACTTCCCAACTTCCAGAGCTGGATAGCTTATAATTCACTGAGTTTATAGTATTTGTTATAGCAGCCTGAATTGGGCTTATGCCCTCTTAACTTCATGTTATGTTAGCAGTATTTATCTGATACCATAGCAAACAGAAGAGGGGAGCCATTCCTAACCTTCCAGAAGAAACACAGAGCTGTGCTGATGCTAGCCCACAGGGAACCTTTGTCTGAATTTTAAAGTAAGTCATTTCCTGAAGGCAGTCTCATCTCTGAAGTACATGATATGGTAACCTGTGTGACTAGAAAAAAAATGCATCTTCCTCCTAGAGACATAGGAGAGCAAGTACACTGAGCGGTAAGCTACTTTTCATGCCTGACATTAGTCCCTATTTGTGCCCTCATAGGAAGTCATTACACATCAAACAGCCTACACATGGTTCATAATTGCCCAACTACACACACAAATCCCTGTCAGAGCATCTGAGCTCATGGGCATGACTCCAAATAGACCATTAAGCCAAGGTCCAGGAATGAAAGTTTGTACAAGCAGTGGCCAGAGCAACAGAATAGCCAAATAGTGTCAGGATTCAGGTGCAGTCCAGGCGAACCATGAGCAGAGCTCATGGTCAATGCAATGGTCAATGCAGAACATGAAGTGATGCCTAGGCTATTTGGTAGAGCATGTGAAATATTTACTGGGGACCCACAGGCATTAGAAAGAAGAATGTGATGAGAATGTCCTGTTTTGTCTGACCAGATACACAAGAATTATGTCAGTCTGGTGAGATAACAAATTATACCACCCTTGCTTTCCAATTCCAGAGATCAGGCAAGCAAGAGACTGGTCAAGGGGCAGGAGCATGCCATTAGCCTGGCCAATCAAAGTTCTTCCTAGATTTTTTTTTTGGGGGGGTGGTTACTCTACCAACAAACTATTCTTTGGGATGAATAGTAATTCCAGGAATTAACATCAAAATATGCACATTGGTGAATCTTTTTCTAACACTGAACATGGAGGTAGCAGAAGCTAGTGTGATTTCAGATGGTTCTTCCAATCATACTAACTTCATGTTGACAAGAGAGGGGAGGGTTTCCTGGACCAAAAGCTGAAGCTTGGCCATCTAGCATTCCTTCCAAGTAGACTTGACTCCTAGCAGCATTCCAATATTCTGCATTCCATCCCAAGTCCACATCAACCACGACACACTAGGTTGCCAGGTCCCAACTGCAGTTGTTGCCCTGGGTCTTGTGTCCTTTCTTTCCTCCGCTATCCCTGCCCATCAACTTCCTACAGAGATGAGTTTTAAGAATAAGAAAAAAAGGTGGGGGAGGGGCGGGAATCATGCCATTCAAGGAATCACATTCTTCCCTTCCTGCTAGTTGCCTGCCATCTGTCTCCATGGCTGTCCATCATGTTCAACAGCTTAGGGCTTTGGCCCAGGGATAGAAACAGAGGCCTAAAAACCTCCACTGCAGGCTGGTTTAGGTCTTGATTTGTGTAAGAATCTTGCACAGCATTGCAAGCATAAATTTTGATTTTCCCCTCTAGGACATACTTACCAAATTTTGCATTTGGGGAATGGGGGGGAGGGGTGAGAAGAGAGATTTTCCTGTAGCTTCTACCTTCCTGAGGTCTGTGGTTATGTAAAGTTATACAGAAAATAGACTAAAAATGTTAGAAGGAGGAAGAGGAGAAGGATGATGAGGTAGAGGAGGAAGAGGAGGAAAGAATAGAGATAGAAATCAATTCCTGAGATGTTACTAGCAAATGTTTTTGAACATTAAAGTGTTAAGATGACCCCATGGGATTTCATGCCATGCTGGTATGAGAGGGCAGAAGGGGGGTATAAGTTGGAATAAGAAGATGAGATATCATCCTACATATGTCATCTGAAGAGAGAAACGCCACAGAAAGGGAAGTCAAGACAGGGCCAGGATTGTTCCATCTATGGTAGAATTTCAGATACATTTTTAAAATTAGTAATGTAACAATTTTGAATTGTATATATTGCATTAACATAATCCAAATATTATCTTTCCCCCACAAAACAATTATCAAGTGCTCACTTCTGGAATAACAATTGCATGCAATTATTAACTGCTGCTGAGAATTCAGAAATAGAGACCTTTCTTCTACCTAGAAGCAAAGCACCGTGGAAGAAGTTACTTGTGAGCTGTATCTTAAAGAATGGGTAGGAAACAGTCATGTGAAGGCTTTTCAGAGGAAGGATACAGTCAAATTTACAGATTATTTTTTTAGTAAATGTGTATCACTGTTCACTGGGGACAAATACTGGCTGCTCATTCTAAGGAAAAGGAAGATTAATTCAACTTCCCAGGCTTCTTTTAATATAACCCTTCATTTTTCTATATATTCCACTATTAGTTTGCTATGAGGAACAAATCTTCCTCTCTTCCTTCCTTCCTTCCTCCCTCCCGGGCCCCCCATCTATCTTTGTTGGTATGAGGTTTTGTTTTGTTTTGTTTTGTTTTGGCCGGTGGTGGGGCCTGAACTCAGGGCCTGGGCACTGTCCCTCAGCTCTTCAACTCAAGGATAGAGCTCTACCACTTGAGCCACAGTGTCACTTCCAGCGTTTTCTGCTTATGTGGTGCTGAGGAATCGAACCCAGGCCTCATAGATGCGAGGCAAGCACTCTACCACTGAGCCACCTTACCAGCTGGTATGAGGTTTTGAACTCAGGGCCTCAGTGTTTGCTAGACAAACACCCTAGCACTTGAGCCATGCCTCTTCTTGGTCACATTTTTTCCTCTCTTGAATATGTGTGTGTGTCTGTGTCTGTATCTCTGTGTGTTTGTGTGTGTGTGTGTGTGTGTGTGTGTGTGTGTGTGTGTGTAATGCATTTTAGCTCCTTTAAATGTACTTTCTTGGTTGTATGCATGTATAGAGGTACTGCAATGAAACCCCCTGTCCAATTAATATATACTAATAAAATGTATTACTTTCCAGTTATTCTACTGCAGTGTGACTTGTTATTGATAACTATTTCCCTAATTTATCGAGGTCGATTGAATTTTGATTCATACTATTCTTGGCAAATCCATCTGCTTGAGGTTGTTTGTAATATTTATGAAGACTCAATATGTTTGTTCTGTCCAGATCTATATCTCAATACCCTTCTGTGCTCAAAATTTAGTGATGGTTGCAAGTTAGAGAAAAAAATCTAGCCCTAAGAATCTCAGATTACAAACACCTGGTAGCATTGGCCCTCTGTATTGGTGGATTCTGGACCCATGGATTCAACCAACTGGACATTGAAAATATTTGGAGAATATTTTTGTCTGTGCTAAACACGTACGGACCCTTTTTATAATTATTCTTTAAACAATACAGAATAACAACACTTTATATAGCATTTACATTGTATTATGTATTGTAAGTAACCTAGAGTATGGTTTAAATTATAGAGGAGGAGCTAGGTATGACAGTGCATATCTGTTATTCAAGCTACTCAAGAAGCAGAGATTTGGAGGTTCCAAGTTCAAGACTAGCCAAGGCAAACATCAAAGACATCCTTCCCATTCAACAAAGCAATATGGGTGTGGTGGGACATTCCTATTCCAGCTACTCAGGAAGTATAGGTAGGAGAAGAGAGTCCAAGCCTTCCTCAGGCAAAAATTTAAGAACCTATCTGAAAAACAACTAAGGCAAAGAGAAGTAGAAGAAATGGCTGAAGTGATAGCGTACCTGCCCAGCAAGTGCAAGACCTTGAATTCAAATCCCAGTAGCAGAAAAAAGATATGGGAAGATGTGCACAGGTTATGTATAAATACTACACCATTTCATACAAGGGACATGAGTATCTATAGATCTTGAGGTAGGCCCTAGAACCAAACTTCTTTAGATACCAAGGGGTAATTATGAATCTCTGGACTACAGCTTTGTCGATTTCAATTGCCATGACAGTTTCAAATGACAGACATCATTTATCCACAGATATCTTAATACTGGAGCAACAGTATTCATGATGCTCTGGCTCCTATCCTTGAGCAGGCTAGTCAAAATGGGAAGACAAACAGACAAGGCACCCATATTCATTTGTTCCTTTTCCAATGAACTAAGAGGGAACAAAAGTAATGATGTGAGAATATAGAGAGGGTTCCTCTGCCATTCAGCATACATAGAAGCCAACATTATCGCTCTGAGATTTTTCAGAAAGGAAAAGTTTATAGGTTGACTATAAGGAGTTCAGACCATGGTGATGGTAGAAGAAGAGTTCAATCTCCCTTATTAGTTGGTTTTGGGGGAATTTACAAGAAAAGTTGGGGAAGAAGTGGCATGTTGATGAATGGAAAGAAAGGGAGATTTTAAGGCTCTTTTGCTGAGGTCTTTCCCAGATGGCTGTGGGTAGGAGGTGGGAGTTTTCATGTTTGGCATGGACGATGCTGAGCCTGCCCCATCTTAAGGTCATTGAATGGATGGGCTCCATTCTTCTGTATATGACCATTCTTGAAAAGATGGCCTCAACTCTTGCTTAAGTGGATTTTGGAGGCTTTTTCCTGAAAGACAACTTAAGAACTTTATTGTTTAAGGGATTTATACTTCAGTGTGTCCAGGACTTCCCAGATTTCAATAGGAAGTAATTCTTTCCTCCTCTGCCTTATCCTCTTACTGTCTTCAGAAAGGAGAGCAAAGGTTTTTGTTGTCTTTTGGTTTTGTCTGTTTTAAGACAGGACCTCATTCTGTATCTCAGACTAGCTTTCAACTTGTGATCCTCCTACTTCAGCATCCTAAGGGTTGGGATCACAGGCATGCACCACTATGCCTGTCTTAAGTGGTGTGTGTGTGTGTGTGTGTGTGTGTGTGTGTGTGTGTGTGTGTGTGTGTGTGTGTGTGTGTGTGTGTGTGTGTTTGGCATGCTTGGGATCAAACTCTGGGTCTTACACCTGCTTAGCAAACATTTTATCATTAGAAGGAAGTTATTAATCTGATTGGTTAGAGGTAGAGTAAAAAAACCTTTTTCTCTATTCACACACATGTAACACCAAATACGTGGGTCCTTTTCATCCCAAGTAATGATGAAATTCTCCATGGCCATTAACTGGGTATCCTCCAATTCAATTCTGTTCTGACACCATCTATTTGGAATTATCAACAGGCCTATATTAAGGACTCAGTTCCTAAGACTGTCCAATCACAGGTGTGGGCCTCCAGTACTACTACTCACTTCTGACCCTGTGCTCAGGTTCCAAAATTTGCTAGAAGAGATCACAGAACTCTAACACTTTACTTAGGTTAAATGGTTTATTTAAAGGATCCAATGCAGGAATGACCAAGAGGAAAAGCTGCCTAGGTATAAAGTGAGGGACATGAAACTTCTATCCCCTGTCCAGGTGTAACCCCTCTCCCAGCACCTTATTGTACTCACTAGTCCAGAACTCTGGGAACATTGCTTAGGTGGTCTTATAGGGTGTAAAAACTCAGTACACACTATGTGCAGAGACTTCTTTACATAGGCATGATGGGTCCCTGGTGATAACTCAACCTTCAGCCCTTGTACTTCCAGAGGTAGGGGTGGGGCCAAAAGTTCTGACCCTGGAAAATGAATGATTGGTTTCCCTGGTAACCAGTCATCCTCCCATAGGGTCTTTCCAAAGTCATCTCACTAATATAAATTGAGATGTGGTTGAAGGGCCCTCATGACAAGTCACAAAAATGTTCACCCTGTCACTCCCCAGCTCTTTTACAGGCTGGAGATAAAAATCAAATCTTTTAGCCAAAAATACTTCTGCCACTTAGGAATACAAGAGGTTTAGGATATGCATCAAGGAGCTGGGGGCAAACTTTAATATATGTTTCTCTTGTTACAGCACATCACATTAAGACATTAACTAGTCCACATTTTACTAGTAGTTGGGGTCACTCCATTAAAAGATTGTTCCTCACTTCCTCCTGTGTAGGATCAACGTTGTATCTATCCAACACAAACTTAAGTGAGCCAAGGGGAAGTGGTGCTGTGGCTCAAGCAGTAGAGCACTGGTCTTGAGCTGAAGAGCACAGGGACAGTGGCCAGGCCCAGAGTTCAGGCCCCACAACCGACAAAAAAAAAAAAAGTTTGGAAGTGACACTGTGGCTCAAGCAGTAGAGCACTCGCCTTGAGCTGAAGAGCGCAGGGATAGCGCCCAAGCCCAGAGTTCAAGCCCCACGATCCAAAAAAAAAAAAAAAAAAAAAGTGAGCCAAGTGGGTCCTTTCCATCTGGGTATGCTGCACTCCTGGAGTCCCAGTTACTCAGGAGACAGAGGCAGGAGGATTTCTTGGAGTTTGAGGCCACCCTGGGCAAACATAGCATGGCATGAATCTCAAAAACAAAGAAGCTGGTGTGCTTTGCCGATCTGATCATCTCTTTTTCTGCAACATACCAAAACATATTGGTCTTAATGTATGCAGTGGAGGAGTAGGGAGTGGGGAGTTAGAAAGCTTCCCAGCAGTGGCAGCCTTAAACCTATGCCAGGTGATTGGACTCAGTCTTTTGGCAGAATTCTGCTCTGGAGGTTATTGGGTGCTCACTCAGCTAGGAATAAAATGACCTTTTGTTTTCCATTCCAGTTCTTCTCTTGCATCGAGTTCCCTGGGGAATCCTAAGGAGAGGAGAGATCATTAGTAGAGTGGGATTTGCCTAATTCTTGTCTTTGCTCATAGCAAACTACTTTTGCACAAATCTTGCTGCTCTTCTAAGTGAAGGCTCATACTTCCCTTCCCCACTGAGTACATACTGAGTTTGGGACACTTGTTCTAGAAAATGTGAGAAGATCCAACAGGTGTTAAGTTCCAGCCTGAAGTATTAAGAGCCAGTATATGGCTCACCATGACCTCTTTTTTCTTCTTCCCTGAGAGGCCAATGTTGTCCCAGCAGATTGCCCTATCAGTCTGGGTTCTTGTGTGAAGAAAACCTAGAAGAGAGCCAGGCCATCCTGCCAGGGACACTGATAGTCCTATGATCACTTATTATAATAGCTGAACTTTGCCCATAGTAACTGATATACTTACCATATTGACATCACTATCCAACACCATTGTTTGTTCTCCCAGTATCTGTTCTTCATTTATTGTTCCCAAGGCAAGCCCAACTTTGTCCAGGTGTTCACTCACTTCTTCATGGCCACATGCTCAGGGAGAGCATGTGGCTATCAAGCCATAGGATGAATAATAATTAAGTCATTCATGAGATTTTCTTCTTCTTTGCTAGTGTGAGCTGAAGTTGTCTGAAGAAGCCTCATCTAGATTAAAGATTCTACAAACTGACCTTCAAAATATTGTGATTGTTGAGCAATGGACTGTTGTAGGTTGAGAGCCAAAATTACATTGGGTTATATTGGTTCCTATAGAAAAAAATAACCATTTACTTTTTTTTTCCAGTCCTGGGGCTTGAACTCTGGGCCTGGGCAGTCTGACCTTTTTTTGCTCAAAGCTGGTGCTTTACCACTTGAGCCACAACACCACTTCCAGCTTTTTGGTGATTAACTAGAAACAAGAGTCTTACAGACTTCCCTACCTGGACTGGCTTTGAACTGCAATTCTCAGATTTCAGCTTTCTCAATAGCTAGGATTATAGGAGTGAGCCCATGGGCACCTGGCAATCATTTGCTTTAAACATTTGCACCTGACCTAAAATCTTCATCAGTATTAGGTAAAGCTGTAGGTTTCTAGCCTCCCTAACCCTAAATCTAAGACTGTTATAATCATTGAAATCTACGAAAAGAGATCTCTCTACTTTCTTATAGCCTGCCTACATAGGATCTGAGCCTGCCTACATAGGATCTGACCGATGAAGTTGGTTACATATTGTGATTTATTACATTCTTTGTTCTGTGGCTATAAAAGTTTGTGTAATCTCTTCTATCTACAGCAGAGCATGTTATTCAGAGTCAATTGAATCTGTGTTTCTGGGCCATGATCATTCAGATTTGGCTCAAAATAATTTTCTTTTTTTTTCCCCTTTAAAGCAGAATTGTTACTTTATATTGACTGGTTTAGATATGGATATAAAAGACTAGGAAATCTACTCAGTGGCTTCTGAGATAGTTCTTTCTTTTTTTTTTTTTAAAGAATATGAATATTGTTTTATTCTCCCATAATGTCACATTGTACTATACATTTGCTGATAGCAGTTACATTATTTTTCAATCTGAGAGGGTCATGTTTTGCACACCATTCTGGACTTTCCATGAGATAGGTCTTTCTTGCTGATAAAGAGACATAGGGAAGAAAGTCTTTACTTGTGCTGCATGTTGTGTGTTTGTGTCAACTGGCACTGTGGCAGCCGTTCTGTCTTATAAGGGGAGAACTATGCTAAGGATTTCAGAGTGAAGAAATGGCAAAAGTCTGGAGTTATTGGGCTGTTAGGGGTGGGGAACCTTTTTTTTTCCTTTCTAAGGCCATTTTGGTTATTTATAACATCATTAGAGGCTATACACTCACAGGCAGATATGGTTAGGAAGTGGTTTTGGAGGTTACTAATACATGGGGGGGCACTCAGTTACAATTATGAACTTTTAAGAAGATACATTTCAGGGACTGGAAGATATTTTGTGACACAAAAAGATTTACTTATTGACTGCTTGAAAAACAATTTTTTTTTAACTCCTGAGATCCCAACTATTTGGGAAGCAGGAATTGAAAAGATGACCCAAGCAAGGCCTCTCCTCCCATCTCAACCAGTAAAGCTGAGCATAGTTGTGTAAAACTGTCATCCCAGCTACTCTGAGGCAGAAATAGGAGATTGTGCTGCGGTCTGGCTCAGATATAAACACGAGACCCTATCAAAAAACAATATCTAAAACATAAAAGGCTAGGGGTGGGGCTCAAGTGATAGAGTGCAGGTGTGGGCTCTGAGTTCAAACTCTAGTACTGAAAAAAACAGGAGTTAATTTTCGAAATTCTATCTATACAGAGCTTTTCCAAAAGCTCATCTTAGTGAGTTCCCTAAGACATCTCCAATTCAGTTGTCAACGCTGGACTTCCCTATACACTAAAAAACTACCTTTGCTTTGTTAAGCAACAAAACAAAACAAAACAAAAGGTCTATTTTAAATGAGCGGCCAAAATCAACTCCAGTTTCAGTCCTACAGTTGTGTAGAAGAGAATAACAGGCTTCCAACACCGTTGTTTGGCAGGCAGAGTTTGCGAATGGCTCCGGATCAAGGACAGTGTTTCAACATGACTCAGTTGTGTGGCCTACGGAGGTGAGATCGGAAGTGAGAGAGGGGACACAAGTCAGTAGACCTTCTAGCTAAGGGGGGGGGGGGAAGGAGGGGAGGAGGAGGAGGAGGAGGAGGGGGAGAGGGAGGGGGAGGAGGAGGAGGAGGGGGAGGAGGAGGGGGAGGAGGAGGATGATATGGGGGTTACTAGACCTAGAGCTTATGCAAATTAAGAGAAGGTGTCTAATATAAAAAAAATCTGAGACTCTGAGAAGTGCACCTTCAAATTATCTCAAGGAGAGGCTGCTAAGCCCCCCTCCCCCCACATATACACCCGCCTCTGTCTTGAGGCCAGGAATTTGGGCAGAGAAACCTCCCTTGTCTAAACGGGGGCCTAGCCTTGCGTGACCTTCGCCAGGCCTGGGAGTCTTATTTGGGAAACCCCTGAGGCCAGGCGGGGGAGTCTGCAGCTGTGGTCCCCGCCCGGAGCGCTCAGGATCGCCTTGGGCACGCGTGCACTGCGCGCGGCGCTCCGCAAGTTCGTGAGCTCAGACACCCTCCCTGCTCCCCCTCGGCCGCCGCCCCATCCCTCCCGCCCGGGTCGCCCCAGCCCAGCCCAGCCCAGCCAGCAGCGCCACGCCCCCGGGGGGAGGGGGCTGTCCCCCTCTGGTCACCCCCTATCAACCTCGCCGTCCCGGCCGCCGCTGCAGCTCGGCTCACCCGGCCGTGATTCCCCACCCGGCTCCGCTGCCCCTGCCGCCGCAGGACCCAGGCCCTCCGCCCGCTTCTCCCGGGCACCGCCCGCCCGCCGGGGCATCCTCTGCAGCTGGCCGCGCGGCCCGCGCCCACCGGCGCGCGCTGATTGGCTGTCGCGCCGGCGGCGGCGCTGAGCGGCGGGGCAGATTCGCTGGGTCAGGGCTGCAGAGGCGCCTGGCGCACTGGCGGGAGCGGAGCCGTGGTGGCTCGCCCGGGACTCCCAACGCCTGTCTTGCCAGAAGGGTTGTCTAGGGGGGACGTCTAGGGGTCTGCGCCGCGCCGGCGCCGCCGCCGCCCTGGCCGCCATGTGCTCCCAGATCTGGTTCCTCACGGACCGGCGCATCCGCGAGGACTACCCGCAGGTGCAGATCCTGCGCGCCCTCCGGCAGCGCTGCTCCGAGCAGGACGTGCGCTTCCGGGCGGTGTTCATGGACCAGATCGCCGTCACCGTCATCGGTGGCCACCTCGGTGAGCAAAGCCCACCCCCGGGTCCCCGAGGGTGGGCAGGGTGGGCATGCTCTCCAGGGCCTCGCTCAGCCAAGTCGCCTTCACCCCTTCTTCCCCTCCCGCCCCCCAATACCGGGTCCACAAGACTGTGTCTGTCTCCCTGCGAGACCCCTTGGGGTGGAGAAAGCCCCTCACCCCGTTAAAGAGGTCACTCTTTCAATCACCACCATCTGCCCTGAGGCCAAGGTTTGCGAACTCGTTTCAATTTACTTAGAGGACTTTGCTTTCTGGGGAAAACAAATTCAACCTAAAGCCAGAGGAGGTGTCAGAGGAAAAATCAAAGCTATAAACCCCAGATTTGCAAATTGTACTTGCACTGATAACCTGTCAGCTTCGACTATGAGATGTAAGAAACCAGCCCTGTGTTGGCAAAATTGTTATTATGATGGATGCTTTTGGAAACTTTTCCAGCAATCTGGTGCATCAGCAATGGTATGCATAGAAGATTATTCCCGAAGGTGGATGGGAATATCTGCCACCTGCCAGTGTAATATGTAAGAGGAGATCTTAGGTGGGGTTTTCTTTTACTCATCTTCCTCCCTTCAAGTATTGAATCCTGATTCCAGAACAGCCAGGATTTCAGGTACACACCATTCTGACCTTACTCATCTCTTTACTGCTATGTCCAAGAGACTTTTTGGGGGTATGACCTAGACCTGAAAAGGTTGTTTTCAGATAGCCTTAATTATTTCTAACACAAGAAAGAATCCATGACTTGAACTTTTCACAATCCCTGGCTTGCTGTTTGGACACTCCAAAGTATACAGCCATCAAAGAGTCCAGGACCAAAAGGAGTTTCCCAGGTCAAAGTACTTCTTGGCATACTATACTATTCATATTATTCCAGCCATATATGGTTAAATGGGTACATACTTTGTGAATTTTCTTTGGCAAGGGATTCCAAATTTGGAACTGGCTACTAACAAGTGAGAATTTGAATGTGACCTGCTTTTATGTGGACTATATCTGCTGTAGATTTTTCATCTGTATGTTTGTCTAAACCTTCAATATGTTGCTATCAGATTGTATAGCCTGTTGGAGAAATATACTACAAACATCTGGGGCCTTACACTTAATCTAAAGTGTTGTCTTTCACATGCAAAGGGAATATTTTCTCAATCTTTGATTTGCTAAAACTCTCCCAATTAATTAATGTACAATAGATTCCAGAACAGAGACTCTGCAGTTGTTCTGGATTGTTATTAGTGTTTCTGTTCATGAGTGCTTTGGCTTCATTCTGGATCAGTCTTTGAAGTTCAAGGTTTTCATTTATGATACTAAGAGTTGAGAGTCTTCCAGATTGAAAGTTCCATTTGTGTCATACTTAAATAGGATAATGTTATATTTTCTTGATTCTGGTTAAGTAGCTATCTAATTTTTTTCACCCATAGAATGCGTGCTTACTCATTTTACAGCTTGTAAAGATGTCTGTCTTTTTGAGTTACAGTAACCAGAAATCACATCATATTTGTTTTGTAGACCCCCTTATAAATCTTACCTATTATGGATTCTATAAGAATGGGCAAATGCTCTCTGTGCATAAAACCTCACTTTAAAAACTCAGTTCTAGAAAAAAATTAAATTCTAGTTAATACTGCAGAAAACATTTCATCACTTTTTAGTGTCTCAAAGTTGACTGAAATTCATTCAAGTGTGAAAATATCTCAGTCTATTCACAAACCAGGAGTTACTTCTTTTTTAACTTCAAGAAGATCTACACAGCTATTTGCTTGACAAATAGACATTAAAGATAGGCATTTTTGACGCAGTTTTTTTTGTTGTTAATTCAGAGGTAGCCATGCCCAAATCATAGCACATAAAACAAACCTATTAGATCACCATTGCTGTTGTCTGAAGCTGTCAAAAGATTTGTTTGTTATGAGGATGGATGAATTAAAGTACAAGAAAATGAGTTCTGTGAGAAGTGTGACTGCTTGATCTTTTCAGTGCTGTGACTGAAATAATTAATGACATGTAGCAGGCACTCAGTAAATACTTCTGAATAACTGGCACATAGTAGGTGCTTAGCAAATACTTCTGAATGAGTGGCACAGAATAGACACCTAGTAAACACTTCGCGAAGATAGGTCTATTTCCAAGATTTGTCTAGAGTCAAACTATAGCAAATTCTTGGCAATTTGCTGAGTCAAAGCATTCCTCTGGGGGAAAATAAAAATCACAGAATTCACTAGCTTTGAAATTCAGAAATGTAGAGTTGTAATGATACAATTCCCCTATTTGAGAATTATAGATGTGAGGACTAGAGAGGATTTTGAGATCATGTTTTCTAACTACTTTATTTTATGAAGATGAACCTGAGGTTCAAAAAGATGAAATGACTTTGTCAATGGCATCCAGGCACTTTGTAGCAAACCCAAGTTCAGTTCCCTGATCTCCTCACTCACAGCCCACTCATAGGAGACAAACATGCTCTAGGACCTTGGCAGCCCATAGTAGCTGTCTGAGTAGATGTTGAATTGAACTGTATCCAATCAAACTGAGGCTAAACAGTGACTTTGCAAAGTAATTTTACAGCTTAAGAAATTAAGGCACTACCTTTACCAAGCCTTTGTGCCTTCACTCATTTCCATCACTTCTTTATATCAGCGTGGGACTGTCTTGAAGGAAGTAGTATGGGGAAGGTATGGGCAGACTCTGCCTCAGCCACTTGCTTAATTTCATTCCTGAACCTTTCTTCTTGGAAGGTAATGGGAGCCTAAAACCAGGGATTACAACTTCAGGGTACATCTGGAAATATTCAAATGGGAGCTTGAAAGTTTTGAATTCAAAGATTGCAATTATTTTTAAAATTACTATACATATAAACTGAGAATTCTATACAAATGCAAAGTTCTGTGATTATTTTTAATCCAGTAGGCTACCCTATCCAATACAGATTTGGAGGGGCCAGCTCATTAGAGAATGGGGAATGACCTTCAGGTAACTGAAGTGCTCCTCTAGAAAACATCCTCCTTTCACTCTTCAGGGTATGACATTAGCAAAATCATGTTTATCTCCATCTGCTTTCAGAAACTTCATATTCTCCACTCACTTGATCACTCATTCATCCAACAAAATATTTATCAACTATCCTGAACTCTAGGGATAAGTGGTGGATGTGATCAAAATGCACCAATAATAATAATGATAGTCATGGCAACCAATGAACACCAATAAGAGTCATTGGATTTATAGTATTGGTTGAAGTTAGAACCAATACTCAATCATTGTAGTCTAAGCACTAAATCTCATCTCTTCTGTTCTGCCTTCTGCATGAGCCAAACAGAGAGAGAGAGAGAGAGAGAGAGAGAGAGAGAGAGAGAGAGAGAGAGAGAGAGAGAGAGAGAGAGAGAAGAGAGAGAGAGAGAGAGAGAGAGAGAGAGAGAGAGAGAGAGAGAGAGAGAGAGAGAGAGAGAGAGAGAGAGAGAGAGAGGGAAACTGGGGTTTGAACTCAGGGCCTGGGCATTATCCCTTAGCTTTCTTGCTCAATGCTAGTGCTCTATCACTTCTAGCTTTTAGGTGGTTAATTAGGGATAAAAGTCTGATGTATTTTTCTGTCTGGGCTAACTTTGAACCATGATCTTCAGATCTCAGCCTCCTAGGTAGCTAGGATTATAACACCTAGCTTATTTCCTCTTAAAACTTCACACAAGGGTCTGGGAAGGTGGCTCAGTGGTAGAGCGCTTGCCTTGCATGCATGAGGCCCTGGGATCGATTCCTTAGTACCACATAAGCAGAAAAAGCCAGAAGTGGTGCTGTGCCTCAAGTGTTAGAGCACTAGCCTTGAGCTGAAGAGCTGAGGGACAGTGCCCAGGCCCAGAGTTCAGGCCCTGTGGCTAACCAAAACAAAACAAAATAAAAAAAAAAACTTCACATAAGTCAATCATCTCCATAAAGCCTTTTCGAGCTCCCTTCTTTGTCCCCAGGTAGTCAATCTCTGTCATCTCTGTCATCTGCTGCCAAATAATATTGTTATTACTTTTAAAATAGCACTCAGCATAATTTATTGGAATTTTTATCTGCCTGCAAAGTTTATATCTCTTCTCCCCTTGAACAACAGGATTCCTTTGTACATAGTAGATCTTCATGTTTGTTGATGACCGAGTAAAGAGTCATAAAAGCTAATTTGGGGCATATGAGACTTTTATTTACCAAGTAGTTAGCATCTGTGTTTGGGAGATCATGATTGTGTGTGTAAATGTGTTTGTGATGAGCCATTATACGAGGACAGGTTCACTAGTGAGAATTAAGTTCTTTGACCTTGCACAGGTCTGAATCATTACCTGGCTCCAGAAATAAGTCCAGTCACAAACCCAGGGACAGATAGAAGATATAAAATGAGTCTGACCCAAGAAATGAGGTTGTGTTACACTTTTTGCTTTAGAGTAGATGACTCAGCATTCCTGCTCTTACTTTCAGAGCTAAAACTTTAGTGTTCTATATGGATTCCCCCCTCCCGCCCACCCAGTAGTGCTAGGGATTAAAACCAAGGGCCTTGAATGTCATAGGCAAACGCTCTACCACTGGGTTATAACCCCAGTCCCATACAACAATTCCTAAGTCAGATTCTTTTTTTTTCCCCCTTCTGAAGTATTGAGGATTGAATCCAGCTCCTCATATATGCAAGACAAGTACTCCTATTGCCAAACTATATTCCTTGTCCTTTTTATTTTTTCTTTTGAGACAGAGTCTAAGTTGCCCGGGCTGGCCTCAAACTTGAGATCTGTGCTTCAGCGTGTCAAGTAATTGGGCAGGAGTGCTTAACCTTTAGCTGTGAGTTCTACTAAAGGCCTGTGTTTGACACCTGCTAATCCCAGAAACACTACTGTATAGCACTAGTAGAAAATCAAAAAGGGGGTGAAACATCTACCATCTAAAATCCCCCAAAATGATGTGGGCTCTGCATAGATTTCTTTACCCCAAGGCCCACAGTTAACATCTGCAGGTTGACCTCAAGAATGGAGGATAGATTGAATGTTCATATTATGTTTCTAACAGTACTTTGGAGACGTGTTTTAGAGCTGGTAAATTTGTGGTTCTCAAAGCCCTACTCATAGATTTCCAAACCACCTGTTGATGCCCCCATAACATTTCACCATATTTCTTAGGTTTGCCTGGTGGAAGCGCTATACCCATAACTCAGAGATGTCCTGTCATCCTTACTCATCACAGCTCCTTGTCACTTCCCTCACTAGCAGGAAATCCATCAACATCCAGCTGCATCAGTGCTGGTCTCCTCTCCTTACTCCAGTTACTTCCCTGGCTAACCCCTCCCACTGTCCCAGAATGATTTTTCTTATTCAAGGTTTATATTGATCAACACAAACCCCCATAATGATCTAAAGCTCTTGACCTATTTCTATTTGATCTTTCACTATCCAAAAGTTAACTCAGCTGGATGCCAGTGGCTCATGCCTATAATCCTAGCTACTTAAGAGGCTAAGATGTCAGGATTGAGGTTTGCAGCATGGCAGGAAACTCTGTAAGACTTATCTCCAATTAACCAACAAAAAGCCACAAGCAGAGCTGTGGCTCAAGTGGTAGAGCACAGCCTTGAGAGAAAAAGCTAAGGTATAGCACCAAGACCCTGAGTTCAAGTACTAGTACTGGCATTAAAAAAAAGTTAACTCAAGACTATTATGAATAAGTGATAAATTTCAATTACTTTGTGTTACTAACAATCCTGTTTCTTCATTCCATTAATTTATTTCATTCAACAGTTACTCATTGAGAATCTACTCAGGCAGTGTGAGAGGCAGTGGAAATGTAGAGGCAGAAAGAATAGATGTGGTCTTGCCACATTATTATAATTTTATAATTTGTTTGTTAGCTGTCAACAAAAGTCCACTGACTGCATACTGTTCTATATGACAGAAGAAAAGATCCAGAAATGTCCCCCTGTCCAGATTACATTCTAGGTGGTTAGAATATAAATAAGACAAGTAAGGCATATAATATATTGGTGAGAAAAGCTAAGGGAAGAGAGAAAAGAAGGGGGTGGCAACTTTAGGGTGGCTGAGGTTGTCCTCACCCAAAGGTAATATTCTACAGAAGACCTGAAGGAATTAAGAAAGCATGCCTTCCAGCTGCTGGGGATAGAGCTGTTTAGGCTGGAGAAGAGAGCAAAGAAACCAACATGGTTTCTTTGTAAGCAGAGTAAGCAGAGGGGCAGAAAGTAGGGGAGAAGTCAGAGAGGAGGGTGGAGAGGTGAGCACATTTGTAGGGCTTTGTGGGTCACTGAAGGATCTGGGCTTTTACACTAGATAAGATTAAAAAGGGAGTGGGACACAGTGAAAAGATGAAGGGATCCATTTTTGATCATCTCTGGGAGAATCCACAATGGCCATGATTCTGCTAAAAATGTAAGAGTCCTGTGAGGTAGTGAAGTAGATCCTTGTTTATTCTCATGCTGCATTTGCACTCTCCTGCCACTTCCTTACATTGTACTTACTGTGTACATGAAGGCTTTTTTCCCCCTAGTGTATAGGAAACCAGTATAGTTTTGATGCTTTCTTCTGTAAAGCGAAGGATGTTTGTATGTCTGCAAATGAGTGATATGTGCACAGGTTTGGGAGGGCAATAGTTCATCATGCATCAGTTTTATATAAATACCAAGGCATTTACAGTCAAACCTATCCTAATGATCTGTATTAGAAGAGGCCTCTAAATGAGAAAAGATGTGTAAGTTCTTATCAAAGTACCTAAAATATAACAGATGCTCAAGAAAAATCCTGGCCAGGATGAAATCTGAATCACAGCACCTTTTATTACTATGTGCTATTTCGAAAATACTATCAAATGATTGAGGTTTTTTTTTTAAGTTTTAGAGCTCTGTTTTCTAAAAATGACTTATATCACACTAAAGCTATTTCTCTTTGCTATAAAGTGCATTTCTCTGCTATTATAGCTACAAATGCAAAGTCTGATTTTACATAACTTAATTTATCCTAATATATGAGTTATAAAAAACAAAAAGTAGGGGCTGGGAAGGTGGGTTAGTGGTAGAGTGCTTGCCTAGCATGCATGAGGCCCTGGGTTCAATTCCTCAGGACCACGTTAAAAAAAAAGTAGCCAGACATGCTTGTAATTTTAGCTACTCAGGAGGCTGAGATCTGAGGATCACAGTTCAAAGGCAGCCCAGGCAGAAAAGTCCCCGTGAGACTCCCCTCTAGTTAGCCACTCAAAGATGAAGTGGTGCTATGGTGCAAGTGGTAGAGCACTATCCTTGAGCACAAAGAGGATTGGGGACAGTGCCCAGGCCCTGAGTTCAAGCCTCACTGACAAAATACTAAAACTAAACATAAATAAAAAGCAAACAGACCCAACTCTTTAGGGAAAAAAAATCACCCCCTCTCCCACTTTTTTGAGACAGAATCTTACTCTGTAGCCCAGGTTGGTGTCAAACTTGCAATTCACTTACCTCTGTCTCCTGCATGCTGGATATGTGCCACCAGGCCTAGGCATATTTCTATCTTGTTTCCAAATAAAAGAGAAAGCCATAATCAAGTAGTGCATTCAGAAAGAAATCAGAACAAAATTACTCATAAAAGTAGATTGTTCTTGTTAGAAGTAATATGCAAAAAATATTGATTTTTCTTTTCTTTTTTTTTTTAAAAGAGTTTAGACTAGATTGGCCATTTTATTGACTCATTTGAGGTCTGATCTTTCCCTCCCCCACTATCTGACCTTTTTGGGTATAGAGTGATCATTTCCAGGTTTTCACTTGTCTGTTTTCAAAACCAAAATAGTTTGAGGCTAAACATAATAAATCTCAGACCCAATCCAGGAGTTTGGTGGTGACCCATCACGTATCAGTTTTATGTAAATGCCATGACATTGACGGTCAAATCCTCAAGAAGCAAATATCCCAGAAGCAGCTCAGCTTCTTTTCACTTCCCCAGGTTAAAGTGAAGAGTCTTGGTGGTTGAAGGCAAGAACTACTCATTGCTGGAGTTCTCATTTGATTCACTGCAGTCAAACAGAGCCCTATCCTCATGTCCTGTAGCCAGCTCTTCATTTTCTTGGCTTGCAGACTGCAGGTCACAGTGGGGTTGTAAAGAATTCTGGGAAAAGTGATGTGTTAAATAAGCTCCATCTTGAACTAATCGGCCCTTCCCTGAAAGGAGTTGCTACTGTGGAGAGAGGGCAGAGATTACTTAAGCTGTTTAATATCTCATAATCCAGAGATAGGCCTCTCTAAGGATCAATCTTTAATCCACATGATTCTTAGCCATGTGTAGCTAGTGCTCTCACTGAAGGCACCTTGAAGGTTGGTGTAATTAGCTTTGCAGATGAACCCTATACCTGTCAGGTTCCTCTGCATAGGACTAGCCAACAGCACAGAGTCAGACACCAGACATGTCTTACTGCATGGTAGAGCCTTTTGGGCTCCACTTTAACCCATTCCATTCTTCATTTATTAAAGGCTTCAGTTGGAATGAGCCAGGCCCAAAGATATACCTTTGGAGAAGAGAGACAAAGTCCTGGTAAGACTTCCTAGGTGTACGTGAACTTGCTTGTTGAGGCTGAGCTGTCTCTGTGCACTTGTGGTTGGTATTCTAGAAGTGGATTGAACTTTTTTTCCTCCCCTGTAGAAGTCTGTTTGTCTGTGGCCTCGTGTTGGGATTTGAAAGCTAGATGTTTTTTGCCGCTTCTTGCTTCTCAAGGTCACTTTTCCGTTGCAAAGCTGTTTTTACTCATTAGGTGGTTTAAAAAAAAAACTCCATAAAATTGTCCTACCTTGCTTTAGTAGAATGTATGTAATAATAATGGCAGTGCCTTGCATATGTATAGTGGTTTATGGTTTTCAAAGCATCTCTGCATATATTATTCACTGTGTGATACTGTCCTGGGTATTCTGTATTGATTCATCGTGTGCATCAACCTGGCTACTTTTCTTTTTTTTCTACCAATTTTGAGGAGACTACATAGAATCAACTTCCCCCACACCTCACCACTTTTATAATTTCCCCCAAAGGCTTGTAAACAGTACAAGAGTTTTTCAAGACAACAAAAGCAAGCATAAATGATACTGTCTGATGGCAAAGTAAAGATGGCCTGAATATTCTTTATAAATCATGCCTAAGAATTCGGTTGCACTTCCTTCCCATAGTTTACACTATCAGCAAGTGACTATGAAAAATATATCTTAATACCCCCATCTCTGTACCTCGGATACTAATTTGTTGTTTTATGAGTGTTTTGTTCTTTGTTTTTATTTGTATGCATAGAGTTTTTCTCTTTTTGCTCAACTGAGAGCTTTGGTGTTGATATTATTCATTTCTGATGGAGAAATTATTAACTTCATTAACCTGAGTGTGCAAAATACCCTTCATGAAATAGAAGACACAAAGCCTATAACAGAATTTTGTCAATTGTTTTACAAGTTAGCAGAATGGTAGGATCCTTGCCTAGTAGGCCCTGATTTTAAACTCCAGAATTGAAGAGAGAAAGGAGGAAAAAAAAGACTTCAAAGACTTCAAAACATTTTGGAAACTCCCTTAAGGTTCATGAAGAGAAACCAAAGAATTTCTTGAACTCACATTTTATGACCCAATGTAACCCATGTCCTCTCTCCATCTTTCCATCCCCAGGTGATTACTTTAGGATTAGGCACCCCAGAGGATGTGAGGCCTGTGTGACCCCAAGCAGGCTGCATGGGCGTCTCCAGTCATTGCTTCCTGCTGTACCATTGTTGAGTGACCAGTAAGCCTTGGCCATTCCATTCTTAGGCAGTGGAAGAATGTCCCTTTTATTGAGCCCACGCCTATATCCCTACAGCTTCTGTTCAACTCAACAAACACTGAGTGTCTACCATGCACCAGGCATTGTTCCAAAGGCTGGATTCAGCAGAGAACACACAGACAAAATAATGCTCTTGCGGCTAGCCCTACCTCTTGAAGTCGTTGAAGACAAGCCAAATAATTCTTCTACACAGAAGTCCTTCAGTAGCTTGAAGACTGGACTCAGCTTCATCTGAGTCTTTACATTATCCTAATACCTCCACTGAATCCAGGGTAAAACAGCTTCTTTTTGCTGTACATATTGTTTTAGCCTTCAATTAATCTTATTTAATTTTGAATATTGAGTTTGTTGACTACTGAATTGATTTTTAGTAGATTGGATTTTTTTAAGTTTGTTTTTGTTCTAAAGGGAATATGAACTTGGAAAAATTCTGGAAAATACAAATGAATATAAAATATAAAGAAGCAATTACTGTAATCTCCTTACCCACTATTAAAATATTTTTTTCTAGCCTTTTCCAACTTGCATCTGTCTATATAGTTGAGATGATAATGCATTATTTGTCATTTGGAATCCTATTTTTCCACTTAATATTGACATTTGTACATTAGATATAGAAGAATATATTCCTAAGATCCTTTAGCTGGTGTAGTGGTGCATGCTTATAATCTGAGTACTTGGAACACTGAGGCAAGAGGGACATCAAGTTCGAGGCCAGCCTGGGCTTCATCATGAGACCCCCACTTTAAAATAAAATCATCAGTAGGCCCTGGTGGCTCATGCCTGTAATCCTAGCTACACAGGAAGCTGAGATCTGAGAACTGCAGTTCGAATCCAGCCTAGGCAAGAAAGTCCCTGAGACTCTTATCTCCAATGAACCACCAGAAAACCAGAGGTGGTGCTATGGCTCAAAGTGGTAGAACACTAGTCTTGAGCAGAAAAACTCAAGAATAGTGCCAAGGCCCTGAGTTCAAGTCCCACAACTGACAGAAAAAGAAAAAAAAACAAGAATAAAATAAAATCATTTACATGGTTGTATAATCCTCCATCCAGTCATCACACTTTTTCTCTAGATGTTAAATCCTAAAAAAGTGGCAGGGATTCTCAAAGTAAGTGACACTGTTGCCTTTCCATAGAGTCTTCAGACTTTATGTTTGGTTCTGTATGGGAGAGGGGAGCAGGTTGCCTCCCTCCTCTGGATTCTTTTAACTTGTATTGTTCTCGGTATGCAGCTTTCGTTTTTCTTTCTTCCATCTTTTTGTGCTTCCTCATAACCATGCTCTGCTACTTGTTTGGAGAATAGGCTGACTGTAGAACTCTTTGGTGACACCCTGGGATGTTCAGATGGCTGCTCTTGAGACTCTGTCCCTGCCAGATGCAGACTGAGGACCCGTGGAAGCAGGTCTTCAGCTGGACTGAACACTGGCAAGTGCGGAGCTCACTTTAGTCCTTGATTGCAGGCCTGCAGCTGAACCAGAAGGCCCTCACCACCTTTCCAGATGTGGTGGTTGTGCGAGTGTCCACCCCCTCTATACAGTCAGACAGCGACATCACCGTCCTGAGACACCTAGAAAAGCTGGGCTGCCGCTTGGTCAACCGCTCTCAGAGCATCTTAAACTGCATCAATAAGTTCTGGACATTTCAAGAGCTGGCTGGACATGGGGTCCCCATGCCAGATACTTTCTCCTATGGTGAGTCCCCTTGAAATACAGTTGGAACTTCTGTGTCCAAACTACCTGCATCTCTGAGCTTTTTCCCCCCTAGAAATCTTTCAATATCTCTTGTTGTTTATCAATAAAGTGATACAATGTCTTGAAGCTATATGCTAGCCATGCCTTCTGTTTGAAATGTCTTGGCTTCTTTCTATAAGTCATTCACTACATGCCAGCAATCAGTGATACCCTGGGGCTATCAGAGTCTTGTCCCCAAGGCATTCCCAGGAAACCTTAGTGTGGTGTGGTCAACGTCATAGAAGAGGTGATGGTCCTGGCTAGTGCAGGAGTACATAGGAGAACTCCTAATGCAGTTTAAAACACTTCCTAAAAGATATAATATCATCAACTAAGCTGAAATTATCTCAATGAAAGAAGGGTTCCTGAAACAGGGAACAGATTACAGAAAGGCCTAACAGTAAGAGGAAACATGACCTGATAGTGTTGCCAGTAGCTGTAGAATGGAGAAAGGCAGGGGAGAGAAGAAAGAAGAAAAAGGGGGTAGAGGGGAAGACAAGGAGAGAAAAAGAGAGGGAGAGAGAACTGAGAGATGTAAGATGGCAAAGATAAGAAGGTGCCATATACAGTATGTGAAGGAGAAAGAGTTAACTGGAAGTTAACAGGAAGTTATTAGAGGATTATAGCCAGGGGAGTGGCTAGCCAGAGTCACAGTGAATCTTATGTGGGCCATCTTATTGAGAAGAACAGGGCCCAGGAATGGGGACTTCATTTGTTTAAGATGGGCGAGAACTAAGCATGTGTAAAATATTGATGGAAGTGGAATGAGGAGGTTGAAGATAGGGAAGCTTTTACTTGTTCATTTATTTATTTATTTTAAAAAATAGTTTTAAATTTAAATAATGAGAGAATTTTTGTGCTGGAACTGGGACTTGAACTCAAGACCTGGGTGCTGTTCCTTAGATTTTTTCACTCAACCTTTTTGGTGGTTAACTGAAGATAAGTCTCATGGACTTTCCTGCTTCGAACCGCAATCCTCAGATCTCAGCCTCCTGAGTAACTAGGATTATAGGCATGAGCCACCAGCACCTGGCTTGAAAGGGAACCTTCTAAGGTCCCTAAAATGATGACAGAAAATGGATCTAAGGTTCAGGGGCAGAGCTGATCTTCGATTAAGACTCCTCTCTCACTGCACTGTTAGAGAAGGAAAAAGATGGCTAGAAAGTAATTAAATGAGCCAGGTACTGGTGGCTCACATCTGTAATCCTACCTATTGAGGAGGCTGAGATCTGAGGATCACAGTTCAAAGCCAGTCCGGGCAGGAAAGTCCATGAGACTCTTATGTCCAATTAACCACCAGAAAACTGGAAGAGGTGCTGTGGCTCAAGTGGTAGAGCTTGGAGCTGAAGAGCTGAGGGACAGTGCCAGAGTTCAAGCCCCATGACCAACAAAAGAAAGAAAGAAAGAAAGAAAGAAAGAAAGAAAGAAAGAAAGAAAGAAAGAAAGAAAGAAAGAAAGAAAGAAAGAAAGAAAGAAAGAAATGTATCAATGGGATACTTCTCCTGAGGAGTCCTCTAGCCTCTAGTCACTTACAGTGTCTCCTCACTTCAAAATAAATCATTAGCATTTTTGTGAACAAGACAAGTCTTGTTACTATTCATGTGGTGGGCAGAATAACAACTTTCCAAAGATGCCTATTTCTTAATCCCTGGAACTATGAGTATTCTAGGTTACAAAACAAAAAGGAATTAAGGTTGCAAGTGGGATCACAGGTATGGTGGTTCATGCCTGTAATCTCAGCACTAGGGAGGCTGAGGCAAAAAGATCATGTGGTCAAGGCCAGCCTGGGTTCCATAGTAAGAAGCTGTCTCAAACAACAAAAATGGTCGCAAATGGAGTTAAGTTTGTTAATTAGATGACTTCAAAATAGACAGGTTACCCAGGCACTAGTGGGTCACACCTATAATCCTAACTACTCAGGAGGTTGAGATCTGAGGATCACAGTTCAAAGCTAGTCCAGGCAGTAAAGTCATGAGACTACTATTTTCAATTAACCACCAAAAAGCCAGAAGTAGATCTGAGCTCAAGTGGTAGAGCACTAACTTTGAACAATACTGCTCAAGGACAGCACCCCAGCCCTGAGTTCAAGTCCCAGGACTGGTGTGTGCATATACACCCCAAGCGGGAAGTTATCCTGAATTAGCCAGGTGGGCCCAATGTTATCAATGTTCTTAAAAGTAGAAGGAGGAGGCAGAAAAGAGGATCAGAGGGACATGCGCTCATGTAAGAAGGAAGAAAAGATAAGCTATAAGGACTCTGTCATTGTTGGCTTTGGAGATGGAAGAAGGCCAAGAGCCAAAGAATGAGCACAGCTTGTAAAAGCTGGAAAAGGAAAGAAACAGATTCTCCCCTAGGACTGCAGCCTGCTGGCACCTTGATGTTAGGGAAACCCATTTCAGACCTGTAACTATAGAACTGTAAAATGATAGGTTTGTGTTGTTTAACCTGCCAAGTTGTAATTTGTTACAGCAGAAACAGAAAACTAATATGCCAACTAATGCACCTATAAAACATCAGCACTGTTTTGAGAACTAGGAAGCAAACTGAAAGGGCCTCTGAGCAACCCCAATGTGTGTCACAAGTCCCAACACAGATCCAATGTTACTCACTTAATGGGTAGAAAAGCTCTTCACACTGTGATCCAGGTCCTACTTTTCCCTGTGTGGGAAAAATTATCTCACAAGCTGTTCTGTCCTTTATAAGTCCTTTGAGAGGGGAAGTACGAAGAGAGGCTCCCTGTGCTGACAGCAGTGACAAGTATTGGTTAGTGTCTGAATAGCAAGGAGGCTGGCGACCATTCAAACCAGATCCACACTGGACTCACGCCTGTAATTCTTGCTACTCAGGAGGGAGGTCTGAGGATTTAAGTTGGAAGCTAGCCCAGAGAGGAGTCTGTGAGACTCTTATCTCCAATTAACCAGCAAAAAGCCAGAAGTGGAGCTGTGACTCAAGGCAGAGTCCTAGCCTTGAGCAAAAAAGCTCAAGGACAGTGCCCAGGCCTTGAGTTCAAGTCCTAGGACTGGCACAAAGAAAACAAAATAATACAATAACAGATCCAAGAACCAGTAAGTGTGCTAGTTGAGTGCAGTTAGAGGACAAATGTGGTACCTTAGGGCATTTATTATGACATGTGTGTTAGTATTGATTAAGTTATCAAGGAAAAGGAATGCTCAATATAGTATGTACAGGAAGCCAAGGAAGCATATAGAACAACTTAGAAAGACTTTCATGCACATTATTATTCATATTATAAAATTAAGGCCCAACAGGTATAGAGGGACCAGTTTAGACTGTAGAGAGATCCTTTCACTTTGGGAGAAGCCAATATCCAGGCTTAGTCTCCTTGGGTTTTGGTTTCCTACCACTTCCTAACAACTATTAAACACATTGTGGCTTAATGTAATGTTCACTGATTATCTCACAGATCCTAGGTCAGAAGCAGCCACAGCATACTCAGTTCTCTGTTCAAGGTGTCAGGTTGAAATCAAGGAGTCAGCTGGGGCTGTCATTTGGGAATTACCTTCAAGCTTCAGTGACTTTTTCTTTTTTGGTGGTGGTTAATTGGAGATAAGAGTCTCATGGACTTTTCTTCTTGAGCTAGTTTCAAACTGATCCATAGATCTCAGCCTCCTGAGTAACAAGGATTATAGGCATGATCCACTGTCACCTGGCTGATTTATTGTCTTTTAAGTGGCTCACCTGATTATTAACATAATCACAGGAAAGAGACCTCATTATAGTCACTGTAGTATAATCAATGATTATACTACAAGAGGGATAGCAACAAGAGGTGTTTCCAGGCAGTGGGACTATTGGAACAGGCTAGAACCCTACTTCCTCTAGTTACTGTGAAGAGGAAACTGCCTCCTGTATGATTGTTGTCAAGGTTAATAGATGTGGAGCAGGTACAGCCTTTAGAAAGTGCTTGATAAATGGTGGTCTCCCAATGGAGATGTGGCTCAAGTGGTAGAGTGCCAGCCCAGAGTAAAAAAGCCATGCAAGAGCACTGAGTTCAAGCCCCAGTACTGGCACAGGATGGTGGTCTTCCCAGCATGGTTTCCTTGGGGAGAGTTGAGTCAACAGAGCAGCTAGGATTGTTGGGGCAGTGCAACTCTACATGGTACTCTGATGGTGGGTTCATGTCTTTATGTAGTTGTCCAACTCCATGGAATACACACCAAAAGCAAACCCCAATATAAACTACAGGCTCTGGCTGATAATGATGCAGTTCTGACAAATGTACTTCCCTGGTTGTGAAAGTTGATAATGGGGTAGGGTATGCATGTGTGGGGACTCTGGGCATGTAGGGATAGTTCCTATTTGATGCACAATTTAGCTGTTCATTTTAAGTTTCCCTAAACATTAGACTCTCTCTCTCTCTCTCTCTCTCTCTCTCTTGTCAGTCATGGGGCCTGAACTCTGGGCCTGGGCACTGTCCCTCAGCTCTTCAGCTCAAGGCTATCACTCTACCACTTGAGCCACAGCGCCACTTGCGGCCTTTTCTGCTTATGTGGTGCTAAGGAATTGAACCCAGGGCCTCACGCATGCAAGGCAAGCCCTCTACCACTGAGCCACCTTCCCAGCCCCACATTAGACTCTTGAAAACATTTTTTTAAAGTTGATTTCCTTTCCTTTGTGTGAGGAAATGGATTATCTTTGCATTAATTTACTCAGAGACACTCAGCCTCTGGAGACTTTCCAGAGGGGGCAGTGCTGGGCCAACCACTGCTGCAATACCTAACACCTACTTCAAGTCCTAGTACAGGAAGGAAGGAAGGATGGAAGGAAGGAAGGAAGGAAGGAAGGAAAATGTAGCTATTGCATAAATTGTCAACTAATCTCAATGCACTTCCTTCTTTCTTTTTCTAAAATCTCCTTGTTTTAATACCTTCTTGACTCTTGTTTTCTCTTGGCAGGTGGCCATGAAGACTTCTCAAAAATGATTGATGAAGCTGAGCCCCTGGGCTACCCCGTTGTGGTGAAGAGCACACGAGGCCACCAGGGTCAGTGCTGCTCCTGGGCTTCCTGGGTAATCTGTCACCCAACCAATAAGGGTGCTATATAAGGACTTAGCAATGTTTCTCCTCTCTGAGCCCCCTCTGTCCTTGCTTTTGTTAGATCCTCCCATCTCTCCTTAGATGATTACAACAGACTCCTGGCTTGACTAATTAGTTTCCTTTTAAATTTAATTTAATATTTATTTATTTATATTTTTGCTGATATTGGGGCTTGAACTCAGGGCCTCTTGCTCTCACTTGGCTTTTGGGCTTTCAACTGAAGCTCTACTACTTCAGCCACACCTCTGCTCCAACTTTGTGTTGGCTAATTGAAGATAAGTCTCTTGGTTTTGTCTGACTGAGCTGGTTCCAAAGCATGCCTTCCATAGCTCAACCTCCTGAATAGCTAGGATTATTAGGCATGAGCCTTCAATAATATACTAATAATCTCCTCAGGGGATGGGAATGTGGCTTAATGGTAGAGTGCTTGCTTTGCATGTATAAAGTCCTGGGTTCCATTCTTCAGTACCACGTACATAGAAAAAGCTGAAAGTGGCACTGTGGCTCAAGCGATAGAGTGCTAGCCTTGAGCAAAAGAAGCTCAGGACAGTGCTCAAGGATTGTTCGAGCCCCAGGACTAGCAAAACAAACAAACAAACAAATAACCTCCTCAAGTTATTAGTTTAAGTTAAATAGGGATACAGGTTGACCCATTGCAACAATGAGATGTACAAGACAGACACTATGTCAAAAAACAAACTTTGCAATTTGGGGTTGAGGGGGAGTATAGTTGTGGAGCTGGAAGGGAAGGGATGGTAGGGGAAAACAAAGGAGGAGGCAACAATGCTTGATAAGAAATGCACTCATTACCTTGCTCATGTAATTGTAACCCCTCTGTACAGTATTTTCACAATAAAAAACTTATTTTTTAAAAAAGACTACTGTCAGCAAGGCCCTGTGTTCAAGTCCCAGTATTGTCTACTGTCAAAAAGAAAGAAATGAAGCAAGCAAAGGAAGGAAGGAAGGAGGGAAGGAAGAAAGGAAGGAAGGAAGGAAGGAAGGAAGGAAGGAAGGAAGGAAGGAAGGAAGGAAGGAAGGAGGGAGGGAGGGAGAAAGGAAAGAAGGAAACAGTGTGGCTGTTGCATAAATTATTACCAACTAATCTCAGGGCCTCTCCTTTCTTTTTTTTTAAATCTCCTTGGCTTAAATGCATTTTTTTTACTGCTGACTATGCTCCATCAGGACTTCTGTACTAGGAGCCAATCCCTAGCCTATCTCTACTGAAACTCCTATTGTTGTTCAGAGAAGCCCAGTGCCTCTGAGATCCAGCCATCTGCTATTAGATTCCAGATCTGGTGCCAAATGCCTAACTGCTTACATCTCCACTCATGGTTGAGACTTGGAACAAGTCAGATGTTGCACTGTGCCCATTTACTGAGCCTTTCCTGTTTGCCCTGTGCCCTGTGGGACCCTCTCCAATAGACACCGACTGCCCATTGACTGCACACACATCCTCCCATAACCCACCACTTGGACCTCCTCTTTTGTCCCTACTTCTCCAATTCTATTGAGTATCTGGGTCCAGTCACTTCAGAAATGATTGCACTAGATATGACACGTTTGAAAGTTACTTTTCAGTCTTCTGTGCCACTAGAGACTGATGCCCATTGCTGTTTCATTAAAACTCCAGAGAAGACTTCCTTTCACTCCCTCTGTAATGGTAACAGGCAACTTGAGAAAACATCTCATTGTTCCATTTTTGCTGAAAAGAATGCCCAGTCTGGACATGTCCATGTCATATTTGTGAGCAAACCTACTAGGAACCCTTCCTCAGTTCTGTCATCTAATATGCAAATGGGAAAAAGATTCTGAATAACTCAAAATATAGGTGATTAAAACAGAAAATAAAATTGTTCCTAGGTACTGGTGGCTCATGCCTGTAATCCTAACTACTACTCAAGAGGCTGAGATCTGAGGATTTACATTGAGATCTGAAGACTGAGGTTCAAAGGCATCCTGTGCAAGGAAGTCCATGAGACTCTTTTCTCTACTTAGCCACCAAAGAGCAGAAAATGGAGGTGTGGCTCAAATGGTAGAGCACCAGCCTTGAGTGAAAAATAAAGAAAACATTCAGGCTGTGGGTTCAAGCACCAGTGAGAGCATCCTTCCAATAAAAATTAAAATCAAGCAACAAAAATATGGGTGTATAATTAGATGAGTATAGCTAAACTAAATTTCTCCTTAAAAGGAAGAGCATGTGTCGTTAGCTCCCTCCTTTGAGCTCCTACAACATATTGCTTAGACCTTTTAAGGCCTATCATGTGGTTGTATAGTTACCTTTTTTGGCTCTCTCTCTCTACTCATACTTAGAATTCCTATAAACCATGTTCAATTAATTACATTCTACAAACACTGATGAGCATCTTTCCTGTGTATTAAGCCCAGTGTAAGGTTTTGGGGATTAAAAAAATTGAGCTAGACATAAACTCTACCTAATTAGTGTCCTAAGGATGATAGGAGGTGCTAATTAACTACTTTTGGAACTAAACTGGTTAAATCCCCAGGATTTTGTTTTGGCCAGTTCTGTATATTTCTGGAATACATTATTATTTCTTTTTTGAAAGAAAAAAAAGAGTAGGGAATGGGACACACCTGTAATCCCAGTGCTTACAAGGAATGAGTTCAAAGACAAGGAAGGAAGGAAGGAAGAAAGGAAAGTTGGCTGATCAATAGTATTAAAATGATGAAAATCAAGAGGGAATAAGATTCAATGATTATTTTATAAGAAGCAAGAGTCTCATCAGAGAAATAAAGGGGGCCAAAGCAAGGTGAAAAGAAGCTGGCTCCTGTTTGGCATAGGGAGTCAGGGTGACAAGGATGAAAGCCCCAGGCTTCTCTAACCCTTTCTCTTGCTCTTCATCTTTCTTCTTAAAGGAAAAGCTGTTTTTCTAGCAAGAGATAAACATCACCTCTCAGACATCTGCCATCTGGTCCGCCATGATGTGCCCTACCTGTTCCAGAAGTATGTGAAGGAATCCCATGGGAAGGACATCCGGGTGGTGGTGGTAGGGGGCCAAGTGATAGGCTCCATGCTGCGCTGCTCCACAGATGGACGGATGCAGAGCAACTGCTCTCTCGGTAAGATACAAGGGTAGTGGAGTGGAACTGTTTCCCAAGGAAGGCCACCAGGGCATTTCACTAGGCTGTTGGACTTCTGATCCTGCCAGACTCTCTGATAGGCACCAGGATCTCAGAGAGAAGAATGAGAAATGAGCATTTCCTATGTGTGCAAGCAATCCAGGAGAGGGGAAGTGTGTTGTGACAGAGGTCAGAGGAGAGGCAAGACATTGAGGTTTGAACCCTATCCTGTAGGTTTTAGGGCTTAGCAGTGGGAGTCAAACAAGGGTGTGCTGAGACTAGCATTTGAAAACAAATTCCATCTGTAAAGGAAGGATCAAAAGCAAAAAAAAAAAAAAAATCCCTCCAAAAAACAAACAAGCAAAAAAAGAGGCAGGAAGGTGGGGTTGGAAGCTGTCTAACAGCTCGGACAGAATTCTAAGAAGTCTAAAAACCAAAGCCATAGCAGGAAGAACATCAAACTTGCCTTTGTATTCTAATCGAAAATTGTGTTTTTCTTAAATGTGTGATGCTATTAGAAAGGCTGCAGTTTGTATTAGGGTTGAATGCATAATGTCATCCCTTGAAGCTATTGGTAAAGCTTATTCTCTCTCATCCCTCTAGGGATGTAAATTCTTTGCCCCTTCATAAAGAGGTATTGTCAGCCTCACTGACTGAGTTCGTACCTTGTTAACTTGAAGGGAAAACTACCTAGTTATTATTTCTTAACTCACCATATGCAAATACTAAGTCCAGTGACTATGAAAGAGACGTAGACACTGATTCTGTTCTGCTTCATTAGTGTTTGGGTCTCACAGAAGCTCCTCAGTTGACTTGCTGTATAGAGATGAGTCTTTGCCATTGGGTTATACATGATTCTGCAAATATGTAAGATGATGTGACCGCATGGTGGGAGAGTCAGTGCTAGATTCAGTACTCTCTACATTAGCGTTCAATCTCAGTTCATTTGCATTATAGTCATGAATACTGGTTCTTAGCCAGATGGGTTTATTATGTATCTCTATTGCTTTTCCTGATAAGATGTTTGTAAACTGTTTTATAGCCCTTTCCTTATACAGTATCATAGCCAGGACAAGACAGTGTGTAGGTAAAGTTGCTAGACCTAAGAATACAAGTGTTAAGTCTTCCAGAGAGATGAAAGAAAGAAAGTAAAATCAAGCTTTTTAACAGATGAGGACAATCAGATCTTTTGTCTTGAATACAGCATTTTGTCTCACAATCCTCTATTTTTCTGTTAAAAAAAAAATCAATGTTCAGCCAGGCACTATTGGCTCATGCCTGTAATCCTAACTACTTAGGAGGCTTAAATGTGAGGATTGAAGTTCAAAATCAGACCAGGCAGACAAAGCTGAGAGACTCTTATCTTTAATTAACAAGCAAAAAGCTAAGTGAAGGTATGGCTCAAGTGGCAGAGTACCACCCTTTGAAAAAGCCAAGGGAGACTGTAAGGCTCTGAGTTTTTTCTAAAAAAAAAAAAATCAATGTTTTTTTTTCTAATCCTAAAATGAATTAGAAAGTTTAGAACATTCAGCAGAAGTGAAAAAACGTTATTTATTACAACTAGAGATAACCACCATTAACATTTTGACATCATTTTCCCCGGTCTTTAACAAACATCCTTTTGCATTATTCTTATCACACTGTACCATTTTAATGCTTCAAAGTGCTTTCCTATGGGATTATAACTTCCTATGAGCAGTAGTAGCCATGGTTGTTAAATGTGCTATTTTCTTCTATTGTAAGATACTTAAATTATAATTATGCATTTCCTTATTCAAGTATTTATTGAATGCCTTCTATGTACCAGGGACCATAAGTTTCCTGTATTTAAAAAATGCTGACATTAACATCTTTTTGCATGAGTTTTTTTTTTCCATACATAAAACTATTTCCTTAGTAATAGGATGGCTGGGTCAGAGGATATTAGCTTTTTTTTTTTTTTTTTTTGGTCGTGGGACTTGAACTCTGGGCCTGAGCGCTGTCCCTGCACTCTTCAGCTCAAGGCTAGCACTCTACCACTTGGGCTACAGTGCCACTTCCGGATATTAGCATTTTTAAGACTAGAAAGAAATGACCATATTGTTTTCTCAAAATGTGGTCTGATTTCCATCTAGAACTCTGTGTGTGTGTGTGTGTGTGTGTGTGTGTGTGTGTGTGTGTGTGTGTGTGTGTGTGTGTGTGTGTGTGTGTGTGTGTGTGTGTGTGTGTGTGTGTGTGTGTGTGTGTGTGTGTGTGTGTGTGTGTGTGTGTGTGTGTGTGTGTGTGTGTGTGTTGGTACTGTGGCTTCAACTCAGGCACCGGGTCCTGTCCCTTTGCTTTTTTGCTCAAGGTAGTTACTCTACTGCTTGAGCCACAGCTCCACTTCTAGCTTGGGGAGTGGGGAGGCTGGTCCTGGAACTTGATCTCAGGGCCTGGGCACTGTCCCTAAACCTTTTTATTCCCCTCACAGCTAGCACTTTACTGCTCAAGCCACAGTTCTGCTTCTGGCTTTTTCATAATTAATTAAAGATAAGAGTTTCACAGACTTTCCTACCTAGCTGGCTTTAAACTGTGACCCTCAGACCTCAGTCTTCTGAGTAGCTAGGATTACAGATATGAGCTACCAGCACCTAGCCATGTCTACCTTGTTAATGGTTAATGGAAATAAGGGTCTTACAGACTTTCCTGTCCAGGCTGGCTTTGAACCATGATACCTTTAAGGTCTCAGTTTCCTAAGTAGCTAGGATTACAAGCGTGAGCCACCAGGACTCAGTTCCCTGTATCATCTTTGGGTCATTGAATACATCTATGAGTATCATCTATGAGTATCACCTTTAAATCACTGTGCTTTCCCCTTCAGGTGGTGTGGGTGTCAAGTGCCCACTGACAGAACAAGGCAAGCAATTGGCTATTCAGGTATCCAATATCCTGGGCATGGACTTCTGTGGCATTGATCTTCTCATTATGGAAGATGGCTCCTTCGTGGTGTGTGAGGCAAATGCCAATGTTGGCTTTCTAGCTTTTGACCAGGCATGCAACTTAGATGTGGGTGGAATCATTGCTGACTATACTATGTCCTTACTGCCAAATAGGCAGACTGGGAAGATGGCTGTCCTCCCAGGACTGTCGAGTCCCAGGGAGAAGAATGAGCCAGATGACTGTGCTTCAGCTCAGGGAGTTGCAGGCAGCGTCTACACCATCAACAATGGGTCTACCTCCAGTGAGAGTGAGCCTGAACTGGCAGAGGTCCGGGATTCCTCCACAAACACAATGGGGGTTCCGCCCCCCCATGCTGCCCGAGCCTGGCTACAACATTAACAAGAGGATGCTTCAGAATTAAAAACTTAAGTGAATTCCTGCTTTTTGGCAGCATTTAAACCAAATCCTACTGCTTCCCTAGTAGATTCCAGTGAGTAAAATGTGGACTCATGTGATTTCATTTGCACAGAAACGAGAAATCCCATCTGGGCACTCAGCATTTTTTGTCTAATGATGATTTAAGCAAATGGCCTAGCTTTGTGGTTTTTACAAAGACTAATAGAAAAATACTCACCAAGAACAACATCCCAGCTGATCGATTTGAGACCAGTGTCTGCTGTGAATACTTGGGTATAATGGCACCCCACTCTGTGGGGTATGCTGCTGTTGATGGTAGCAGTAGTGAACACAAACTTGGAGTGACTCCTGGAAATCCTGAACTCAGAAGGTATCACAAGATGGAGGCATGTGCAGACAAGGTGGACCATGACTGCAGTGATGCGTTCTTCACTCTGTATATGTGGGATGCTCCAAGAATGACCACACACATCACGCGCTCTTAGAGAATCAGTCTCTGTTCTTCTATCACCATCTCTACTGTATTTCACTGACACTCAGGATAGAGCATTCTAGAGCGCTTCCTCCTCAGCATTGAATGAGATTGAGCATTCCGTCACCTCACTCATTGGCCTATGTCCTGATTACAAATTGCTTTGCTGCTGGGAATTTATACACCTGCTTTAACCAGTGCAAGCTCTAGCAGCTTCTTGCACCTTTGCTGCCTTTGACCTCAGCTAGAAATGCACTTCAGTGAGCTAGTGGCTAAGTGTACTAGAATCTAGCACTCAGGACCTCTCTTCAATGGACTCTGTTCATTTGTCACCCAGAGCCAGTGGTTTTTTACCACAAAAACATACTGGAAGATAATCATTCTTCCCCACTCTGTATTAGCTGCAGGAGGTTTTCTGAATGGGTTGGTATTGGCCTGTTGAGTTAGGTATAGCTATTGGAAACACATTCCATACCCTTGCCTTTCGACTCCAGGCTTCAGAAACCTGTCCTTGCCTATTTTTTTCAAACTGGGGAGCCTGAGTTATCAGGAATTATCATTACACATTTTTTCTGTGAGGCTAAAATAGAAATGACACCAAGTGATTCTAATTTCAACTCTTTAAAGCAATAGATGAGATCCTTCCCTTGGGAGAAAACATGGAGACAGAATTTCCTGTCTCTGTTTATATGAACTATAACTGAAAACAACCAAGGACCAAATATACTAGAACATATATATTCAAGGTTACCATCATTGGAGTTATTTCCTGGGGAGACCATACTCTTGAGCTATGATGTGCATCTGTCAAGAACATTTAGAATCCCTCTGTAGGGTTTTCACTGAATCCCTGAAAGAAAGAGGCCTCAAAATCTTATAGTTGGATTTTTGGTTTTGTTTGTCTATTTGTTTTTGTGCTGGTATTGGAGCTTGAACTCGGGCCTTGTGCTCTTGCTCAACTTTTTCGCTCTATAACTGACACTTAACTACTTTTAGCCAGGCTTCCAGTCCATACTCATGGAGCTGGAGCTTCTCAGACTTTTCTATCCTTAGATCTCAGCCTCCTGATTAGAATTGCAGATATGAACCACCAGTGTCCACTATTTGCTTTTTTTTTTTTTGGTCTGGTCGTGGGGCCTGAACTCTGGGTCTGGGCACTGTCCCTCAGCTCCTCAGCTCAAGGCTAACACTCTACCACTTGAGCCACAGCACTACTTCTGGCTTTTTTATTTTTGCTTATGTGGTGCTGAGGAATCAAACCCAGGGCCTCATGCATGCAAGGCAAGCACTCTACCACTGAGCCACCTTCCCAGCCCCTTTTCTTACCTCTGAGACAAGTCTCGAACTCATGTTCCTTCTGCCTCCGCCCCCTACAACTGCCGAGATTACAGGCATGACCCACCCTATCTGGCTTATCAGATTTATTTTATAATGCTCTTTGGCTGTTAAAAAGATTCCTCAAAAAATAGATCTTCACTTAGAGGACAAAGATTTACCAACCAACTCTGAGGAAACTTACTGGTTGATAGCTTCCAAAGAAAGCTCTCAAAATACTCTGAGTAAGGTCAGTTTCACTGAAATTAAACATCCATTTTCCCAAAGTTCTTGGAAGCCAGCACCACCCATAAGGTGCACAATTCTTTTTACTTATTCTGCTGTAAATACAAAAAAATGTGTATCAAGTCAAACTTACATTTTTTCCCACAGCACATTTCAATAGAAACTGGCTCTTAAAATACTCTAGTTAAAACCAGATTTCACAAATAACAGTTGTACAACTGAAAAAATGTTTGATGTGGTGTGATAGAAATGTCACACTATACAGTTGTAGTTTAAATGTGATGCAGCATAGGGTGCATGCTACTGAACTGTAACCAGGTAATGTGTCTTGTACAGTTAAGAAATAATCCTTCACCTTTCTATAAGACATGTACCTTATTACCACTCAGGGTGGCATTAGAAGTTGGAGTGTTTTAGTTTGCTTGCTGGAATTAGCCAGATCTGAAGCAAGTGTTGATCTCCCAGAAGCTGTATTTACACTTTTCCATTTCCTCATCTTTCCCCTTGAACTCAAAGGGCCCTATCCTGAGGAAGAGCAGCTAGAGTGGTTCCAAATTGCTTTGCCAAAGGAGGCCCTTTTTCCAGCTGGTAGCGGGTTCTGTCATCATTGACATCACTGCTAGGAACAAGCCCTGAGTGGAAGGAGAGAGTGCTGGGTCACAGCTGGCTCCCAGCCCCGCTCCAGGATTCCCCCACAGCTCTTAGCCTGAGCATGGTGGCCTGGCTACACTTGCTACAGCTGCCCACACCTGCTGGAAAGAACATGGGATACAGAGCCAGAGCATGGCTGTGTCCTTAGACAAGTGATGACATGAGCACCGTGCCTCCATTTTTCCATTCTTCAGGCAGGGGAAAGACCTATTACATTTACCTCTTGGGAGTACTTTGAGGTGAAGGAAGTTAATAAATGGGGTTGTGCATTGTGTGGAAGGTGACAACAGACACCTCCCATACCTGGTGTTATAATAAGTTTCTTATCACCTCACTAGGGGAGTTAAGAAAGAAAAAATCAATGCTAGGGCCCTGATAAGGAATGCAGCTTCGTGGAGGCCTTCCTTCTAGCCTCATAACCTGAAAAGAGGAAGGCTCTTAAGGTTTTCAGAGCCTTCTGGATGCCTTTGGTATAACCTAAAGTACCTGACACTTGTAATCCAACTAACAAAGTCTTCCTTCTGTAACATAGATTCAATGTCTGTATATGGTCTTGTTATCTAGTAGTTGCATCTTGAAACTGGTCAAAACTTGAATGCTGATAGCTCAGTCACTCAGAATATGCATACATACATACATATATATACACATATGTATATATATGAATCTGTACTTGGGAAAAATGTCTTCAAGCTATATTGTCTGATTGGATATGGGATAGACAGAATGGGGACTGAGTGCTTTAGGACTTTAGGATGACCTGAGAAATAATAAAATGGGTAATAAGCCATTACTGTCACAATGGCAGACTCCATGCTCCCAGCTAAAGAATTCCCTGACAAATGAGACAAGGTGAGAAGAAAAGAGAAAGGGGAAGGTTTGGGATAATTTTGTGGAAGAATATAAAATCAGGATCATTTGAAACTCCAGTAGAGAGGAGGAAAAATGACCCATCTAAGGATTTAAAAAAAATTATTATGTAGTAGTATCAAAGGGTTTTAATTCCACAAGTCAGGTTATGACTGCTTTTTGGTCATTGTCACTCCATCTTCTAAAGATTATTTTCATGAGAAAATCATGAATATACTGGAACTATTCTTTATAAAGACTGAGATGCCTGCTCTCTTGACTATCTTTGAGAAGTGGGAAGGATATGCTCATCCTTCAAGTCCTGAGCTATGCCAATGAGAACATTCAGAACGTAAATCCCATGAAGATGGAAGCAGCTTTGAAGTGGGGAGGGAGATTCCAGGACTACCCAGGTCACAGTTGACCCTCTGAGAGTCAGATGGACTAGAATACCATGTGCAAATCCCAGGGCTGCAGCCTGTGGAAGGGAGTGGACACAACTCCCATCAATCAAGTCACTTCATCAGAATATTGTCCTTTGAACTTGTAGGTGAGGCCTCTGTAGTCTGTGCAGATATCCTAGGAAAAGCCCTGACAGCAGTTATTTGTCACTGTCCCTAAAATTATTGTTCTTAGATCTTGGACTATATAGCCTAATAGAAAACCTGGTGCTGCTTTTGATTGCCTCTGAGACTTGAGGTCACTACAAATCATTCCTGTAAAAATGTTTTTACCTGGAAGATTATCCTTAGGGACATATAGTTTTCACTGTTTCCTAAAACTAGGCTGTACCTCCATTCTAAATTTTATGGCTCAGCTCCTAAAATTCCTACAGCTTAGCACAAGCTTTATTCCTTCACAGCTCCAAATTTCCTCCCTCAGATGCAGTTTGGGGGCCAACATGCAGCACTCCCTGGAGCCCTGGATTGGCCTTTCAACTTCATTCACTAACCTTGCTTTGTAAAGTTCCTGTTCTCTGAACCTCCAAGGCAACGCTAGGAAAGTCATCCCTGAGCCAGCTCAGAGGCCACAAGAATAGCAGCACCTGAACACCAGTCTTGTCCCCATTTTATAAATAGGGAATTGAGTTCCAAGCCCACACTTACCATAGCCAGTTAGCAGTGAGACTGGACCAAGTGGTTCTATTCTTTCATGTGTCTGGCACTTACTGCTATCCTAGATCCCTTTGCCATCCCCCTTATGTGACTCTCTTTTTATCACGATAGTGTTTATGTGTCAGCTGCCAAGGGCTTCAGTACTCAGGAGGATCTATGTGACAACCCCAAAGGTGCATGTGAAATTTCCAGGATGCAATCTGGCCTCCATGCTCTTTAGATCAGCCAAGACCATTTCATTCTACCCCCTATGCTATGATGATGGGATGTGAGGGAAAAGACCCATACTAAGCAGAATAGAGGCCAAGGGTTTGAAGTTCCTGAACTTCTCCCATCAGGTACCCATCAAACACACCTAAGTCGACTGTATATGCTCTACTGCAGTCAGTAGCAAGATCCAAAATTTCTTTCCATGTGTGTGTGTGTGTGTGTGTGTGTGTGTGTGTGTGTGTGTGTGTGTGTGTGTGTGTGTGTGTGTGTGTGTGTGTGTGTGTGTGTGTGTGTGTGTGTGTGTGTGTGTGTGTGTGTGTGTGCGCGCGCACTCGCACCTGTGCGTGCCTGTACTGAGTCTTAAACTCAGGACCTCAGGCTTGATTTCAGGGCCTCATACTCCTGCTTGTTTTTTTTCAATCACAGCTAACACTCTACCACTTGAGTCACACTTCCACGTCCAGCTTTTTGCTGATTAACTGGAAATAAAAGTCTCTCAGATTTGTCTGCCCAGGCTGGCTTCCAACCTTGGTCCTCAGATCTCAGCCTCCTGAGTAGCTAGGATTATAGGTGTGAACCACCAGTGCCTGGCCCCCCTACTTTGTATCCTATAACATGTGATCAGACACAAGGCACAGATTCATCCTGTCATGGTCTCTTGTCCCTTGAGATCCAAACAGGTCTGATAACTCTGGAATTCTGTTCTGAACCATTGAATGTTGTGATTTTTAAGAGACTTCTGTTTCTGCAACTACTGCTGACTCAAGACTACTGCTACCTCATTTTCAGCAACAACATCTCATCCTGGCACTGTATCAGCTCAGATCTGAAGTTTAGTTCCCACCCCTGTTGCCACACACAGCAAAATTCAAATGAGTGTGTACACACGTCTCAGTACTATAGGAGAAAATGGCAGACACCGCAGCAATGTAGGCTTGTCACCGCACTCCTGAATATTCTTTTCATCCACTGCAAAGAAATTTTCACTTGCTTTCCCATGATGGTCCCTGTCTTTCTTCTTTGGGACAAGACAAACCCATTTATGTACTCATGTACAGCAATTCCTTTTTTTTTTTTTTTTTTACTTCTTCTTCCTCTTTGTTTTTAAAGACATGGTCATACTATACAGTGCAGGCTGGCCTTGAACTTGCTACCCTCCTGTCCCTACCTCCCAAGTGCTAGAATTTAAAATATATACCACCATACTAGGCTTGCTGCCCATTTTAACACCTTACCTTCAGGATTTCACCTTTTTTCCATTGTTGACTTACAAAAAGGATTTTCCTAAAAGAACCATTCCCTCCTCAATGGGAAACTCTAATGCCATTTGTGAAGGTGATAACATTTTTTCATTCCCACTTCACTAGCCTGACATCCTTGTAACCAAGTAGCTGTCAGGGATGCCCCTATGGGAGACATGGGAACTAATATGAATGGCACCAGTTAGTCAGGTCGGGTTCACATCCTGACTCCCAGAACCTAAAGCAGTCACCTCCTCTCACGGAATCTTAGTTTTGTCACCTATAAATGTGGTCAATAAACGCAATCTTATATAAAGTCCTTAACCATATCCTGGCTTTCTTTGTATTTCTTTTGCTTTTGCTTTCCCTGCTGTGAGCAATCACACGAAGTGCCTTCCCATGACTGTGGCTCTGAGCCAAGGGATAAAAGCGGCAGACAGCCACTTTACAGCTAGGAAGAAGAGACTCTGGGGGAGGGCTGGCGGCTGCTCAGGCAGGCTGTGCTTCAGGCTTAATGAGTGGAAGGTCCCATCCATCCTTGAGATTCAATGATGCTATAGTTCAAGATACAGGGGATGTATGCAGCTTTAAAGGGGAGGCTGGAAACCGAAGAGCAGCCTGACCTTGAAAGATTTAGCCTCTAATTTTTTTTCCCTTCTTTTTGGGTTTTTCCTTGCTGGCTTTGCAGCAAATGAAAGAAAGAGGTGGCAAAGGCTTGAATTAAACGTGTTAAACAGAGGGAGTATAGAAGGCCAGAAGAGGGGCTGGGGAGTGGAACAAGCTGTATGGGAACTCTGATAGTCCAACAGTCGTGCAGCACCATCTGGACTTGGCAGGCATGCCAGTCACTGGGATCAGATGCAACACTAAAATTCTGCTGTCCTGGCACTGTCCATACTGGGACTCCAGAATCTTCTATTTAGACTTCCAAACCAGAGGCCAGTCAGGGACCAGTAATCAGTCCACAGAAGCCAGGACCCTCTTTCAGTTTTCTCACTCATAGCTAGCATTCTACCACTTGAACCACACACAAAAAGCTCTGGCTTTTTGCTAGTTAATTAGAGATGAGTCTCTTAGATTTGTCTACATGGGCTGGCTTCAAACCCAAACCTCAGCTTCTTGAATAGCTAGGATTATAGGTGTGAGCCACCAGCGCCCAGCCTATTATTCCTAAACTTGAGGTCATTGGCCTTGCTTGTATTTGTATGGTGAAATACTATACAAAGGTAGAACACTATGCATCTTTTTCCACCTCCACATACCAGTGACATCACACTAGTAATGGTGGGAGTATTTACATCACAAAGATGAGCAATCCCAGGTCAAGTTTGTTCCCACTGGTTCTTATCAGCACTCCAGTGCCACTTGGTGACAGAGGAAAGAAATCCATATGTGAAAGAATTGAAAAACATCTTAGTTCCAGAAAAAAGAAGTGAAGATTTTTCTCAGAAGCAAGTACTATGGTAAAATATGCCCAACTTCTTTGAAGTCTAAGAAAAGCCCTTGAAAACACCACTCTGTGCTTGGCTTGCTTATCTTGTTTCTGTTTTTCTGAGGTGAGAAATATGTTTCCTTTGCTGGGAAACTTAGAGAATGATTAGTAAATAAGGTTGAGCTCACCTGGGGAAGCTTAGCTGCAGCTAAGGAATGTCCATTGTAATTTTTCTTAAGTGGCAAAATGAAAATGTGTGTAAAGAATTGATCTTAACTCGACACCAAAATAGCTCATTTCCAAGTCATCTCTACAGCAATAACAATGTTAACTCTTCAAACAGTGAAGAAATCATGTATAAATGACTGTTTTGCTATTTTGGCTTTGTATTAAAATTATTACTGTGGATCGGAACGCTTTGTTTGCCTTTGTTCTCCAAACTATGCCTTTTGCTTGTTCTTTTAAAGAACCACATGCTGAATCTCCATTTTCTTATTTTCATATCATAAAGGGGAGGGAAATGCTTCATAGAAACTTCATCCTATTCACTTGTGCACCAGCTGCATCCTAAAAAACCATAATTTTCCTTTCAAACCGTGAGTGCTGTCTGAATTGTAATATTGCCAGCTCTCAGCTGTCAAGATGATGGGGGGAAATACTGCTGCAGATGGCATGAGCTTGTCAGGGACCTGCTCAGCGTGCTCTCCCTCACTGACACTTGAATTTAGATTCAAATGGCAAGTGAGAGCTGAAAGCTGTTAAAAAAAAAAAAAAAAAAAAAAAAAGCTATGAGATGCAGTCAGGAGTTCCAGGGAACTGAAGGAATCTGTGCCCACCAAAAAAACCTTCAAACTCTGACAGTTCTACCAGGCTTGTGGTTGCCAGATACTTCAAGAGAGAACTTTGGAGCTGGGCACCAGTGGCTATAGCTACTCAGGAGGAGGATCTGAGGATCGCGCTTCAAAGCCAGCCTGGACAGGAATGTACATGGGACTCTTATCTCCAATAAACCACCAGAAAACCAGAAGTGGCTCTGTGGCTCAAGTGCAGAAGAGTTGAGGGACAGCATCCAGACCCAGAGTTCAAACCCCACGATTGACCCAAAAAATAAAAAATAAACCAACTTTGAGCCAGAAGTTCACATCTGTAATCTTAGTGACTCAAGAGGCTGAGTTCTAAAGATTGTGGTTCTAAGCCAGCCCAGGTAGGAAAGTCCATGAGACTCTTATCTCCAACTAATCAACAAAAAGCTAGAAGACAAGCTATAGTTCAAGTGGTAGTGTACTAGCCTTGAGCGCAAAAGCTCAGGGACAGCACCTAGTCCTTGAGTTCAACCCCTAAAACCTGCACAAAAGAAAATAACAACAAAAAAAACCCCAACTTTGGGAGTACCAGGTATTAGATGCTTAAAGTAAGGCTTTTCCTCAACTTGTGAGAGTTGGGAAGCCCAGCTTAAGATAAGAATAATGGGAATAAAAATGTTTGATTGCTACAGCTAAGGAGAATTTAGGGCATGGCACTAAATCACACTATCCATATTATCCTTCAACCCTAACACTGGTTGAATGGCTTAGTAAATGCCCTAGATTCTAAAACTACCAAAATATTCTATTTTAACTTCATCTATCCATTGTTTTTCCTTAAGAATATCACAGCAAATTGCATACATCATTCTTTGCATGCACTTCTCTTTTTCAAAAACAACAACAACACAAACCAGGACATGTCCTGGCCTTTATCATGCATGACAAAATTAAGAACAATCACTAGAGACCACCTACTTCCCAGAACGATCACTAGAGACCACCTAATTCCCAGTCCATATTCATAACCCTCAATTGCCTCACAGAAAACTTCATATACGTCCATGTAGACTGATGGATTTGATGAGACAGAAAATTGGGGATTGCTACCCTACCACCTTGACTGAAGCTCTGGTAGTAGCCATGCAGGAAGGGTACCAGTAAAGAAACTGTTAGAGGTGCCCTCCCTGAGTTGATGGCTTTTGATTGCCTCTTCTCAAGGATTAAGTCTATCAAACTTTCTTTTGTTCCCAGGGCCCATGATCTTCCTCTGGAATGCTCCCAGCCTCTGTTGCTGGTGCTCAGATGTCTGTCACAATGGGATCCAATGCTTTTTCCATTGGCTGCTGCAGAGATTTCCTAAATCAGGAGAGAGGCTTGTTCAAGGATTGCTGTTCTTCCACCAGCCTTAGGTCCATGTACTTCCAAGGATTCTAAAATCTTTAGATCTCCCAAGGGGCTTCACATCTTCATTAATTAGAAAAGTTACAACACATTTGAGCAGCAGCTAATTGTGTCACATCATAGGCTCTTACCACAGAGACACTGCCTGCCCAAGGATTGATGTCTTTTTGCTCTAATGGACAAACAGCTACACTGCTGAAATCTGAACATGGTCTGTATTATATCATCTGATGGTATCATATCACTGTTAATTTCTTGATTTTGAAGATTGTACTCATGAAAATATATATATATATGACAGTGTCCTTAAAATATACATTAAATATTGAGAGTTTACACATTAAATATTAAGGGCTAAAAAGACATGTCTGCAACTTACTTTCAAAAGATAAGATACCTGCATGGGGGGAATCTGGGTGGAATGTTCTATAGGAGTGTTTTGAGTCATTTGTCTACGTCTGAAATTATGTCAGCCTCTTCTGCAGGGCTGTCTTTGCTCCATCGTGTGTTTTGTTTCCTAGGGCATTGTGTTCTGCAATTTTTGCTTCCCTGTGTATATTTCATAGCTGGGTGGTCTCCTCTTCCACAGTATTAATGACCATCATGAAACTCTCAGTTTCCCACTGAAAGTCAAGCTTTCTTTTCTTGGCTGGATTGCATATCCAGTTTCTAAACTTTCCTCTCTCAAATGTCTCCTAAGTTTATTGAGTCACCTAGCCCCAAGATATCTCACTCTGTGGCTCAAGTGGTAGAGCACAAGCCTTGAGCACAGAGAGAGGCTCAGGGCCGGAACCCAGGCCCTGAGTTCAAGCCCCAGGACCAGCAAAAGTAACAAACAAAAAAGATATCTGTCTGGATGATGGATAGATAGTACTTTGCTATTTGAGCAGAAGGAGGCATAGTAGTCAAAATAAAATTTAGGTAGCTTGTCTATAAGAAAAAGAACACCACTGCATATTTATATACATTTGTTATTGAAAATGTTTGTTTGTATGTTCATATATAAAAATACTTTTCTCCATATCTTTGTCATTGACCTTGATGAATATCAGGAGAGGTATACTTTTCTATTCAGTGAAATGATGGCACAGTTCTGTCATTCAAATAATGTTTCACTATGTTTTTATTGAAATTTTTATTCTGCCAAATATTATTTTGTGTGACCTATTGTGCCTGAGAGATACTACCTATGGGTAGGCATTGTGAAGGCAGACACAGCTCATTTGCACATGTAGCTCCAGTGAGACACAGTGAAGCCTGCTGGAGGTAGAGCAATTTGATGCTAATAACCCTGGTCATCTGAGGACCCATGGACCAGACAGGCCTGTAACTTCACAATTATAAGTATCATAGTAGAACATGGATTGCTCAAAGTGAGTTCATAGACAACATGTTATAATTTCTAATAGTGTACACATGCTTGCAGCAGAAGCAATTTAACCAGGCCTTCCAGGCAAAAAATGTCCCACCTCTACCCTTGCAAAGTCTGCTGAAGATATGTAGGAAAGAGCTGTCTGCTGAGACAACTCATTGAGACTCTCAATGAGAAACCTGCAGAACTCCTGCTTCTCTTCAACCTGTGTTTTCTTTCTTTTTGCTGCAGTTTGGGAATTTGAATTTAGGGCTTCATGCTTTCCAGGCAGACATTCTACCCAAGGGCCATGTTTCAGCCATATTTTTTAATTTTACTTGCACACATTTGTTGTACCGAAGGGGTTTCATTGTAACATTTCTACACATGTGCAATGTATCCTGACCAACCTCCCTCCCTCTACCATTCTTCTTTATTCCACTTGCCCTTTCTTAAAACAATTTCAACAAGTTTCCTTGTTCTATTTTCATATATGCAAATGAACTATTTCAATTACAGTCACCTTTATTCAGTCTTCTGCCCCCACTGGTACCCAAACTCCCAACAGAACCTGTTTTACTGTTTCTGTCATTCCTTTTTTAATGTGTATTAATTACAACAAAGGGATTCATCATAGTATTTCACATATGCCCCACCACATGCTCAGAATAACCCTCTCTATTGCTTTCTCTTTCCATTTCCTCTAACTTCCTATTGATCAACAGCTTTCATTAATATTTCCTTATGTCATCTTCATACATAGTAGCAATGTATTTAAAAATTATTCACCCTCCATCTTTCCCTTTCCCTTTATCCTTCTCCATATCTTCCTAATAGTCCCATTATTAGAATCAGAGCTCAACCCTGAGTCCAAGCCCCACAACTGAAAAAAATAAATAAATAAAAGGACTGGTTACCACTATCATTCAACATATTTACATGAGCACAGACGCAAAAATCTATCTTTGTGATCTAGGAAGACCTTAGTTAACCAGAATGGTAATAAGAAGGAGATACTGGAACCATAACTAATAAACAATACTAAGAATTTGGTTTTATAGGGAAGAAAGGAGTGGGAGCTAAGCTTAATATGAGAAGTTCATGAGAAAGCACAGTGACATAAATAGAAAAAATCTAGGGGCTGGGAATGTGGCTTAGAGGTAGAGTGCTTGTTTATCATGCATATAGCCCTGGGTTCGATTCCTCAGTACCACATAAACTAATCAAAACAACATGAAATGAGAGAGAGGGAGAGAATGGTGTTTTGACACTCTGGTTATACCAGGTAAAGTGTAAATAATGAGGAAGGATAAAGGATAAGAGAACCAGCACAGAAGAAAATAGTTTTACTTGGTGATAGAAGGAAAATATAAATGAGGAAGAGCTATAGAAAGGGGACAGAAGTATGATTTAAAAATTGAATACTGGGGCTGGGAAGGTGGCTCAGTGGTAGAGCGCTTGCCTTGCATGCTCGAGGCCCTGGGTTCGATTCTTCAGCACCACATAAGCGAAAAGAAAAAAGCTGGAAGTGGCACTGTGGCTCAAGTGGTAGAGCACTAGAGTGGTAGAGCTCAAGTGGTAGAGTGCTAGCCTTGAGCTGAAGAGCTGAGGGACAGCATCCAGGCCCAGAGTTCAGGCCCCACGACCGGACCCAAAAAAAAAAAAAATTGAATACTGAAAGGTTCAGGTATAATGACTTTGGAGACAAAGGAAGGAGAAACAGAACTAAAAAGTAAATGGGAGTGAATAAATGTCCTGAAAAGTAAAAACTATAAAGCAAATGCCCTGTACTAGATACATAGAAATAATGTCCATAGTTAAATGAATAAAAAGCCAAAAAATCAAACCAAAATAGCAAGACAGATACATAAAGCAAAATATAATTTTTCTCTTATTCTTGTGTGTCTTTGTGGGATGGAAGAAGCTGTGGAAATCACCTGAGTGGGAGGGCTCTGCCTCCCTCATGATCAGCGCATAGAGCCGGGGGCAGGCCCTGGACAGAAGCATTTCACAGACCTCTGACTCAAAGGTCTGTTGCCGTCCTCGCCTTAGGTGGTGAGATTCTTTCCTAGCTTGGGGAAGGAGGAAGCTGCTTAGCAGAACTATCAAGTCTATCCCTCCAAAGTCCCTGCTGCCTCAATGCCACCTCTGTGGTGTGGCTTGATAGGGGGTCTCTGGCCTCCTTCACTGCCAGGTGTCTGGAGCAGCTGCCTTTGGCTCCACTGCCTCTATTGGTGGCCTTGGCCAGGTGTTAGGAGTTAACTGCTCCACTCCTTTATGGGTGACAAAAATGGCCACCAGACCAGTGCCTCTGCTATGTGACCCCACAGTGAACCACAAGCCTCTTTCACACAGTTCATCAGGGCTTCCAAGCCCCGAGCATCTAAGCTGACAGTGTACCTTCCCACAGGGTAAACCTCTCTGAGTCACACACACACTCTCACACACACTCCAACCACCTCTTAATGACTGATTTATACCCAAATTCTATGGCAAAGTGTCCTCTGAGTCATTGGGCCATGGTTGCTCCTTATCCCAAGGTTTTCACAGTAACTCAGACAACAGGCAATCTATCAAGACGGTGACTCACTGTCCAGCTCCAAGACAGGGAAGTCACAGAAAGCTTTTCTTCACCAAGGCCAGCCCTTCATACTGTGGTAGTCACTGGCTCATAAATCCCTGTAGTGAGGTGGAGGCTTGAGGGCTGTATGGCTGTTCCCTGCAGCTAGAGTTCAGTCTATTGGGGAAAGTCTGTCTACAATTTCTCCCCTCCCAAATGGGGAGCTGGCTGGAACCTCCTCACTGCTTTACTTTCATAGGGAAAGGTTCTCTGTGGTCTCTCTCTACCCCCAACCTGCCCAACCTTTTTTATGGTTTCTGGTTCCCTTTCTCTCTTTCTCACTTTAGAATCTAGCCCTTTCTGGGACATCAGAGTCTACTCATTCACAGAGTGAAAATTAGCATCTTGCCCTATCTCCCTTTCTGTTGGTTTTGAAATCCAGTCTTGCTTCCTGCCTAGTGCATGCGTGGGCTGCAATCCATCTATGTCAGGCTTCCCATCATAGTTTGGATGACAGGCACACACCATCAGGCCAAGCTCTTGGTTGAAAGGGTATCTCAACAACATTTTCTGGCCAGGCTAATCTAATCTTTAACTACAGTCCTCCCAATCTCAGTCTCCAAAATAAGATTCAGGCATGTACTACTTGCATCCAGCTCTACTTAAATACTCTTTGGGGTCCAGTAAACCACATTTTATAAAACCTTTTGGAACTGAGACTGTTTCCTGCATCAATGACTCATGTATGAAAATGAAAGACATTTTTATTGAAGAGTAAAAAATGAGGGCAAAATAAAAACATTTCTAATAAAAGAAAGAAAAGATAATAAGAATTTGCTACTGGCAGATGTCATTATAGAGAATACTAAGAGATTTATCAGTAATGTAATCCTAGATAGAATACATGAGAAGCAAAAAGAAATATGAAGACTTTCTAAAATAATAATTATGACCTACAAATTTAAGGTGCATATGAAGTAAATCACACTAATGGTTTATAAATTGAGAGGAGGTAAATACAGCTAAAATGTTGTAAAGACTCTGTATTTTGCAGGATGAATGTTTCTTAAACAATTTTAGATTTTTTTTTATAAATTAGCAAAAAAAATGCAATGATCTGTCCAGGCAGCAAAATGTGAAGCACCCTGTGGGACCTGAAGCTTTCTTGGGATCAAGTTTTGGAGAACTACTTTGAACCACATGTCCAGGTATATGTCAAGGACAGGTATGAACAGTTCTCCACTTGAGGTATACACATTTATCCTCATAGCCAGCCTTAAGATCATCTACACTAATCCTGAAGCAGGATTAGTGAAGCCCTAAAAGTGTTCTGTGGCAGATATAACAAGAGGCTGAGCCCCAAGTTCCTAAACAATGGCCCAAGTTGGGGGATCCTGATTCTGAGTATTTAGAATCTCCACAGTTCATTCCCAAAGGCAAAGGAACTTCTGCCTCCCAGAGGCCCTTGGTAGGCAGCTCACACTTGTCCCAGCAGATATGCACAATGGCCACACTTTGACCATCTGCTTTGGTATTGAAACACTGGACAATCAGACTGGAGGTGGGGGGTGGGGAGTGGCTGGAACATCAAGGAATCTTCTAAAGCCTAAATTCTAAACAAAAATCTCATTTGGAGTAGCCCAGGATGGCCAGGGATGGATCTGAGATCCCACTGAGGCACATCTGTCTCTGGGCTTCATTTATCTTCGAATAACATTGAGTTTCTCCTCATCCTGAGGCCCCTTTTCTGGCATTCCTATGAAATCCAATTTCAAAGATGGGCCCTGGTTCTCATCCACACTGCATGTCTCTCTCAGTCTGTGCTAGGAGACATGCCGGGCTGCCCCTAGCCAGCCTTTCCAGCCCTGGTTACCACATGATCTCTGGTTAAATACTTACAGGATGATCTGTGACCTACAGGGGGAATAGGGCAATGCAATAAACTGTGAACCCTCACCTCCCAATAGAGAGGGAGATAATAGGATAAACTCTGAACCCTATTTCACAATCTACTTTATTTTTTTGTCGGTCATGGGGCTTGAACTCTGGGCCTGGGCGCTGTCCCTTGAGCTCTTCAGCTCAAGGCGAGCGCTCTACCACTTGAGCCACAGTGCCACTTCTCCTATTTCACAATCTATAGATACAGTTTGCCTCACCTGGGCTTGGGAAAGTGATTGTTGCTCCATTACCTGAACAGCACAGGTAGAGCCCTGGGGTTGTGCCTCTAGTTCACTCCTGCAGGGCTGTTCCCTCCTAAGATATGGCCATAGTACTCTTGCCACCCAAGAGGAAGGGTGATCCTGAAGCCTGTGCCCTATCTTGAGTCCTTCCTGGAGTAATCAGGTAGAAATTTTTTTTTTTAAAAATGGAATGAGAAAAATATGTTATCAATCCAAAAGAGAGAATGGAAAAAGTAGAACATGCAGAACAAAAAGAACACATAAAATAAGATCATAGATTTAAACCCAAATAATCTAGTATGCAAACAAAATGCAAATGGACTAGATTATACTGTAAGATTTGTAGATAAAAAATTCAAATTACACTTTTGTTTTTTACAAAGTTACATCTAAAGCATGAGGATACAGATTGAAAGTAAAAGGTTGCAAGAACATCAGTGTAGTCAGAAAAACAGAAGCCTTTCTAGATCCTTTGAATAATGAGACTTATTTAATACAGAGAATGAGAGGCTTACTTAGTCTTTGAAATAGGGGCAAGTGTCAACAATCAGCTGCTTTTTATAGAAAAACCTATTTTCAGGAAAACAACAGTTGATGGTTCTCAGAAAGATTAATGATTATGCCTTATGCAGTTTTCAAATCTTGGGTGGTTGGCCCCCACTGGCAGAATTTTTTGCAGACTAGTAAAAGAAAAGGGATACTGGGAACTATAGTTCCAAGCTTCTCTTTTGAAGCAGAGATGAATAATGAAAGCAATGATGATAAGCCTGACAACAAACAACCCAGAGAAAACTCTACTAGCAATAGAGAATAAATTTGTAATAGAATGCATCAGGAAATTGCACAAGTTTATGTGGAACAAAGCCTAGAAAATGAGAACTGTAGATTGAATAGAAATCTATCCTAGCATGGTAGAGGAGGGAAAATTTTGGTGCCATAATTTCTCTCTTCATTGGTGTTGGACTTTAATCAGTTGAAATGTATTTCTGTACCACAATGTAAGCTTCAATAAAAGTTTGCTTAATTAAAAAAAAAGAAATCATCAGGAAAATATTTGAATTTGTACATGTCTAAAGCAAAGCCTTAAAATATAAAGCAAAACTTGGCAGAAACTACAAGAAATATGCAAAACTACAATTAGATGGATTATATATGACTTTATCAGAAATAAATAAAAATCAGAAAATGTATGAAAGTATGAGTGAATTTGACTCAGTGGCACATATTGACACTGCACCCAAAAACTCCATTCTTTCCCAGCATACACAGAACACTTACAAATACTGTCTATATCTTGGGCCATAAACAATTCTCAACCAGTCAGTGGCTCAGGCTGGTAATCCTACCTACTCAGGAGGCTGAGATCTGAGGAACACAGATTGAAGCCAGCCCAGGAAGGAAAGTCCATGAGACTTTATCTCCAATAAACTACTCAGAAAAAGGCTGAAGTGGTGCTGTGGCTCAAGTGGTAGAGTGCTAGCCTTGAGCAAAAAAAAAAAAAAAAAAAGCGCTCAGGGACAGCGCCCAAGCCCAGAGTTCAAGCCCCAAGACCAGCACAAAAAAATCCCCAAAACAAAAACAAAACCCTGAACCAATTTCTAAAGAACAGCATGTTCTATAACTTCAACAATACTAAGCTAAAAATCAACAACAAAGAAATCAGATCGCCTTCTGGAAATTAGGAACCATGCTATTTGTTTGTTTGTTTATGTCTCTTGTAGGGCTTGAACTCAGAGGCTGGGTGCTGTCCTGAGCTCCTTTTGCTCAAGGCTAGCACTCTACAACTTTCATCCACAGCATCACTTCTAGTATTCTGGTGGCTTATTAAAGATAAGAGTCAGATTTTCCTGCCTGGGCTGGCTTTGATCTCAGCCTCCTGAGTAGCTAGGATTGCAGGCATGAGCTACTACAACTCAACAAGAATCATACTTCTAAGTGACCATGAGTCCTGTTTTTATTAATTCTTAGAACAAAAATAAAATGTTGTATTTCAAAATGTATAGGATGAATATGGAAAATATAGCCTTAAAATGCAAGTTTGAAAAGAAAAAAAACTGAAGGATAGAATTACTGGACATGTGGAAAAGTAGAAAACTATGGCCTATAATCAAGAAGAAATGCAGTCAGCAGGAACGATAAATTCAAAAGACTTAATTTAACTTCTCAGAAGACAAGGGATATAACTGGATATGATAACCTATGCAGGACTCTCTAGGCATTCACATTCAAACATAGTAAAGGAGGAGACCGTTAGGGAAGGAACACAAAGATGTAACTCTTCTGAACATTTAAAATACCATTTATTGAAATGAACTCCAGGAAATGGAAACATGTTTTTTGTTGTTGGTGGTGGTAGTGGTGTTTGTTTTTTATTTGGATTTTTTTTTGTCTAGGAGGGTAAAGGGAAGAGAAGGAGGGTGAACAGATGAAAGCATGCTATTCAGTATGCACTACGTGGGAAATGACCTATGTAACTTGTGGGAAGGGATGGGAGAGGGAACTAAGGAAAGTAAAGGAAGTGGTGACATTGTCCAAAAATAGAAATGTACTCATTACCTGACTTAAGAAATTGTATCCCCTCTGTACATGTTAATAATAACAATAAAATTATTTTAATGTAAATAATAAACTTTCTAATTATAGTCTGTGCAGAAGGGCCACTGAATAGGACTTCAGATTGGAGAAAACAGAGACTAGATAAGGGAAGGGGTAAAATTGAAGGGGACCAATGACTATGGTACAAGAGAGAAAGCTATATTTTGATCATATGGACACTTGTTGCATCTCTCCCTTATGCAATATAGTCAGCTCACATCTGCTTCAATTTACCCAGACATCAACATAGAATGATATCTCAGCAATGCATGCTAGGGCTCCCTTGGCATATAAAGAAGGATTTTTTTTGTTTTGTTCATGTCTACATTTTGCTATTTGTTTTCTATATGTTCCATGTCCTTTTTATTCCTCTGTTCATCCTTTACTGTCTTCTTTTGCTTTAAGTAGACATTCTCTAGCCTTCCATTTTAGTCCATTTGTTAATTTAAACTATTTTTTAAGTTATTTTCTTAGTGATTGATCTAGGAATTATAATAGGTATTTTACAACAACCTACCTTAGCTTAATGCTGACTTAATTCTAGCTGAACAAAGATCTCACTCTGCTCCAATGTATTCTAGTCCTTATTCTCTTACTTGGTGAAGTTCTAAAAAACATGCATCACTGAGAGGCTTATAGGAAATACAACAAACTACTAACACTTTAATTACAAGAACCAAATGAGTGATCCAATTATACATTACTTGAAGACATAGAGTCATGATAAACCAAGTATAAGGTCACGACAAAAGTTTTACTCATATCTGCATCTACAGTTCTATTCCCTCTCGCATTTGCTAATTAAATCACAGCTATGTACACAATTGCTGGAGCAAAGGGTGGGAATGTCAGTAATCCAGAGTACCTAAGAGCAGTGTACAAGACTGAAGCATATCAGACCTTTGATAGCCACTTACTATCCCTTGATGCTCACAGGTCTCTATTAATTAGCAGGACGATCTTCTTCAGCTGAGATGACATTTAGAAATTCTTGAATAATGTTTTGCTCAACAACATTGTTATTTTCTTGGGCTAGTGTGAGGGCTCTTACGGCATATTCCTTTGCCTGTAATACAATTGCAGTGACAAAGGGAAGTTATCACAGGAAATGCTAACATTGGGAAGTCCTACTTGTATCTAACTCTACAAACATGGAGAGAACTCATCACCTCATACCAGCCACTGAGCTCTCTCTAATAAACCAGGATTAGGAGCTCCCATCTCTGAAATGGTTGTAGGGATGGTTAGAGAACAGGGAAATATTTCCACCAAATTTTCAAATTGACATGGTTGAACAAAACCTCTTTTTATAGGGAAGATAGAAAATGAAAGGCCCCAATGAGCCCATACTGGCCCCTTACAGATAATTACATGTATACTGAGTGGGCCCCCCAAAAACCCACCTGACCCTACAAACTTAGAGGTATAAACAGGTATACCTCTCAGCAACATGAAATCTCTGTTGGATCTTAATCAGGACCCTATGGACCAACATAGGGAGGCATAAAGACAATAGGTAACTTATATAAATTATCATTCTGGGACAGGCCTGGGGGCTACTGACTTGGACAAAGACTCCATAGTATATCTTGGAACAATCTGCGGCCTGCCTGCCCTCCCTTCCTTCCTCGGCTTCCTTCCTTCCTTCCTTCCTTAATGAATGGCTGCTGTGTTCCAGCTACTGTGACTATAGGCAGAAATATCTTTCCCTAAGGAACTTACAATATAGCCAGGTTATAACAACAACAATAACCATGACAAAGGAGTAAATCATGACAGTATCTTAAACATACTAATACATACTAAGGAATAAAAAGAAGCAAGGAGGATCGGAGGTCTTAGAGGCTTCCCTAGGTGAAAATTTCATGTAGAAACAAGAGACCAGAAGGCAGTGAAGCCCCATGTACAGATGGATCCCTTCGTTTGAGGATCTGTTGTAGACTTACCAATAAACCTGAAATGTGCCACCTACCAAACTAAAAGACATGAGGCAGATAATTGGCCCTCTTTGTGCCCTGTTGCCACATCTGTGAACTAGGGAATAATAAAACATCAACTTTATAAGGTTGTTGTAAGAATTAAACATGATGGTTAGGACTTAAGCCAGAGACTGCAAGTGATGAACATGCAGAAATGGTTACTTTTTTAGCCATTTCTAGGCAACTCATTCCTGCCTGAAACCCTGTGCAACAGGGACCTTTGTAACTGAGTGTAGAGTGGTCACTTCATTTCCCCAGCAGCTACCCAGAGTCCTTCTGTCCTGCTAGCTTCCCACACTGCCCAAGGCACGGTTCCCCCGTACAATCATAGGAAGTCTCCCTGGAGAAAAAGAAGTTCTGCTCCCATTTTGCAGGCTGAACTCAACAAATGGGAAATGTCATGAGCTTCTGAACTGTTTTGGAGTGTGAGTTTGGAGGAAAGCAAACCTACAGTGGGATTGAGTAAAACACAGCTGAATTCAACTACTTAAGTGTATTTCTAGATCCATTTCAGACAGACCACTTTTCTAGGGAGACTTGCCTTTGAAGACTTCATCATCAGGTAGCAAAGCATGGCTAGGGTTTTCAGAACCAAGATGATTTTTTTTGGAGATTTAGCGAAAGCAGATTCCCGAATGTTTAAGATTGAAGTCAGGATCCGGATAGCCTCTGCATCTTGGGCTTCATCTGTATTGAGAGGGGAAATAGAAGCACAGGTCCTAAGCTGGGCACTCATGGCTCATACCTGTAATCCTAGCTATTCAGGAAGGTGAGATTTGAAGATAGAGGTTTGAAGTCAGTCTGGGCACACAAATCCATGTATCTCCAATTAATTATCATAAAGCCAGACATAGAGCACAAGTGGTAGAGTGCCAGTCAAAAGTGAAAAAGCCAGCTGGGTGCTGGTGGCTCATGCCTGTAATCCTAGCTGCTCAGAAGGCTGAGATCTGAAGATCACGGTTCAAAGCCAGCCCGAGCAGGAAAGCCTGTGAGATTCTTATCTCCAATAAAACATTCAGAAAACCAGAAGTGGTGCTGTGGCTCAAGTGGTAGAGCGGTCACTTTGAGCTGAAGAGCCGAGGGACAGCACCCAGGCCCAGAGTTCAAGCCCCACAACCAACAAAAAAAAAAAGGTGAAAAAGCCAAGTGAAAGCACCAGTCCTGCAATAAATAAAACATAGGCCTCAGGCAGCTGAACCTGCCTTCATCATCTGCACTCAGCTACCAGCTGACAGGCAGCAGCCTCCTCACAGGGGGCTCCAGTAGAAAGAGCACACATGTCAGCAGGAGCTCCACAGGCAGGAGAGCACTCTCCTCACACACAGCAGGAAGTAGGGCAGCTGAAGACACCATGCAGCTTTGCCTACATGTCGTGAGAGCAACCTAAAATGAGCTCTTCCACAAGTCCCAAAGTTGCTAAAGTCTTTCAGACCCTGGACTCTACATACAAGGAATCTGTTACAGCCAGATTCCCTGCACCCTGTTCAGCCTCCACTGCAGCTGTAGTACCACAATTCCTCTCCCCAAGTGTAGAGATGCTTGGGTGATCAACTGTCTTCTGCTTCCCCATATGAATTTGTTTACTATTGTCCCCAGTGATTCCTGTTGCTACATTAGGCACTAGTTATTGAGCAATTATTATGGTTCACGTACTTAAAAGCACAGACGTTATGATTTCCTAGTTTTCTGCTGTAACATGAATCATTTCTATCATGAGAAAATTCTGTAAAGCTACTAGGTTTTTAAACCTTATCTAAAACCTTTTTCTTCAAAACGTTATCCTTTTCACCACTGCCCACCTGTCCTCATCTCACCTTTCTGAGACACATTTTGCACTAGAATCTGTACTTGTAGAAACCCACTTTGTTGTTGCACATGGGTTCTGCATCACCATCTGTACTAGAGGTCTCTGTAGAGCAGGAACTAGATTCCCCAATCCTTTTTTTTTTAATCCTTTCAAAGGGCAAGGTTCTGCACTGTGCTACTCACCCTTCAGCCTTTTGCTGATTCTGGGGATGAAGTTAGATCAAATTTGGCCCTGCCACTGAGGAACTGATTGCTCCCAAAAAGAAGGAAAAGACACCAGAATGAATCAGCAGCACAACTTCTGTGTAGAACCTATCATGGCTTATGAGCCCTGGAGGGGTAACCGAGAAATAAGAGTTCTGCAGAAACCACAGAGGCTCTCACTGGGGCTTTTTCCTCCAAATGTGCTTTTGTGTTATGCTCCTGGGGGCTAGACATGATGATAAAGAACTGAATTCTTCCTATCATTGGTAAAAAGCTCTTTGAACTCCTCACCTCATTGTCCCTGTCTGCAAAAAGGGGAAGGTAGCACTAAGGTACTCCATGAAGGGAATAGCTGTTCTTCCTGTCAGAGGCAAGATCTGCCTATGAAGATGGGTGTGTATTCAGTAGAACCAAGTCTCTACTCTGCTTCCCATGGAGAACTGCCACTTACCCAGGCCAGTGTCATTCACAAGTCGTTTGCCCAATAAATCTGGTTTTTGAGCACGAATCTGTAAGAGCATTTGATAGTGATCGTTCACATAAGTATACCAAATATCTGCGACCTGTTGGGGAAAGAGACAGAAATCAGACAAGTAGGACAGACAGAGCTGCTGGACCAGCTACATGGAAGCACAGCATATGTGGCCAGGGTTTCTGTGTAGAAGACTTCTTTATTTGCTGTGTTTGGGGGCAGAGGATCCTAGAAGCTCCCCTCTAAATGGCCCACCAAAAGTGCATATGAAGCCAGGTATTGGTGGCTCATGTCTGTAATCCTAGCTACTCAGGAGGCTGAAATCTGAGGATCATAGTTCAAACCCAGCCCAGGTAGGAAAGTCCAAGACTCTTCTCTTCAATTAACCACCAGAAAACTGAAGGTGGCGCTGTGGCTCAAAGTGGTAGAGTGCTAGCCTTGAGCAGAAGTGCTCAGGGACAATGCCCAGGCCCTGAGTTCAAGCCTCATGACTGAACCAAAAAAAAAAAAGGCATATGACAAGACAGGGGCTGCAAAGCATAGGTGGCAGACATGGAGAAGGCCAAGAAGGATCTAGTAATAATCACTACCATTTGCAGGGTACTTTCTTACTACCCCAATTTTACATGATATAACTGTACAATAGTAACTGTCTGAGGCTTAGGTCAAATTTTGGGAAAAAAACTGTTAAGCAGCTCTGACTCTATATTCAAGTCTGTCTAGCTCCAAAACGACTTGCCTTTGAGTTCTGCCAAAATGCACTTTCTAAGAAATGGATCTAAAACACAAATCAGTCACAACCTGTAAAGAAATAGTTTCTGGTCAAGTGAAGTGTTGTTGAGTGAACATAACTGGCATTTTCAAAACAATTTTAAAATGTTTACACATCAAGATGGAATTTTTAATGTACTGATATGTTCTTTGATCCTTTAACAGAACATTGCAGCAGTAGATAGCCATCAGAAAGTATTCCTGCTCTGCTGCACAATTCAATATGTCCACACTGCCTTGCCCTCTGGGTACTGGTACTCACTGGCCATCATTCAGTATTTGCTAATCATGCTATAGGTGCTAAGAATTAGTCTAGTTTTGTAGTAAATAAATAGGAGGAGAGGAAGGTGAAGCATATCGTGTATCAGGCTGTATAACCTTGGCCAAGTAACTTCATTTCTCTGAGCTCTAATGTTATATGTCTCATGAATGGTCTACACCAGTTGTAAGATACCAGGTATATGTGTCACATCTAATGTCCCACATTGCCCAGCTCACCTTTGTGTACAATGTGTCTGCCAGGTCCAACTTTCTAAGTCCATAGAAGATATTAGCCAGGTGGAAGTAACCTCCTGAGGTCCTGGTATCCTCTGTTCCAAAAGCACAGCTGGAAAAATAAATCTATTGAGGGAAGAAAGACAGTGCTTGAGTTCTCTTTGCAAATCACAACTTTGATTAAGGTCTTGTATCCAGAATTCACAGAGAGAACATTTACAAGAACCCAATGGAAATATGAGCTAAGGACCTGAACAAACACTTCTCCAAAGAGATATATAAATTGAACACATGAAGAATTGCTTAACAATGCTAGTCATTAGAGAATCACAATGACATTGCAATGGTTTCATTCCACCTCACTCCCAGTTGCATGGCTATCATAAAAAAAAACAACAACAGAAAATGACAAGTGTTGGCAAGGATGAAGGGAAAATGAAAACCTCATAAATTGCAGAGGGGAATGTAAAATGGTATAGCTTTTATGGAAATAGGTTGGCCGTTGTCAAAAAGTTAACCATAGGGGCTGGGAAGGTGGCTCAGGGGTAGAGCGCTTGCCTTGCATGCATGAAGCCCTGGGTTTGATTCCTCAGCACCATATAAGCAAAAAGAAAAAAGCTGGAAGTGGCGCTGTGGCTCAAGTGGTAGAGTGTTAGCCTTGAGCTGAGGAGCTGAGGGACAGTGCCCAGGTCCAGAGTTCAGGCCCCACGACCGGACCCCCCGCCAAAAAAAAGTTAACCATAGAGTTATTATATGAACCTCTTCTAGGTGCCTAGCCAAGACAAATAAGAATGTGTCTCTACACAAAGACTTGCACACACATGTGTTTGCTGTAGCATTATTTATAACAGACTAAAAATAGGAATAGCTGAAATGTCCTACAACTAACAAACGGGTAAACAAATTGTGGGTCAGAAAAGGGATGAACCATTATCAATATGTGCAATGATGTGGCTGAATCCCAAAGTAATGATGCAAGAAGTGAAAGAAGTCAGATGCAAATTCTCCATATGATTCTGTTTATATAAAATGTCCATAAAAGAAATCTGTGGAGACAGAAAGTGGTTTCTTGGGGTAGGGATGGGAATGTAATTACAGCAAATGGATATGAGGGATCTGTGGGGGTGATAGTAATGTCCCAAAACTTGACTGTGCCAATGGATGCATTAAATGTACTAAAAGACATTGAATTGTACATTTAAAGGATGATTTGGTGGTATGTAACGACAAGGGCATACATTAATGAAAAAAAGTCTAGGCATAGTAGCACATACTTGTAATTCCAATACTTGGGAGGCTGAGGCAGGAGGACTGTGTTCAAGGCCAGCCTTGGCCACATTTAAAAGGGGAAAGAAAGGCTAAGTATATTGGTACATGCTACTCTGTAGGCAGACAGGACAACTGTCATCCAAGACTGGCCCGGAAAAAAGTACAAACACTATCTGAAACACAAACTAAAAGCAAAAAGCACTCAAGTGATTGAGCACTTGTCAAACAAACACAAGGCTCAAACTTTAGTTCTCAGTACAGAAAAACAGAGAGAGAGAGAGAGAGAGAGAGAGAGAGAGAGAGAGAGAGAGAGAGAGAGAGAGAGAGAGAGACAGACAGACAGACAGACAGACAGACAGACAGACAGACAGACAGACAGAGAGAACAAGCATGATTCAGGAATATGACCTTGACCTAATTCCTAATTGTATGGTTTAGCTCGAGACAGTATTTCTCCGCTTAATATGTTACAGGATGAAGAAGACAGAAAAGAGGCATAAATGAAGAACTGTATTGTGAAAGAGCACAGGTGGAAATACATGGCACCCTCAAAAAGATTACCTGAGGATAGTTTAGTGGAACAATGATGAGATATAGAAGTATGAAGGAACCCACAAGGGCTAGTGAAGCACTGAGGACAATCACCAACAAGAAACTACTAGCATCCCCACAGCTCAGCAAATAAGGAAAGGAGACAGAGCGCAGCCAGACATGGCACTATGGAAAATAGCCACTCAGCAGAAGCTGTGGTGAGACAGTAACACCGACCATGTTTCTAGAGCTGGGCTAGGGTACAAAGGCAGCAGAGAGAATATCTCCCTTGTTAGGTCTCCCAATTTCAAAAGCCACACAGCAGTGGAGTCCAAGTTTTGTAGTCCATGGTGCTTAGCCTCCCAGAGCAGGAAATAGATTGGACTATGGAGATATGGGCAATAAACAGTATAAGAATGAATTTATTAGGACTGTACTGTTGCAAGCAACCAGAAGTATCGCTTGGTGGTAAGATCAGTGTATAAGCTAAGGAAAATGCCAACCTACACGGAGACTGCAGGGTGACCTAACCTAACCCTGATTTCAGACTCAGGAACTCTCCCATCTGATATTTCCCAATACAGAAATTCTAATAGGAACTTCATAATTTTGGAAGATCAGCTCAGTTATCACATTCATCATCCTATCTGACATTTGTACAGAGTTTTATAGTTTGTAAGTGCTTTCTTATAGATCTACTTCATTTAAATTTAATAACCATACTCTGAATTAGAGACATTGTGATTTTTTTTAAATAGCCCAAGTATACATACATTTTTCTTCTATTGTTAATGTTTGCAGTGGCAGATTGTTTCACACTCTTTGTCTTACAGGTGAGGAAAGAGGTTAAATAATTGGTCTCAGACTGTGGCTAATGAACCACAGAGCTGAGGCTTGAAGTAACATGTTCTCTCAACCTGTGTGCTCTTCTGCCTTCCCTTATTATCTGCAGAGCAAAGAGGCCTGGGGGAAGCTGTGACCTGGCCACCGGGTGGAAAGGCTTAAACTCGGGTCATCAGATGTGTTCCTGCTAATAGCTTGACTGAAGGTTCACTTATAAACAGAAAGTTTTAGAGAAGTTAGAAGAAGAAAAGTAAATTAAACAGTTGTCCTCAAAAGCATCTGGATGTTCTAATTTAGCATGTTTACATCATTGGCCAGATGATAACGGGCTTCCTCGTCGTTCTTCTTGGCTATGTAGAGAAGTCCCAGGTTCCGATGCAGTAAAGAGTGGGTGGCATTGCTACAGTCAGTTGACTTGAGCACTGTCCACTGGGCTTGAGACAGATATTCTTCAGCCTGCACAATCCGGCCCATACCTGCCCAGAAGCAGTGAAGAAGGTGATAATCATAACACATGATAAAATAGGAGTCAATCACACATTCACTTACTTATCCAAATATTTATTTGTTGTGGTACTTGAATTTAAACTCAGAACCCTCCTTGCCGTGCTAGGTACAATTCTATCGTGTCAGCCATGCCCCTAGCCCTTATGACAATAATATTACACTCAGGGAAATGAATATGCTACATTTGCTTATTCACTCATCAGTTGTTGGACATTTAAGTTGTTTCTGGTTTCATCTATGAATAAGCTGCTTTTGCTTTTTAGTTATTTTTCAGAGGCTGCCTAAGGCGAGATTTAGACCCTGATTCTCCCACCCATGCCTCCTGAGTAGCTTTGTGCCCCACATCTAGCTTATTTGTTGAGATGAAGTCTCACTGGTATTTTGCCTGGGTGGCCTCTAACCAGGATCCTTGCCATGAGTTTCTAGGATTACATGCGTGATGCACTGTGCCTAGCCCTTCATTGACTTAAATATTTGGGAGAGGAGCATGCTGGGGTTTGAACTAAAGGCCTTTCACTTGTTAGGCAGAAGGGCAAGTATTCTTACTGTTGAGCTACACCTCTACTCTTACTTTTCGCTTGTCATTTTGGACATACTGTCTCACTTCCTTCCTGGGCGTGAGTCTGGGAGCCATGTACCTAGGTTAGGCTTCCCATCATAGCTAGAGTTATGGTATACATCACCAAGCTAAGCTCTAGGCTAAGAAGGGGGCTTATGAATGGTTCTGCTTAGGCTGAACTTGGAACCAGAGTCCTCCCAATATGAGCCTCCCTAATAGCTATGATTACAGACATAAAGCCACCGGCAACCAGTTCACACAAATATTTATTAACACAAAAATCCTGCACATGAATGTGGACCACAGCAGCTTATTCATAGACGAAAAATAGAAACAAATGTTCAACAACGGATGAGTGAATACACAAATGTAGCATATTCATATCCCTGAGTGTAATATTATTGTCATAAAAGAATGAGGTATATGCTGCAATGTAGATGAACTTTGAAAATGCTATACTAAGTGAAAGAAGCCAGATACCAAAGGCCACATATTGAGATTTCATTTCCATGAAGTATACAGGATAGGTAAATCTACAAAGGAAGAAATAAGATTCGTGGTGGCTAGGCCCCCAGGGGAAGTGGGTGAGAATGCCTGTAGGGAGTAACTGTTAAGAGGCACAGGATTTCTTTTAGGGTTGATGAAAATATCCTGGAGTTATATAGTAATGATGGCTTTCACAACATTGTGAATATACTTAAAAACTACTTAACTGTATTTTAAAAGGGTAAAAGGATGAAAGTTATGGTATGCGCTGGGCGTTGGTGGCTCGTCCTATAATTCTAGCTATTCAAAAGGCTGAGATCTGAGAATCATGGCTCAAAACCAGCCTGGGTAGGAGGCTGTGAGACTCTTATCTCCAATTAAACAGCAAAAGGACAGAAATTGGCCTTGTGGCTCAAACGTGGTAGAATGCTAGCCTTGAGCACAAAAACTCAGGGATATCACCCAGGCCCTGTGTTCAAGCCCCAGGACTGGTACCAAAAATGTTATGGTATGTAATATATATAATTCAATATCTTTTATGTGTCAAGCCTTGCATTGACACATGGGTTAGTGGTAAATATAGAAACATAGGGTTTAAAAGTGTTTGATTCTGTGAAGGGGAAGGAAAGGGCCAGTGGGGAGAGGCATGATGAGCTGAGTCTGTGCTGGGTTGTAAAGATGACTAGTTTCCTAGTTAGGCAAGAGAGGGAGGGAGGGCATCCCAGGCCAAGGTAATATACACAGCCTCATGGAATATGAAATCATTAGTGTGCTATGAGTGGAGAGCTACAGGTCTACAAGATTAAAGCATGAAGTGTGAAAGGCAGAATGACAAGAAATAAGGCTAACAAGGTTGGGGTCCAGATCCTGGAGGGCTTAGGCAGCCACACCAAGGAACTGGCTGCATGAGGACAAAGAAGAGAGGATTTGCAGAAAGGGAGAAAGAACCCAGTTTAAATTTAGATTGATCCTCTGGTACTAATGTGGAGGGAGAGAACAGAGGACAGGAAGGAATGTGCAACTTTCACTAAACTTCTTCTTTTTTGGGGGCGGGGGGGGGGGTCCGGTCGTGGGGCCTGAATTCTGGGCCTGGGCGCTGTCCCTCAGCTCTTCAGCTCAAGGCTAGTGCTCTACCACTTGAGCCACAACGCCACTTCCAGCTTTTTTTTTTCATTTTGCTTATGTGGTGCTGAGGAATTGAACCCAGGGCCTCAGGCAAGAGCTCTACCACTGAGCCACCTTCCCAGCCCCACTCACTAAACTTCTAAAATAGGCATACACTGAAAAATGCCTGAACCAAGTCCTCCAGGAAAAGGCATTCTTGAGAGAATACAACAGGCATTGTGCAAGTTCAGAGAAAGGGCTAGAGCAAGGCCAGAGACCGGCCCCCTGGCACCCAGACTGAAGATCTTCAGTCAAAACACAGATGGTGCCCACCACGTGGGCAGGTCCACATCTTACACACAGCGCTGTGAGGAAGCAGTGATGCAGGAGAGGCGGTGGAGATGTACAGTGCTGAAAGAAGTGAGGCTGTGCATATCAAGGACCTGAATGTACATGGAATAGAGAAAGGCACTTAGGAGTCACTGGCACACGTGAGAAGGGCGAGGCAGCAGGCTTCTGAACGACAAGCAGATCTGAATGACAAGATGCAGGGAGACAGTGCAGACACAAGTATGGGAACGCAGAATGAAGCAGGCACAGACAAAATGAAGGTTTTGGCTGATAGGAGCCCAGCAGAAGACAAAGAGCCAGAATTTACTGGGAGGGAGCTGCTAGTGGCCCCACACTGAGCCAGTCTACTTGCTCCTCTGATTTAGTCTGCCAACAGTCCTGAAATAGTGACCAGGGGAAGCATTCACAGGGGAAGAAGCTTTATTCCTAATTCACTGAGTTTCCATCACTGTGTAGATGCTCAGTGCACAGTGAGACATGATCCCTGACCAAAAGGAGCCTGCAGTCAAGGGAAGCAGGTATACAATCAACAAACCAGGAAGTGCTCTGAAGAAATGAACACAACCATGACCAAGGAGCAGAGAACAATTAGGGAGTATCTCTCTGAGCTGACATTTAAGCAGATACCTGAGGATCAAATAGAAGCCAGGCATGTATATGGAGAAAACTAACTCTGGCATCAGAAGGAGCTTGGTGCCTACGGTCAGCCAACCAGTAAAGAAAGTGCAAAGTTAGAAGCCAGCTCCCTCTGCTTCCAATGTGCTGACAATAGTGTTGGAAGATGAGACAGTAACTTCTTCCGAAGTGTTACTGAAAATACAATTTCTCGTTGATTAAAACTCTAATATTTCACTTTTTAACAAGGAAGTGTGAGATAAAGGGGAAGACTGTTAGTTTTCCACTCCCATCTGGAGGAATGTCTAAGATGAGAAGTAACCATGTCCAAAGACTTTCAAGAAAGGTCAGCCTGGTTGGACATTAATGATGTGGCACTGTGGTGGTAGCTTCCATTTTGACAGCATTCTCCAGCTTCCATAACACTTTGTTTGCTGTACATGAACTCGTGTAATTCCCAAAGTGAAGTGCACCCTATGAAGCACTTACATGGTGCTGTCTGTGTGTTGGGTACCTTGCCGAAGTGTCTGTGTGTTGGGTACCTTGCCTAAGTATTTTGAAAGTATTTTTGAGTTCTTTCTCTGCAGTAGGTATTGTGAGAAGTAAATATAGGCAGAGATCCAGTTCTCCCTGAGTTTACAACCTAGTGGACGAGACAGACATTCATTAATCATGTCAATGAATATGTAGCTATTAATGGAGTAAGTGCTCAGAAGAAAGGAGATGGTACAGGTGAATATATTGAAAAGAATCCTAAGAGGATCAAAGTACCTGGAAAACAGTTCACAAGATCTCATCTCAACAGAAAAGGCTGTGAGTGGTGGCACTTGCCTGTCATCTCCACTATGGTGGGAAGCAAAAAGGGAGGGTAGCAAACCTGGCCAACCTGGGAAAAATGTGAGGCCCTATGTCAAAAATAACCAGAGTAAGCTGGGCACCGGTGGCTCACGCCTGTTATCCTAGCTACTCAGGAGGCTGAGATCTGAGGATCATGGTTCAGAACCAGCCCAGGCAGGAAATTCTATGAGACTCTTATCTCCAATAAACAACCAGAAAATGGAAGTGACACTGAGGCGCAAGTGGTAGCATGCTAGCCTTGAGCCAAAGAGCTCAGGGACAGTGTCCAGGCCCAGAATTCAAGCCCCCACAGCCGACCAAAATAATAATTAAAAAAAAACAGAGTAAATGGCTGTTAGAAGCCTTGCTCAAGTGGTAGAGTGCCTGCCTAACAAGTAGGAAGCTTTGAGTTCAAACTCCACTACTGCCTAGGTGAGAGAGAGAGAGAGAGAGACAGAGACAGAGACAGAGACAGAGACAGAGAGAGGGAGGGAGAGAGGGAGGGAGGGAGAGAGAGACAGAGACAGAGACAGAGAGAAGGAGGGAGGGAGAGAGAGAGAGAGGGAGAGAGGGAGAGGGAGAGGGAGAGAGAGGGAGGGAGGAAGGGAGAGAGGGAGGAAGGGAGAGAGGGAGGGAGGGAGGGAGAGAAGGAGGGAGGGAGAGAGACTATCTTGACCCTGCCTGGCAAATTAGGGAAAGCTTCTAGACAGGAAGGGAAAAACCCTTGAGCTGACAATGAAGGTTCTACTAGGACTTGATTAGATGAAAGGATGAGAAGGAGAGGTGAAGAGTTATTACAGAAAACAAAGAAGCATCACTATGTCTCTGAGGATCTGAGAGAAGGCCAGTAGAAGAGGACGAGAGAAAAGAATACAGGAGAGATCAAGAGAAATGGGATGGGTTAATTGAAGGATAGGACAAGCAGAGCCTCATAGATGGTTTTAGGAATTTGATTGGATCAGTTTTGCTAGGAGACAAGATTAGAGCATAGCCAAAAAAAGACCTGGGGAGACCAGTTAGTGAGTTATTAGTCCAGATGAGAGATGATACAATAAGCCAAGTTGATATTTCTACAACCACAGCTAGTCAGATGTACCCAGAGCCTGGGCTGTATTTCTTTAGTCATCTTCCCACAAGTTTGGAGGAAGGGCTTCAGACCTGAGGGTGTGAGGTGGGCATTCCTGCAGGCAAGCAGCCTGGTTTAAGAGAATAAGGGCCATACAAGTGACAAGGGGATTCTTGTAAGAAGAGGTGGCCTAGAATAAGGAGTCAGAGCCCATGGAAAAAGGGAAGGCTTCTGCAAGGGGGAAAGGAATTACAAATATAGAATGGGAGAAACTTAGATAAAAGCCTGTGATGTTACAGTGGACTAGGATGTACCAGCACTAATTCATGTCATCATTTCAGGCAGATCATGTATGGATAAATAGATATAATATTTGTATAAGCACACATTATGATACTTACATGTTCTTTAACACTGTCCACTGAGAAGGCCTTGGAGCATCAAGACCCCATCAGCAATGGGTAAATCTGGCTTCCAAATTTTATTTTTCATGAGGAAAAAAATCATAGTTCCTTACAGGTATGTTTCAAAAAGCAGGAAAGTGATCAAAGAAAATTGATATATTTCTAAGCCTGAGATGATGTTAGAAGGCATCTTGAGTGGGAGCTTTTCCTGGCCAGACTCTGGGCAATTTGACCATCAAATTGATAATAAGAATGGATTTTAACCAACTGAATAAAACAGGAAACCAAAAGTCTGTACTGCCATAAATAAATGAGTGACATTGAAAGTTTGACAAGGAATAGGATATTTATATGCTTTAAAGTGCCATTCCAGGGTTGGGAATGTGACTTAGTGGGAGAGTGCTCACCTAGCATGCAGGAAACCCTGGGTTTGATTCCTCAGTACCACATACACAGAAAAGGCCAGAAGTAGCACTCTGGCTCAAGTGATAGAGTGCTAGCCTTGAGGAAAGAAAAAAAAAAGCTCAGGGACAGTGCCCAGACCCTGAGTTCAAGCCCCAGGACTGGCAAAAAAATATAAAGTGCCATTCCATAAAACTAAGACTAAAATTATAATTATTAATTGCAGAGGAGAAAAAGAGCAATATGAGAGAAAAGCCTGCAGACACCATCTTAATAAGGTAATTAAGCTGAGTTCTGGGAACACTTTTTCTGCTTTATGGTGACTGACTTTGGAATTGCAAGTAAAATCAATTAAAATCTTTACATTGTAATTATGTCCTTTGGCAAGTTGCCAGGTGTGGTATGGTAATGAATGCTTATAAGCCTCAAAAGTGGGAGACTAAGGAAAGAGTTCAAGACCAAGTTCAGCTTGGGCTACATTGTCTTTAAAAATGAAGTGACTAAAATGGCTTAGGAGGGGAGGGATAACTACAGAAAAACCTGATGAAAACTCAGCGTAAGTTTTTCAGGCTAAATACTCTGCTAGCCATTGCTGCTCAAGACTTAATGATGTAAACCAACAGCCATTTTATTATAGCATCCTCTTACTTTCAGGGGATGACTGTCAAGATTCCCAAGAAATGCCTGGAACTTTGGAAGCTACCAAATCACATGTATATGTGTATTATATACATTATATATACACACATATATATGATAGAATAATAATCATAATATTCTTATTAGATTATGTATAATAATCATATATATCATTTCTGCATACATACCTATGATAAAGTTTAATTTATAATTTAGGCATAGTATGAGATTACCAAAACAGAAAATAATAAAATAGGACAATTGCAACAATATACTCTAGTAAAAGTTACTTAAAAACATATAAATTATTTCTTTCTGGGATTTTTCCATGAAAAATTTATGGTCATTATTGACTATGTGTAAAATAAATAAAATGAATATGAGCAACAGGATAAGTAAAATCCCATGCCAACTTACAGGACGAAGTGAGAACACATCACCTCTGTGATATTCCTGCCCCAAATCCATAACCTGAGTCCAGCCATGACAAGCAACAGACAAAAACCAAACTTAAGAAATGCTTTATAAGATATTTGATCTATCATCACTAAAAGTTTCAAGATCATAAGTGACGAGGAAAGATTAAGAATCTCTTCCAGAATGAAAACTAAAAGCATACCGTAACAAAGTGAAAAGTGAGATTCTGCACTGCAACTTGTTCTGATTATATTCCTTTCCCCCGCCGGCCCCCCCTCACCCCCCCACCCCATCCCCCGACACTTTTTGTTGTTGTTGTTATTATAAAGATGTGATTAGAAGAACTGGAGAAACTTGAATGGGATTTTCTTAGTAGAAGAGGTTGTTGTGTGGTTATGAAGGAGATTATCTTTATAGGAAATCAAAATTGTCTTTATAGGAAATATCCCAGAGACAGGGTACCAGATAAGCAACTTGCACTCATATTCAGACACTGACTGTCAGGGAGAGTCTTTAAATGTTCCTCCATCACAGTTACTTCACTTTTTCTTTTCAGTGCTAGAAATTGAACTCGGAACCTTTCACATGTTAAGCAAATGCTTTCCCAGGGATCCCCAGCCTGAGAATTTTTTTAAATGATAGTTCTTAAAATGCATAAAGTAGTTCATGCCTAAAACTGTAGATGCTGAAGAATGGATATTTGGTGAGCATCACATATGTGTCTGCTAAACCTATGCTTCTCCCTCTCAGAATTGCCTCCCCTATACGGGTTCACATCTTTTTTTTCCCTTTCTTCCTTCCTTCCTTCCTTTCTTTTTCTTTCTTTCTTTCTTTCTTTCTTTCTTTCTTTCTTTCTTTCTTTCTTTCTTTCTTTCTTTCTTTCTTTCTTTCTTTCTTTCTTTCTTTTTCTTTCGTTGTGGAGCTTGAACTCTGAGCCTGGGTGCTGTCCTTCAGCTCTTCAGCTCAAGGTGAGCACTCTACCACTTGAGCTACAGCGCCACTTCTAGTTTTCTGGTAGTTTATTGGAGATAAGAATCTCATGGCCAGGCACTGGTGGCTCATGCTCATGCGTATAATCCTAGCTAATAAGGAGGCTGAGATCTGAGGATCATGGTTCAAAGCCAGCTCAAGCAGGAAAGTCCATGAGACTCTTATCCAATAAACCACCAGAAAACCAGAAGTGGTGCTGTGGCTCAAGTGTAGAACACTAGCCTGGAACTGAAGAGCTCAGAGACAGAGCCCAGGCCCAGAGTTCAACCCTGACAAAAAAAAAAAAAAAAAGAGTCTCACAGACTTTCCTGCCCAGGCTGGCTTTGAACCTCGATCCTCAGATCTCAGCCTCTTGAGTAGCTAGGATTACAGGCATGAAGGGTCCCCATCTTAATATACTATGTGCCTGGCCCCCAGGGAACAAAGGTAGATTCCACACTCAAGCTGAGCCAACAGAATTCTATCCTACAGCAATTTATAATCAGAAATCAGATGTTAATTAATTTCTATTACCCACCTCATAGCTGGAGGATACGTACATTCAAGCATCACAGAAAATATCTGGGGGTTGTTGTTTTCTGCAGTGAGAATAGGTATTAAAATCTGGTCTGCAGAGAGGAGAAATGAGGTGGCTACCCAGAGAGAAGAGTTGAGAAACAAGGTTCAAGTGAGACTGAGGGCACAGCCTAGCTTTCTTACCGCATTCCAGCCTCAGCTCCCTTAGGACATTTCAGCAACTTAATCCATTTCCTCTGTTTGCACAAGCTTGGCAAGAGTGGATTTCTGTCACTTGTAGGCCAAAGTGTGTCATCTCCTCCCCCACTTAGTGCCAAATTTCACCACAACCCTTTACAAAAGGTGTCTTCATGCCTCTTTCAAAGCTGGATCCTTTTAGCCATTGGTGAGATGCAACAATATAGCACTTCTTAGGGACACCAAGGGGTCTTAAGTCATTTCCACTCACCAAGGCTGGCCTCAGCCAACAGCAGGTAAGCAGGCACGAGCTCTACTGAACTCAGGCCATGCACATTCCTGCGGAAGCGAAGTGAATGTAATGCAGCAGGTACAGCATCTTCATGTTTGCCTTCAAAAAGATATTTCTGGGCCACAGTGTAGCAGAATTCAATCAAGTGCTTCTGTGGAAGAAAGAAACAATCATCTGAGATAGTCCAAAGGTAAAAGGCAAAGATAGATATAAGTACAACTGGAGATAAAGGCAAGCATTGAATGGTCTGGTAGAAGGCACATAATGAGCCTACCTACTAAGGTGGCATGAGATCCAAATAGATCCAATTATGAACTGTGAGCTCCTGGGTTCAAGAACATGTGTTTTTCCATCTTCGTTCAGTGCTTGGCAGATATAAAGGTTTCAGATGAACAAATATGCACTATTTTCCTAGCAATAATAAAACTTCAGGGGCTGGGAAGTTGGCTCAGTGGTAGAGCACTTGCCTTGCATGCCTAAGGCCCTGGGTTGGATTCCTCAGCACCACATAAGCAAAAAGAAAAAACCGGAAGTGGCGCTGTGGCTCAAGTGGTAGGGCACTAGCCTTGAGCTGAAGAGCAGAGGGACAGTGCTCAGGCCCAGAGTTCAGGCCCCACAACTGGACCCAAAAAATAAATAAATAAATAAATAATAAAACTTCAACAAAGCTAAAGATGTCTCAGGATGAACTAAAATTTTCTGTCTTTCAAGTCAATTTTGAGAAAAAGCATCTACTATTTCCTTCTGGGATTATTCCATTTAGCTAATAAGATAGCAGAAACAACTTTTTTAACTCTATATTTTTTTCAGGCTACTACCAAGATGCCATACACTAAAGTTGATCAAATTGGACTTTAGAGACTTATGGCCTATAAAGGGCTAGTATTTAAAAAATACTTGTAGTAAATAATATAAATCAGAGTTAATTTTGCTAATCTTTTTTAAATTTTGGTATTAGTCCTGGGGCTTGAACTCAGGGCATGGACGCTGACCCTGAGCTTTTTTTATTTAAAGCTAGATCCCTACCACTTGAGCCACAGCTCTACTTCCATCTTTTTTTGATGGTTAACTGAAAATAGAGTCTCACAGACTTGACTGCTCAGGGTGGCTTCAAACCACAATACTCAGATCTCAGCCCCCTGAGTAGCTAGGATTACAAGCATGAATCACTAGCACTGGGCTATTTTTAATTGTTTTAATTTCTTTTCTTTTCTTTTTGAGATAGGATCTTTGTAGCTCAGGCTGGCTTGGAATTTATGAGCCTCCTGCCTCAAACTCCCAAGTGCTGGGATTATACCTGTGTACTTCTGTGTCTTGTTCTAATCTACTTTATTTATTCACCAGTTTATTTGGGGTAAGTTGGGAAGGGAGCAGTACCAGAATTTAAACTTAAGACATTGCATTTTCAAAGCAAGAATGCTATCACTCGAGCCATATCCCTCATCATTTTTTGCTTTAGTTTCACATAGGCTCTTGAATTTTTTTACCTGGGCCATGATCCTCCTATTTATACTTCCTGAGTGGCTAATAGGCCTACACCATTGTACCTGGATTTTTTTGGTTGAGATGATATTTTATATTTTTTCCCCTAGGCTGGCCTCAGAACCATAATCCCCTATCATACTTGCTTCCTGAATAGCTGAGACAACAGGCATGAGCTATCATTACCTAGGGTTTTTGTCTTTTTTTTTTGTCAGTCATGGGGCTTGAACTCAGGGCCTGGGTGCTGTCCCTGAGCTCTTTTGCTCAAGGCTAGCACTCTGCCACTTTGAGCTTTTTTTAGTGCTTATTTGGAGATAAGAGTCTCACAGAGTTTGCTGTCCAGACTGTCTTTGAGCCATGATCCTCAGATTTTATAGCTTAAGTCACTAGTACCCAGTTGACCTAGTTTATCCATCATTTTAAACCTATTATGTGGTCATATTTATCACATTGCTTGGCATATGGGGATGCGACAGGCTGAACTGTGTTTCCAACAAAAGTCATGTGTTAAAGCCTTACCTTCTAGTCCCATATGTCTTCTCATAGTACGTGGAGGTAGATGCCACCCATTCTGTGGCAACTTGCTATGATCACTGTAGCAAGGTAATAACCATGAATATTCAGGAAACATGTGGCCTTGGTTGGGACAGAGCTTCTGTCTGCACCACGGTTATAATTTAGTGATACAAGTAGTTCCAGGAATGTGTAGGGCAGCTTCACTGCACCCATGAGCTTACCCAGGAACAGTCCAAGGGGACCCACCTGCCGTTGCTGCAGCTGGTGCAGGCCATGCTGCCTCTCTTCCTCTGAATTGAAGAAGGGCATGGTAGTGCGCAGTGGAATCAGAAGCTGGCAGATCTTCTCATGGATGCTGACCCAGTCAGCTCTTTGGTGCAACAAACTACTAACAATAAAAAAAACATGGATTTCATTATCTTTCTCTTTGGCCCTCCTACTGGACTAGCTCTGGACACAAGAAAAGGGAGACTCTAGCTGGGCACCAGTGGCTCACACCTGTAATCTTAGCTACTCAGGAGGCTGAGATCTGAGAATTGCAGTTCCAAGCCAGCCCAGGCAGAAAAGTCCCTGTGAGACTATCATCTCCAGATAACCACCAGAAGGGGAGCTGTGGTAGCTCAACGTGGTAGAGCTCTGGCCTTGGGCAAAAAGAGCTCAGGGACAACCCTGAATTCAAACCCCATAACTGACAAAAGGAAGAAAGAAAAAAGAAAGAAAGAGAGAAAGAGAAAGAAAGAAAGGGAAAAGAAAGAAAGAAAGAAGAAAGAAAGAAGAAAGAAAGGAGAGAGGGAGGGAGGGAGGAAGGGAGGAAGGGAGGAAGGAAGGAAGGAAGGAAGGAAGGAAGGAAGGAAGGAAGGAAGGAAGGAAGGAAGGAAGGAAGGAAGGAAGAAAGGAAGGAAAGGAGACAATTTTATATTGTCCTAAGATCATCTTCAAGATATCTAAATATTGAGGTTGATGAATTTGAGGGTTTTTTTATTCCCTTGGGAAAGGGAAGGACTTTACATTTGATGAGAGTTTAGGAAAGGCTTAGCAAACACATTTTTCTATAACCAAAATGCCAAGATAACTTGTGAGGGCACTCATGTAGAATGCACTGGGAAAGCACCATCCCCAGGGGTTGCAGCAGGTAGTCTTGCATGAGAGTATATGATGATTGGAAAATAAAATAATAACTGTTATTATCATTTTATAGGTAAGGTGGCATTTGCAGAGAGATTATAGAGTTACTCTAGCCTGTATTCCCAAGTGAGTGTTCAGTGCTCCTGAAGGAAACATAGATGATTTGTCTTACCTCATTCCTATTATACGTGTGTACCTAAGTACTTCAAAACATTCAATTACACAGTAAACCTAGAGGACATTTGGAGCACTGTAGAAAACTTTGAACAGTAGTCCAGTGGAATACCCATTCCCATGCCTCATATAATTACCTCTATAAATGATCCCTAATCTACTACCCTTCCTCCAACCATGTTTTATTTCTCATTTTCAATGGTAATGTTCACATCTCATAAAATTCCTAATTTTTTTGCCAGTCCTGGGGCTTGAACTCAGGACCTAGGCACTGTCTCTGAGCTCTTTTGCTCAAGGCTAGTGCTCTAGCCACAATGCCACTCCTAGCTTTTTCTTTTTATGTAGTATTGAGGAATGAACCCAGGGTTTTATGCATGCTAGGCAAGCACTCTACCTCTAAGCCAATTTTTAAGACTCGAATTTAGTCACAAGATTCAAGGACATTGTCATTATCCAAGAAGCAAACTCTGCACTTGTTAGCACTCTTTGCAATTCCTCCTTTCTGGTAGTGATGTCCAGTGACCACCTAGTCTCTTGGCATATAAAAGGAAACAGATGATGCATGCTCTTTAGTATCTGGTTTCTTTCACTTAGAACATTGTTTGCAAGGTTTATCCATGATAGATGGTATATAGTTTATTCCTTTCTATGACTGAAAAATACTCGATGGATATATAGTATATACTATATATAGTATAGTATATAGTATATTGCATATAGTAGATAATATATACTAGATAGTATATATAATATATGGATATTATACTCTATGGTGCATCCATATAGTAGAGTATTATAATATATATGGTACATCTATATAGTAGAGTATTATAATGCTCTATGGTATATCCATATAGTAGAGTATTATACTGTATCTATGTAGTAGAATATTCACTGGTAGACAGAGTATTTCCACTCTTTTTACTAATATGGATAATGCAGCAGTAGACCTTTGTGCACACTTTTTTGTACAAACAAGTTTTAAATTTGTGGAGTATATAGCTAAAAATTGAATTGTTATAACTGTCTAACTTTTTGAGGAATTGGCAATGTTTTTCCACAGTGCTGCACCCTTTTATATTTCCACCAACAATGTATGAGAGTCTAATTTCCCCACATCCTTACACCAACACATTTTTCTTCTGTCTTTTGATTATAGACATCCTAGTGAATGTGAAAAGGAGTATCTCACTTGTGGCTCTGATTTGTATTTCCCAAATGACTAATAATGTTGAGTGTCATTTCATGGGAAATTGGTCACTTTATATCTTCTTTGGAGGAATATTTGGTCAAATCCTTGCTCAGTTATTTTTGTTGTTGTTTTTTGTTTGTTTGTTTGTTTGTTTTTTGTCGGTCGTGAGGCTTGAACTCTGGGCTTGGGCACTGTCCCTGTGCTCTTCAGCTGAAGGCAAGTGCTCTACCACTTGAGCCACAGCAGAACTTCCAGTCTTCTAGTGGTTTATTGGAGATAAGAGTCTTACAGACTTTCCTGCCCAGGTTGGCCTTGAACCATGATCCTCAAATCTCAGCCTCCTGAGTAGCTAGGAATACAGGCATGAGCCACTGATGCCCACCTTCCTTGCTCAGTTTTTAAACTGAGTATTTTTTGGGGGGGGGGTCCGGTCATGGGGCCTGAACTCTGGGCCTGGGCGCTGTCCCTCAGCTCTTCAGCTCAAGGCTAGCACTCTACCACTTGAGCCATAGCACCATTTCCGGCTTTTTTTTTCCTGCTTATGCAGTGCTGAGGAATCAAACCCAGGACCTCATGCATGCAAGGCAAGCACTCTACCACTGAGCCACCTTACCAGCCCTAAACTGAGTATTTTTATTATTGAGTTTTAAGAACTACTTATATATCCTAGATACTGAATCTTGATCAGTCTGTTCACTGCTAGTGTATCGGAACACAACCAATTTGTACAAATTAACCTTGTTCTTTAGTCAGTCACAGAGCTTAAACTCAGGGCCTAGGCAATGTTTCTGAGCCTTTTTAACATATTAATCTTGTATTCTACAACCTTGCTAGGTTGATTTATTAGTTCTAATCATATTCTGGTGCTTTCTTTTGGGGTTTTCTATATTACAAGGGTGTTAGGATTCACCTGGGAAATGGAACCAATATTTATTTATTAGGGAGTTGGTCTATGTACTATAGAGATTACACATTCCTACAATCTGATGTCACTTGGGGAGCCAGAAAAACCAGTATTTGTAATACAAACTGAGTTTGAAGGTCTGCTGTTTGAAGTACCTGATGTTTTAGGTCTCAGAGTCCGAAGAACAAAAGCCAGAAGCTCTATTTATTTTGCCAGTCCTGGGGCTTGAACTCTGGGCCTTGGCAATATCCCTGAGCTTCATTAGCTCAGAGCTAGCACTCTACCACTTGAGCCACAGCCCCACTTCTGGCTTTTCTGAGAATTTTTTTTTTAATTGGAGATAAGAGTCTCATGTACTTTCCTGCCTGGGCTGGCTTCAAACCATGATCCTCAGATTTCAGCCTCCTGAGTAGGTAAGATTACAGGTGTGGGCCATTAGTCCCCAGCTGCCAGAAGTTATTATATGCAAAGGTAGGGGAAGAGGGATGACCCAGTAAGACAGCACATCCACTTTCCTGACTTTCTCTTCTGTTCAGGCCTTCAAGGATTGAATGACACCATTTACACTGGTGAGGGTAATGTTTACTGTCTACTAATTCAAGTCCTGCTTCTCACTTATGCTCTCACAGACACATCCAGACTTTTTTTTAACCAACGATGTGAATATTTCTTAGCTCAGTGAGTGATACATTAAATTAACCATCATATCCAGGTAAGTTCCTCCAAGGTATGTGTCTGTTACTTCATTGTTTTAACTAACTGTTCTGACTAGAATCTCTAGCATAATGTTGAACAGAGTGCTGGAAGCAACATCCTTGTCTCTTTTCCATTCTTTTTGTTGTTGTTGTTGTTGTTCGTGGGGCTTGAACTCTGGGCTTGGGCACTGTCCCTCAGCTGTTCAGCTCAAGGCTAGTGCTCTACCACTTGAGCCACAGCACCACTTCCAGCTTTTTCTGCTTATGTGGTGCTGAGGAATCAAATCCAGGACCTCATGCATGGCTCCCACTGAGCCATCTTCCCAGCACCTCTTTTCCATTCTTAGTAATGAAAGCTCTTGGTCCTTGATCATTAAGTGTAATTTTAGCCTTATGTTTCTGTATGAATTTTTTGATAGTTGTCCTTTAACAGAAGTTCCCTTCTTATCCTAGTTTATATATCTTTTTTATCATAAAACATGTTAGATTTTTGGCAAATACATTTTTCTAGAAAATTGTATGGTTTTCATGTCTTATTCTGTTAATATGTTGTATTGTATTGCTACTTGTATGTTGAACCAATCTAGAATTCTTAGAACAAATCCCACATGGTCATGAAGTTTATTCCTTCCTTTATGCTGGAAGCTTTGATTTGTTAACTTTATGTTAAGGAGTCTTACATATATAGTCATCAGGGAAATCTGCGTGCGCCAATAGAGGACTTGAAATCAGGGTTTGGGTGGTATCCTTTAGCTTTTTACTCAAGGCTAGTGCTCTGCCGTTTGAGCCACAGCTCTCCTTCTGGCAATTTGGTAGTAAGTTGGAGCTAAGAGTTTCATGGACTTTGCTGAGTGGACTCTTTCAAACAGTGATCTTCAGATCTCGGCCTCCTGAATAGCTAGGAATACAGGCATGAGCCCATCTGACTTTTTAAAATTAATAACTACATCCCTATTTTTTAATCAATTTTGGTTCCTGTTCTCTTAGGTATGTCTAATTTGTTGCCATACAATTGTTCATAGTATTCTCTTATAATCTATTTCTGCATGATTGGTAGAAATGTCCCTAATTTCATTTCTGATCTTAGTATTTTGCCAAACTTCTCAAGTAACCAACTTTTGTTTATTGTTTATTTTGTTCATTGTCTCAGTACTTTTTATTTATCTCTGCTCAAATGGTTAATATTTCCTTCCTTCTGCCACAACATCTACTCACAACACAGCCTGAAGAGTTTCAATGCTAAGTTATAGAAAGTTTTAAAAGTATGTATTAAGAGCTATGAATTCATGAGTACTAAATTCAAATACTACTTTCTGAGCACTGCTTTGTCTGGATCTCAGGTTTTAGTGTGTTTTCCTTTTCATGCATCTCAAAGTATTTTAACACTTCTTCCTGATTTGACCTGCTAATTTATAAAAATTGTACATTATTGTGAATTTGTCAAATTCCTTTCTGTTGATTGCTAATGTCACTTAACTATAGTTGGGGAGCATACTTTGTATGATATCAATCCTTATTCATTTATTGAGATTTGTTTTATCACCTAATTTTTGAACTGTTCTAAAGAATGGTGTGTACACACTTGAAAAGAATGTGTATTAGCTGGCATGGGTGGCTTTAACCTGTAATCCTACTAAGTAGGCTGAGATCTGAGGATCATGGTTGAAAGCCAGCCCAGGCAGGAAAGTCCATGGGACTTATCTCCAATTAAACTCCAAAAAGCCAGAAATGAAGCTCTGGCTTAAGTGGCAGAACACTAGCCTTGAGCAAAAAAGCTCAGAGACAGCACCCAGGCCCTAAGTTCCAACCTTAGGATAAACACACATACACACACTCACACACACACACACACACACATACACACACACACACCACATAAAAGACTGTATTATGCTTTTATTTTTCTAGAGATGTCTGTTACATACAGCAGGATCCTGGTGTTATTCATTACTAGCCAGGATTTAGAAATAGCTAAGTTGCAAGGGTTTTTATTAAGTAGGAATGTACTGAGTAATTAATTGTGTGACAAATGGAAATGGTAATGTATTTAACTGCTTGAACTTTTGTTCCACTGAGAGCACCTGACCACATCTCACCTTTCTAAACACAGGGAACGTTTATGTTTGTGGCCAACCTTTCCATTCAGCCTTCTCAATATGAACATCCAACACAGGAGTGGGGGGGGGGGGTGAATGAAGGAACTAGTAAGTCTGGTAAGTTTCAATCAGGGCTCACAATTGTGAGCCAGACATGTTCTATTCAGGAATTAATGTGTTTTGTTCAATTGCATCTTAATGACTTTAGGAGGGGCATTTATTCTACTATTTATCATAAGTCCCAGTATTTCTTATTCTTTTTTTTTTATTTCTTATTCTTTTTTTTTTGTGTGTGGTACTGGGGATCGAACCCAGGACGTCGCACTTGCTAGGCAAGTGCTTTGCCACTGAGCTACATCCCAGCCCCCATATTTCTTATTCTTGAATGGTTTCCTTCCTTCTCTTCCTGGCCAGTGAAGGCATTTAAATGTGTCCCCTAAGTTACATTAAAGGAAAATTTATTGTAAGATACTGTTATCTATATGCTATGGTTTGCACATAGAGTACTGAGGCCTCTTTTATCTATCACTAAGATTTCACTGTATACTTCTTCAAAATCTTCCATTCCCTAGGAACATATTCACAATCAAATGTGAAAAATATATAAGTTTACACATAGAAAAAAGTAAATGTATGTAGGAATAAAAAGAATAAATTTCTCTAAAATGTCAGGTTATTAAGCTTTTAATGGTGAAAGTATAGGTGCTCTCTCTCTCTCTCTCTCTCTCTCTCTCTCTCTCTCTCTCTCTCTCTCTCTCTCTCTCTCTCTCTCTCTCTCTCTCTCTCTCTCTCTCGACGGTCGTGGGGCCTGAACTCTGGGCCTGGGCACTGTCCCTCAGCTCTTCAGCTCAAGGCTAGCACTCTACCACTTGAGCCACAGTGCCACTTTTGACTTTTTTGGCTTATGTGGTGCTGAGGAATGAACCCAGGGCCTCATGCATGCAAGGCAAGCATTCTAGCACTGAGCCACCTTCCCAGCCCCTGGCTTCTCTTTTATTTTTTGCATTTACAAGTTTTCTGCAGACAGCTGAAATGGCTTTACAATTAGAAAAAGGATTCTCTTGTGGGGAAAAAATGGTAAGAATTCATAGTTACTATATTTTTCTTTTAATTCCCAGAACTGGGGTTTGAACTCAGGACCTGAACATTGTTCCTTGGCTTTTAGCTCAAGGCTGGTACTCTACTACTTGAGCCACAGGTCCACTTTTGGCTTTTTAGTGGTTAATTGGAGACAAAACTCTCATGGACTTTCCTGCCCAGGCTAGTTTCAAACTGCAATCCTCAGATCTCAGCCTTCTGCGTAGCTAGAATTACAAGAGTCAGTCTCTAATGCCTAGCTACTATCATTTTTGCTTCCTAAATCTGAGATAATGGAAAAGAATATTTACTATATGTCAGTTTAGTCCTGGGCACAGTTTTACCAACCATCAAAAGTCATAGGATAATTATCTCAGTTTTGTGTTTATCAAATGTTGGAACATAAGAGCATAGAAATCCAGAGAAAAGAATCGGGGAGAAAAGAAAATAAAACATTTAAGGGAATTAAAAAGCAAGTGAAAGAGGCTGGGGACAGAACTCAAGAGGTAAAATGCTTGTCTAGTATGTGTGAGGTCCTAGGTTCAATCCTTGGAACTGAGGAAGAATAACAAGTAAAGGATGGAGAGGAATAGCATAGGAAGTGATCATTTATTCATATCTTCATCAAATATTAGTGAGAACTATTTTAAGACTTTGCTGAAGGCCATGAACATATACAGATTAAGAGATAGCACACATTGGAAATTAATGGAGTACAATAAAAATTGAGACACTATGCTTACCAATAACTGAAATGAAGACAAGAGTCATTGGAGAGGTACAAAGTGACTGCAAAGTGAATTAGGAGGAAGGAGCAATTACTCTGGCTACAGGGATAAAGAAAACAATGATGTTTTGAGAGTAAGGAGCCACTCACACCAGAAAAAGATATTGAATCTCTCCTGTGTGCCAGACCTGTAGTAGGAGCATCCATGGCTTGCCAGAGGACGATTTATAAACTCCTTGATCTCATGTCCTCGTCACATATCCCTAATCTTTGATCTTATCGATTTAAACTCCTCCCAGGAACAACTACAATTGATTTTTCAACCTTTTTCCTTAACACTACTTATAAGAAGAAATATTTTCTCCTCATAAAATAAAACAAAATGTTGAAACAATTCACGTGGGATTTAACACGTTGAATTCAATGTTACATTTTACAATTTTCTGGCACTACCACTCTCCTACCCCCTCACTGTCTTAGTTTCCAGCACACTTAACTGGTCCTCTCTCTATTCCTCCAAGACGCGAGTCCTGCCCGTTGGCCATTTTCAGGGCGAGTGCTCTTATTTTATCTTTAGATCTATAGTCTGCTCTCACAGAAGCGGTCGACCAATTGTCGACACGTTTCTTTATCCATCTTACATTTCTCTCTAAAGTGATGTGTGTGTGTGTGTGTGTGTGTGTGTGTGTGTGTGTGTGTGTGTGTTTACTTAATCTGTCTCCCTTGTTAGGTATCTGAAGGAGCCATTTACAGAACTGGCCCGTTAACTTCAGCACCTAGAATGGTTCAGAACACGTAGCAAGACCTCAAAACCCATCTGATGACAAATCAGTTCGGGGACACGGGAGTCTTAGAGGTGCCCAGGAGGGCAGAGGTGCCCACCACCACGCAGGCCCACAAGCCTGGGCCGAGGTGGGGAGGGGGGTGGGGAGGAGGGGAGGAGGGCGGTGAGGCGCCGGGTGCCACGATCCAGGCCTACCAGTAGTACGTGACTGTGCAGGCCGAGCACACCCGCTCGGCGGGGGCTTCGCACACCTCACAGCAGAGCCGCCGCCCCTTGGGCACCGCCAGAGGGTAGATGACGTCCATCCTGCAGCCGGGTGTCAGTCAGTGTGCAGCCGGGTGTCAGTCTCTAGGACGGTTGCCGGACGCCGGCGTCACGTGACCACCACGGGACACACCAGTATTTCAAGGTCAAGGGGAGGTGGGGGGGGAGGGGGGACGCCGGACTGACACCCGCAGTCTATTTTTGAGGCCCGTAAGAAATAAAAGGCACAAGATTAACCCGTCCCAAAAGGTGAAGCGGCCAGAGAACTTAACCTCCAATGGAATCCAAGTTCAGGGAAGGCTGTATGGTAGCCGGAGAGGGCCAAACAAAGCCAGTTCTTTGACACCTCTGTCTTTCCCCACTCCCCTGCCCCGCTAGAAAATTAACTGAAAGGAATGCGACTTTTGTGGGTGTTTTACCCTCCCTCTCCACCGCAACCCGGTGGAGAATAAAAATTTTCTACAGCACAGTATCCTTTCCCCTAGGCTCTGAGGCAGGAGAACCTGACTTCTCCAGACTTGGAAAGAACAGCACACAAAGGGGCGAACATTGGGCCACTGCGGCTGCGCGCGGGCCAGGTAGCGGGAGGGGCGTGGCCCCGGCAGCGGGAGGGGCGTGGCCCCGGCAGCGGGAGGGGCGTGGCCCCGGCAGCCCGGCGGCTCGCAGGCGCAGACGTCTCGGCACTCATGGCGGAAGTGGACCTAGTGGCTGAGTTCCCCCGACCCGCGGGTGCTGCGCGCTGGGCCGAAGTTATGGCTCGCTTCGCGGCCAGGCTGGGCGCACAGGGCCGGCGGGTGGTGCTGGTCACGTCAGGTGGCACCAAGGTCCCTCTGGAAGCGCGGCCGGTGCGCTTTCTGGACAACTTCAGCAGCGGGCGGCGCGGGGCCATGTCGGTCGAGGCCTTCCTGGCGGCGGGCTATGGGGTCCTGTTCTTGTATCGCGCTCGCTCAGCCTTTCCCTATGCCCATCGCTTCCCGCCTCAGACCTGGCTGGCGGCCTTGCGGCCCGCTGGCCCACCTCAGGCGGGCCTACTGAGCCTAGAAGCCGAGGAGAAGGCGCTCCCGGGCTTCGCTGCGGCTCTGCGGAGCTACCAGGAGGCAGCGACTGCCGGCACCTTCCTGGCGGTAGAGTTCACCACTTTGGCGGACTATCTGCATCTGCTGCAAGCTGCGGCCCAGGCGCTCAACCCACTAGGTGCGTGCCCTAGGAATCCATTGATTTCCTGGAGGCAGAGCCATTCTCCCCCTTGTCTCTTGTCACCAAGGGATCTCACAGGCAGGGAACACTGGTTGAAAAGGAACTGCTCCCATACTCCTCCTGGATTCGTTATACCTCTGCTTCTCTTTGCAGGCCCTTCTGCGATGTTTTACCTGGCTGCGGCCGTGTCAGATTTCTATGTTCCTGTCTCTGAAATGCCTGAACACAAGATCCAGTCATCTGGGGGCCCACTGCAGGTGATGGGCACTTCTCTTCCAGAGATCTGATCCCCTATAACCAATCTTGGGTTAATTTTCTCCTGATTTGGAGATGGCCTTCTTGCATTCTGTATGCGCTAGGCACTGGGGATACAGAGATGAATAAGACACCGCCCTCCCTCAAGGACTACACAAGCTAGCGAGGGAGCTGGACACAGACATAATTACAATACAGAATGCTAATGCTCTAGTGGAGGTAGGTACAAAGTGCAGTTAGACCAGGGGAGGGAGTGAACTGGGAGAGCAAGGGATTCCTGCAAGAGATAATTTGAACTGCGTTTTTTAAGACATGCAGAGGGTCTTAAAAGTGGGGACTTTTAAGTTGAGATTGGAAGTGGGCGTTAGTGAGGTGTAGAGCACACTGAAGAGGTGGCTTGGTTGAAGATATGGCTTGATTCATATCCCTCTTGAGCTTTGGCTTTGCCCTGTGGAATCAGAGGGCACGTATATAGGAGAATGAAATTGAGTTTTTGTCTGAAACGTATATTCTGGCATTATTTTGAAAAGTGAAATAGGGAGAGATTGGAGAGGGAAGAGGAGTTAGAGGTTATTGTCTTTTTTCTGGAGAGACATGGGAGGTTAGTGGTGTGGTTAAGATGCTAAGATGATTGGGTGTCTTAGAACCTAAGGGAGTTTTTAGCAACTTATTGGGTGATTCAGGTAGAATCTACATAGGGGAAACTACTTGTGGGGCATCTGTAAGATAGTTATTTGGTTGTTTCTTCAGCAGATATTTGTGGAATACGTAATGTTGTATAATAGTCACTCACTGTTGTGGGACATGGGAATGAAATCATTGAGAAGAACCATACATAGTACTTGCATTACTTATACTCTACAGAGTAGTCCAGTGGATACTATGTTTGGCACTAGTGGATGTCAGAAATGAAGTGGGGAACTAGATGTCATCTGTATCTCAAAGGAAATCCTGATCATTATTAGCATAGTGATTTCACATTTTTAGAATGCTGCATCTTTAACCCTATTCTTTAGTTTTATCTTGAACATACCCAAAATGATTCACCATTCCTCTTTGCAGGGATTAGGAAATTGATGATAGAACTTTTGATCAAGTGAAAATAAAGTCATTTGTTTTCTCAGGGCTAAATTGCATGGATTTGTAATCTAGTTACAAGTGAATGGAATTATAAAGAGAATCCAATAGCCATTCTACCAATATAAGTAATATTGTAGATTGAGAAGTTTGTTTTTTTTCTCCTTAACCAAAAAAAAAAAAAAAAGATTCACCAGGTACCATTGGCTCATGTCTGTAAGCCTAGCTACTCAGGAGGCAGAGATCTAGTAATTGTGGTTAGAAGCCAGCCAGACAGGAAAGTTAGTGAGACTCTTATCTCCAATTAACTACAAAAGAGCTGGAAGTGGAGCTGTGGCACAGGCAGTAAGTACAACACTAGCCTTGAGCAAAAAAGCTCAGGGGTAGTGTCCAGACCCTGAGTTCAAGCCCCAGAACCAACACCAAAAAATAAAACAAAATCCACAACAGTGGGGGCCTCTGCCAAAGCAATGTTTGTATGAGCAGATTATTTATGAATGTCTACATGAGGGCAAGCTTTAAAAAAAATAGAGGGAATGTTTGAGAAAATATGAGTGGTAAAGCAGGGATGATTTAGAAAATGGATTTCTGCAGAAAATGAATGAGGGCTTGAATGAGGGCATGTTTATCAACCCACAGCACCAAAACTTTTTAAACCATTTAAGCTTTTGAGAAGTTTGACAAAGAAATCCCGCTCAAATTTATATAGGCAAAATATGAATTCCCAATTCCTTGCTTTCCCTTATAGGTAGTGGCCATTGCTTATTAAGCTTTTCTTTTTCCAATGCAGATAACAATGAAGATGGTGCCAAAAATGCTCTCTCCTTTGGTTAAAGATTGGGCTCCCAAAGCATTTATAATTTCCTTTAAGTTGGAGACTGATCCTTCCATCATAATTAATCGTGCTCGGAACGCTTTGGAAGTTTATCAGCATCAAGTGGTGGTGGCTAATATCCTTGAGTCAATACACTCCTCTGTGGTTATTGTAACCAAAGACTCGGAAACCAAGTTATTGCTGACAGAGGAAGAGGTAGCAAAAGGCATAGCTATAGAAGAGAAAATAGTAGATAATCTTCAATCTCGACACACAGCTTTTATATGTGACAGAAATTGAACTAAAAATCTCAAAAATTATTATAGGATCAAAAATTATTGAGTGGACCAGGTCTTCTACAGATGTCAAGAACCGAATAAATCCTTTGCTTTCCTAAGAACAAAGAAAATGAAGGGAACCGTTAAAGTGGTGTGTGCAGGCTAATAATGGGTTGATATTTCTCTTTTAATGGCCACTTGACACACCTGAATGTCATTGTGATTTGGAAATTGAACCCTAGAACTGTATCTCACATTTTTGAAAAGGCTGTTAGGAATTCACTACCAAAAATATATGTGGAGGGCTGAATGCTGAAGATCAGCTTAATATATACTGTAGAAGGAGGATTATGGATACATGAGTAGCCGTGCTTTGAAGAGCAAGTATTTGTTGAGTGCCTACTATGTGCCAGGCCCATGGTGAGCTGTGAAGATTGAAAATGAATAAACATGTCTCATTTAGGAAATGGATGTATAAAAAATGAAGTGCAATAAAGTGTATGCCCACAAACCAACACATGGAAAAGATTTTCTTTTTTTAGAAAAAAATTACCAGAAATGGTAGAAGGAAAGAAAAATACCTCCCTGAAGAGAAACTGCCTGTAGGTTGCAGAACTTCCCACTACATTTACTTTTGCTTCTTGTCCTGTGCTCACTCCATATTTGAGTAACAATTTACCTCTCATATATTTTAGAGCTGCTCTTGAGGGAAATTTCATAGAGCCTTCCACTTGGAACTAGGCAAGGGCCCATGTTGGGCACTGTGGAGATGTGTATAGTTTGGTGTCACCATGGCCAGCTGTGCCACCCACTAGCTTTATAAACTTTAGGCACATGACTTAATCTGTTTTCTTATCTATAACATGGGGATAATAAATCTCAGCAAGTGATAAGTAAATAAAACATCAAAGATAAAGCACTAGTCTTGTACCTGGTTGCAATTATTTACCAAGTCTGTTAATGCCAGACCCTAAGATGATCCACAGTACAATTTGAGAAACTACCATTAATATGTAGGATGATAAACATTTCATGTAAATATTTGATTATGGAATGTAACCCAGTGATAGACTGCTTGCCTAGCATGTAGAAGGCCCTGAGTTTTATTCCCAGCTGTGAAAAGTAGAAGAATTTGAACTATAGTTCATATTTCAGAGAGTTGTGAAGATAACCCAGTATATCCTACAAAAGAGGACACACAATAAATTTTAGTTGAGAAGATTTGGACAAAAGTGCCAGGGTAAACTAAAATACTTCATTAAATCAAGAAGCGTGACCTTGAACAGTGTAAAAATAGCCAAGACTGAAAGCAGCAGCCTTTTGAACAAACATTTTTGATGAACTTTAGGTCCATTTGTCAAAACATCTGATTCAGCAGTGGTTGCCATACTGAAAAGCAGTAAGTAAAAGACTGATTTTTCTCCCTGCATCTAGTCTTGTGTATGGTGACTGCCATCTTTGCACAGTGGCAGAAGTAGAGTTAAAATTTGAAGTGATTAATTTTTTCACCATATTGCTTCTTGTGGGAACCACTTCATTTCTTTTGTTAACCTTCACAAGGAGTTTTTTTTTTTTTTATAGTTTCAACTTTAGTTTTAGTATCTATTTGGAACACTTAAAAACAGTATTTACACAGTAAAAAATAGGGGTTTGTGTGGGTGTTGTAACAGCAAGTTGAAGTGTTTAAAGAAAGGAACATGAATCAACAAAAATAAGGAACTGTCTAGATTGGAGGAGCAAAGAATAAGGAGGTAATGCTGAAACGTAAATAGGATTAAGTAGTAGAATAGGTAGTAGTGGTGAGCATTTGAGAATGGTGTAGGGGTTGGGGAATGAAGAACTTGCAAGGGCTGTCTTAAGGTACATGCACAAAAAAAGAGATGAGATCCATCCAGATAATGCACATAGAACAAGCAGACATTTGGATTTACAATGCCAGTAAGACCATGTTTGGGGTACTGACAAAACAAAGGGCTCTGAAGTATAAGTGAAATTGAGCTTTGACAAGCCCAACCTGAAATCGTGCAAAGGGTATTTCCTCGCCCCCCAGGTCATCTTTGAATATTATAACTCGTTATAGTTCAATTTTGGCTCCGTGAAAAGTATTTTTGTGGTCAAACTTTTATTTTGTGGTCGAGGGGCTTGAACTCAGGGCCTGGGCGCTGCCCATGAGCCTTTTTGCCCAAGGCTAGCGCTCTACCACTTTGAGGAGCAGTCAGTTCCGGTTTTCTGTAGGTAAGAGTTTCATGGACTTTCCTGCCTGGGCTGGCTTTGAATCACGATCCTCAGATCTCAGCCTCCTGAGTTGCTAGGATTACAGGTGTGGGCCACCGGTGCCTGGCTCACTGAAAATTTTTATTTTGCATTACTTAAGTAGTAAGAGATACAACCCACCCAAACCGAACTTTCATCGGTTTTAAGTGTGCCAGTCGTAGTAATTCCCAAACCCAGCATCTTCATTTTTACAATAAGCTGTTTCAAAGTACGTGGTTTCATCTGGACCACCCTAGATGGTTCATGACAGATATAGGCCCCAAACTCTGTCCTAACACCCTACCCTAAGAAGGAAGTAACTAAATCTAAGGTAAGTAGGCCAGAGATCTGACCAGAATCAGAATTAGACTCTATTAGAAGTGTGTACATCAACGCTGCATAGTTACTATGGTTACTGCTACCTCCAGAGCCAATAGACTGAGTCGTGCTAATGAGACCACAGGGAGAACCCCGCCCTCCTCGCCTGAAGGCCAATGGTATGCGCCGTAACAAAGTTTTCAGAGGAAACGTCGTATCTATGGTTCCCACCGGAAGCACGCCTGTGCTCTCTACGGCCGGCGCGGTTGCTATGACGCCGGGACTCGGTGGGCCGCTGTGAGCAGCCAGGAGCCGAGCGACCCTCGGAATCTCGCTGTAGCCTCTGGGAGAAAAGTTTCCGATCTGCTTCCTAAGGTCCGGGACTCCTCTCCGAGAAGGAAAGCGTTGCTTCTCCCCTCTTCCACATTCCAAGTCTTTCTCGCTCCTCTCCCAGCACGGCCCCAAACTACCTGAGAACGCTGTCCGGCTCGGCCTTTGCAGCCCCGGGCTGGAGTAATTCGTCCTGCCGAAGGATCTCTGCCCCACGTCCCCGGTGACCTCCGCGCTGGTTCCGAGCGGGTTTAGAACCCGCGGGACGAACATTCCTTTTCTCACTTCAGCAACCGACGGAATCCAGCCCTTGAAGGGGACGACCCGCCACCACCAAGTCCACGGAGGCACAGTTTTCCCCTCCTTGTAGTTGCCGTTTTCTTCTCTTTTTGTCTTTGTTCGCCATGCAGAACCTTGAATCGCAATGAAGCTCAGGAAGTCTGCGGTAACTCCAGCATCGGAGATCATCAAGTCAGTCAGTTACCCTCTGCCTTCCACGTTCATCTATTCTCCCATCACTCCAATCAGTCACGTTTCCTCATCTTCTTCATCCCACAACCATTTCTACCCTCTCCTGTCCACACGGCATGTTATTGATGGCCAATCGTCCTCAGCACCTCTGTCATCCATCCACCACCCCTCTTCTGCTTTCCTATTGCAGTGTTTTGCATGGCTAAGCATTTCACATTCTCCAGCCCTGCAGTCGTTGTGAAGATTTTCTGTCTCTCTGTACTGTGGCAGGCTTTCTGTCTTGGATAAATTGGAGCCTAGCTGGAGAAATGAACATTGCTAAATATATACACCTAGTACATTTGAAAATGGAGAAAAAAATTAAAATGGCAGTGTTGGATCCATGTCAGGTTCCTGTTTAATTAGCACAAGGTTCAGCATAAATGTTAGTGATGTGAAAATGTCATTCAAAAATAATCATAAAACAGACCATATAAATTCAACAAACTGAGAATTTTCTAGAGGAGAGATGCTTGAAACAATGCTTCTGCTTCATCTTTCTGTTTTCTGAAGAAGAAAAAAATTCTTCCCAATGTAAACCAATGAAGAGGAGAAACTGAAAACATATTTTTTGGCAAGGGAACAGGCTTAGGACAAAAAGATTTTTTCAGAAGGGCTTCAGTATAGAGCAAGAATTTTAGTATGGAAAGTGTGATTAGTTTGTCTTGTGTGTTGACTCTTATTATTTCTTCAGTATTCAGGTTTAAGTATGGGGGCGGGGAGACAATACTGGCATTTGAACTGAGGACCTCCCTCTGACAAGCACTGTACAATTGGTATCCATGGCCCGAGAACTTTTTGCTTTAGTTATTTTGGAATAGGGTCTCACATTATTGCCCCTGGCTGGCATTAAACTACACTCCTCCTATGTATGCCTCCTATTGTAGCTGGGATGACAGACCTGTACTGCTATGCCCAGTTTATTGTTGAAAAGGGTCTTCCTTTTTGCCCAGGTTGGCCTTGAACCAATCATCCATCTGCCTCTCAAATAGCTGAGAATACAGTGTAAGCTACCACACCTAGCTAAATGTAAATTATTTGAATATATACTCATTTTTTATGTGCCAGCATTGAGGCTTGAACTCAGATCCTTAAACACTAGTTTAGGGTTATTTTTTTTCCACTCACAGCTGGTGGTCTACTACTTGAGCCATACATTCTGACTAGTGTTTTGCTGGTTTATTGGAGTCTCATTGACTTTTCTGCTGGGCTAGCTTTGAATCTGGATCCTCAGATCTCATCCACCAGCAACTAGCTAAGTATACATTTTGAATAGATACATAAGGAGGGTAATAATTTTGTATGTTTTGATTTTTTCAGGACAATTGAAGTATTTGTGTTATGTCTAGAGTCATGTCATATTTCCAAATTATGAAAAAGTTAGCTTTGTCTTCTATGACAATTCAGAAAAAAAGAAATTCTGCTTTTTAAAATTTTTCACATTAAATGGAGCTAAGTAAACTAATTCTTGAAGAAAGATACTATTATTTTATAAACCATTTCTTGAACAATCATCATTGACAAAACTAATAAAAATTAATTTTTCCTATTATCATGGCATATGTATGTCTCCAAGAGACATTGTATGGAAACAGTTTTAGTTACTACAATTGGGAATGTACTTCTGGCATCTCGTTAGCAGAGGTTAAGGATGTTGCTATATGTCCTACTGTGTGCAGGACAGTCCAGAAAACAATTACCAACCCAAGGTGACAGTAGGGACAAATTCTTCTGATCTGTGTCAATCCCCTCACGTGTGGAATTTTACATAGTTAGGATGTACATTTTATCTTTTCACTTAATTTTATATGTTGAATATTTGCCATATTGCTACATTGTTTTCAACTTTTAAAAAATATACTTCTCACTTGGGAATTTGAACGGAGAAAAGGCTATATAATATATTTAAGAGAGCTGCGTTCAAATTGTATTTACATGGAAGGAAGAAAGAAGGGATAAGATGAAAACTTGCTTGACAAGATATTCCCATTTTTGTGGCCAGGCTATTTTACTATGTTCCTTAGAGTCATTTAGAGACCATTTATATTCAAAGTAAAGTCTTTGCTGCTGTATGAGGTACAGTTTTGATCCAGTATGGTCATTGAAAGGCACCTTCTAGGAGAAAAAAATAACAAGTAGAAATGACTGTACCCATTCTCCTGACTCTCTTTCCCTTCATAATTCCATTTCTATATCAGCTTGCTTGGACACTTCAATTTGCTACCTCCTTCTTCTACAAGATTTTAAAGACCTAAAAATACTTTCAGGATGCACTTCCTTACAATGCTAAGTGAGCATTCCTTCTTTCTCTACCTTGTAGAGAACAATATTCTTGTGTACTTTGTTGGGTGGGCAATTTTAGATATAGTTTAGATGTCAGGGCATTTATAAGTTAAAGGATACCTCAAGGTCTGTTGCATTAGATTTTAAAATCTCTCAACCACCAAGTCTCAAACCATGGGAAAAATGCTTGTTTTATAATGTAATAATACCATCGTAGGCAGAGGTATCTAATTGTCCAAAGTCAAGGAAATATAAGAGCAAGACAGAATAATTATGTGGCCTGAAAGGCTACCGGTAATGTGGAGCAGAAGAGAAGACTAGAGAGACAGGAGGGACTTCGTTGTGGAGTTTCTGGAGCGAAGCTAAGGGTTTTGAGCTCTGTTTGAAAGCAGTAAGAATGTGAAGCAGCAAGTAATTTGCATTCAGAGCAAATTCATGTGGCAGCTTTGCAGAACACAGACTGCAAACTGGATAAGGCCCAGCCTGGCAACAGGAATATCAGTTAAGAATGCTGTTGCATTCTGATGAGTAGGTAGTCAGCAGAGCTTAAACTAAGCCAATGGGCATAGAAGATGAAGTAGAAGATGATGGGAGAGGTAGTAGAAGCTGTATAGTTTGTGATACCATTTGTGATAGTAGGAATAAGGGAGTAAGGATGGAGTGAGGAGGGCTTGAGATTACATCCAGGATTTATCAACAGAGTGATGGTGATTTTTAATTATGGAAGAGGGGAAATGAATAGATTGTTCAAGCAGAGTTGTTTATTATTCAACTGGACATAGCATTGATTTAAATAAACTCACTTTATATTACCCTCTTACCCTATATGCTGGTCTCTGGAACTTGCATCTTCTCATCAGTCCTCAAAGATTAGGATTTTCCTATTTGTATTCCTACTTCTAATCCACTTTACATACAAGTGTAGAAATGTACATGCAGAGGAGGGCATAATCCATTGGGTAACGAAAAACTGTCTCAAAAAAAAATTGAATCAAGTTGGGCACCAATGGTTCATACCTGCAATCTTAGCTACTCAAGAAGCTGAGATCTCTAGTTCATTTGAACCCATCCCAGGCAGGAAAGTCTCTAAGATGCTTATCTCCAATTAACTACCAAAAAGCCAGAAGTAAGGCTGTGGCTCAAGTGGTAGTGCACTAGCTTTGAACAAGACAGCTCAAGGATAGCACCCAAACCCTGCACAGAAGCCCTGGGATTGGCACACCAAAAAAATTAACCAAGAGATATAAAAGTAGAAGGGCTTATTTAACTAGGATGTTGTATAGGATTAGGATCAAAATGGCTGTTTTCAGTCTTACTGATGAAGAAGCAGAGAAAGTCCTTCCAGGTCAAGCAGCAAGGGAAACCAACAAACAAAAGACCTCATGGATCAAGAGGAGCTTTTTTTCTAAAGCAAGAGTCTTGCTATGTAGCCTAGGCTGACCTCCAGAACTCACTAAGAGCAAACCTGGCTTCTGTTTCAACCTCCTAAATGTTAGGATTACAGGTGCAGGCCACCACACCTGTCCTTTAGAAGAGACTGTTAATGATTGTCCAGCTTCTTTTCTAATTCTATGCAGCATTTTAGTTCCCAGGATTTATTATGGTTCTGTACACTTTCAGTACAATCCTGTAGTCATTAGGATTGGCAGGCTCTGAGGGACAGAAGGCTCAAAATAATACTGACAAGCCAGGCTAGAGATTTAACTGTGTGAGAACACTTGCTTAGTAGGTATGAAGCCCTTCAGTCCCTAAAGAAATTTATTTTTATTATATAAAAATCAAGAAGAGGGCTGGGAATGTGGCTTTAGTGGTAGAATGCTCACCTAACATGCATAAAGCCCTGCATGTGATTCCTCAGTAACACATAAGCAGAAAAAGCCAGAAGTGGCACTGTGGCTCTTAAGTTGTGGAGTGCTAGCCTTGTGCAAAAACAAGCTTAGGGACAGTGCCCAGGCCCTAAGTTTAAGCCCCAGGACTGGCAACAAAAAAAAAATACCAAGGGGCTGGGAAGGTGGCTCAGTGGTAGAGCGCTTGCCTTGCATGCCTGAGGCCCTGGGTTCGATTCCTCAGCACCACATAAGCAAAAAGAAAAAAAAAATACCAAGAAGAAAGGCTGTAACAAGTAGGCAGCATCTTAGAATTGTCAGAGACAAGGATATTTTCCCCCAACATGGTTCTGTATTTATCATCAGGCTGCTCAGGCTTTGGCTGTCTGAATTCCAGTCAGTTGAAAGGAGGAAGGAGCGACTTGGCCCTTTAAGAATCCTTGATGGAAACAGTATAGAATTATATTTACATCCCACTGATTAGAGCATAATCATACAGCTATACCTAGCAGTTAGCAAGGCAGTATTGTGGTTAGTCCAAAAACTAAATGTCTTAATTCTGTGGAAGAAGGAAAGAATAAATTAAAGGATAACTGTAGTCTCAGCTACCTTTACCTGTATTTGTTCCAACTTCAATGTTTCTCCTTACCACTTATGTGAGCAAACAAGTCCCTTAAGCCTCTGTAAGTAAGCCTGCATGCTCATCTATAAAATGTAAGATAAGACATATGACTCTGGTAACAAATATATGATGTTCTTAAAAAAAAAAATTGTCCGTTGTGGAGCTTGGACTCTGGGCCTGGACACTGTCTCTGAGCTCTTCAGCTCAAGACAAGTGCTCTACCACTTGAGCCACTGTGCCATTTCCAGTGGCTGGTTTTGAACCGTGATCCTCAGATCTCAGCCTCTTTAGTAGCTAGGGTTACAGGCGTGAGCCACTGTTACCTGGCATGATGTTCTTAATATAGTGCCTAGAGCACATAGCTAACTTTCAGACTATTAGCCACATAAAAGTACTTTTGTAAGGCTGCTATACTAACCAGAAACATAATTTAAAAGTAATCTTCTACTAGTATTTCAGACATCTTAATCTATCAGTTCTAGTATAATGATAAAGCAACTTTATTTTGTAGACTTTTCTGTTTATGGGTATCATGACCATATGTCCTAAACCATATGTCCTAAACTTGGTATGTTAATAGAAAAAAATGAGAGATGATGACTATCCACATTCTTACTGTTATGTCCTGATGCTATCTATGGAAAACAGTGTCTGAGAACATGAGAATGAGCAAGCGTAGAGAAAGAACCTCACTGAGGAAGAGTGAACGGCTCTTCATTTCTCAGCTTATAATCACAACAGTGGCTCTTTCATGGACTGCATCTTTAATATGGGTTAAAATATGAGCTGTGGATTCAGGATAAGAAAAATGCATTGTTTCTTCTTAGGTGGAAGAATAGACAAACGATACCTGAAACTTCACAGAGGGAAGAAAAACATTCCATTGATTTTAATGTTTTCCTAATTTTAAACATTAATACTCTACAATTAATAGAACATTTGGAACATGAATAAAGGTAAAAGGAATGGGAAATTACTATAGATTTTCCACCCATACTGCCAAGAAAAGAACTTGTAGTGTTTTAAGTGATGTTCTGCCTGTCATTTTTAAAGTACGTGTTCTGAAATAATGTGAAGTGTGCATGTGAGAGGCAGTAATTTCTTGCAGCATCTTTTCCAGCACTTACTATCTTGTGCTATAATTACCTTTGTCAGCTCCGATGGGGCAGGGACCATGCCTCATCTTAGTTGTTTCTATGCTTCCATAATACCTACCTTGTAAAGTGCCTAATATTTTTGCCGGGCCTGAGAAATTAACATAAGACATATTGATTAGACAAGCATACAGATTCATTTAAAGTAATTCTTAAGTGATACAGGAACCCTCCTAAGAAAATAAAGACCTAAAGAAGCTATTGAAGTCAATCACTGAACAGGATATATGAAAAGGCTCCAAATACAGGAGTTAGTATAGCTAGGTCAGTTCAGAATTCTCTGGGCCTCAACTTTCTATAGTCAATGAGGAGAATGTTGCCCTCCTTCTAATATAGGAAGGCCATCGTTCCCATGGGAATTTCATCTCATGCTTTTAAGAAATAGAAGATTCAGGTGATCATATAACTGATGTTTTTCAAGTGGCTCTATCTCAAAATACTCAATATGCCAGACTGCTGCATTGTAATGCTTTCACCAGTATATTAAGAACTCATAAACTATTTATGAAGCACTACAAAGCTACAGGAAAAATACAGATAGAATCTCTTTAGAATAGTTGTCTTATTTTGCATGTTGTTATATGTGATCATATTTACCAGACATATATTGTCTTTGCTTAGCATTTTCATCTCAGATGTTTGGAATCATTTTCTTTTTAGAACTTCCTTTTATAATGGTCTGTGGATGGAACAGAAATTTTATTATTGTTTGTTTTCAATCTCTAGTACAGAAAAAGTTGTCATTCATATAATGTATTTTATGTTCTGCACTGTTATTCTTTCTTGCTTTTCATGACTATATTGAGTTTTCCTCTGTTGATTTTAAAGTTTGCATCTACTTTTATTCATATAATGAGTTTGCTTTAATTTCTCCCAGCACTCTTAGTTATTTTCAGTAGGAAAGTTTTTTCTGGACTGCACTCTATCATATTGCAAGAAACAGAAGATTCTTTCTGACCTAGTGTCAATATGTATTTCTGTATACATAAATTTTTTTACAGCACCCTAGTAATACAATGATGAAAGTTTAAAGTTGTTTGTCCCAATTTTTTAAAGGTAGCTTCATTATTTTTAGTGATTAGTCTTGCACAATACAAGGTTTTCTTTTCCCAGGAATATGTCTCAATACAAATGCTTAATCAAAAATTACATTTTTTAAAATTTATTATTATTATAGAGGTGATATACAGAGGGGTAACATTTACATGAGTCAGACAATCAGCACATTCCCTCAATATGGTTAAAATAATTTTTTAACCTTTGATTAAGATTCCTTCATTCCTAACATGTTTTTCTTTTGTAAATATTTTTCTACTGCCCCCCATTTTCATTAGTCAGAAGCTCTTTTTTCATTGTTGACTCTGTCCATTGTCTATGTACTGTCTATGGATTCTTCAGGTTCTATAGCTCTGAAAAGATGCTATCACCTTAAAACTCAAAACTTGCTGTGTGTTGGTGGCTCATGCCTGTAATCCTAGCTACTCAGGAGGCTGAGATCTGAGAATCACAGTTTGAAGCCAGCCCCCCGGCAAGAAAGTCCATGGAACTCTTATCTTCAAGAAAACTACTCAGAAAAAGTTGGAAATGGTGCTGTGGCATAGAGTGTTGGCCTTGAGCAAAAGAAGCTAGGAGACAGTGCCCAGGCCCAGAGTTTAAGCCCAGGACTGGAAAAAACACTTTGTAGTGGTTTTTACCTAAGCCTCTGTATATTCCTTTTTCTGATAAGAATGGACCTTGAGATTATTAACTTAGGGTTGTTTTTTTTTTTTGAGGGGGGGTCCGGTCATGGGGCCTGAACTCTGGGCCTGGGTGTTGTCCCAGCTCAAGGCTAGTGCTCTACCACTTGAGCCACAGCGCCACTTCCGGCTTTTTTCTTTTTGCTTATGTGGTGCTGAGGAATGGAACCCAGGGCCTCAGGCATGCAAGGCAAGCGCTCTACCACTGAGCCACCTTCCCAGCCCAGTTTTTTTTTTAATGTCAGGATTCCTCTTAGTTCTAACATTAACAGATCTACAGTGTTCTTCTGGGCAAAAGCATTTACCTGATGGCAGCTACTTACACCACAAGCTCCAGTAAAGATACAATAGAAATGCTACTTCTTCACCCTCTAGTCTAGAAAATCTGGCAGTTTAAAACTTTGGCCAATGATTTGATTATGGCATCAATACTGTAACTCTGAAAAAAAAAAGATTGTAAATACCCGTGTTCACATCACTATGTAAATTTCATGATACTATATTCTTGAAAGTAAAGTCCTACAGCTCATTCTATTCTTGCTTACTTTAAAATAAAACTACAAATCCAATCAAAATTTAAGAGGGCTAGTAGTATTCAGTAATAAAGAACTATGCCCTAGGTCCCATTTCCAGTACAGAAAAGATTTACTGCTTCTAAAGATTACTATGCTCTGTCATACTTACTAAATCTTATAGAAAAAGATGAGATAATTTGTTAAATATATCTTGTTCCTAGTCACTACATAGATCTTCTGAGTTGTGTCCTAAATATTTTTATAAATAAAACTTTTTCTCACTACCAAATAATATATTTTGAAGGTAGAGATTACTTATTTTATTGGTGGATTTGATGTGGAATGGAAGAAAAGGAAAAGATGTTACTGTTGACCCAAAGCTTCTTGGCTTGAGCAGCTAGATTTGCATTTCTAACTACTCAGGTAGAAGAAATATGGGATGCTTTGCCTAGGTGAGACAGGAAGGGTTTGCTTTTGAAGAGTTTAAGTTTTGAGGCATATATTAGACATCCATGTGAAAATGCCAAGCAGACAAATGCATACATGTCTGGAATGCAAGGCAAACTGGAGATATATTTCTGGCAATCATCAACATACAGCTAATACTTAAAGCTTTGGCATTACTTACAGCAAATGACCCAGAGAGCAAATATAAAGAAAGCAAGATGTCTAGGGCTGGGTTCAGGAACATTCCAGTGATTAGAGAATGGAATGATGAGATGTCAGTGAAGGAATCTGAGGAGTGGCACGTAAGAAAGGAAACCCAGAAGAATGTGGGAATCCCAGCAGAGAAATGATGACTATACTAAGGAAAAATATAAACAATGGAGTCAAATACCAGGATAGGTATGTGGAATGGAAACTGATGAGTGATCACTGCATTTGGCCACGCAGAGATTATTGTGAACTTGGGCTCTTTCTGTGGCTTGGTAGATAAGAAATCCAGATTGGACTATGGAAAGGATAGTAGGAGAGGAAGAGGAGAACCATGGTTGGCTTATCCTTTTTTGAAGTTTTTCTTAAAGAAGAATATAGAAATAGAGTAGAAGCTGGAGGGGGAACATTAGATGGAAAGATTTTGTTTTAAGTTTGTTAGATGAAGGATGTCCCTAAGATGATTATAATGCTTGATTAGGAAGAAAGCTTCATGAAGCAATATAGAGGAAGCAGTCCCCTCCAAGTATCCTGCTCTTCCTCCTCCTTCTCTTTTAATTTTTCTCCTTTTCATCCTCTTCCTCCTTCACTTCCTCCTCCCCTATTCCCTTTTTCTCCCCTCATCTTCCCCTTTCCTCCCTTTTCTTTTTCTGAATTGCTAGTAATTGAACCCAGGGCCTTCTGCATGCTAGGCAAGTACTCCACTAGTTAGCCCAAAAGTGCTGTCTTCAAGATAAAAAGGAAAGCTAGGAATGTGGCTTAGTAGTAGAGTGCTTGACTTGCATGCCTGAGGCCCTGGGTTCAGTACCATATAAACAGAATAAGCCAGAAATGGCACTTTGGCTTAGGTGGTAGAGTGCTAGACTTGAGCAAAAGAAGCTAGGGTGAAGTAAGCCAGGCCCAAAGAAGCATAGGTCCCATGGTTTCCCTTATTTGCAATAACTAGTAGATGTCTGAGACAAGCAGAAAAGGTCAGATAAGTTGATGTTAGGTGAAATGAACCCCAGGATAAGTATTCAAATGTTTTTTCTTTCATGCAATTTTTTCTAACATATTTATAAGATGATTTCTTTGTTGCTTTGTATGTCCCTCCCTCACGGTATAACCCCTGCTTTCACTGTATTTGATGTTGGTATAATTTGTGGAGGGGAAGGGCAAAAAAATATCATTTAAATAAGGATACAGGTTGACCCATTGCAAGAATGAGATGTACAAGTTGTTATGTCAAAAAACGAACTTTACAACTTTGGCAGGTGGGGGGAGGGGGATGGAAAGGGTTGGGAAGGGGAAACAAAGGAGGAGGCAACAATGCTTGATAAGAAATGTACTCATTACCTTGCCCATGTAATTGTAACCCCTCTGTATTATCACAATAAAAAAAAAAAGAAGCTTAGGGACAGTGCCCAGGCCTTTAGTTCAAGCCCCAGGACTGGCAAAAAATAAAGATAAAAAGGAGCCGGGCATCAGGGTCTCATGTCTGTAATCCCTGTAATCCTAGCTACTCTGGAGGCAGAGATCTGAACATCTCAGTTCAAAGCCAGTATGGGCAGGAAAAGTCTGAGACCCTTTTTTTTTGTTGGGTTGGGGGGAGAGGTCCGGTCGTGGGGCCTGAACTCTGGGCCAGGGCACTGTCCCTCAGCTCTTCAGCTCAAGGCTAGCATTCTACCACTTGAGCCACAGCACCACTTCCAGCTTTTTTTCTTTTTGCTTATGTGGTGCTGAGGAATCGAGCCCAGGGCCTCAGGCATGCAAGGCAAGCACTCTACCATGAGCCACCTTCCCAGCCCCAAGTCTGAGACTCTTATCTTTAATTAATCACCAAAAGGTGGAGCTTTTGCTCTAGTGGTAGAGCAGTAGCCTTAAACAAAAAAAAAAAAAAAAGCTCAGGGATAGCACCCAGGCCCTGAATTTAAACCCCAGGGCCAGAAAAAAAGATGAAAAGGAATAGGGTCCAATGCATCCCATTATTCTACTACCAACATCTTCCTACAAATATAAATTAGCTAATAAGGGATTGAAAAGTAGGAGGATGGAATGGCTGGCTTGGCTTTAGAAGTATAGAAAGTTCATTATTTTTTTTTTTTGCAAGAGGGAAGAATATGCAGGAGTTGGTAGATTTTATAAGGTGAGCTTGTGGAAGTTCTCTTTGGAGAGCTTCACTTCTCAGTGAAATAGGAAGTAGGTTGATCAGATGAAAATGAGGATGGAAAAGGAGGTGATGGAGACTAGAGGAAAAAGAGGCAGTGAAATAATAGTCCAAGTGTATAAGGAATGAGAGAAAGAGGGTAAGAAGGGATATATAGATGATTTCTGAGCAGTGTTAAGATGTCACTTAGGGTTAGTGGACATGAATTTAAAATCATACCAAACTGCTGGCTGTTCTGTATTCTCTAGCCCTGCAGTTTCTGGAGAGTTGTATTTAAACAGACTACAACTTTGCCAAGCAATTATAATGGAAAGAAAGACAGACAAGAGAATTCTGAATATTTTCAATAGAGGGATTATAATTGTGGACCATGTGGTTTAAGCTGGGTAAAAATAAATGAGAACCAGACACAGTGATGCACTCCTGTAATCCCAGCCCTTGCACAACTGAGGCAGGAGGACTACAAGTTTGAGGCCAGCATGACCATGTCTCAAAAAAAAAAAAAACCAAAACAAAGCAATGCAAATGAGAAAAGGAGCAGGATAAGGAACTTTATAAAGTGTGTAAGACCAATAGCTTGTAGTTTATGGTATGTTGAAAATTTGTTGATACTGAGCAGCTAGAAGTACACAGGAAGTAATGGTTAGAAGATAGGATGCTTGAGACTGAGAAGACACTACCAGTAGTGGTCATGACAAAGCCTAGGAAATTACTGTGGAATGAGTGTCTGACGTGGGGTAGAAGTATAGGTTAACTGGCAAAAGGGCTGAGAAGTCAAGATATCTGGATATTATCAGGCAGGATTAGTTGAGTGACGTTGGACATATTGTTTGGTTTCTTGTCTGCATGTTCATAGCTTAAACAGGGACAAGAATTGCTCTGACCTCCTTAGGTTGCAGTAAAGATTGAGATACATGTGTGTCAAACCTTTCCCAGAAATGTCTCTCCCAGCTTGTTCACCTGGCTAGGACCTAATCAGTTTTCAAAATTCTTCAACATTACCTCTTCTGAAAGCCTTTTCTGGTCTCCTTGCCCATACCCTCTGATTTAGCTCCTTAGCTCCTGGATTTTCTGCTTTGTACAATACCTGCCACATAACAAGTGCTCAGTAAAACAATAAAAATATAAGTTAACTCAAACTTGAGTGCCTAATAAAATTTCCTTGCCCTCTTATGAGATGGAAAGCTCCATAGCCATGAGAAAGCCTACTGCTGTAGAGAGCCTTTTTACCGCTATTTGTTTTGGGGCTTGTTTCTGATAGTTTGCAAGCATGTTAGGAAGAGAGGAAGAAGGTGATAATATCAGTATGGCTTATTTTTATTCTTTTTTTTTTTTTGGCTTGGATCCTCAGGGCCTGGGCATTGTTTCTGAGCCTCTCTGTGCACAAGGCTAGGGCTCTACCACTTGAGCCACCGAAACACTTCTGGCTTTTTCTGAGTAGTTTATTGGAGATAAGAGTCTCATGGACTTTCTTGCCTGGGTTGGGTTTGAATCACAACCTCTCCAATCTCAGCCTTCTGAGTAGCTAAGATTACAGACATGAACCACTGGCACCCTGCTATTGATTCTTAAAATCTAAGAACTTCAATATCTTATGTTATCCATCTGTATTTCCTTTAACACTTTTTTGTTATTTCTTCCTAACAGAAGTCCTAATAAAGAAAACTGAAAATGTTGTATCAAGAAGATTTGTACAAAATAGCTCTGAGAAGCCCCAGTGAACAGATTGCACATGTACTGGTAGAGAGAAGTACAATCTTGGGGAACTTGGAACTTGTGGACTCCAAGCCAGAGTCTCAAAGACAATGAGCAGTAACCTACAGAAATATTTTCCCCAGGTATTCAAAAAATAACTAGATAATTGAATAAGAAGAAAGCCAATTTTACCTGCATCCATTTATTTATTTATACATTAAAATATCAGGAAGCCAGTTGAATTGTGCTTCAGGATACATATTTGGGACTTGACACATTGGTACGTGCCTGTACTCCCAGTGAATTAGAAAGTGGTAGTAGAGTTGCAATCTGTGGAGTGCCTCAGCAGAAGTATGAGAACCTATCTAAAAAATACCTAAAGCCAAAAGGTCTGGGGGCATGGTTCAAGGACTAGAACACCTGTCTGAAAAGTGCAAGACTCTAAGTTTAAACATCAATACTACAAAAAAAAAAAAAAAAAAAAAAACAGAGGTCAATTAGACATGACCTGGACCTTCAAGAACTTGAAAACCAATGGAAAGAAGTAAGCTAGTGGTTATGGTTCAGTATGAATAGTTTTATGGGAGGAGGCACAGAAGGCCAGGAAACTCCAGGGAAGGGCTGAGAGGATGGGCAGGGAGACCAGCAAAGGCTTCCAGAGAAAGTAATGGCAAGGAGCTTTGAAGGCTGATTAGGTGCTAACCCAGTAAAGGCATTCTGAAAAATGCACAGAGTATTTAATTCATATTGGGTCATATGACTGAATGCTGAGATATGCTGGAGATTTGTTCAAAAATGCTGGATATTTTGTCAGGAACCCTAGCCTGATAAGAGAGACTCATATGCTAAGTTAAAGAATTTGGAAACCCCATCATCAATGGCTTATTCCTGTAATCCTGCTACTACTACTTAGGAGGCTGAGATCTGAGGCTCACAGTTCAAAGCCAGCCAGGGCAGGAAAGAAACCCTGAGACTCTTATCTCCAATGAACCACTCAAAAACTAGAAGTGACACTGTGCCTCAAAGTGGTAGAGTGCTAGCCTTGAGCAAAAGAGCTCAGGGACAGCGCCCAGGCCGAGTTCAAGCCCCTTGAATCACACACACACACACACACACACACACACACACACACACACACAGAATTTGGATTTGGTACCTGTATATGTCCTTGGTCTATATGAGAGTCATAAATACATTTCCGAATGAACAAATGCTTGCCTTGGTTATAGATCTGAAGAGTCAGCCCTGGGATCAGCCCATGTGTTCATGATGTGGTATTATTTCTAAAAATTATTGTATTCGGTTTAAGAAAAATGTTTAAGATGTTTTAGATCTCAGTTTATGAGTGAGATTGTTCTGTGATTTTTCGGCTAAGGTACTGTAACATCTATTAGTGTTTATGGACATTTGCTTTCTTTTTTTTTTAAAGTTCATTTGCTTTCATTTCTCTTGTGCTTGTCCCAAGGAATGGAGTGGCAGAGTCATTTGACAAGTGTGTTTAACTTTTTTAACCTTTTTTAACCTTTGTCAGGTTGTAATACAAGCCATTTTTTTCTTTATAGGTTCTCTACGAAACTTTGTAGGTATTTTTTTCCTAAATCACTTTCACATGAAACATAAATACTACAGATTTACTACCTATCTCTTTGTTCTATAGGCTTATCAAAAGAGTAAAGATTTTTGTCTCTTCCGAAATCAATATTGCTTTGTTGAAAATGTATTGGCTGGCCTCGTGGGGTTTGGGTATAAATAACATTAGCTTTAATATTGATTGATATTTACTTTATTTTTTAATTTTGGATAAGGAGAAATTTGAAGAAACATATCAGCCTCTGCAAAGAGAACATCAGAAGCATCAAGAACCTGGGCAGCAGTGTAAAAACAGTCTGAGTGAGGTCAAAAATTATATTCTTCTACTTAATTACAGTTTCTAATAACAAATGGCTTTTGCCTTGAATTTGTCTGAATATATTAAAACATGTAGATGCATACTTAAGCGTGGTCAAACTGGGCATAAAAGTATTATGAACACATAAATATTGGAGGGGAAAATAAGTTATCTGTTTAACATAATAGCTTGTTTTTTATTGAATATGTCAAAGTGTATGTAGGCAGTATAATAATATCATATCATTTAAGGCATCACATTGGAGGTTAGAGGTGTGATTCAGTGGTAGAATATTTGCCTGCCATACACAAGGACCTGGGTTTGTACAATATTTGTTCTCTTTAAGAAATTTTTTTAAAAGCCAGGTACTGGTGACTCATACCTGTAATCCTACTTACTCAGGAGGCTGAGATCTGAGATCACAGTTCAAAGCCAGCCCTGCCTGGCAGGAAAGTCCATGAGACCCTTATCTCCGATTAATCACACAAAAAAAGCCAGAAGAAGTGCTGTGGCTCCAAGTGGTAAAGCACTAGCCCCAGGACTAGCAAAAAAGAAATAAAAGCAAAATGTAATTGAAGTTGAGTTTTTCAGCTTTTGAAATCTTTAAGAATAATTTCTGAACAAAGAACTCTAGCATAAGTTAAGCCTTGTTAATGATGTACATACTTTGAAATTAAACAAAATGTTTAATAGGAGAACATGTTATACATGGTGGTTAATGTACCATCTCTCTTTTTGCCATATATTCATTTTTCTATTTAAATTTGTTTTTCATAATCATGTAAATGTCTCTAAAGTATGTTAGAGCCAACCATATGAAATTTACATTTACAAGTAAACAACAATCACATGTCACCAATTTTATATGATTCTACCTAACAAAAGAATCACATATAAGTGAAATATTATTTGCTACTTTATTATCTTTTAAGCATTATAATAAATAACAGAATGTTACAAGAATGCATTTGCTGGTTTGTTGTTGTTGTTGTTGTTGTTACTAACAGTAGTTTTACTTCAGACTCATAATGGAGACCTGGACAAAGATAAAATATCACAAACCTGCCCCGAGCAAGGTGTGGAAGAAGTAATGAAGAGGATGGGGCTGGCCAATAAGGAGATCCAGAAGCTCACAGATGAACTGCAAGGGAAAGAGAAAGAAGTGGAGAAGTTAGGTATGCCCTGGTTTCAAGTAACCATTTCTGGCGGTGTTTTTCCTGAGTCAGCATGAATTCACTGAAGTGAAAAGTCATTTAACGTGAATACAGAGTGGTCTGACACACTGCCTTCTTTTCTGTAGTCCAGAACTTTCTACTGAAGCACTAGAACATGCCTGACAGAAAGTGCAGGACTTGTAAAGGTACTGCACTCACCTGGAAGGATTCCTAGCATCCCAGCATCCCTTTACTCCTTCCCTAGCTCTATACTCTCCTCCTCACCCCCCAATCCACTACTGAAGGTGGACATTTGTGTACTTTCTAGCTTTGGGTCTGTCATGAACTCTCCTGCTGTGAACATTTGTGAACATGTATTTTGGTATTTCTATCTATACATTTCTAATTTGCATGAGAATACAATTACTGGTCTCCTTTGGACTATGCTCAGTGCTTTTTCCATAGCTAATTTTGCCTTCTTTTTTCACACTTTTAAGGTAAACACTTCACAACTTGAGTCACATCCCCAGCATTTTCTTTGGGTTTTTTTTTTTTTAGGGTCCGGTCGTGGGGCCTGAATTCTGGGCCTGGGCGCTGTCCCTCAGCTCTTCAGCTCAAGGCTAGCACTCTACCACTTGAGCCACAGCGCCACTTCCGGCTTTTTTCTTATTGCTTCTGTGGTGCTGAGGAATCGAACCCAGGGCCTCAGGCATGCAAGGCAAGTGCTCTACCACTGAGCCACCTTCCCAGCCCCTTAGCACTTTCTTTTAGTTTGTTTTTTAGGTAGGTCTCACACTTACATTGCTCTGCCTCCCCATTAGCTGCGATTATAGATATGTGACAACATGCTATGAAATTGATTTTGGCTTTAAATTTTTTTGCTGTAGTAATTTTTACCTGTGAGTATATGTTGAGTCCTGTGTATCCTTTTATTTATTTATTTATTTATTTATTTATTTATTTATTTATTTATTTATTTTATTGGGTCCAGTCGTGGGGCCTGAACTCTGGGCCTGGGCCTGGGCGCTGTCCCTCAGCTCTTCAGCTCAAGGCTAGCGCTCTACCACTTGAGCCACAGCGCCACTTCCGGCCTTTTTTTTTGCTTATGTGGTGCTGAGGAATTGAACCCAGGGCCTCAGGCATGCAAGGCAAGCGCTCTACCACTGAGCCAACTTCCCAGCCCATGTGGATCCTTTTAATAAGTCACCAAACCTATGGCTGATCATGGGGACCCCTGACACTCATACAATGGAATACTACATTTGTCAGTTAAAAGAACTGAAATATTTTATACCTAATATATGGGTGAATCTCAAAGCCATAAATGCAAAGAAATAAATGCAAAATATCATGTATTATGTAAAAAAATTTATCTGAATCATCCAGAAAAGGCAAATCTACAGATAGAAAGTAGATTCTGCCAGTGGCTCACACCTGTAATCCTAGCTACTCAGGAGGCTGAGATCTGAGGATCACCGTTCAAAGCCAGCCCAGGCAAGAAAGGCCATGACACTCTTATCTCCAATAAACCACTAGAAAACCAGAAGTGGAACTGTGGCTCACGTGGTAGAATGCTTGCCTTGAGCTGAAGAGCGCAGGGACAGCTCCCAAGCCCAGAGTTCAAGTCCCACAACTGGAAGAAGAAGAAGAAGAAGAAGAAGAAGGAGGAGGAGGAGGAGGAGGAGGAGGAGGAGGAGGAGGAGGAGGAGGAGGAGGAGGAGGAGGAGGAGGAGGAGGAGGAGGAGGAGGAGGAGGAGGAGGAGGAGGAGGAGGAGGAGGAGGAGGAGGAGGAGGAGGAGGAGGAGGAGGAGGAGGAGGAGGAGGAGGAAGAAGAAGAAGAAGAAGAAGAAGAAGAAGAAGAAGAAGAAGAAGAAGAAGAAGAAAGAAGAAGAGGAAGAAGAAGAGGAAGAAGAGGAGGAAGAAGAGGAGGAAGAAGAGGAGGAAGAAGAAGGAAGAAGAAGAGGAGGAAGAAGAGGAGGAAGAAGAGGAGGAAGAAGAGGAGGAAGAAGAGGAGGAAGAAGAGGAGGAAGAAGAGGAAGAAGAAGAAGAAGAAGAAGAAGAAGAAGAAGAAGAAGAAGAGGAAGAAGAAGAAGAAAAAGAAGAAGAAGAAGAAAGAAGGAAGAAGAAGAAGAAAAAGAAGGAGGAGGAGGTGGAGGAAGAGGAGGAGAGGAGGAGAAAGTAAATTGTTAGTTGCCTGGGACTAGTTGTGAGACTAGAGATCGACTGGACAGGAGATTTCTTTACGGGTGATGAAAATATTTTTAAATTAGATTATGGTGGTGGCTTCACACCTGCAAATATGCTTTAAAAAACCATCAACTTGCTCAATGATTCAAAATGGGTGATTTTATTGTATGTAAATCATGCTGCCATAAAACTTAAAATATCATAAAATCTGGAGAAAATAGATATATTAAGCAGAAATCTAAGGTGGTACCCAAGAGCACTTCCCCTTGGAATACACCCATCTCGTTCCAGTTAACCAGTCACATATAACCTAGATAAAAATAGATATATTAAGCAGAAATCTAAGGTGGTACCCAAGAGCACTTCCCCTTGGAATACACCCATCTCTTTCCAGTTAACCAGTCACATATAACCTAGATATTGCTGGGAAGTATGCAAGCGTAGCTATAGTACAAAGTCAAGTGGTTTTAGGAAAGGGAAAGTATCCTGGGTGAGTCTGATCTAACCAGGTGAGTCCTTAAGAAGGACTGGGCTTTTCCAGGCAAAAGGGAGTCAAAGTGTGATTAGAATTTAACACAAGGGAGATTCTCCATTGCTGACTTTGAAGATGGAAGAGACCATAAGGCAAAGAAAGCTGTCAACCTCTAAAAATCAAGAGAGATGGTCAGCTGATGGTTGAAAAGGAACTGGCTCCACAACTTCAAGGACTAGATTCGGCCAACAACCCAAATCAGCCTGGAAGTAGATTCTCCCCCAAAGACTACAGAGAGGAGCACAAGCGGGCCAGTACCTTGATTTCAGCCTTGTCAGACTCCAGCCAGAGCACAGCCATAAATGCTTGCATTTCTGACCTACAGAAATGTGACCTAATAGATAGATGTTATTTTGAGCAACTATGTTTATGGTAAATTATTATACAACATCAGAAAATAATGCAATAGGTATCATGGGATTTGATCAAAAGAACCAACTGTTGTGAGCATAAAAACAAAACAGACCTAAAAACAAAATAGATCATTCTGTGATCCAGAATGATCTACAAGGTCATGTGTGCCAATGCTCATGGCTCCTGCCTGTACTGCTTGCTACTCGAGGCTGAGATCTGAGGACTGTGGTTCAGAGCTGGCCCAGGCAGGAAACTCCTTGAAACTCTTATCTTCAATTAACCACCAAAAAACAAGAAGTGGCCCTGTGGCTCAAAGTGGTGGAACACTAAGCTTGAGCAAAAAAGCTCAGGGACAGTACTCAGGCCCTGAGTTCAAGCCCCATGATTGGTATATCAATCAATCAATCAATCACGTGTGTCTTTTCCTTTTAGAAGATCTTTCATCCTGACAATGCTGCCCCTCAGCTGCTGGGGAGATCACAGGAGACAAAGGATACTCGATTAGTAAACACAGATCCAATTGACTGTAATATAATATCACATGTCTTCTTTTTTTCTTTTCTTTTCTTTTCTTTTCTTTTTTTTTTTTTTTTTTTTTTTTTTTTTTTTTTTTTTTGTCAGTCATGGGGCCTGAACTCTGGGCCTGGGCACTGTCCCTCAGCTCTTTAGTTCAAGGTTAGCACTCTTCCGCTTGAGCCTTAGCTCCACTTCTGGCTTTTTCTGTTTATACATGTTGCTGAGGAATTGAACCCAGGGTATCATGCATGCAAGGCAAGCACTCTACCACTCAGCCACCTTCCCAGCCCTTACATATTTTCTAAATACGGTTCAGCTGTCCTTACAATTTTTTTATTTTATTTTATTTATTATTTTTTGGGTCCGGTCGTGGGGTCTGAACTCTGGACCTGGGTGCTGTCCCTCAGCTCTTAAGCTCAAGGCTAGCGCTCTACCACTTGAGCCACAGCGCCACTTCCGGCTTTTTTCTTCTTACTTATGTGGTGCTGAGGAATCGAACCTAGAGCCTCATGCATGCAAGGCAAGCACTCTACCACTGAGCCACCTTCTCAGCCCCCCTTGTATAATTCTTGACTGTTACCAAAAGCTGTTTACTGAATATCTGTTTTTTGGGCATTTGAAGCAACTATTCACAAAATTTTTAGTGCAGTCATATGCCACATCAATGACAGATTTTATATACTATAAGCTCATTCACTCCTATTTTGGGTTGACGGCCTTTACCCTGGGTTATCCACAGGCCAGGCCTGTCCATAGTTGCCTATTCCCACTGACCCCTGCTGCATCAATAACATAGTCTAGAAGCCCAGTCCCAGTCACATGCTGGTTCTAGTGTATAAGTGCAAGATGCCAGCTATAAAATGTATTGTCTCTGCTGTAGGGTGCTTTCCCAGGCTATATGACAACTGTAAGGTGTATTGACTTTGCTACGTGCCAGCTATAGAATGCCCTGCCCTGGCTGTCTGATATTTACAGTGTCCAGCTATGTCTACGAAGATTTCCTGCCCCACCCCCTTCTTCTGCTCTCAGACTCCTGACACTATATCTACCTCTACTGCTGTGAGAGAAGTTTGTTTCTCTCTATCCCAGGAGAGATAGCCTGTCAGCCTCTAGCTGACGTTAAACACTTCTTTCTTCTATGTGACTATGTGTCCGAGTGGTTTTCTGGGTCAGCGCTTACATATACAACAACAGTCCCCAAGATTATATTAAGTAATAACATTGTGTACAGTAAAATATACTCTGTGATACTTATACAATGATAAAATCTCCAGTTTCCCTGAATATCTCCCTATTGTTAAGTGATGCATGACTTCTATTGATTGCAAAGATTGTTTTTAATTATTTCTTATTACACAAATAGAACCATGCTTTCAAACTTGCCGCTGTGCCCATTACTTTCAGTAATCTGAAGTCTTCAGCATGTCATTGGGTGGTAGAAGAGTGAGGAAGAGGCAATTCTGAAATGAGCTGTTCAGTGATTGGGAAAATGTAGAATACAGTAGGAGCACCAAGAGGGAAATCCTAAAAGCTTCCTAGAGGAAGTGACATTCATGCCAAAACTCAAAAGACAGTGCTTTAAAGAGTGACAGAGTCATTTGAAATTTTCTTACTATACTAATCATTTGTTTCTTTTTTTTTCTTTTTTTTTTTTGGGGGGGGGGGTCCGGTAGTGGGGCCTGAACTCTGGGCCTGAGCGCTGTCCCTCAGCTCTTCAGCTCAAGGCTAGCGCTCTACCACTTGAGCCACAGTGCCACTTCCGGCTTTTTTCTTTTTGCTTATATGGTGCTGAGGAATCGAACCCAGGGCCTCAGGCATGCAAGGCAAGTACTCTACCACTGAGCCACCTTCCCAGCCCTAATCATTTGTTTCTTACACAAAGATTTCTTCTTTTTTTATTTCCAGAGTCTGCACTTGAGAAGGCTCACTTAGAAATTGAGAAACTGAAAGAAAGTCTGATGAAACTGAAAGAAAGTGGTAAGTTCTTCTAGCAGACAGAATAATTAGGATTCACTAATAATAGCTGTTAAATGATGCTGTAAGTAATGCTGCTTGATAATATAAACAATAAGCTGGGTGCTGGTGGCTCATGGCTATTTAATCCTAGCTACTCAGGAGGCTGAGATCTGAGGACTGTGGTTCAAAGCCAACCTGGGCAAGAAGGTCTATGTGACTCTTATCTCCCAATTAATTACAGAAAAAGCCAGAAGTAGCACTGTGGCTCAAATGGTACATAGCTAGCCTTGAGCAAAAAGGAGCTCAGGGACAGCCCCCAGGCCCAGAGTTCAAGCCCCAAGACTGGCAAATAATAATAATACAAACAATCAGCTTCCCTGCTGTCGTTGCTGTTGCCTGCTTACTCTGTACAGGCACTCTGCAGGGATTTCTTATGTATGACCTCTGATCCTCACAACCATCCCGCTCAGTGAGTGTTATTATCCTCCTTTCTTAGGTAAGGAAACTGAATTGACATAGGGCCAGGTGTGCTACCCATTAGCTACATGAGATGTCAGAACAGGTATTTGAATTCTTCATAGCCAAGGGTTGGGAGAGAATGGTGAAAGGGAGGACACTGATCAAGATGCATTGTACTCATAAACTGACATATGGAAATGAAACTCCTCTGTACAACTACTTAAAGATAATTAATAAACTAATTCATTAAAAATCACCGTGATCAGCACAAATACATATTTATTAGAACCATCAGGACCAATAGTACATTTAACAATATTTCATACATATCCTTTCACTGGAGGCCAGTAGGCATGGAATCAGTGTTGAATTAATTGGTTAGACTATAGAATATGAGTATAGATTGACTAGATAAAATGCTACCAACTATCAATAACAGCTATCAATGGTAACAACTACAAAAAGAATGTAAAATATGTTCATCAGTTTTAAAGAAGTCCAAAATTGTTATACCCTCCTTTTCAAAATATATTAACATAGTTATAAAATCAGCACTGCTCTCTGAGCTAGGACTAAAAATAAAATCCCAATGAGGCAGGAAATATAAATCAGCAATGATATGACAGACCTAAAACTACTATTATCTTATATAGTCTAATTGATATTTATACAAAACTCTATCAGACTATATCAAAACTCTACCTTGTTACAGAACAGCACCAAACAGGTTCATAAAACACGAATTGAAATCATACAAATTTTGCCTTCTACTATAATGAAACAAAAAAATCAGTAATGGAAATCCATCTGGGAAACCCTTAAATATTTAAAAAATAAGATTCTTAAAGCTTGTGTCCTCAGAAGAAAAAAGGCAAAAGATATCAGAAAATATTTTGAGATAAAGAAAATTAAACTATGAGACTATCAGCATGTAGAACACAGCTAATTCTGTGCTTAAAAGAAATCATAGAGAAGTTACTGTTCACCCTAAAAATTGAGAAAGGACACGAAGTGATCTAAATGTATACCCAAAACCCAGAAGAAGTAAAACAAACCCAGAGTGAACAGAAAGTTGATATTAAGATAAATTCAACTGAATAGCCCCAGCTATACTAAAAGTTGTACTTGTAGTTAAAAATCCTCAATGAAGGACCAAGTGTAATAGCTTATGCCTATAATCCCAGCTATTTCAGAGGCAAAGATAGCAAGATCATAGATTGAGGCTTGCCCTGGCCAAAAGTTAACAAGACGCTATCTCAAGGAATAAGCTAGACATTGTAGATTATACCCTTAATCTCAATTTGAATTCAGGCCTGGACATAAAGTATGAGACCTCATCTGAAAAATAACTAAAGAATAACAATGGGGTGGGAGCATGACTGAAGTGGTAGAACACTTGCCTAGCAAATGAGAGGCCCTGAGTTCAAATCACACTACCACCAAATAAAATAATGCATGAAGAAAGTCCTAAAGTTAGAAGGACTCACTAGTGAATGTTAACAAATGTGTGAGCTGTAAATAATAGTAATTTCGCATAAATTCATTCAGAAAATAGAAAAGAGGCACTAATACTCAGCTTAAGGGATCAACATTACTCTGATACCAAAACCAGACAACAACATTACCAAAATTCCAGTGAGTTAGGGACCCACTTGTGAAAGTACACTGTGTAAGCAAATAGCTTGTTGGATAGTCAAACAGACTTATCTAGAATGTATAAGTGCTCACACCCATAATCCTAGTCACTCAGGAGGCTAGGACTTGAGGATCTCAGTGCAGAGCCAGCCCAAGTGGACAAATCTCAAGACTTATTTCCAGTTAGCCAGCAAAATACCAGAATTGGGGGTGTGGTTCAAGTGGTATAGTACCAGTCATAAGTGAAAAAGTCAAGGGAGAGCTCAAGGCTGTAAGTCCAAGACCTAGTGCTGGTGTATATACACATATGTACACACGTGCAAGGGTGCATGCATGCATGCACACACACAGAAGAGAGTTAGTTAAAAAGTGACTTCACAATGATTATCTTGCAGCTTTTAGCAAGGATAACATCTAGATACTAGTGGCTCACACCTTAATTCTAACTACTCAAAAAACTGAGATGCAGAGGATTATGATTCAAGGCCAGCCCAGGGAGAAAAGTTTACTAGACTCCATCTTGAAAATAACCAGCAAAAAGCAAGCTAGATGCATGGCTCAAGCGATTAGAACACTAGTCTAGCAAGCAAAGAAGTCCTGAGTCAAATCCCAACAGTGCCAAAATAGAAGGAAGGAAGGAAGGAAGGAAGGAAGGAAGGAAGGAAGGAAGGAAGGAAGGAAGGAAGGAAGGAAGGAAGGATAGACAGATTGATAGACAGATGTGACTCAGTAGTAGAACACTTTCTTACCATACAAAGGCCCTAGCTTAAATCCCCCATGAATAAAAAAATATATGTCATAGAACTTTATACATTGACCACCTTACACCAGTTAGAATGTCCATAATTAAGAACTCTAACAACAGATGCTGGCAGGGATGTGACCAAAGGGGAATGTTACCACACTGTTGGTGGGAGTGTAAACTTGTTCAACCACTTTGGAAAGCAGTGTGGAGGTTCTTTAAAAGACTATACATAGGGGCTGGGAAGTTGGCTCAGTGGTAGAGTGCTTGCCTAGCATGCATGAGGCCCTGGGTTCGATTCCTCAGCACCACATAAGCAGAAAAAAGCTGGAAGTGGCACGGTGGCTCAAGTGGTAGATAGAGTGCTAGCCTTGAGCTGAAGAGCTGAGGGACAGCGCCCAGGCCCAGAGTTCAAGCCCCATGACTGGACCCCCCCCAAAAAAAAAGACTACACATAGAGCTCCCCTATGAACCACCAATCCCATTTCTGGAAATTTACCCAAATGTCACAAACAAGGCTACACTAAAGCCACCAGTACGATGATGTTCATTGCAGCATTATTTACCATAGCCAAGATATGGAACCAACCCAAATGCCCCTCAGTAGATGAATGGATCAAGAAAATGTGGCACATATACACAATGGAATTCTGTGCTTCCATCAGAAAGAATAACATTGTTCCATGCATAAGGAAATGGAAAGACTTGGAAAAAATTATATTAAGTGAAGTAAGCCAGACCCAAAAAAACACAGGTTACATGATCTCCCTCATTTGTTAAGAACTAGAATATATATATATGATATTCTTAACAGGGAATCTCAATAACCAAAGTGCTAATGCAAAGGACTATATATAACGAAGCATATTAACATGAACTACAACTTATGGAAACAAGAGGTTCTCATTAGACCCTGTATACAGTTTGTTCTTTTTTCTGTATTTTTGTATGATTTTTATTGTAAAAATATTGTACAGAGGGGTTATAGTTACATGAGCAAGGTAATGAGTACATTTCCTATCGAGCATTGTTGCCTCCTCTTTGTTTTTCCCCTATCATCCCTTCCTTCCCACCTCCACAACTATTCTCCCCTCCACTCACGCCAAAGTTGTAAAGTTCGTTTTCAACATAGTGTCTTATTGTTTTTTCTTTCTTCATTTCTTTTAGTTTTTTGTATGTCATGTTTTGCATAATAGACAACACAATATGTGAAAGGGAAAGGGAATCACAGAAACAGCAGAACAACGGATGAACCACAGCATTGATATTCATTTGACACTATGTTGGATTTTAACATTACAACTAGGGGAGGGGATAAGAAGGGATAAGTGGGAGATAAAGAAGGATGAGGTAACAATGATTAAAAACAAATGTACTTATTGCCTTACTTATGTAACTGTAACCCTCCTGTTCATCACCTTTTCAATTAAAAAAAAGACATAAAAAACAAGAACTTTATGCATTGACATATATCCATATCTGTGATATATTCCCACATAAAGAAAACAAGTTGTAGGCTAGTGGTGTGTGTAATGATATTTTCTTTGGGTTTTGTATTTATGCTATGTGTGCATGCACCCATGTGTGCCCCAGGACTGCCGTGAGCTGGCACACACTATTATGGCAACAGACTTGTGATAATGGTGGAGTCATTTTTTAAAGTATAACTAGCTGTTTTCCTGAATCTTCCAAGTATCCCCATATGCCCAGACCATCCTAGCTCTTTCCAGCCTCCAGGCCCTCTCCTAGCCACTAAGGAGACAATAATAGGCATAAGTATTAAAATTCTATTTCTTAGAAGAGCCTCTATTGCTGGAAACTCTGCTCTCAAGAAGTCCAACTCACTAAGGTAATGTGAGAAGTACAACACTTTCAGTGACTGAACTTGTATCTAGTAGCTGTCCTGTGCAGAGAGCCACTTGTGCATGGTAGGACTGACAAGAGGGCTAGAAATGACAACTTTTAGAGCTAGTGCCTCACAACTACAGCTGTGATCTACATGAGTGAATGGTGTTTATCCCTCTGATTTAGATGCAGTTGACCTACAGAAAGCAAAAGAACATAATCAGAGACTGGATGAGGAAGTTCTGGCTCTAAGAAATCGTGTTCGGTCACTTGACTCAGAAAAAAAAGTGCTGGAAGAAATGGTAAGTTTCATTTAGTTCTTGGGATTTATTTGTTATGTACAATAACTATCAGAAGCTTGATACTGGTCAGCTAAATGAGGGATGATACTGATAGCTACATCTCAGATAGGTACCCTGCTTTGACCTAGATGGATTCTTTCAATGCTTATATTTTATGTATGAGCTACCTATGCTAAACAATTATTGATACTGTATGAATCTAGGTAATAATTTCCAGTTAACACATGTACCAAGAAAAAACATTATTTGGGATAAGCATGATATTGTTATGTTGTATTCTTTTCAAGCAATTTATTTGTTAGCAATGTATTGATTTTAATATGTATTTTTTAAGTTCCAGATAGATTATGTCTCCTCAGCTTGAGTTTATACTCCACAGTCATATCTCTACTGTCTAACACAAAGTTTGGCATAATACAAGGTGCACAAGAAATTTTGTTTTAAAAATGAGTAACTATCCCAATTAGGATGATGATTAATAAGACAAGGAAATAATAAATGTTGGTGAGGATGCAGGAGATTTGGAACCTTGCACATTGCTGTAGTTGGTGGGGGCAAGTACCATGGTCACTATTGAAACAGAACTGAAATTCTCCAGAAAAGTCAGTGTGGAATTACCATGTAATTTGATCATTCTACTTGTGGTTTCATACACTAAATTAATTGAAAGCAGGGACTCAAGCATACTGTTGTACACTCGTGTTCTAAGCAACGTTATTTACAATAGCCACAAGATGAAGTAACTCAAGTGTCCATTGTCAAATGAATAGAAAAGTGTGGTATATACATACAATGGGATATTACCAGTCTTAGAAATGAATTTCTGACTTATGCTATAACATGAGTAAGCTGTGAAGAGATTGTTCTAAATGAAATAAGCCAATTACAAAAGGAAACAGTGTACAATTGAACTTTTTTGGTTTTGGCAGTGGGGATTGAACCCAGAGCCTACACACTCACTTATCAAGTGCTCTACCCCTTGAGCTTCACCCCAATCCCTGGGATTCTACTTATATGAAAATCATAGAAACAGAAAGTAGAATGACAGTTTCCAGGGAGCAAGGAGAAGGCATGATGGGAGTTATTATGTAATATGTGTAGCCTTTCAGTGCAATGAGGAAAAAGAGCTCTCAACATGGGTGAATAGTATACAACAGTCTGAGTGTTCTTACTGCCATTGAATAGTTACAATTATTAACATAATACATTTTATGTTATGTGTGTTTTGTAACAGTAAAAAAATGTAATCATCAGCCAGGGGCCAGTGGCTCACCTATAATCCATAATCCTAGCTACTCAGAAGACTGAGATCTGAGGATCTCGGTTCAAAGCCAGCCCAGGCAGAAACGTCCTTGTGACATTTTTATCTCCAATTAACCACTCAAAAATCAGAAATGGGACTGTGGCTCAAGTGGTAGAGCGCTAGCCTTGAGCACAAAGAGGGACAGTGCCCAAGCCCTGAGATCAAGCCCCACAATCAACCAAAATAAAAATGTAATCATCAAAAGGAATAAACAAATAGAGATTTTCCTGGATTACCTTAATCACTATAGGTTTATGTATAGAATACTTACAAGTATATTTATATGTTTAATATAAATGTAAAAGTGTGTGTATGTACATATGCACACATAAGCACACACATGAAACAGCTCCAGCAGGGCACATTTCAACAACTGTCAGTTATGGAAAAAGAAGAATTGTGATATGAAGGAAATGTTACCTTTCTTTCTTTCTTTTTTTTTTTGTCGGTCGTGGGACTTGAACTCTGGGCCTGGGCGCTGTCCCTCAGCTCTTCAGCTCAAGGCAAGCGCTCTACCACTTGAGCTACAGCGCCACTTCCAGTTTTCTGGTGGTTTATTGGAGATAGGAGTCTCACGGTCTCTCCTGCCCAGGCTGGCTTTGAACCGCGATCCTCAGATCTCAGCCTCCTGAGTAGCTAGGATTACAGGCGTGAGCCACCAGCGCCCGGCTCTTTCTTTTTTTTTCTTCTTCTTCTTCTTCCTCCTCCTCCTCCTCCTCCTCCTCCTCCTCCTCCTCCTCCTCCTCCTCTCTTCTTCTTCTTCTGTCATGGGGTTTGAACTCTGGGCCTAGGCACTATTCCTCAGCTTTTCAGCTCAAGGCAAGCGCTCTACCACTTGAACCACAGAGCCACTTCCAGTTTTTCTGGTGGTTTATTGGAGCTAAGAGTCTCATGGATATTCCTGCCTGGGCTGGCTTTGAACTGAGATCCTTAGATCTCAGCCTCCTGCATAGCTAGGATTTCAGGCATGAGCTATCTGGTCTACCTTTTTTTCTATATGCCTATGTTTTGTTGAAGTTTTATGGAGAATGTATTTGCATGTCATTTATATAATTTTTTTAAATAAAGCAATACTGTAGTCAAACAAGAATTGAGATGTCTGACTGATTTTTGCTTTTCTATTTAAGGTTGAAAAACTTAAAAGTGAGATGTGTGAATCTCCAAAGTATAAGCAACTTAGAAGCCCTGGAAAAACAATGGGTGATGAACAGAGAATGCAGGTATTTTAAAGTTCTGATGCATAACATGTTAAGTCATTTACACTTTCAACATTTATTAGAGCAATAAATTAAATTATTAACAAATTAATCATTTGTTACTATCTTCTTACTCGGCTGGTTTTTTCCCCAAAAAACTCAACCAATTAGATTGGAAGAACAAATATAGAGGATATATTTCTGTTCAGTTCTTCCTCCAAGAGAATAATTAATGTGAAGGTAATTAAGTGGATTGTTTCTTTGTTTTGATGGTCATTGAGATTGAACTCAGGGCCTTATGCTTGCTATGCAGGAGCCTTCTATCACTTGAGCTATACCCCTAGCCTTGGATTATTTCTTTAAAGAAATAAAAAAAAGAATCATAAAGAAACAACTAGTCCAAGCACTTAGATGATCAATGGTGGGTTTATGGAGTCAACCAATGGTGAAGCTAGGAGTAGCTCAAACTTCACTGAATAAATTACTACAAAAAAAAAAAAAACCTAGTAAGATGTAGGCTCTAGTGTATACAACACATGGTTTCCCTCTTTATGATCAGCCTCTGAAATGGTAGCAAAAGTAATCAAGCATAAGGAAATGAAAGCAAGTGCCAATGTGCTCCTAGTGCCTATGTTATGGTGTGGTTTTAATTGCCTTTAAAAGTTGTCTAATAACAATGGATAATTTTTATGTACCCATTGTCCACTTGTATATATTCTGTTGCAAATCATGAGTTCAAATTGTTGCCTCATTTTAATGGGGTCCTATGTGTTGTTTTGGTTTGGTTTGGTTTTGGTAGGTCATGGGGCCTGAACTCTGGGCCTGGGCGCTGTCCCTCCGCTTTTCACCTCAAGGTTAGCGCTCTACCACTTGAGCCACAGCGTCACTTCCAGCTTTTTCTGTTTATGTGGTGCTGAGGAATCAAACCCAAGGCCTCGTGCATGCAAGGCAAGCACTCTACCACTGAGCCACCTTCCCAGCCCCTCTATGTGTTCTTTATATTGAGTTGTAGGAGTTCTTTATGTATCTTGAATTTTATGTATTTATGCATTTGAATTTTATGAGATGTGTGTATTGTAAATATTTTCTCCCAATCTATACTAGGTATTTTTATTTTCTTAACAAGATTTTATGAAAGGCAGAAGTTAAAAAGAATTGCTGCAGGCCAATTCATCATTTTCTTCTATAATTTTATAATAATATATAAAATATCTATTTGCATTATCTTTGCTTTAAAGTCTCAAAATATGTTTCTTACCCTTTGTTCTAAAGATTTTAGTTTTATTTCCATATCTTTGTCTGTCTCAAAATATATTTCCTACCCTTTGTTCTAAAGATTTTATAGTTTTAGGTTCTATATTGAGATTTTATTATCTATTTTCTTTTTGCCAGTCCTAGGGCTTGAACTCAGGGCCTGAGCACTGTCCCTGAGCTTCATTTGCTCAAGGCTAGCACTCAACCGCTTGAGCTATAGCACCATGTCTGGCTTTTTCTGTTAATGTGGTGCTGAGGAATTGAACCCAGGGCTTCATGCATGCTAGGCAAGCACTCTACCACTAAGCAACATTCCTACCCCTAAGATTTATGATCTATTGATGCTCATTTTGTATATATTATGAGATGAGGGTAATTTTAGTTTCCTAATGTGCATCTGGTTATTCCAGAACCATTGGTGAAAGATAGCTATTTCCTTACTGAATTAGATTGACTTTTTTATTTTAAAAAATCAGTTTGTGTGTGTCTACTCCATTAATGTATATGTTTGTTTTTAGGACAATTACCTGTAGCTAATTGAAATTCTGCTTATTACCCAATTCTGAAGTTGCTACCACATTTTTGGATATTTAACTTAAACATTTCTTAAAAATAGAAAATAGAATAATTCAACTTTGGGGGAGGTTGATCAAAGTTGTTCTTTGTGTTTCCATACACATTTTAGAATCATACTACCAATTCTGACCTATATGCATGCTAGAACTTTAATAATATGGTGTACACTCTTCAGATCAACTTAAGAAGTTATATTTTAACAATATGAATACTCAGATCCATGAACATATATCCATGAGCCTATATCTTTCTGTTCCCTTGAATCCTTTTATCTTCTTTATCTCATCAGTATTTTGTATCTTGCAGTGCAAAGATCATATACATATTTAATTAAAAATTGAGATATATTGAACTATGGCCATAGCTCAGTATTGGAGCACTTGCCTAGCATGGGTAAGACCCTGTTTTCAATTTCCAGTACTGAAAATAAGTATATAATTTATACACATAACATTTGTACACCTTTTAAAAGTATAAAATTTACTGGGGCTGGGGCTGGGAAGGTGGCTCAGTGGTAGAGCACTTGCCTTGCATGCATGAGGCCCTGGGTTCGATTCCTCAGCACCACATAAGCAAAAAGAAAAAAGCTGGAGGTGGTGCTGTGGCTCAAGTGGTAGAGCGCTAGCCTTGAGCTGAAGAGCTGAGGGACAGCACCCAGGCTCAGAGTTCAGGCCCCACAACCAGACCCCCCCCCAAAAAAAATGTACTGGTGTTTGGTATATTCAGAAACTTGTGCAACTATAACCAATATCTAATTCTGAAGGTTTTTATTACCCCAAGAGAAAACTCTACTAGTAGTAGCAACAGCAGCAGTCATTCCATATTCTCTCCCCCCAGATCCAGGCAACCGTTAAGGTAATTTGTCTCTATGACTTTACTTACCCTATATGGTTTTTTGTTTTGTTTTTGTTTTGTCAGTCATGGGACCCAAACTCTAGACCTGGGCGCTGTCCCTCATCTCTTCAGCTCAAGGCTAGCACCCTACCACTTGAGCCACAGCACCACTTCTGGCTTTTTTTTCTGCTTATGTGGTGCTGATTAACCAAACCCAGGGCCTCATGCATGCAAGACAAGCACTCTACCACTGAGCCAACTTCCCAGCCCTTACCCTATACATTTAATATAAATACAAATCATACAAAATATAGCCTTTTGGGGGAGTTGAAAGTATAGTTCAATAGTAAAGTACTTGCCTAATATCAGCAAGGCCCTGGGTTCAATCCACAGCAAGACACACACACACACACACACACACACACACACACACACACACACACACACACACACACACACACACACGAGCTTTTGTATTGGGCTCATCTCATTTAACCTAGTGTTTTCCAGGTTCACCCACATTGTAGCATTTTCCTTTTACATAGAAAATATTTCACTTTAGGTATATATATATATATCACATTTTTTAGTAATTCATAAGTTGAACATTTAGTGGCTTAATATGTTATTATGGATAATGTTACTGTAAATAGCATTTACAAACTTTTATGTAGTCACAGATTTTATGTAAGAAAATATACTGGAGAATATACTTAGGAGAATTTCAGTATCATATCTACATTTAACCTTTTTTGTTTTGGGTGTTTGATTTCTTGAGACCAGTTCTCACTTTGTAGCCAAGCTGGACTCAATCCTTGTCCCTCAAGCTTTCCAGGTGTGGAGATTATAGATGTGTGCTACCATGTCCCGCTTCTATATTTAAACTTTTGTTTTCCAGTACAGATGGACATTTTACAATCTTATTTTTTTACAGTGTTCAAGAGTTCCAACGTCTCCACATCAGTACTAACACTTGTTGTCAGTTTCTTACCATAGTTATCCTAGGGAGTATGAAGTAGTTATTTTAATATTTTGTGTATGTATGTGCCAGTACTGGGGCTTGAATTCAAGGCCAAGTACCATTGTTTGGCTTTTTTTTGCTCAAGGCTGGTACTCTGTCACTTGAGCCAGACCTCCACTTCCTGCTTTTTGTTGGTTAATTGTATATGAGTCTCCCAGAGACTCAACAGGCTGGCTTCAAACCATGATCTTCAGATCTCAGTGTCTTAAGTTGCTGTGACTGCAGGATAAGCCACCAGCACCTGGCTCAATATTATTTTGATTTGTGTTTGCTGAGAAGTTTGTTTTCCCTCCCAAAGATGAGATTTCTCCTCACCATTACCCATCCTGGCCTCTATTTCCTTTTCTCTAGCCTGTTTTTCAAGGCCCCCTGCCTATTTTTTTGTTGTTGTTACTGTATTTCAAGTGGTTTTTGTTTTTGTCAGTCATGGGCTTGAACTCTGGGCCTGGGCACTGTCCCTTAGCTCTTCAGCTCAAGGTGAGTGCTCTACCACTTGAGCCACAGTGCCATTTTGATTTTCTGGTGGTTTATTGGAGAGAAGAGTCTCACAGACTTTCCTGCCCTGGCTGGCTTTGAACTGCTATCCTCAGATCTCACCTCCCAAGTAGCTAGGATTACAGGTATGAGCCATCAAGTGCTTTGTTTTTTTATTTTAATCCCTTGCAATCCCTTATCCTAGCTTACTCACATAATAGGAATGATATCCCAGACACTGTGTTTGGTTCCCAACTAACTGATCGCTTTTTCCTAGCTTTTCTTGCTTTTAGCTCTTTCCTGGGTGTTCCTAGTAAATAATGAAATTGTCTTTCATATATAGATCTCCAAGGTTAGTTCTTCTAAAACAGAGGGAATGATTCTTTAGGCTTTATAGAGCATTTGAAATCAGTGATTTTAAATTTTTTCTTTAATAAATATACCAGAATTAACAGATACATGTAAATGTGCATTCATATATGTATAAGAATGGATATATATGGATACATATGTATATATGTATATCCTTCAATGCAGTTTTCTTCAGAGGCTTTAATCACACTTAACTATATACATTAGATAAAAAACAATTTGAAAGTTGGCTGTATAATTATGCAAGTAGTGACTTATAAAGTATAAAAATGTTCTTGTCTCAAATTGATTTGTCCCTGGATAGGTCAGGTATGGTCCCCTTAACATACCTGTAAACCTAGCTACTTGGGAAGTTGAGATTGGAAATTGAGCTTGAGGCCAGCTTAGGCCTAAGTTTGAAGATTGGATCTCAACCAATGCCTTGGAACAGTGGTACATGTCTGTCATCCCCAATGGTGTGGGGAAGCACAAGGAGGAGGATCAGAGCCCAGGAAAGTTCTCTCGACTCCATTTACAACATAACTAGCAAAAAGCAGCCAACAAGCTAAGTAGCATAAAGCCTTGTGCTCAAACTCCCATACCTTAAAAAATAAAATAAAATAAAGAAATAATCTCTCATGCAAATCTCATTCTTTGATTCTTCTTCCTTCTGACATTGAGGAAACAATAATGATATTCTTATGGTGTTTGGGACAGTGTATATGTGTGTGGTATCTGATCTTTTCACCCCATTTGCTCCACTTTCATGTGGCAGTGAAGTCCAGAACAAATTGATTGGGGCACAGGAGAGGTTCAGTTGCTCTGATCATTTGTCTGCCAGAAGAGTATTTTCCCAAAGACTTCACTATGTGAACATGGCTTAAATTCTTTGACTTCTCATATCATCACTTTCTTTTGTCTATGAGGGGGACCAGTGATTAGCCATCATCCATAGGAAAGAAGGCCCCTAGATGAACTTAGAATTACAAGAGAGTTATCGAGGTAACATTTTTTTTAGGACAAATAAAAAGCAGGCGTGGGGTCAGAGGAAAAGCCCTGAGATCTCCATGTAAATCTGACATCTGAGAAAGAGGAAGGAGAATAAAAGAAGGTTGGACAGAAAGAACCTAAGACTTTGGTATACCTGTTGGAAAGTCTCAGCCAGCCCAACAGGAGGGTTTTTTTGGTTTTGTTTGTTTTGGTTTTGGTTTTTGTGCCAATCCTGGGGCTTGAACTCAGGATCTGGGCACTGTCTTTGAGCATTTTTGCTCAAGGCTAGCACTGTACCACTTGAGAGCATAGCTCTACTTCAGCTTTTTGGTTGTTAATTGGAGATAAGAGTCTCATAGACTTTCCTGCCTGGGCTATTTTTAAACTGTGATCCTCAGAACTCAGCCTCCTGAGTTACCAGAATTATAGGCATGAGCCATTGATACCCAGCCCAACAGGAAGTTTTGGCATAGCAAAAGCCTGAGAAGAAGTCTACATTGGGCAGAAATGGCCAATACTCAATGTTCCCACCTTGTCCATGTATTCATTGGAGGATGCTAGGAAGGGTATTGCAAGTACTTCCTCCAAGGAAGTTGTCCGAGTATACTCTATTTGGAAATTCATGAGATAGGAGAAGGCACTTGGAGAAAGTCTAGTTAACCTATTTTCCCCTAGGATTGATGCTATCTGTGCTTTCCTGAATCAGTGAGCATCCTATTTTAAAAGATGCCACATTTTTCCTTAATGTTTAACACTAAGTATCAAAATTTTCTCTTTTTTTCTATGTCTAATTTCAATCCTCTAGGCTGTGATGTAACCAGTTTTCTTTGCCTTTGCTCAAGACTTAAAATAAAGATTTCTAAGGTTATAAAATAAAGCCTGAGTCCAACTCTCGAGATGCCTTTTCCCCACCTCATCCCTCATGGAGCCAGATAAAGGACTAATGAGGAACATTGCAGGAAAATGCTTCTCCTCTTCAGAGTTGTGAACAAGCAGAGACCTTTGAAACTAGAAAAAAAATTACTAATGAAGAGTAACCAACTTCAGTGAAATGTCCTTTTAAAGTTATTTCCTGAAGGCATTTAGAAATAGATTTTTTTAACTGACAAAGCTCTCTTACAAAGGAAAATCCTCAAGTTTCCTCAAGTTTCCTTAAGTATGCCTGGCAGTCCCATAATGGTATTATTGATAACTATTAACTAAGGGACTGTTCTCAGGGGAGGAATAAAGTCATCTGACACTGTAGGCAGGTGGAAAAGACACACAATCTTTTCCTTGAGCTTGCACGTTTTCAAATTGTCACCTCATACCCTGCCATCCCCACTCCACCACGAATATCTTCAATGTTTAGATGGGGATGCCTCCTTTCTTCATCATTGACTATATTTTCTGTTTCCTGCAAAGGGATTTAAAAAGATGGTGTGATGGTTAATTTATATGTCAACTTGATTGGGCAATAGCTGTCTAGATACCTGCTTAAACATTCTTTCTTACATGTGTCTGAGGGTGTTTCCAAAAGGGGTTGGCATTTGAGTCAGGAGACTGGAGAAAGTATAGAATGCTGGCATACACAGTGAATAAAACTGTGGAAGAACATTCTCTCTCACACACACTTTCTCTTTTTCTCTCCTTCTCTCTCCCTCTCCCCCTCATCTGTCTGGCAGCTTGAGATATGTGTTTTCTGCTGCCCTCAGCTTGGGACATCTACCAGTGCTCTTGGATCTCTTAGGTCTGCAGACTCAGATGTTCTAGAACCCCTGGCTCTCTAGTCCTTAGGCCTTTGGACTTTAGTTATAACGAATGCCTTTAGTTCTTCTCTTTCTCAACCTTTAGACTTGGACTAGAGCTATTCCACAGCTTTCCCAAGTCTCCCACTTCCACATGGCAGATTTGGGGCCTCTCAGCCTCCATAATTGAATGAGCCAGTTCCTCATGCGTCTTTTCCAAAAGTGCCTATGTGTGCATGTACACACACAGAATCACTCTTACAGTTTCTGATTCTCTAGAGAAACCCTGTCAAATACAGATGGAAACTAATCATTTGCTTGTCCACAATGCTATAATGATTGATAAAGGCTTGACATAATTCATGTCAGCAGAAATTCTGTTCCCCTGGTATACTTGAGAACCAACATCACAATTTATTAATGTGAAAGCCCCAATGTCAAATCTCAGCCTGACGGCAAAACCCATGTCTTCACCATCATGGTTTCCACTGTGATTCCTGGCCAGCCATGTTCTTTGAGCACAGCTCTGGATCTCCCACCCCCACACCCATCAGAGATGTCTCCAATCAGGAAACACTAGCAGGTCTCCCCACAAGAATTCCCTTGAAAATGAAAGGGAAAGGTAGTCTTCTAGCTTGACAAGGAAAAACAGTGTGGAAAATCAGAACTCTGAGCTAACTCCTCAAAATATGACAGATTTGTCACTAAAGACATGGTAGTGCTGGCTGCTGGTATGCAGGTTCTCAAAGAATGTATTTTTTAAGATGTGAGGTAGCCATCAGGAATGATAGCCACAATCCTGAGCATCTATCACTTACCATAATCACTACCCATGCCCTCTCTGTAAGCGCCCTGCCCTGCTCCAGGGAAGCTGAGCACTCCCATTTGTTTGTGATCGCTGAAGGGAACTGGGCTAATGTAAGTCAGACAAGAATTGGTCAGGCTTACCTTACCCAAGAGCCCATTTTCAATGCAACACCACCTCTAGTAAAGCTTTACAGGGGGATTTATTATAACTCAAGAGGCTGTGCACATTGATGGCTTCCTCCTAGAGGTGATGAGCAGGCACTGTTTCCTCTCTTCAGGGCTGGCCTTCATCATCTCATGTGACTATATCATAGATTTGACAGCAGTGAAATGTCACATAGTGCCAAAAGGTGCAATCCGTTCAGAGCATGAAGTAACACCCCCACACACCGCCTTTCAGAGAGAACATTGAAAGAGGAGCATTCTGAGCAGTTAAACGGTTCCTCCAGAGCCGTTGGCTGCCTTATGCAAAGGAGGGGACTTGCTAACCAGTGTTCAGCTTCCTTTTGCATACTACTGGCTGACTGGTAAGATGCCCTCCCCGGCTAGCCAGGTTCTCTCCTCAAGTCTTGGTTTCCACAGCATTTGCTGCCCCCGTCCTGTGCTTTTCTGCTCCCAATTTTGGTCATCTGTCTTGTGAAGTACGTAAGTTGCCCAAATGCATAGATATATTTAATATGCCATAAATGCTGGTAGACTTCAGATATATGTTTGTATAATATACTCAAATACTTTCAAGTATTTTTCAAACATAATACTAAAATGTATAAATAAGTATACAAGTTTACATTAAGTATAGATTATAATTTCAAATAATAATTTAGAAATATTATTTTAGCTGGGTGCTGTTGGCTCATGTCTGTAAGCCTAGTATTTAGAAGGCTGAGATCTGAGGATCACAGTTCGAAGCCAGCCCAGGCAGAGAAGTCCCCATGAGACTCTTATCTCCAATTAATCATTAAAAAATTAGAAGAAGTGCTGTGACTCAAAGTGGTAGAGCACTAGCCTTCAGTGAAAGAGCTCAGGAGCAGAACCCAGGCCTTGAGTTCAAGCCCCACAACCAGAAAAAAAAGAATTATTATTTTAAAAATTAGAATAAATGTCCTTTATTTTGTACTAGTGATTGAACCCTGGGCCCCTAGTGCTACTTGAACTATTCCCCCAGCCCTTTTGTTTTTACTGTTTCTGACACAGAGTATCACTAGCCTTGCCAAGGTCACCCTGAACCACAGAACTTTTGCCTCTGCCTCTCCTCCTGAAAAGAAAGTTAGGATTGTGAGAATATGCCACCAGACCCTCTTAAGTACATGTCATCCTTAGACCAAGAAAGCACAAAAAAAAAAAGAAAGGTATTTTTGTTTTGAAGAGTTGAACTCTTTCCCCTACAAAATTGTACTGAGGCATCAGGTGGAGCAAAGGGAAACCCTTGCCTAGAGACTTGAATGCTCAATAGGTCATGTATGTTTGCAAAAATGTTCACCAAGGTAAATGTTGCTGTCCATGCAGAGGGGGAAAAGCAGTGGATAGTAGATTTATCTCCTTGAGTTGACTCTGTGTGTGTGTGTGTGTGTGTGTGTGTGTGTGTGCGTGTGCGCACATATACATGTGCCCTTGTGGGGGTATATGCCAATACAGGGTCATGAATTCAGAGACTGGGTGCTGTCCCTTTGCTTTTTTACTTAAGGCCAGTGCTCAGCTTCTGAGTAGCTAAGCCACCAGCACTAATGCTGATTAGACTTTTTGTCCATGTTACTGGATAGAAGAAATTATAAAAGTCATTATTGGGCTTTAGCATGATTTATTTTAAGTAGCATTCACTCTCTTTAAAACATAAAACTGCTTTTCCTGTTCGGTTTTTGCCCTTAGTGTTTTTTTAATTTAACATGAGAATGGTAGATGGTAAAGTCAGTTTGACAATTCCACACAATCCAGATTCGGCAGTGTATTTATGTAACGGAATGCTTGTTCTCTTTGGCTCATGCCCAACAGTGGCTGAAGTTCAAATCCATAATATAGTAACTTATACCAAAGACAAACAGATACAAAGTAAAACTTAGTAGTAGGAAGAGATTTCAGGGATGTAGCATCAGGAAAGGATGCTTAAGAAATGTACTTTAGGGCTTGAAATGTGGCTTAGTGGTAGAGTGCTGGCCTAGCATGCATGAAGCCCTGGGTTCAATTCCTCAGTACCACATAAACAGAAAAAAGTCAGAAGTGGTGCGGTGGCTCAGGTGGTAGTGTGCTAGCCTTGAGCAAAAGAAGCTCAGAGACAGTGCCCAGGCCCTGAGTTCAAGCCTCATGACTGGCAAAAAAAAATGTATTTTATTTTTAAATATTAAAAAAAAATAATGCATATAGCCAGGTGCCAGTGGCTCACACCTGTAATCCTAGCTACTAAGAAGGCTGAGAAGCCGGGCACTGGTGGCTCACGCCTGTAATCCTAGCTACTCAGGAGGCTGAGATCTGAGGATCGCGGTTCAAAGCCAGCCCGGGCAGGAAAGACCGTGAGACTCCTATCTCCAATAAACCACCAGGAAAGCGGAAGTGGCGCTGTAGCTCAAGTGGTAGAGCGCTTGCCTTGAGCTGAAGAGCTGAGGGACAGTGCCCAGGCCCAGAGTTCAAGCCCCACGACTGACAAAAAAAAAAAAAAAAAAAAAAAAAAAGAAGGCTGAGATCTGAGGACTGAAGTTGCAAGCTAGCTGGGGCAGGAAGACTCTTAACTCCAATTAATCACCAAAAAAGCTGGAAGTAGAGCCATGGCCCAAGTGCTAGAGTGTTAGTCTTGAATAAAAGAAACTCAGGGACAGGGCCCAGGTCCTGAGTTCAAGCCTCAGGACAGGCACAAAAATTTTAAAAATTAAAAATAATGCACATGTATTTTAACTAGTAACTTATTTGGATTAAGATTTCCATCTTAGAACCTGGTTTATCAGTAATATAGGAAGACAGAAGATAAAACTATGAAAGATCAAGAGACAATTAAAGTACAAGACCTGAATGAGGTAAGACATCCAATGATAATTCTTCAGATGCATTTGATAATAAGGATTAGAAATGTCCAACAGGAGAAGAAAGCAAATGGGTAAGTGTGGCAAATCTGCTCCCTATGACTGTGACCAGTCGTTACAGAGAACTTTCCAGGAGAAGTCAGCCTACAAGGAGCCTATTAGAAATAGATGTAGGATAGCTGGGTCCTGGTGGCTCATGCCTGTAATCCTAGCTACCCCAGAGGCTGACAAATCTGTGAGTCTCTTATCTCCAATTATCCAGCAAGACATCAGAACTGGAGGCAAAGCTTAAGTGGTAATGTTCTGATCTTAAGAAAACTGAGTTCCAGCCCAGGAAGGGAGGGAGGGAGGGAGGGAGAAGGAAAAGAAAAGAAAAGAAGAAAGGGGGGAGGAGTGACATTGCTTAAAAAGAAATGTACTCATTACCTGACTTATGTAACTAACCCCTCTGCACATCGCATTTATAATAATAAAATTTAAATTAAAGAGAAAATAAAGAGAAAGAGAGAAAGAAAAGAAATATTTGTAGAATAAACTAGTGCATTGAAATCTCAAAGAGATGCTTTTAAAGCTATTTCCTCACTGGAGAATAAATATGGCCAACTGCTGATGGCTCCTACCTATAATCCTAGCTACTCAGGAGGCTGAGATCCAAGGATCATGGTTCAGAGCCAGACAAATCCAAGAGGCTCGTGTCAAATCAACCAGTGAAAAGTTGGAAGAAGAGGCATAGCTCACATAGTAGAATACTAGCTGTTGGGGCTGGAGAATGAGATGTACAGGGCTCTGAGTTCAAGCCCTACTACTGACACAAAAATGAAAAGTAAGAATTCCGAACCATCCAAGAATAACCTAATCTGCCATTTCCAGAGCATTTTCTATGAGCTCATGGTCCAAGTATGCCCAAGCATCGTTCTCCCTACTTTTCAGAAGAGGAAACTGAAGCTAAGAAACAGAAGTGGTGGAGCCTACCACTTCTTGCTTCCTGGGTGTGAGTATAGGTTTGTGGCTCTCCTGCTGCTTCCCACCTAGCTCGGGCAAATGTGCATGTATGCACATGACAGGTGAATTCCTTCAGTAGAGATCACTGTCTCAAGATAACTGGCTTGAGTCTCACTCTGTGTTCACTAAGGTACATTTGGAGTTCAATCCTATTGCATCATAGGCTTCTATACCCAAGAGAAAATGCACTTTGACAAAATGAGTTGAGTAGATAGTTAAAGGAATTGCTTTTTAGTTTGGGTTTGAATGCCAATGCTACCAGTATGACCTTGAGCAGATTTTCTAACATGTTACTTAACATAGCTGAGCCTCATCTATCTCCTCTGAAAAAGATTGGGCACACTCATGGAGTCCTAGGAAAGCAAAGTAGGATGATTCATGCCAAATATTTACCATAGGCTCTGATATGCAATGAGCTTTCAATAAATAGGGGCCACTACCATTACTGTTCCAGTTAGCAGCATCAGTTACTTTGGGATATTTCATCTAGTACCTTGCATTTGAAAATTGCTTAAAATTTATAAAAATACTTTCAGAATCATGTTTGGTTCCTATCATAATAGCTATAGGGGATAAATATAGGATAAGAGGATAAATATTGCTACATGTTACATTTGTATAAACAGGTTGGAGAAAATGTGACACAACTCATTTTCCTATTTATGTATCTCCCACATGATTTTAGAATTATTAATATGAAAACTTATGGGAAAGGCTGCTATTGTATGTAAAATGAATTTTGTAAAATGATTTTTACAGATATTGAAAATGAGCCAAGAAAATATTGAAATATTTGAAAATGATTTATCAGAAGAGAGAGAGAAGAGAGAGCAACTGATAACCAGTTTTATTTCTATACAGAAGGCTTTGGAAGTTGATAGTGAGGTATTGCCATCTCTAGATGTCGTTTTCATCCTGCTTTCCTAGTTTAGGAATTGTATACTATCATTTAATTTTAAAATATAACTGTGTATCCTAGTTTGGGCTAACTGTAACCAAATTATTTGGGTATTATAAGCAAACATCACAAAAGGAGTGGCTTAACCAACAGGGATTCATTTCCTTGCCATTCTAAAGGCTGAGAAGTCCCAGAACAAGCAAGTACAATGCCCAGTACAGTGCCTGGAGAGAGCTTCTTCCAGGCATGCAGGCGGGCACCTTCTGCTGGGTCCTCATGATGGAAAAGAGTAGGAGTTTTTCCGTTTCTTCCATGCAGGCCCCAAACTTATCAGTTTCCGCCATCCTTAAATTTTCATTTGACTTTTATCATCACTTTCTTGGCCTTTGTCTCCAAATACAGGGAACTATGGTTTCAACATAGGAATTTTTAGGACATACAGCTCAGTCCCTTTTTTTTTTCTTTCTTTTTTTTGGTGGTGGGGCTTGAACTCTGCGCCTGGGTGCTGTCCCTTAGCTCTTTGAGCCGCAGCGCCACTTCTGGCTTTTTTCTGTTTATGTGGTGCTGAGGAATCCAACCCAGGGCCTCGTGCATGCGAGGCAAGCACTCTACCACTGAGCTACCTTCCCAGCCAGCAGCTCAGTCTCTTGCACCCCAGAATATATATTTCTAGTAATAATAGGTTAGTTCTGTTGTTTCCTCAAATTGAGTCTCAGCACTAGCCAAGGGGTTCTTTAAGTAGCAGATGTTTGGTGGTTACAGTGTTGGTAGCATCAGGGCTTGTCTCCTTTAAACTTCCTGTCATGTCACCTTGGAAAGATCTATCAGAAGACTCAATCAGCCTCAACTTTGAGGAAAGACCTCTGGAACTAAGCTCATGGACTCAAGGTGACCAGTTTAGAGGATAGTATATGATGAGCTTACAGAAATTTTCAGGAAAATGGGACAGAACACCACCAGCCTGCTTCCTGTCGTGTGGAGAGGCCACACCCCACCTTCTTTCCTTTTTGCCCATTGCGATCAGTATTTTTCCCTCCTTTGATATCAGAGTTGTGGGGAAATACTAAGCAGCTACTCTCCTGAACTAAGTTTTGTATAACCTTTTGGCTATTGGACACTTCCGATTGACTCCACCTCTTGACTGTTTGCCAATCAAATGCCACACATTCCATGTAATCAATGTAGGATTTTAAGGAAAACCTGTGCCTAAAGTGTTTTTGTCTCATATGTGAAAAGAAAAACCAGAGGGCTAGAGGAAAACTGAGTTGATTTAGGTCTTTGGCTATACATAGTTAAGAAAGGTAGCACAATTTACACCTAAGAACAAAGAGTCTAGAGTCAGACCAGGCATGAGTTTGAAATTTCAGCTTTCCAATTTCCTGGCTGTGTGCCTTCAGGCAGATTGACCAAGTCTCTGAAACTTAGTTTCAATAACCCTGTTCTAGGGGTGTTTGCAGATAAAAAGTAAACAACACAGTAATACATTGTATGAAAGGCAAAAAAATAAGATACATTTGTTTTGGCAGTACTGGAGTTTTGAACTCAGAACTTTGTAGCTTGTTGGTAGGCAGGCTCTTTACAATTGCCTTTTTTGCTCTAGTTATTTCTCACATAGGGTCTGGCATGTTTTATCTGGCTGGCCTTGAACTGTGCTCCTCCTTTCTCTACCTCTGACACAGTGGGATCACAGGTGTGAACTACCATACCTCAAGATGTGTTTGTTGAAATGGAGAGGTGCTACTAACTTTCATCTTGAGCTGGCCTCAAACAGCACTCTTCCAGATCTCTACCTCCTGAGTAGCTGGGATTATAGTTGTCAGCCACTTGTCCAGCCTAAGATGCATTTTTGTTTGGTTGATTGCTTTGAATAAATTTTGAGTCTTACTGACATAACAAAAAACCAGAAATACAAGCATACAGGTAATTTTCATGACAAGAAAACACAATTGTTTGCTTTAGTTTCTTAAAATTACTAAGACAAAGGACTATTTTTATTTTAGCAAACTAAGATATATTTTAAGATGGATAATATAACTTTTTTAGTGTAGAAGCTACTAAGCATTTTACCTGTATAAGCCTTACTTAAAACTGGAAGGACTAGAAAGCCAAGTTTTTCAGCCTGTGAATAGTAGAAAATTAAGAATGCTCAGTTTCATTAATACTTAAAACAGCAAGAAAAAATGACAATATGAAAATTAAATTTTAGAAATGTATCCCATAGGGAAAATAGTCTTGTTCTATAAAATATCTTTATTTCTTAATCAGGAATTCCAAAAGTCAAAGTCAGAACTGAAATGCCTTTATAAGGAAATCCAGCATCTTCCAGAGGCAGCAACGGGCAGAGACAAACTTTTAATAGCATATGACCTGCTACAAAGAGAGAATTCTGAATTAGAAACAGAGGTGAGACTAAATGCCTTAGCATCTCAGTGTTTAACACTCATGTTAAAGAAAATTCACCTTCAGTCAGAGGTGACTTGAAAATTCGATTTTATTACTATTAAAATGAAATATACATGGTGTGGGTTATGAGTCAATATTTCAGGATAAATATGCAAACTTTAGCCAATACTTGACACTTAGTATTTATTCAAAAGTGCTTTATGTGGAGCCAGCTTTCCACCAACCTAATTTTTTAGTGTATTTGACAGCATGTAATGGGGGTGGGGGTGGGGGGGGCGGGAAGGTCCAGAATACACTTTTACTGCCTGAGAGGGGAAAACTACACGTAGGCTTTTGTCTGTGGAACCTTATCAGCAAGTAAAGTCACCATCGCATGTACAACTAAAGGACCAGGTCTCCCAAAATGTCACGGGGAAAGTTAATACAGAAGATAAGGTGAGGGAACCAGATGCAATGGCTCATGTCTTTAACCCCAGCTACATGGGAATCAGAAATAGAATCACAGTATGTAAAAGACTTAGCAAGACCCTATCGCAAAGAACAAGCCAAGTATGGTGGAATCTATCTGTAATCCCAGTTATGTGGTAGGCAAAGGTAGATGGATTGTGGTCTGAGGGCTAACCTACCTCAAGCAAGATCCTGTCTGAAAAATAACTAAAGCAAAAAGGGCTAGGCTGGCAAGCACAAGAACCTGTGTTCAAACTCCAGTACTGACAAAAAAAAAAAAAAAAAAAAAAAAAGGAGGGGGGAGGAGGGAAAGGTGTCTCAAGTTTTTTCATAATCTGACTCCTTCCTTCTGGCATTGTTTCCTCATCTCCTCATTTTGTAGCATCTACTCCAGCAGAACCACTATCCTAAACCATTGCCGTTGAACACAAGGCTTCCAGGCTTAAAATGTCTAGTGCCCCTTCTTAGCCCACCCCATCTTCCTGCCACCCAAGGCCAGTTCAAGACCCACCTTCTCCGCTGTAAGTTAATTACAGTCCGTAGGGTTGGAGCAGATAGAGGTATGAGATGATGGTCTGTCACACCCTGTAGGTTCTCTTCAGACCACTGAAGTCTTAAAACCAAACAAAGGCATCCCTTAGAGTCAACTTCAGTTGTTTGTAGGTTTAACTCCATTGTGCAATTACTACAGCAACTTTCTCTTTCCAAGGGAGGCTTCCTTCCCACAATACTGTGATGGAGATCCGTCTTCCTTCCTGTTCCAACCCACGCTGTCCACTTTGGAAGGAGTTTTCTCTCACTTTATGTGAACATGTAGAGTAAACTTTGAGGAGAAGAAATCTTCAAAAACTTTCCAAAAGTAAAGCAATTTTTTTAAAAAAAACATGTTTTTCTAAATTATAAGACTGTGGCTCTTCTTGCGCTAAATTTTCCTGGGAAGCTTATTGGAAGGGCAAATTCTTATTTCCTTCTGTGACCACTGAGTCCACATTTCCAAGTTGGAGCTGCAAACCTAAGGTAGCAGTTTAAATAAATTCCCAGAGTGCAGCTTTTGTATGCTAAAATTGGAGAACCACTATAATACTTTGAGAGCCTTTAAAAGTTCAATTAAGTGTTTTTCAAATAGACTGGAAAAAAAGGTGTTCTTTGTAATATGTATCTAACATTCTTCTTGATGCTTTCTCAGCATTGTATTACTGTTGCATGAATGATGAGTGATGTACATTTAAGATGTGAGAACAAAAATATGTGGTATAGTAACATAAATATGTTGCATACTACTAGTAATATACTAGTAGTATGTGGTGCATATATATATATATATATGTATATAGTATGTGGTAGTATAATGTAAAATGTGTTTTATAGTAGTATAGTAGTATAGTATAGTAGTATAAAGCTATTGATTACAACTTGTTGCTTGTTAAAAAGGTCGAGAACAAAAATGTCAATACCAGAAACCAACAATACCTTGTTTTTGTTTGTTTAAATTATGGGCTTTCATATGCCCATGGTTAAAAAAAGATTACATTATATAACAACTACAAAGCATTAAATTAAATTAAATTAAATTAAATTAAATTAAATTAAATTATTCAAGCCAATAATTAAGTGCTTAAATAGAATCAGTAGAGCATATAAAACAGAATATTTGCCTTTTTGCTTAACTTTACAGGTATTGACGTTTTCACAAGAAGTGGAACAATTAAATCATTTCATTGTAGGGGAAAAAACTACAACTTCTAATTTAATTACAAGTGAAAATCCCTATGAAGATATGGTGTCTAGTGTACCAATTTTGGAAGTAGAGATTCAAAACCCAAAAGAAGAGAGAAAGGAACTCTGGTAAATTGAGAAAAATCCTATATCACATTAATTTGAGGGTTACATTTTATTGGGCTTGGTCATTATAACAATTTGGCTTTTCCAAGAGATGTGGCTGGAAACTAGTGTTAAGCATTCCTTGAGTTTTTCTGTTGATCTACTATTACATTTTGAAACTTTCCCTGTTGCTCTTAAATGTAATATATGAATCACTCAGAGTTGCACTCACCTGTAATTCCAATAGCTAGGAGGCTAAGGCAGGAGGATCATAAGCTACAGGCCAGCCTGGGCTACACAGCAAGTTGTAGGCCAGCCTGGGCTACACAGCAAGTTGTAGGCCAGCCTGGGCTACACAGCAAGTTGTAGGCCAGCCTGGGCTACACAGCAAGTTCTAGGTCAGCCTGGGCTACACAGCAAGTTCTAGGTCAGCCTGGGCTATGCAATGAGACCCTCTTCAGAAAGAACAATGTATTAATTTTTTATTGAAAATTCAGGAAGCACAAAAAAGGGGAGATTATGAATACCTATAATTCTCACCAGAGAGAGGCCTTCAGTTTTCTTTTTTTTTCTCCTGAACATATACATGTATTTTTATTTTTAAAAAGTTTTTTGGGTTTTGTGTGTGTGTGTGTGTGTGTGTGTGTGTGTGTGTGTGTGTGTGTGTGTGTGTGTGTGTGTGTGTGTCGGTGGTGGGGCTTGAACTCTGGGCCTGGGCGCTGTCCCTGAGCTCTTCAGTTCAAGGCAAGCACTCTACCACTTGAGTCACAGTGCTACTTCTGGTTTTCTGGTGGTTAATTGGAGATAAGAATCTCAGGGACTTTTCTGCCCAGGCTGGGTTTGAATCCTGATCCTCAGATCTTAGCCTCCTGAGTAGCTAGGATTACAGGATATGAACTACCGGTGCCCAGCTTACACAGGTATTTTTACAATATAACTGAGACTATACCCTAGTGGCTTTCTCCCCTGCTGTTCTTATTTAACATTTTATCTAACCTTTTTCTTTTATTAAATTGTTTAATCTTACCCCCTTAATGCTTTCTGTTTCTTCACTGATAGTATCTTTCACACACACACACACACACACACACACACACACACACACACACACACACACACACACGAGGCTTTTTGTCAAATGAACTATTCTGTCTTGGCCACAAAAACTACTAGATACACCAAACTCGTTTGTGTCGGTCAATGGTTAAATTAAATAAAAGGAAAGAATAGTCAGGTACCATAGTTTATGCCTGTAATCCTAGCTACTCAGGAGGCTGAGATCTGAGGATTACCGTTTAAAGCTAGCCAGGGCAAAAAAAATCCGTAAGACTCTTATCTCCAATTTACTAAAATATAAAAGTGGAGCTGTGGCCCCCACTAGTAGAGCACCAGTCTTGAGTGAAAAACATAAAGAACAGCATCCAGGCCCTGAGTTCAAGCCTTAGGACCCATACACCCACACCCACACCCACACACTCACACACACATTCACACTCACACTCACATAATGATGTTATGACAATTACTGCATTTTAAGATTGGTTCTTATTAATTATCACAATTCATTAATTGTTTGCAGTTATTCAAAGAATCTGAACATTTTTCATGACATTTGATCTTCATTGCCAAATTGTCTTCTTAAAGAATTGGGGAGCTAGGCACTGACTGGTTGCTCACGCCTGTAATCCTAGCTACTCAGGAAGCTGAGATCTGAGGATCTCAATTCAAAGCTAGACCAGGTGGAAAATCTATAAGACTCTTTTTTTTTTTTTTTTTTTGATCCAGTCGTGGGGCCTGAACTCTGGGCCTGGGCGCTGTCCCTCAGCTCTTCAGCTCAAGGCTAGCTCTCTACCACTTGAGCCACAGCGCCACTTCTAGTTTTTTTCTTTTTGCTTATGTGGTGCTGAGGAATCGAACCCAGGGCCTCAGGCATGCAAGGCAAGCGCTCTACCACTGAGCCACCTTCTTATCTCCAATTAGCCACCAGAAAATCAGAAGTGGCACTGTTGTGGCTCAAGTGGTAGAGCACTAGCCTGAGCTGAAGAGCTGAAGAACAGCTCCCAGGCCCAGAGTTGGACAGAAAAAAAGAAAAAAAGAATTTAGGAACCAATTATAATGTATGAAGCATGTGATACTAGGTTTCAAGGCACCTAAAACCAACTTAAAGCTCAGTGAATAAAAGGTGGAGTTTTTGTCTACCATACGCAAAGCCCTGAGTTCAATCCCAACATTGGATTCGATCCTAACATTGAAAAATGAGTGTGGTGCACTCATATGTGTGTGTGCATGTGTGTATATGGCATGCTTGTGTTCTTGCTCATTCAAGGTACCTCCCTCCTCTTGTTTCTGTGGCTCTCAGTCTCCTGGCTTTCTTCTTCCCTCTGGCTTCTTGACCTCTTCTGCTTGTCCTTTTGGCACAATCTTCTTTGTCTCCCTTTGCCCTTCTCCATGTTCCTCTTACTGAATCCCAACATTGCTCATGCTTTTTTCTCAAGCTGAGTCTTCACTTCAGACATGTCCCTAGTCTGCTCCCCACCTTGATTCACCAACCACTAGTGTCATCTGTGGTTATTGTTCTTCTTTACTTGCTACATTTACTAGGTGACAATGGTATCCATAGGGTTTATAAATCTCTCCAGAATCAATCCTTGCTCTAGTCCCTGTTATTTACCATATGAGTTAGGATATCACTCTCTCCTCTGGTTTCCTTGACTCATGCCATCCACATGGTCTTTGTAAAGCTTCTGGGAGTTCACACATCTGATTGCTTAAATAGTCCTGGGACATATTTGCTTTTCCCTGTTTGGTTTGTGGTGGTTGTTGTTCTTGTTTTTATCCCAGTCCTAGGCTTGAACTCAGGGCCTAGGTGCTACCACTTAGCTTTTGTGCTCAAGGCTAGCATTCTACCACTTAACCACAGCTTCAATTCCAGCTTTTTGGTGCAGTTAATTGTAGAAAAGAGTCTCACAGACTTTCCCGCCTGGGCTGACTTTGAACCATCATTCTCAAATCTCAGCTTCCTGAGTAGCTAGGGTTACAGGTGTACAGCCACAGACACCTGGGTTTTTCATTCTCTTATATACACTAGCTCTCTTTCCTCCAACACTCATTAATACATACAAATATTTATACATTACTACTTTTACTTTTGTCTGTCTTGGGCCTGCCCATTCATCAGACTTAGTCAAATCACTGTTCATTTATCTTTCTCCTTTAATTTAATCTCCTTTGTCAGAGATTAGCTTATTGTAGCCCTAATACCTAATGCCCAAGTACCTAATGCTTTCTTAGTGACTTTAAACTAGCTTTCTCACTTGTGTCTGCCCAGCAAAACACTAAATGTTGAGAAATTCAGATTTATCATTTGTTTCTAAACAAAGATCAATGGTGAACCAACTCCTTGAATGCAGTTTTAAAAAAAGAAAAAGAAAAACTTAATTTGTTTTTAATGCTTGTAAAAACAAGATAAGCACCAGTAGCCCACACCTGTAATACTAGCTACTCAGGAGACTGAGATCTGAGGTTCACAGTTTGAAGCCAGCCTGGGCAGAAAAGTCCCTGTGAGATTCTTAGCTCCAATTTACCACCAGAAAACTGGAAGTGATGCTGTAGCTCAAGTGGTAGAGTGCTAGCCTTGAGCAAAAGAGCTCAGGGACAGAACCCAGGCCCTGAGTTCAACTCCAACCACTGAAAAAGAATAACTGTTCTGCTGAAGGATTCTTTTTACAAAATGTCATTGCAGTTTTGCTTTTTTCTTCCTATTCTGCTATAGTAACAAGTGTTTTGATAGTTTTTTATTATTGTATTTGCATCAAGTCTTGAATCAGGAGAAAGTAAGCAGAAGGACATTGGAGAGAAATCAGTGAAGGAGGAGGGCATTTTCCCAAGAGAGGGGCAGAAGGAGGCACAATCACAGCACAGTACAGACTGGAAAGATGAAGGACACGCGATGGCAAGGCCTGAGGAAGCTGAGAGACTTGGAGGAGATCTGAACCTTCAGTCTCAGAGCTGTGGGGACAGTTCAGATGACAGTACCACCCAGGTAGGTGCTGTGAACCTGTGCTGCAGATCCATTCCCTCCAATTAGTTACAGAGATCAATATCATTTTTAACCATCACGACCAATCGTCACCATAGCCTGAATAGTAATAAAATAACAACCATCATCTGAACCAGGCCCAACAGTTGATTCACTTTATTATAAAAGCATTCTGATATAAAAAGTGCTGATTGACAGTTCACCTCTGCTTAGGATGGGTACCATATTCCCTATTCTTTTTTTTTCTTTTTTGCCAGTCCTGGGGCCTGGGCACTCTCCCTAAAGCCTCTCTGTGCTCAAGGCTAGCATTCTGCCATCTGAGTTACAGCACAACTTCCAGCTTTGTCTATTTATGTGGTACTGAGGAATTGAACCTAGCGCTTCATGCATGCTAGGCAAGTACTCTACAACTAAGCCACATTCCCAGCCCCTCCCTATTCTTTTTTATTGTTATTATATAGTTACATTATATACAGAGTGGACATTCCCTATTCTTGTTGAGGGCCTTAGTGTACAAAATATTTCAAACTGGATTATTTTAAATACAGCTTTTGCGTTTACTATAGATTTGCTTTCAGGAAGAGAGAGGAGAGAGAATCTGCCATACTCTATGTTTACAGGTCTGTCTTTATTATACAAAATAAGTTCTCTCCCATCCAACTTTCTAGAAATTATTTTGAGATCCACAGAAGAGGGCTATTGTACTCATAAGTAAATCACTGATGTGATTCAGCCATTTGGCTGATAACATCCACTTGAAAAGTGAATCAAGCTGGTTACTGGTGGCTCATATCTGTAATCCTAGCTACTCAGGAGGCTGCCTTTAGTCAGCCAATAATAATCACCTATGATGTGTTAGGTCCTATTTTAGCAATATGAACAAGGTAGATGTGGCAGGTTTCTGCCTTTGACTCCAGCTGGATGGTTTGTGCTTTCATAGGGCCTGTCTCTTTCCACCTGCTCAAGTCAAGACTTTTCACAGAATTCCAGGTAAAAGTCTAGAGCTGCAGGAGCACTGTCATGGAACACTGAGGTTTCTTGGCCAGATGAAATTTTCACCCGAGGATGTTTGAGTGAAGAATCTGCAGTGGCTTCCATCCGCTTGAATCTGTCCTCTGTCATGGAGTTTGGCATGTTTGTGTACATGTCAGATGAGCTCAGAATGGTTAAAGAGTAGCTGGAGAGCTACATCACCTCTGAAGAAGATGGTGATGCTGACTCTGGTCAAGCTACAGTTCTAAAGCAGTTGCTGTCTCTCTAAGAGAGGATCTTAATGAAAGGATGTCTAATATCACTGCTGCTGGTTTGGGTGCTGGGGCAAGTCTGCAGTGCCTCTCTGTGCTCAGCATCCTTCCTCTTTGTCTTCCAAGGTTGCTTTCTTATAGCCTCTCTCCCCCATGGGATATGTGCAATGGTGTTGTTTATCCTGGGTCAAGGACACATCTCTGAAAAATTGAAGGAAAATAAAATTAGCTTATTTTTCATTTTTAAATACAATTATTGGCATAATTTGCATGCCATACAACATTAACATTTAAAGTGTACACTTCAACTGTTACTATTAAATTTACAGCGTTTATAGCCATCTCTATGATTTTAGAACATCTTCCTCATCTTCTTACCTCATAAAAGTAATCTTATGCCAAGTGCCAGTGGCTCATAACTGTAATCCTAGCTACGCAGGAGGCTGAGATCTGAGGATTGTGGTTCAAAGCCAGCCCAGGCAAGAAATTCTGTTAGACTCTTATCTCCAATTAACCATCAGAAAACTGGAAGTAGTGCTGTTGGTCAAAGTGGTAGAGCACTAGCCGAAGCAATAAAGGTCAGGGACAGCTCCCAGGCCCTGAGTTCAAGACCCTTGGCTGACAAAGAGAAAGAAAGAAAGAAAGAAAGAAAGAAAGAAAGAAAGAAAGAAAGAAAGAAAGAAAGAAAGAAAGGAAGGAAGGAAGGAAGGAAGGAAGGAAGGAAGGAAGGAAGGAAGGAAGGAAGGAGGAAGGAAGGAGGAAGGAAGGAAGGGAGGAAGGAGGGAGGGAGGGAGAGGAAGGAAGCAAGCAAGCAAGGAAGCAAGGAAGGAATTTTGTATTAACTAATAGGCATCCCTCCATTCCCCCCCCCCCCCCCGCATCCCCACACAACCATCAATCTTTCTGTCTCTGTGGGTTTGTCTATTCTGGATCTGCCATACACGTGTGGAACCACACCATATGTGACCCTTTATGATGACTACCTTGCATATTGCATGTTTTCGAAGTACTGGGTAATCTCATCATTCCTTTCCATGACTGAATACTTTGTATCAAAGTCTTACAATATTTTCATTCACCAAGTCATTTGTTGAACATTTGTTTATTGTAAACAATAATGCTATGACTATCCACAAACATGCATAGCTTTTCATGTATTTTAATTCAATTACATTAATATCTAGGAATACATTTTCTGGGTCGTATGATAATTTTATCCTTAATATTTGAAGGAAATGCCATACTTCTTTTTCCCCTCAAAGACTACTTGGTGTTGTATCCCTACCATAAGTACGGTGTTTCAGTGTCTTCTTAACCTGCCAACTGATACTCATAGAGGATAATTGGTTTAATGAACTGTTGGTTGATCCAAAAGAGACCTCTGGCTAATTACTGCTCTCTTACTGGTAGCATTACAGGCTACTGGTCATAATGTAATGAGTTGTTGTGCAGTAACATTCTACCAGCAAAGCAATTTACTGGCAGGAAACTAGAATCTTTGTGTTGGCTGCTTGACTAGCTGAGTAGCACCTTGACAGAGGACTTACTAGCAAGTGACTGGACTGGAAAATGTACATTGGAAAGATTTTCCAGTCTGCAAAACAGGCCAAAACTCATATGCCTTTGTCCATTGGTAGAAATGGTACTTCCCTTGTACGTCTGTTTTGATATGTTAAATGGGTTCTAACCATTGAAAATGCTGATTACTGATTAATTGTTCAAAGCTGTTAATGGTTAAATGAGCAGCCAGAGTGGTGATGAAGGCATTTCATAGCATTTGCAGTCAAAGTAAATCTAAGTGGAGGCAATCAGAGTAAATCTAAGTAGTATCAACAGTAATGGTAATATTACTGAGTGCACATTCAGTGTCAGGCATCCTACTAAGGCCCTCTGTGTGCTAACTTACCCTTCCCTTTATCTACCATATATTATTATTATCCTGATTTTTTCATAAGGAAATGGATACTTAAGTACCCTTTCTAAGACCATCAAACTAATAAGTGGTAGACTCAGAATTGAAACCCAGATGTATCTAATTCCAAAGACTGGGTTTCCTAGTAATTAGATTTTAATCCTTTAAAGACTTTCTGTAGGGATCTTAGAGATTTGTAGCTCTAGAACAAGGGGATTCAGATTGCCTTTCTGATTAAACCAAAATAGGAATTGAAAGACTAACAGGACTTGGGGAGTTCTGTGCTGCTTTTAATATAAGCAAGATAAAATTAGAATAATGACAGACTTTCCAGAAAATCATGGGCATAAATATACTAAAGCAGTAGTAAGAAAATTTCAAATATATCTCATCTCTTGAATTATTTGTGTGCTTACCTCTTGTAAAAAATTCAAATGACTAGTCTTTTAATTAAAGTAGTTTAGGGGCTGGGAATGTGGCTTAGTGATAAAGTGCTTGCCTAGCATGCATGAAGCCCTGGATTTGATTCCCTAGTACCACATACACAGAAAAAGCCATAAGTGGTGCTGTGGCTCAAGTGATAGAGTGCTAGCCTTGAGCAAAAGAAGCTAAGGTACAGTGCCCAGGACCTGAGTTCAAACCCCAGGACTGGCAAAAAAAAAAAAAAGTTAAAGTAGTTAAACTGAATGGAGGGAACTAATAAAAGAGTATGTTCAGAAATTCCCAGCCTTATTAAGTTATGGCTGTCAGTAAATATATAAATTGCCAAGCCTGGTGATACACAGGTTAAATGAGCAGCCAGCGTGGTGATGAAGGCATTTCATAGTGTTTGCAGTCAAAGTAACTACAGGAGGCTAAAGCAGGAAGATTGCTGGAGTGAGGCCAGCCTGATACATATAACAAAAGCCTTCTCATAAAACAAAAGCACCTAACAACAAAAACTTGAATGTAGGTGGGCACTGGTGGCCCATGCCTGTAATCCTAGCTACTCAGGAGACTGAGATCTGAGGATCGCAGGCAGGAAAGTCCGTGCTCTTATCTCCGATTAACCACCAGAAAACCAGAAGTGGTACTATAGCGCAAGTGGTAGAATGCTCGCCTTGAGCTGAAGAGCTCAGTGTCAGCGCCCAGGCCCAGAGTTCAAACCCCATGACCAGGAAAAACAAAACAAAAAAAATAGCTTGAATATATTTGTGGTATAGAGTGTGATGCTTTGATGCCTGTATATACTGTGTACTGATTGCTCAGGTAATTTGCCTATCACATACTTATTTTGTGCGGGAGTAGTGAGAACACTTAAGATCTACTCTTTTAGCAGTTTCCAAGCACATATTATTAGCTGTAGTCACCATGCAGTACAATAGATCTCTGGTACTTTTTCAGTACAGTGAACTGAAACTTGTGTCTTCTGACTCCCCCCCACACCTAATTACCCCGCCATTCCCAGTCCTCAATGCCTGTCACCAACTGTTCTACTCCTTGCTTCTACAGGTTTGACTTTTTTTAATTCCACATATACAAAGACCCAGGTAGCATTTGTCTTATTTGTGCCTGGCTTATTTAACTTAGCCATGTGTCTTCCAAGTTCATCTATGTTATGGCAAGTGTTAGAATAACCTTCTTCTGTAAGCTGAATAGCTTGCACCGTGTGTTTATATTTACCCCATTTTCTTTATCCACCCATCAGCTGATGGTCACTGAAGAATAAAGTTTAACATGGGGTTTGGCAAAGATTTTGTTTTGGCTATGACCTCCCAAAGCATAGGTAACAATAGCAAAAATTATTAAGTGGTTTTATATCAAACTTTAAAGCTTCTTTCTGCTTGGCAAAGGAACAATCAATATAATTCAGAATTTAGGAGTTGGGAGAAAATATTTTCAAATTATATCAAGTAAGAAACTAATATCCAAAAAATGTGGAACTCAATAACAACAAAACAACCTGATTTAAAAATGGGCATAATACCCAAATTGACACTTGTCAAAAAAAGACATGTAAAAAGCCAATAGGCAGCTGGGCACAGGTGGCTCACACATGTAATCCTAGCTACTCAGGAGGCTGAGATCTGAGGATTGCAGCTCAAAGCCAGCCCAGGCAAGAAAGTCCGTAAGACTCTTATCTCCAATAAAACCACCAGAAAACTGGAAGTGGTTCTGTGGCTCAAGTGGTAGAGCACTAGCCTTGAGCTAAAGAACTGAGGGACAGCACCCAGGCCCAGAGTTCAAGCCCCACGACCAACAGCAAAAAAAAAAAAAAAGCCAATAGGCATACATATTTTTAAAACTTCATCTTCACTAATGATTAGAGAAATGCAAAGGAAAACCACAATGAGTTATCACTTCAATGAACTATTCACTCCACTGAAAATGGTTATTCTCAAAAAAAAATTTGTTGGTGAACATATGGAGAAAAGGACACTTTTGTACACCATTTGTGGAAATGTACATTAGCATTATGGAAAATGGTATGAAGATTCTTCGAAAAATTTAAAATTTACCAAATAATCCAGCAATTCCACTTCTTGGTATGTATCTCAGGAATTTAAATTAATATTTTGAAGAGATAGCTGTACTTATGTCTAATTGTGCCACTTTCCAGGATAGTCAACTTAAGTATACAGCAGTGAACAGATAAAGACAATGAGGTATCATACAATGGTACGTAGTGTAATAGTATGATCTGCTGTTTATAATATGCAATGAGGAAGTGGCACTATGGCTCAAGCGGTAAAGCATATTAGCCTTGAGCTGAAGAGCACAGGGACAGCGCCAAGCCCAGAGTTTAAGCTCCACGACCGACAAAAACAAAACAAAACAAAATATGCAATGATATATTACAGCCTTAAAAGGATGTGTTGACTAGTAACTGGAGAAGGATCATCAGGTAGTACAAGGCAAGTGATGAAGAAGGCTACATTGCTAAATTTTCTTTGTTTATGCCCTCAGGCAGACAGATACACACACACAGAAATATGCCCTAAATAAGTAAATAAAGTTTTGTCCATGCTTCAGTTGCTTTTCGTGGATATGAAAAGTTAGAAGATTGTTTATGCTTCTCTGCTTTTGTTCCACAATTTCTTTAGTATTTTTGGTATATAAAAGTTGTTAAATTCTGCCTGGCACCAGTGGCTCACACCTATAATCCTAGCTACTCAGGAGGCTGAGATATGAGGATCACGGTTCAAAGCCAGCCCAGGCAAGAAAGTCTGTGAGACTCTTATCTCCAATAAACCACTAGAAAACCAGAAGTGGTGCTGTGGCTCAAGCAGTAGAGCGCTCACCTTGACCTGAAGAGCTGAGGGACAGTGCCTAAGCCCAGAGTTCAAGCCCCACGACCAACCAAAAAAAAAAAAAAAGTTGTTAAATTCTATTAACATTACTAACTAGCCATAAATATGAAAGTAATTTGTGGTAGGGAAGCTAGCTCCAAAAACATATATATGTGAATAAACACATTCTGACATTATATGTTTCTTTTATAATGTTTGCTTTAGTATCTATTGTCTGGAGAAAAGCTAAAATACCAGCAGCAAGATGAAGTACAACAACTTCGTCAGAATTTGCACCGGCTTCAAATTCTTTGCAGCTCAGCTGAAAAAGAGCTTCGGTATGAGCGAGGAAAGAACTCGGACTTAAAGCAACATAATAGCTTACTGCAGGAAGAAAACATTAAGGTAACTCAAGTGGGAACATCCTTTGTCCAAAGATCTCATCCAGCCCTGGGAATATGTGTATTACAGTTCCTTCACATTGGCCAGCCACTGGTGACTCACACCTGTAATCCTAGCTACTTAGGAGGCTGAGATCTGAGGATCATGGGTCAAAGCCAACCTGGTAGGAAAGTCTGTGAGACTCCATCTCCAATTAACTATCAAAATACTGGACTAGAGACATAGCTCAAGTGGTAGAGCACCAGCCCTGAGTGCGTGCACGCGCACACACACACACACACACACACACACACACACACACACAAATTCCTCAATAGTATAATTCATCATAGGATTCAAGAATTAGTGGAAAAATTCCTCCTTTAACTTTTTCTGGATAAATAGGGACAAAACTCAGTCATTTCTCTTCTGCTTGAGCATACATGATATTAGTAAACAGGAAAAAGTTTAAAGTGATGCCATCTATTTAAATCATTATCTTAATTTTTATCACTTACTAAATTTCAGTGACCTAGGCTAAAACCCTGATTGTCCTGCCCTTGTTGTATATCACTAGATTTATTTATCCTTAACAAATCGGTTCAATCAATGTCACTATCAGTACAAAGGTTCACTTCATGAGGACAAAGTTGGTTTTCCTAACATAAGCAACATGTTAAAAGGAAATCCCAGTCTGGGAATGTAGCTTAGTGGTAGAGTGCTTGCCTAGCATGCATGAAGTCCTGAGTTCCATTCCTCAGTACCACATAAACTGAAAAAGCCAGAAGTGGCACTGTGGCTCAAATGGTAGAGTGCTAGCCTTGAGCAAAAGAAGCTCAGGGATAGTGCCAGGCCCTGAGTTCAAGCCCCAGGACTGGCAAAAACAAAAACAAAAACAAAGGAAATCCCTCAAACATGTTTGTTTTAAAAATAATCTAGGTAGAGCTTCCATATACAAATTTTCTGAGCCATAAGGCTCAAAATGAACCATTGCATCAATAGACCTTCCTTTAATTATGGTTCAACTCTCTATATTAGAGACTTAGTTTCTAGAAGTCCCTAAAGGTTCTGGAATTCAACATTTTACAAATAATAACTGAATAGAAGTTTCCAGGTTATATAACCACTTACCTAGGAAAGGTTTCAACCAGATTCCTCACTTAGTCTAAAAGGGGTAAATGCACCCAGGGGGAGGACTGCCATTTTGAGCCTCTTTGCTCCTGTTTCTAGGGTTGCTCCTCTTTCCCTTTTCTTCTTTTTCTTTTTTTTTTTAATGGCCATGGGCCTTGAACTCAGGGTCTGGGCACTGTCTCTGAGCTCTTTTGTTCCAGGCTAGTGCTTTACTACTTTGGGCCACAGCACCACTTCGTTTTCTGGTAGTTAATTGGAAATAAGAGTCTTGCTGGCTTTGAACTTGGATCCTCAGATCTCAGCCCCCTGAGTAGCTAAGATTACAGGGCTGAGCCACTGGCCTGGCAAGACTTGAAGTTCTTATGGCCTCTCCAGTCATTACTCAAGTCTACTTTTATAGTATAAAACCCATCTGGAAAACATGTAGATAGCCAGGCTCTAGTGGCTCATGCCTATAATCCTAGTTATGGTTCAAAGCCAGCCAGGGCAGGAAAGACCATGAGACTTTTATTTCAAATAAACCACTAGAAAACTGGAAGTGCCACTGTGGCTCAAGTGGTAGAGCACTAGCCTTGAACTGAAGAGCACAAGGACAGCACCCAAGCCCAGAGTTCAAGCCCCATGACCGACAAAAAAGAAAAAAATTCATGTCTAAAGTATGTACTACCTGGCACTTTATGAGAGAAGTTTACCTTCACAAATCTATTGAGGGAAATGGTTCTTATTTGAAAAATGACATAAAAACAGAAGAGGAGATGTGGCTTAAGTGGTAGAGTGCTGATCTTGAGTAGAAAAAGCCAAGCAAGAGCGAGGCCCTAAGTTCAAACCCCACTACCAGCAAAAAGAACATGAAGGAGGGAGGAAAGAGGGAGAGGGGAAGAGAAAGAGAGGGAAAGGTGGAAGGGAAGGGAAAAGGGAAGGGAAAGGAAGGGAAGAGAAGAGAGGGGAGAGAGAGAGGAAAAGAAGGAGGGAGGGAGGGAGGGAAGGGAGGGAGGGAGGGAGGGAAGGAAAGACTGGGCACTGGTGACTCAGGCCTTTAATCCTAGCTAACTCAGAAGGTAAAGATCTGAGGATTGTGTTTTGAAGCCACTCTGGGCAGGAAAATATGAGACTTTTATTTCCAATTAACTATCAAAAAGCCATAAGTGGAGCTGTGACTCAATTGGTAGAGCCTAGCCTAGAGCAAGAAAAGCTCGGAGACAGTGCCTAACCCATGTGTTCAAGCCCTAGAGCAGGCAGAGAGAGACAGAGACAGACAGAGACAGAGACAGAGACAGAGAGAAAGGTTCTTTGGTCATAATCTGTAGGGAAGTATAAAGGAAAACAACAAATGCTTATTTATCTCGATCTAAAAGGAAGGCCTTCTTAAAAATTCTGGTATTTCATTATCATCTGAATAAACTTCTTCCCTACCCTCTCCAGTCATGAGTTTTATGGGGCCTTTTTTTGGAGGGGGCAGAAGTTTATTTGTTTGGTTGATGGGGATCAAACCCAGTCCTCATTTATGCTAGGCACATATACCATCTCTGATTTATATTCCCAGCTTCTTCTTCGCAAGTTTTAAAATATTGATTATATTCCCTAAACCTTTGTAGTTATGTAGCTTTAAATTTTTAAATATGTCTCTTCAGATGACAGCCTTTTACCTTTTCCTTCAAAGATATTTCTTAGATCATCTTAACTCTGAACATATTCAAGTAATACTTTATCAGAACTACTCAGATCAGTATTCAGTTTGCAGGCAAGCCAGACATAAAGTTAATGAGACCCCATCTCAACCAACAAGCCGGTCATGGTATTTTATCCAGCCATGCAAGAAGCATAGGTTGCAGGATCGCAGATTGAGACTACCATTGTGGAGGAGGAGCAAGACTCTAAAAATAACTAAAGCTAAAAATGGCTGGGGGTATGGCTCATGTAGTAGAGCACCTGCTTAGCAAGCATAAGATTCAGAGGTGAAGCCCCAGTACTGAAAAATAAAACTTACACAGACCATGATGCCTTACATATGATTGATACACTATTAACATTTGTTGACTCAATGAACAGTCTTTCAGGGTTCAAATCTTTCTGATGGTGCCTGACATGTCAGCAGTATGATCTACAATAGTTACCTTTCATTGACTCCATCTTTTATAAACCTCCCTTCACCCTTGAAGAGCCATCTTGTTATAAATGAGGGAATGATTCAAGGTTGTAAACCTAATAAATAGAATCCAAATTTAAGCCCAAACAACTAATATGGAATTTCACACTCAGAAAAAGCATCAAGTCAGGCACCAGTGGCTCACGCCTGTAATCCTAGCTATTCAGGAGGCTGAGATCTCGGTTCAAAGCCAGCCCAGGCAGGAAAGTCTGTGCGACTCTTATCTCCAATTACCACCAGAAAACTGGAAGTGACACTGCAGCTCAAGTAGTAGAGTGCTAGCCTTGAGCTGAAGAGCTAAAGGACAGTGCTCAGGCCCAGAGTTCAAGCCCCCACAACCAACAAAAAAGAAAAAGGAGGGTAGGGAATGAGGAGGAGGAGAAGGAAGAGGAAGAGGAGGAGGACCACCAAATGTAGACCTAGAGTTTAACAAGTTGTAACTTTAACTCCTCATACACTCACCACCCAGGGCTGCCAGCCTATACATTTTCCCATCTCATACCACTGCTTTGCCACCTTGGCATCAATCATTAAGCTCCTCTGCTTTACTTCATAGTTTTGCTTCCTATGCACAAATCCCACACAATATAGTTTAGCTTTTCCATGTGTTTTATTGCCTGTAGTACTGGATCAAACCACAAGCTTCATGCATACTAGATAAGTGCTCTTTCACTAAGCCCACACCCTAACCCCTGCCCATTTAAAAATACTTTGCAAATATATCAAGTATGTTCATCTTGTGCCTGTCCTTTTATGATCAGTTCTGTGTGCAAGAGCCACCCGTGTTGTAGTGCAGAGCCATTGCTCTCTCATTTTGCTGTACAGTATACTATTCTATTGTAGGAAAATATACATTATTTATATACTTTCCCTGTGTTTTGTGGACATTGTACAGGCTTCCCACTTTGTGATATCATAAAGTAGAGCTTTAGTAGGCTGGATGTCACTCTGCCAACACTGAGACATTGTACTGGATCTTCTTCTTGCTGATGAATATACTCTGGAAGCACACATCACCAGCCATAACAGTGTTTGCACCAGTGCTGCGGTATTTGATCATTCCAGCATTACCAAGATACTGAATATTGGCTCCATCACTAACAACCATAGACTCAAGCCTTGGCCTGTCTTACTCTGTGGAGTCAGTGGGCAATATATTGTGAAAGGATTTTGAATCCTCTCTATTTACAATAAGAAGTTCAGGTTTCATCATCTTGAGCCAATCCAGTGCTTCAAAATTCCAACACTTACCTATCTTTACTCACTAATGATAGGAAACATTTTGCTCCTAGAGCACAATTTCTTCTTTTCTACATACATTCACTTCTGTTCTATATAATAAAGTGGTCAATTTTACATGTTGGTTAACATTTTTGAAGATGACATTTCTCTGAGTAAGAGAAAACATTAATGCAAAGTGAGAAAGTGAGCTGAACACTGGACACTCAAACAGCTTTTACCCAAGCAGCTTTCTATCCATGCCTTGGAACTGAGTATAAGAGCACATTTTTCAGATATACTCAGTTAACAAATGTAAGACTCTGCCTTGAATATCATGATCAATGAAAGCAGTTGATTTGAAGTATTCATAGAATACTGTCTATGACCACAAATATGTATTTCTCTAGGAAGAGAGGTAGTGGAATGATTGCATCATAGCCTATATATTACCTAAATGCTTTTTTCAAGTTTTATCTTTCACCAATAGCGCATGAAGGTTAGCATTGCCCCGCATCCTTACCACTTCTTGGTACTATCAGCCTTTAAAGTTGTTTCTGAACAACATCCTATTGTATATATAATACATTTTCTTTATCCGTTCATCCATTGGTGGGTACCTAGGCTATTTCCATAGCTTGGCAATTGTGAATAGGGCTGTAACAAAAATGTAGCAATGAAGGCGTTCTATAATATGCTGACTTACATTTCTTTGTATATATGCCTAGGCGTTGTATAGCAGGATGATAGAGAAGTTCTGTTTTGAGTTTTCTTAAAACTTTTTGCTAATCCTGGGGTTTGAACTCAGGACCTGGGTGCTGAAATAGGCTAAAGCTTTACCACTTGAGCTACACCTCAACTTCTGGCTTCTTTGGTGCTTAATTGGCAAAAAGAGTCCCATAGACTTACCTGTCTGAGCTGGCTTTGAACTGAAACATTCAGATCTCAGCCTCCTGAATAGCTAGGATTAAAGCACCTGACTATTTTTAGTTTTTTGAGGAAGTTCCATTCTTATTTCCATGAGGGCTGGGCTAGTTTACATTCCCACAAACAGGGGCCCTTTCTCCTCTACATCCTCACTAGCCTCTGGGTGGGGTGAGGTAGAATTTTGGGATAATTTTGATTTATATTTCCTTTATGGCTAAGAGTGTTGCATTTCTTTATGTATCTATTAGCCATTTGTATTTCTTCTTGTGAGAATTGTTACTCAATTCACTTGCCCCTTTATTGATTTGGTTTTTGTTCTTTTGGTGTTTAATATTTTGACGTCTGTCTATGTTTTCAATATTATCCTTTTCAGATGGGTAGCTGATAGAGACTTTTTCTCATTTTGTAGACTATCTCTTCCTTGTGGTTATGGTTTTTCCTTTGGTGTGCAGGAAGCTTATTTAATGTATTCTGTTTGTCAATTCTTGCTCCTATTTGCTCAGCTATTGGAGTCCTATTCAGAAAGTTGTTACGTAAGCCTGTATCTTCAAGTGTTTGCTTTCCCATAGGAGTTTCAAAGTTTCATGTCTTAGATTACTCTTTGATCCATTTTAACTTTATTTTTGTATAGGGAAAGAGGTAGAGATCTAGTTTCAGTCTTTCATATGTTGAAGATTCCAATTTCCCTAGCACTTTTCCTCCAATGTATATTTTTTGTCATCTTTGTCAGATGCCTGTTGCTGTGTGGGTTTATTTCTGTAAGTGGTAACCTTTCAAAAATTTCATTTTCTAACTATTGCCAATATATAAAAATACCAGGGTTTTTTTCTAATAAAAACTTTGTAAGGCTTTTTATGTCATGTGTTTTCATTTTATAATTTATGTGTCGCTCATTTTCTGTAAAAGCAAATCTATCATGTGAGAATAAAAATAATTTTCTTTTGTCTCTTCCAAATATATGATTTTCATTACTGTTTCTTATTTCTGTACTGGCTATTGTAATAGTAACAAGAATTGGTGAATGTGAGCATCCTTTTCTCAGTCTCAATCTCAAAGTAAGATTTCATCAGTTAGTAAGCTTCCAGAGACTGGCCAGGGGTCAGTGAGCCCCACCTGTAATCCTACCTACTCAGGAGGCTGAGATCTGAGATTAAAGTTTGGATGGTTGAGGAATAGCCTGGGCAGGAACATCTGTGAGACTCTAATCTCCAATTAAAACAAACAAACAACAAAAAAAAAAACCTACCAAAAAACTTGGCTCAAGTGATAAAATGCTAGCCTTGAACAACAACAAAAAGATCAGGGACAGCATGCCCAGGCCCTGAGTTGAAGGTCCACAATGGCACTAATAGTAGTAGTATTAGTAGTAGTGTAATGTTTTTGGCTAGAAATAGTGGTGCATACCATAACCCTAGTACTTTAAGCTGAGATAGAAAGATTGTGAGTTCCAGCTAATATTAAACTCTGTCTCAGATAGATAGGTAAATAGATGGATAGATAGATAAATAGACAGACAGACAGACAGACAGATAGATCTTTTTACCACATTAAGGAATTCACTTTCTAGGGTTAGTTTGCTCAATGTTTTATGAGAAATATATTTTGAATTTCGTCAAATTATTTTTTCTAATTTTTGTATTGTTTTGTTGGTCATGGGGCTTGAACTCTGGGCGCAAGCACTGTCTCTCAGCTCTTCAGCTTAAAGCTAGCACTCTTATCACTTGAACCACAGTACCACTTCTGGTTTTCTGATGGTTTATTAGAGATAAGTCTCACAGACTTTCCTGTCCAGGCTGGCTTTAAACCACAATCCTCAGATCTCAGCCTTCTGAGTAGCTAGTATTATAGGCATGAGCCACTGGCACCTGGCTAAATATTTTGAAAATATGAGATTTTTTAAAAAATGTATTAATATGCTGAATGACATTGGCTGATTTTTCTCCTGTTAACCCAACTTTGTATTTCTAAGATACATCCTTCTTCATCATAAATTATCAATGATTTTACTATTTGTATATCACTATATTTAGCTTGTTAATATTTATTTGGAATCTTGGCATGTGTGTTCATGACTGAAACTAGCCTATTATTTCCCTGTTCTTAAAAAGTCCTCATTGGGATTTTTTTTTTTTTGCCAGTCTTGAGGCTTGAACTCAGGGCCTGAGCTACTTTTGCTCAAGGCTAGCACTCTACTGCTTGAGCCACAGCACCACTTGCAGCTTTTTCTGTGTATGTGGTGCTGAGGGATCAAACCCAGGGCCTCAGGCATGCGAGGCAAGCGCTCTACCACTGAGCCACCTTCCCAGCCCCTCATTGGATATTGGTCTGACAGTTCTCCCAGCCTCTTAAGATGAGTGACATACCTTCTCTTTTTGTTCTCTGGAAGAGTTTGTGAAGACTAGCAATGGTTTCTTCTTAAATTATTACAAGAATTCATACCTAAGGCCTTTATTTGAGAGTTTTGAATTAATACTTAAAGACTTTGAGAGGTTTTTTGGGGAAGATTTGGAACTGGTAACTCCCATTTCTTTAACACTTATAAGAAGTCAATTTTTAAAACTTTCTTCTTATATCATGGTATATTTTATTTTCTACTATTTGATTTATAGCTTTAAAACTTTAAAAATAAAAAGCCAGGCATGTTAGCCTATGCCTATAGTCCCATCTACCTAGAGGCAGGAACATTGCTTGAGCCAAGGAATATTAAGGCATCCTGGACAATGTAGTGACATGCTCTCTCAAAAATACTTTTTAAAAAAATAACATCGTGATTGTTGTTTTTACTTTCATGGTATTTATTGTCTATGCTTTGTTTCTTTTCCCTTGATCAGCTTATTAATTTTGTTAGCCTTTTCAAAGAATCAAATTTTACCTTTGCTCTGCTTCCCTATTGGGTTTTTTTCCCCTAAGAGATAGAGTAAATACACACATTTAACAGCTTTTATCAATATGCTGCACCCTACTGCATTAGAATCTGTATTCAGACCCCAGCTTTCTCATTTGCCAACTCTATTTAAGATTCAGGTTTGCATGTTTAAAATGAAATAAAATACCAATCTGAGCTACTTTACAGACATGAAAGCCTAACAAACGTGAAATTGTATTAGCCTCCATTCCATACTTCACACACAGTAGACATTCTGTGATTCTTGAATAATGGGAGTTACTTTTCACTGGATATTTCCTGTGTGTTGGATTTGGTTCCTGAAGCTTTAGTTGCTTTGCCTTCTTTAATGAAACCTTACAGCTATACCAAGTCAGCAGTCATTATCCCTCCAGTGCAGTTTTGCTCATCTGATGCTCAACCAGGGCCCAAGAAAACTATTTACTTTTAGAATCGCTTGGTAGAATCTGATTGGTTAATTTACTAAAGACACATACAGAGTGACTGTAGTTACGACACGATAAATTCTGAGACCATGGAATTGTGTTATCCACAAGGACCATGTTCACTGTCTTAGCATTTTGTCTGTGATTCCTTGGCCTTGTGTACACATTTACAATGTTCTGATATTCCTCAGTAGGAACTGGTCATTCACCCACTCTCTGGCACTAAGAGGCCTTGATTATTGAGAGGGGAATACAGAGCATGGTCCCTGGGGAAGAAGGATGACAAACAAATAGCTATAGGCATGTTTAATTACAGTTTTGATAAGTTTGTTGGATGAAATAGGTGTGGTTTAGAGCATCCATAACATGAGTAAGGAAACCTCTTTAGGATTGTGACATTTAAGCAAAGTGATATTTGAGCAGAGACCTGAAGAACAGGCCAACAAGTTCATAATAAGGAGGGGAAAGGTGAAGGACTCCTGGCAGAATGAAGTGTGGAAAGAATTCAGTGTTCAGAATCTCTAAATAGAAACCAGTGTGACAGTTCAGTGGGAAAGGAGGGAATCCCAACATGGTTTTAAAGAGACCACAAAGGGCCAGATTGCACAGGGGCAGGTAGTTGCTGGGATTTGTTCCTTTGCTAGTAAAATATCCGTGTGTGTGCCAGTACCAGGGCCTGCACTCGGGGCCTTATGCCCTCATCTGGCTTTTTCACCCACAGCTGGTGCTTTACCGCGTGAGCCATGTCCTTGTGTATGTGTGCTGGTGGCACTGGTGCTTGAATTCAGGACCTGAACACTGTCCCTTAGATTTTTTTTCTCTCAAGGCTGCCACTCTACAACTTGAGCCACACTTCCACTTCTGGCTTTTCTGTGGTTAATTGAAGATAAGACTAATATAGACTTTCCTGCCTGGGCTGGCTGTGAACTGTGATCCTCAGACCTCAGTCTCCTGAGAAAGTAGGATTATAGTCATGAGCCACTGTTGCCCAACCAAATCCAGCTTTTCTTGCTGGTTAATTGGAGATAGAGTCTTGAGAACTTTTCTTCTCAGGCTAGTTTTGAACTATGATCCTCCATGTCTCAACCTTCAGAGTACCCAAGATTATAAATGTGAGCCACCAGGTGCCCAGTACAGCTGAAAGATTTTAAGCACAGGAGTCAAGTACAATGTGTGTGTGTGTGTGTGTGTGTTTGTGTGTGTGTGTGTGTGTGTGTGTGTGTGTGTGTTCTGGTTTGGTTTGGGTTTTTTGGTGGTCATGGGGCTTCAACTCTGGGCCTGGGTGCTGTCCCTGAGCTCTTCAGCTCAAGGTTAGCACTCTACCACTTGGGCCACAGTGCCACTTCTGGTTTTCTGGTTGTTAATTGGAGATAAGAGTCTCACAGACTTTTCTGCCTGGACTGGATTTGAACCACAGTCCTCAGATCTCAGCCTCCTGCGTAGGTAGGATTACAGGCATGAGTCACCGGCAACCGGCTTCATGAGTGTTTTTTAAAAGAGAATATGTTGGGTGCTGCATAGGGAATGCACAGGAGTAAAACTGGAAGTGACAGGATGGGGGAGGGGCACCTTGCTTGATCGAGGCTAGGTTGATGTCTAGTAGTTGTGGAGGTAGAGTGGCAACATGGGTTCTGTGATAGGAACTGGATCACAAGAGAAAAGGAAAACTCAAGGGTGACCTGGGCATTGATGGCAAGCCTGCATAAACCAAAATGTGTGTGAGAAAACCAACCTTGAAATCAGAATCAAAGAGCTCATTAACAAACTTGATAGTTACTCACATAAAAATAACACTTCAAATCATAGAAATGAACCTAGAATCATCCACTTTCTCATCCAATAATACAGAGATTGGGTAACAGTGGAAGAGTCTACAAAGGAGAGCAAGAGGGAGTAGCAGAGAGGTGGCAAGCAGGAGATGGAGACAGTGGGTGCTCCTGACAAGTCATTTGCACCCCGGGCTTATTGTGACACTGGGGTGATCAGTTGGTGCCCTTGGCAAAACAATTCTGGGGGTTATAGCCATGAAAGCCAGTTTGGAGAGATTAAAGAAAGAATGGGAAAAGTTTAAGCTCTGCAAACATGGAGAGTACTAGAAAAATTCCTTTGTCCAGCCAGTCTGATGGGAGGGACTTAGGTAAAGTTTACTAAAGCATGGAGCGCCACACGGAGCCAATGGTGTGGGTATTTATTTGTCAGCTTTATGAATAGGGGAAGGGATTACAAGGCCTCTCTGTGTAGACTAGGCTGGTCTTAAACTCCTGCCTCCTCAGCCTCCCAAGTTCTGGGATTACAGGTATGTACCAACTTGCCCAGCCTTATTAGTTTTTAAAGGAAGTAATTTCTTTCATAGCTTCTTATTGTGGCCTGCTTATTCCATGTTGATTTTATCATTTGTATTTATTCCCCAACCCTAGATGAAAATTGAACTAAAGCAGACCCAGGAGAAATTACTAGACAGCACAAAGATGTATTCTTCACTTACAGCAGAGTGGAAGCAATGTCAGCAGAAAATCAAGGAGCTGGAGCTGGATGGACTTAAGCAGGCTCAGAGCATTAAATCACAGAGCAATCTGCAGGAAAAGCTGGCTCAGGAGAAGCTGAAAGCTGCCGAGGCACAGGAAAGGGTAATTATTCTCACACTTAATACCTAGTATACACTCATTACCACCACAGAAACCCTTTTCCTTAAGGATTTTAAGAACTAGAAAATGGCACAAATCTGGCAGAATTCTAATATTTTATTTTCCCTCCTTTGTTTTCCTTTTTTTATTTTACCAGCTTTTATAATTCCAGTACATCTCATGTTTAAAATTTACATGATGTACAAGTTATCTTGATCATATTCACCTCCTCTGTCACTCTTTTCCCCTGCCTCCTGGTTCCCAAATCTATCTATCTATCTATCTATCTATCTATCTATCTATCTATCTATCTATCTATCTATCTATCTATCTATCATCTACCTTTATTTTTCTTTCTCTCTTTCCCTCCTTCCCTCCCTCCCTCATCCCCTCCTTCCCTCCCTCCCTCCCCTTCCTTCCTTCCTTCTTCCCTCCTTCCTTCCTTCCTTCTTTCCTTCCTTCCTTCCTTCCTTCCTTCCTTCCTTCCTTCCTTCCTTCCTTCCTTCCTTCCTTCCTTCCTTCCTCTTGTACCAGTTCTCGAACTCAAAGACCTCATGCTCTCACTTGGCTTGTTTGCTCACTGATGGCACTGTACCAATTGAATCATGCCTCTGGTCTAGTATTTTGCTGATTAGTTGGAAATAGCATCTCATGAACTTTCCTCCCAGGCTGGTTCTGAATCTTACTCTTCCAGGGGTCAGCCTCCTGAGTAGCTAGGATTTCAGAAGTGAACTACCCTTGCCAGGCCCAAACTACTTTCAAGAAGCTTCACACATGTGCATAAAGTATGTTGACTATATTCACATTCCTTCACTTTCACATTTTAAATGGTTTATTTTCCTTTGATCTATATTAGCTGCTAATGTCATTTTTATTTTGTAATTCTTTTTTTTTTTTTTTTTTTGGTGGTTGTGGGGCTTGAACTCTGGGCCTGGGCACTTGTCCCTCAGCTCTTCAGCTCAAGGCGAGCGCTCTACCACTTGAACTACAGCGCCACTTCCTATTTTGTAATTCTTACAGGGATTTTTGTTGTGAAATGAATGAAACATTTTCAAACATTACCCCTGCATTTTAGATAGTCTAACACTAGGTGGCAGTAGTGCATAGCTGCACTCTATCTATCTATCTATCTATCTATTATTTTTGCCAGTCCTGAGGCTTGAACTCTGGGCCTGGGCACTGTCCCTGAGCTCCCTTTGCCCAAGGTTATCACTCTATCAGTTGAGCCATAGCTCCACTTCTAGCTTTTTCTTGATTGAATTGGAGATAAGGGTCTCACAGGCTTTACTGCACTGACTAGCTTTGAACCATGATCCTCAGATCTCAGCCTCCTGAGTAGCTATGATTACAGGTATGAGCCATTGGTGCCCAGCTCAACTACACATTTTGATGTGCAACTTTGTATGAGTCAAAGCTAAAGCAATCATTAGGCTGGGAATGTGGCTTAGTGGTAGAGTGCTTGCCTAGTATGCATGAAGCCCTGGGTTTGATTCCCCAGTACCACATACACAGAAAAAGCCAGAAGTGGCACTGAGGCTCAAGGGATAGAGTGCTCAGGGCCAGTGCTCAGGCCCTGAGTTCAAGCCCCAGGACTGGCAAAAACAAAAACAAAACAAAAAACCCAAGATGCCAGACCTGGCATGGTGGCTCATGCCTATATTTCCAACTATTCAGAAGGCAAAGATAGGAAGACTATGATTTGGGCACACCTTCCACCATTGACAAGTTAGTGAGATCCCGTCTCAGCAAACTAGTTAGGTATTGTAGTTGACAACTGTCATTCCAGCTACATAGGAAGCATAAATTGGAAGAAGTCCAGGGCAGACCCGCCAGACTTTATTCAAGGAATAACAGAAGCAGAAAAAAGTTGTGGGCCCAAGTAGTAGAGCACCTGCCTGGCAAGAATCAGGCCCTGAGTTCAGCCCCAGTACCCCTGAAAAAATAAGATGACTACAATCTAAAGTAGATTCAAAAAGTTGATGTTGAATTAAAGAAGCCATCACATAGAAGCCTAGGATTCTATTTATGAGGTTGAACAATGGATTGTACTAAGCTATGGAGATGAGATAGTATCTTTATGAGCTATATTAGCTAGAATTTGCCCTAGAAAATCACACTTATTCTACAGATATTGTAAAACTATTAGACTAGAATGTCTTTCGGTAGGTGCCAGTCATATCCTTACAGTAGAATGGTACTTGCAGCTGTAGTAAAGAAGACAATTTATGCATACATACAAGGAAAATCACTAAATGTATTGTTTAAAAACAAAAAGCCAAGTGTAGCCAGGCACAGGGAGTTCACACTGCAAACACTAGCTACTCAGGAAGCTGAGATCTGAGGATCTTGATTCAAAACCAGACCAGGCAGGAAAATCCATGAAACTATTATCTCTAGTTACCCACGAAAAAAAGCCAGAACCAGAAGTGGAGCTGTGGTTCAAGTGGTAGAATAATAGCTTTGAGCAAAAAAGTCAAGGACAAGCCCAGGCCCTGAGTTCAGGCTTCAGAACACACACACACACACACACACACACACACACACACACACACACACACACACACACACACACACACACACACACACACACACACACAAGAGGCATAAACTTATTGTAGTACGTCACTGTATAGAATGTTTGTACATGTGAAAAATAGCTATCTGTGATCTGTTTATGAATCTCTGGAAGTATACCAGTGGATACTTATTTGCTGGAGGAAAACAGAGATAGTAATGAGAAAGATTCTTTTGATTTTATAACTTACTTTATGTATACATATTGAATTCTATAAATATACCCCATATGGCAAATAAGTAATTTATTTTACAGTTACATCTTGCCACACTCCTTCCTTAGGATCAGATTTGTATGTTAGCACTGCTGTCATTGATATCTACATGCTGTTCCCCTAAATTGAAGAAGAAAAAAAGAAAAGGTCACACTCTTCCTAACATCTGACTTGTAAACTTTTTCATTCAAGATTTTGGACTTGCAGCAGAAGTTAGAGCATGCTCAGCAAGCCTATCTCTCAGACACTTGTATTTTGAAGAAGGAACTAGAGGAAAAGATGAAAGAAACCATACAAAATGAAGCCAAGTTGCAGCAGCAGTATCAGGAAGAACAGCAGAGGAGGTAAGAGGAGCAGAGAGCTGCGTTTCCTGTGGTCTCACCAGGCTTGTGCCTATCAGCTCAGAAGTAAGCTCACATTCGTCACACCATTCTGAACTGATTATTGTCCTCTTTGCCTCTGGAACCAGACTGTGGGATTCCTAAAGGCAGACACTATTTGTCTCTATTCTGGGACCTACTGGTATACTGGTAAATTTTCTTGAATGGCCAGATTGCCTATGAAATCTGATATTCTGGGATTTGCTTTTTTGTGTGATAATACAAGGGGTTGAACTCAGTACCTAATGCTTATTAGGTAAGCATTTTACCCCACACCCCAGCCCTTTTTGTTTTTAGTTTGCTTTTAGATAGGATCACAAGTTTTTCACCCAGGCCAACTTCCAAGTACCAGGACTGCCCAGAAACTTCCAGCTGTAGTTGAAAATTCTAGCATAGGACTTAACATTCAATAGCCAAACATTTATTGGCTGAATGGGTATTTGAGTGAGTGTTGTGAATAATGAATTTACTTAGTGAGGTGCTGTGGAGATGACTCACCTCGACCACCATGCCTAACAAGATGTCAGGCTATCTTAACTTGTAACAATCAGAGAAATCCACAAGAGCAGATGCACAAGATGTTAAAATAAAATTTGTGAATGAGCTAGGTGCCAGTGGCTCATGCCTCTAATCCTAGCTAGTCCAGGCAGGAAAGTCTATGAGACTTAATCTCCAATTAACCACCAGAAAACTGGAAGTGGCACTGTGATTCAAGTGGTAGAGTGCTAGCCTTGAACTGAAGGGCTAAGGGACAGCACCCAGGCCCAGAGTTCAAGCCCCATGACCAACACACACACATACACGCGCACACACACACACACACACACACACACACACACACACACACACACACACACACACACACACACACACACACAGATGGTGAATGATGCCCAAGCTGCCAAGCAAAGGAGAATATAACCATCTGGATTCAGAAAAAGTTGAGGAGACTTGCCACAAGGTAAACTGATCATATCCAAATAATCTCTGGAAGAGGGCTGGGAAGGTGGCTCAGTGGTAGAGTGCTTGCCTTGCATGCCTGAGGCCCTGGGTTCGATTCCTCAGTACCACATAAGCAAAATAATAATAATAATCATCATCATCATCTCTGGAAGAAAGCAACCCTATTAGGGATGCCCATATAATAGGTTTAACAAAATATGAGCTTGCATTAACATTGCCAAACATTGGCTAGTATGAATGAAAGTAACAGGAACTAAAAGCACCATATTTATTGTCCCAATAGTCTTAGCAACTGGAGTCATGAAGGATTGGTTAGGAAATACCTGTGTGAAACTTTAAAAATAAATAAATAAAATTATTAAAACAGTGAAAAAGGATATTTAACTTTTCTGAAACTTGGTCTTTGTATCTTTAAAGTTGGAATGCTATTTTCTGAGGGTTTTTTTTAGAAGAAATACATAAAATCAATTGTGAAACTACATGTAGGAGAAAGAATAGGCTTCCACCGGGCTGGGAATGTGGCTTAGTGGTAGAGTGCTAGCATGCATGAAGCCCTGGGTTCTATTCCTCACTACCACATAAACAGAAAAAGCAGGACATGGTGCTGTGGTTCAAGTGGTAGAGTACTATCTGTGGTGTAGGTGGTAGAGTGCTAGTCTTCAGCAAAAGAAGCTCAGAAACAGTGCCCAGGCCCTGAGTTCAAGCTTCAGGACTGGCCAAAAAAAAAATTTCCACTGAGAGGAGACTACACAGTACAGATTGTTTTATAACTTGGGAAAGTAGCCTCAGGCTATAGGGGAAAAAGTTATCTTATCAATATACTTGATGGTTGAAATTCTCTTTATAATAGTTGAAATAATTTCTGATATATTCATGGTCTACTCTTTTAATTTTGTGTTTTTGTTTTTGTTTTTGTCAGTTGTGGGGCTTAAACTCTAGACCTGGGTGTTGTCCCTCAGTACTTCAGCTCAAGGCCCTAGACTAGTTTTTCTGGTGGTTTATTGGAGATAAGAGACTCACAGAGGAGCTGGGAAGTTGGCTCAGTGGTAGAGTGCATGCCTAGCAAGCATGAGGCCCTGGGTTCAATTCCTCAGCACCACATAAGCAGAAAAATCTGGAAGTGGTGCTGTGGCTCAAGTGGTAGAATGCTAGCCTTGAGCTGAAGAACAGAAGGACAGCACCCAGGCCCAGAGTTCAGGCCCCACGACCAGCAAAAAAAGAAAGAAACAAAAAAAAAAAAAGAGTCTCACAGACTATCCTGCCCAGGCTGGCTTTGAACCGTGACCCTCAGCTCTCAGCCTCCTGAGTAGCTAGGATTATAGGTGTAAGCCACCGGTTGCCAGCACTCTTTTAATTTTGACTTCCTATTTTTTTAGTTTTCAAATCCTTGATTTTATGTCAGGGATGGAGATGGGGGGAGTACTGGGGAGTACTAGACACTGTTCCCAAGTTTTTCACTCAAGGCTAGTGCTCTACCACTTGAGCCACAGTTCCACTTCTGGCCTTGGGGGAGGAGGAATTAGTTAGAGAGCTGGCTTTCCTGCCCAGGCTGGCTTAGATTTTGTTTAGTACAGAAAACTCATTTTTTTTAAATTTCAGCAGACTAATACTTCCCTTTCAGTTTCAAGGTTTATCTCTTTATCCCTTGATCAGAAATTGAGAATGGAGATTCAAGGTGCATCTCCTTCAGTACAGAGTGGTTTCTTGGTTTGAAACCCTCAGAAATTCTTTCCAGAAACTAATCCAATGTGACTCTGTGCAAGAATGAAGTGTTAATGACACTCTTTTGCCAGAGGAAGCATTTCCTCACCAAATTCAGGCTTGTAGCAGCGCTGACGTGTACATTAGTATCAGCAGTGATTGTAATTCAGGAGCCTATGTTGAGCCCTGAAGATCCAGGGCTCACCTCATAAGGTACTGAGGAAGAAGGTGGGAGTGGGATTCAGGATGCGAGCCTGCATCAGCCCTGTTCTGGCTGCTCTGTGACATATCTTCCTCGTCTCTGAAATAAGGAAAAATGTTTCTTGCTCCTGGGTTGTTTGGATGGTGAGAGAATTTTAAAAAGCGACTATCACAAAGATGGTCTCTGTGTCAGTTCTTTTACCTTGTACTCTACTTTGCTGAATGCCCCTCCCCCCAAAAAAATCCTCTGTGGAAGCCTAATAATCTTAGATTTCATTAGCAAAGTGTGGAAATAAATACACAGAGTGATTTAATGTGAATAATTTTCCTCAGGATACTCCTGGATCAGAATGTGAATGAGCTACAAAAACAAGTAAAAACCCTACAGAACAAAGAGAACCAATTGGAATTGACCAGTTCTCAGCAACAAGCAGCTGTCCTTAAACAACTAGAAGAGACAAAAAGAGAATACGAACAAGTAAGCATGCAAATAGATATGCTTGACAGTTTTCCTATTCCCATAGACCTGAATAATAACCAATTACAACTGAAGGCCTCATTGTACCCAGGAGGTTGAGAAGTTCTATCAAGAAAGCAGAATCACCCAGGTGCTAGTGGCTCATGCCTGTAATCCTAGCTACTCAGGAGGCTGAGATCTGAGGATTGCAGTTCAAAGCCAGCCTGGGCACGAAAGTCTGTAAGATTCTTATTCAATTAGTCACTAAATAACTAGAAGTGGAACTATAGCTCAAACTGGATAGAGCACTAGCCTTGGGCAAAAGAGCTCAGGGACAGCACCCAAACCCTGAGTTCAAGCCCCACAACCAACAAAAAAAAAATTAGAATCAAGAGTTTGGAGGCTTAGCTCAGATAGTAGAACACCAGCCAATGAGTCAAAGAGTCAGATATCAATTTTAAGTCATGATCTTAGAAAGAAAAAAAAAAAACAGAAAGCAGAATCTACTTTGGTTGGGCTACAAATAAAATTGACACAAAACATATTAACAGGAGAAAACCCCATTTTTAGTATGAGCACATCCATGAATGCCTCACAAAGTATGAAACTAAGAAGGGTCATGGGGCTGGGAATGTGGCTTAGTGGTAGAGTGCTTGCCTAGCATACATGAAGCCCTGGGTTCGATTCCTCAGTACCACATAAACAGAAAAAGCCAAAAGTGGTGCTGTGGCTCAAGTGGTAGAGTGCTAGCCTTAAGCAAAAGAAGCTCAGGGACCGGTACCGGTGGCTTACACCTGTAATCATAGCTACTCAGGAGGCTGAGATCTGAGGATCATGGTTCAAAGCTAGTGAATGCAGACCCTTATCTACAATTCAATCAAGAAAAAGCTAGAGTGGCACTGTGGCTCAAGTAGTAGAGTGCTAGCCTTGAGCTGAAGAGCTGAGGGACAGCGCCCAAGCCCAGAGTTCAAGCCCCACGACAGACCAAAAAAAAAGGAGCTCAGGGACAGTGCCCAGGCTCCTGAGCTCAAGCCCCAGGACTGGCAAAAAAAAAAAAAAAAAGGTTGGGGAGGGGGGGGAGAGGACATGTGGCTGAAGTATGTGTAGCATCCTCAGCTACAGAAATGAAGAGCGCATTGGGACATAAAGGGGACACATTATGGAAGACTGTTGTGGCTGAAGGATGTCTTATATGTGAATTAAAATCTCTCCAATGATTAAAATTGTCTGGAGCAGCCCTCTTCCTGACACAGATACTTCTACTGACCTAGATTTGCTGTCTAGATGTAAATTTCTTTTACAAAAGGACAGCTTTTGATAGCTACACCAGTATCTGTGGTTTCTCAGAATAACTAGCTTGCACTGTGCTAAAGAAGTATATTTTGGAATGGTATATTCTGGTCTACAGCCATATTTGGGGTGGTGTGCCTGACATCCATGCAAGCAAGAAGAGAGTTAGTATGTGGGAAGAGATGCTTGGGAAACTGTGGCGAGGAGGACAAGGGGAGATAAGGTTAGAGGAGCTGCAGTTGGTTTTCAATAAATCCATAAGTTAGGAAACTACGGGGAAGCCATTTCCTACAACACCCAAGTGGGGAATCTTCAGGAACTCTCCCTGAAGCCCCTTCGGTTGTCTCAGCTCTGTCTGCCCATTCTTCTAGCTGCTAACATTAGAGAACAAAGCCTCCTTTGTCTTTCTATGCTAGTGCCACTCTTACAGCTTCACTTCTGTCGCTCAGATGTGTGGGGTTTTCTTTTCCCATCCTAAACAATTCTCTTAATTCCACGTGGACCCCATGGTGTGAACACATTTAACTCAATCTGACACTACTTTCTGGGAGATGGCATTTGATCCTACAAGGTAAGGGCTCAGACCTATAAGACCTCCCACATTTCCCCATGCCAATTGCCAGTATGAGTTTACCTCTATGTTCTAAGTCTGAGTCTACTACAACCCTCTGTTGAATCTGATCATTTGTTAGAAAGGCTCATGAAACTCAGGTTACTGGGTTATTATAAAAGAATACAATGCAGAAACAGTCAGATAAAGAAGATGTGTAGGGAAAGTGTGAGGGAAGGGACATGGCACTCCCATGACCTCTCTGGACACACCACCCTTTCTCTACCTCTAAGTACATGTTCAGCAACCCAGAACCTTTCCTGATACAACTACAAGTGAAAAAAAAAGATAGAAAAAGAATTGTGTAAAATACTCAAACCACAAATGGTGGGAAAATGTGGAAGACAAAGCAAAGAACAAAGAACAAGGGCAAGTAGTAGAAAAACATAACAAATCTAGTAAATACTAATCTAGTCATACCAATTACCCCTTTAGATGGCATTGGTCTAAATGTACCAACTAAAGACAATGCCAGAGTTGAACAGATAACCAGATCCCTGACTCAGGATGTAGCTTAGTGTGATAGAGCAATTGTCTAGCATGCCGAAGATACAAGAAAACATGAAAAAGGAAAAACAGCCTACTTACATACAAATATACATATAAATGAAGAGTAAATGGATAAAGATATAATATGCTAAAAGGTAATCAAAATAAAGTGGGAGTTGTTAGGTTAATTTCAGACAGCAAACTTCAGAATAAGGTAGAGTAATATTATTTAATGACAAAAGGGTTACTGGGCACTAGTGGCCTGTAATCCTAACTACTCAGCAGCCAGGCATCTGGAAGGTCAATGTTGGAGGCCAGTCCAAGCAGAAAAGTCTGTGAGACTTTGTGTCCAAAATAACTAGCAAAATGCAGGGCTAGATGTAAAAGAGTGCCAGCCAAGCCAACTGAGCAAGTATGAGGCCCAGCAATGAAGGAAAAATAAAGGTCAATTCTTCAGGAAGATACAACAATCTTTAATTTGTTTTTGTTTTCAAACAAAGCCTCAAAATATGTAGAGACAACTGGGTTTGACACATGCCTGTGATCCCAGCAGAGATCACAAGGCTATAGAAAAAAGTGGATATTTATGATCAGCTCTGCTTTATAAAATCTAGCTTTTGCTTAAATAAGTCTCCTCTGTTTTCTTTTTTATAAAGGACTTGATAAAAATCCAACATCATTTCATGATAAAAAAAACTCAATAAACTTGTACTAGAGGGGAACTTCTACATGATATGCCCTTGGGGGATTGCAACTCATAACAATTCCCCACCCATTCCCCCACCCATTTGCACTGCCAAATTCCACAACATTGACTTCATTTAATTCCAGCCGGGATGTAAACCTAAAGTATCTGTCCTTGCTGATGGTAAGGAAAACAGCTCAATGGTCTGCATACATATCTATACACATATACTCTTACTACATGACCAAATCATCATGTTCCTTGGATTTTAACCAAACCCTGAACATGGTTGTGTATAGCATATTTGTTTATAATTACCAAAACTGAAAACAACCGAAGTATCTTCCTTTGGGCATCATTAAAACTTGGAGCCTTGAAGATGGCTTGAGAGATGAAGGAGCAAATGCATATACAGATTCAAGGGGCACTGCTAAGCACTTGGCCTTTTCTACTATCAATACCCTTCACTCCTCAGGTCCAAAAGCCAATGAGGACCTATTCCAGACAGTCTGTTGTGACAGTAGGGAAAAAATATGGGAGAGATTTACAAAACCACTAGGCCTACTGTAAAATGTATGCTAAACCACTGAATTGCTGAAGATCATATTTTACTTATTTTTACTGTGGTTGCTTATGCCTGAAATCCTAACTATCCAGGAGGCTAGATTCTGAGGATCATGGTTCCAGTTAGGCTAGGTGGGAAAGTCCATGAGACTCTTACCTCCAATTAACAAGGAAAAAGCCTAAAGTGGAGCTGTAGCTCAAATGATAGGACACAAGATTTGGGGGAAAAAAAGCCCCAGGGAGTGCCCAGGCCCTGAGTTCAAGCCCTGAGTACACACACACACACACACACACACACACACACACACACACACACACACACACACACACATATACACACACACAATCTATAGATCTCTTGTGGGAAGTATAAAGGAGAACCACATACTGTAACAGTGGTACAGATGTCACTTGGCATTCCCAACATTCAAAGGGCTCTGGGTCTATGAACTACCTCAGATTTAGGGACAGATCAAGAAAAGGCCATTACTCTTTACCCATATCACCAAAGACAAGTTCTGTTCACCAGAACCACGAACATTTATTTGTTTGTTTGTTCATTTATTTTAAAACATAACTTAATTCCAGCCTGATGCTATACCTGTACAATCCTAACACTTAGGAAACTGATCCCAAAGATCATTAGTTATAGACTAGCCTGGTCTATAGTGAGACCTTGTCTCAAAAAACAAACAAAACAATATACAACTCAGAATCTGTTGGCTGCCCATCTATCATTGTGGACAGTTAACCACAAACAGACTGCTAGCATTGAACTATTTGACTATATTCCTGGCCCTATTAACTGTTAGTAATTAGTAATTAGTATCAATGCCCACTTCTTATCTAAGATTTGAGTACTGCCATTTGACCTCTGACATTCTGTAATCCATCAGCTCTATTAAAATCAGGGAGCTGTGCCAGAGTTGGCACCTAAGCCCTCCTTCGCAGCATGTTAGCACTAAGAGCATCTTAAGTAATCTAGTGCTGCCTTACCAGTATAAAACTGTGATAAAGTGGCCACTGTGTTCTTCTGGAACCCCTTAGTTATGAGGAAAGTCACCAAGTCATCCATGACAAATTCACTCCAAATTTCCTGTCTGCTTAAGACTTCAGTTTTCTTCCTCTCCCTTATGGAAAAAAAAAGTATGACATCTTAGATATGACAAAGAAACAAAGGACCTCATCTTAATTTGTTATATAGTTTCTAGATGACTATGCTCTTGACTCCATATATGGTGTATACATAAAAAATACAGCAGAGTGGCCAATCAGCTGCACTGGACATTGATGAAAGTAATGAACTAAGCAACTCAAGGGTGGCGATGGGAGGGAGGAATGAGAGAGAAAGAGGAAACAGCTGAGGCTAAGCAAAAGGAAAGAAATGTACAAATCACCCAATTCAGAAGAAAGTCTTATTGATAAAGTCTGTAGGGTTCATAAGCTTTGTAGATCAAGATAATGACAATTTGCATTGTGAAGTGTAAAATGTGTTGGTGACTTTACCTAAGTATCACTGTACCACAATACTGTGAAATTTATATAATTACTTAAAGAAATTTAAAAACTGAAAAAAAAGTATGGCATTTTCATGCCATTTAACACCGTTGGGTATTGTCCCAAGTTTCATTAAAGCAATCAAGCAAAAAGAGGTTCAGGTTCACACATTCATTGATATCAATAAACTTGACCTATTACGTGTTTTGCCTTCTTCCCAACTTTAACTTCCAACAAAGACATTCCCACACATGTTCCTTGGGAGTCTGCCAATTAAAGTTGGCAAAATCCTGCTCTTGTTTTAATATGGCAGTCCCTTAGGCTTTATTCTCAACTCCCTCTTCCTACCTGTGCTGGTCTGACTGGAGGTGTGAGAAGGAGTGATGATGGAGAAGTGGTGTAAGGAGACAGTGGGCATCTGCTTACAAGGTATCTGCCTTAAGTGAAGTCCATACAGATTTTTTTTTTGTCAGTTGTGGGGCAATTCTGGGCCTGGGCACTGTCCCTCAGCTTTTCAGCTCAAGGCTAGCGCTCTACTATTTGAGCCACAGTGCCACTTCTGGTTTTTCTCGTGGTTTATTGGAGATAAGACTCCCATGGACCTTCCTGCCCAGGCTGGTTTTGAACTGTGATCCTTAGGTCTCAGCCTCCTGAGTAACTAGGATTACAGGTGTGAGGAACTGGTGCCCAGCTCCATACATATCTTAAAGCACAGGTTTGGTTGTATCTCTGTAGACAACAGAGAAAGGACTGTTTATTCTGGCATCAGCTCATTGAAATTGAAGGTCCTATCAGAATCCTTTGTTCCAAATTGAGTTTTGCTATCCATTTCCCAAGCCCTATTTTTCACATAATAGACCTGGAAAGGCAATCAAATCAATCTGTGCTGTAAATCTAAAAATCTGGAACCTGGGTTTTGTTGTTGTTGTTGTTGTTATATTGTCTGACTATAAGAAAAGTTATTTTAAGGCACTCATGGAAGCTCTCTGGCAATGTCTTGTTCCAGTAGTTAAATCCCCCAGTTGGGTATTTTCTTGTTAAGCAAATTAACATGATCATCAGTGACTAGCTCTCTCCATAGCCCCTGTGGCTCTCAATTCCATTGTAACATCTTTAGTTTTGTTAGTCTTCTTCACTGTGACAGAAAACTTGGGGAAAGACTTATTTTGGCTCCTAGTTTGCGTCATTGCAGTTCATGGTCAGCTCCATTGCTTTCACACTCCAAGTGGGGCAGAGCAGCATGGCAGGAAGTGAATGGTGGGGTAAAGCCGCTCATCTCACAGCAGCCAGAAGCAGGACAGACAAAGACAGACAGAAGAAGGGGTCCGGTACACAGTATATCTTTCCAGCACAAACTCCTCGTGATCTGCTTGCTCCAACTAGGCCCCTCCCCCAAAATGCTGTCTTATTATACATCCACCAAGGGATTAATCCACTGATTGGGCCAGAATCTTCAGACTTAGTCACTCCCTAAAAGGCTACAAGCTGGCAACCAACATATGTGCCTTTTGGACAATGTCACTCTTTGCCTCCATCTCTCCCAGTTTTTCCCTCCCATCCCCACCCACAAGTTATATAGTTCAGAGTGTCTAGTGAGAGCCACTGTTGCATTAGTTCACCCTTTTGACCCTCCATTTCTGTGCCTCCCTTACCCTCCCAAAGACACATGCACCTTTTGGGAGACCCTTCATATCAAAACCAGAACATTAATATTAGTTATATGGTATCCCAAAGTACTTCACTTTAGGTAACTAGAAGTTGATAATTTAATAAACTCTCTTGCCATGAGTTACTAAGGAGTAGGAATAAAACCAAATTACAAGTCAAATGCTACTAATCTGAACTCTTAAATCTGGAAATTTTGGCGCTAGGCCTGATGGCGCATATCTGTACGTCCTATGCTATACAGGAAGCTGAGGCAGGAGGATTGCTTGAGTTCAGGAGTTCCACAACAGTCTGGGAAACATAGTGACAGCCCATTCCAATCTCAAAAAAAAAAAAAAAAAAAAAAAACAAACTTTTTGGATACTGACATGACACCACACATGGGGCACTAAAAATATTGTATAAAATTACTTTCAGGCTATGTGAATATGATGTATAAGAGGCATAAATGAATGGACTTGGCTCTCCTTCTCTAGATTCCTCATCCTATAAATACAAACATCCCCAAATCTGAAATTCTAAATCTGAAATATTTCTGGCCTTAAGCATTTTGGATAACAGAGATTCAACCTGAATTTTCAAATCTAATCCTTAGGTCAGATTCCTAACTGTGAATTTCTAGTTACTACAGTTACTTCTAGAACCAAATACTTTATTAGACAAGGCTAGATCAAGAGAAAATTGTTTATGTACTTGTGAAAAAAACAAGCTACCTCTTTATTCCTCTATTCTGACACCACTACTTCTACGTCTTTGACTTCAGACATGTGTGAATTAGTCCCCACCAATAAGCAAGCAATGCTGTATCCATGGACGTCATATGAGCATCCTCTTTAAAAAAAATTCAAGGCCGGGCGCTGGTGGCTCACGCCTGTAATCCTAGCTACTCAGGAGGCTGAGATCTGAGGATCGCGGTTCAAAGCCAGCCCGGGCAGGAAAGACCGTGAGACTCCTATCTCTAATAAAAACCACCAGAAAACCGGAAGTGGCACTGTAGCTCAAGTGGTAGAGCGCTCGCCTTGAGCTGAAGAGCTGAGGGACAGCGCCCAGGCCCAGAGTTCAAGCCCCAAGACTGACAAAAACAAAAACCAAAAACCCTAGGAAAAAAACCCTAGGAAAAAAGCCAGAAATTATATAATATCACAACACTTCAACCTGAATGGGTTTTAACATAGCAAATTGGATATTTACAAGTCATATAGGAAGGGGCTGGGAAGGTAGCTCAGTGGTAGAGTTCTTGTCTTGTATGCATGAGGTCCTGGGCTCGATTCCTCAGCATCACATAAGCAGAAAAAGCCAGAAGTGGCACTATGGCTCAAGTGGTAGAGCACTAGCCTTGAGCTGAAGAGCTGAGGGACAGCGCCCAGGCCCAGAGTTCAGGCCCCACAACCAGCAAAATAAATAAATAAATAAACAAATAAATAAATAAATAAATAATACACACAAGTCATATAGGAAAACCAAGAGGAAAAGCCGCACCAAGCAGCGGCTGGCTTCCAGGAACTCAACAAGTGATGCTGTGATCTCAGCAGCTGAGATGACTGTAAGCATTTTTCAATTGGCAGAACAACTCTGCCAATTCACATTCCTCCAACATCATACCTTTTATCAGTGCAGTGTTTTCTTGTTTAAAGGTATGTATTTTTCAGACTGTCAAGAGCAACCTGTTACTGTCAGAGAGGCTGACTGAGTCACAGCAGGAGAAGGAAGCCCTCTGGGAAGCACTTGGGAGGTTTTTTGAGCAACTTGGTGAGCATGTAAGGTAAAGTGACACCAGTTCTCTTTGGAAGAAAAGTCTGAGAGGGCTGGGAATGTGGCTCAATGGTAAAGTGCTTGCCTTGCATACATGAAGCCCCAAGTTTAGATTCTTTAGTACCACATACACAGAAAAAGCCAGAAGTAGCACTGTGGCTCAAGTGGTAGAACGCCAGCCCTAAGCACAGAGGGGCTCAGGAACAGTGCCCAGGCCCTGAGTTCAAACCCCAAGACCAACAAAAAATGAAAAAGAGAGAGAGAGAAAGCAAAAAAGAGAGAAAGAGAAAGAAAGAAAGAAAGAAAGAAAGGAAGGAAGGAAGGAAGGAAGGAAGGAAGGAAGGAAGGAAGGAAGGAAGGGAGAGAGAAAGAAAGGAAGGGGGAGAAAAAGAAAGAAAGAAAGAAAGAAAGAAAGAAAGAAAGAAAGAAAGAAAGAAAGAAAGAAAGAAAGAAAGAGGAAAGAAAGAAAGAAAGAAAGAAAGAAAGAAAGAAAGAAAGAAAGAAAGAAAGAAAGAAAGAAAGAAAGAAAGAAAGAAAGAAAGAAGAGAAAAGTCTGTAAAGCAACTGTTCCTGACTGGGCCAGCCCCAGTTGAAGCAATGAGATGTTCACTGAAGCAACCTTTCTAGAAGTTCCATCCACAAGGCTTTTCCTAGGAAGATGTGGGGCCTAGTTTCTTCCCAAGAGGGAGGGAGAAGGAATTTAAGCTTCTGTTGAGCTCTGCTCGAGTGTAGCTTGTTTTTCTCCAAATAAACCTTTCTCACAGCCTTCAGCCTATGTCTCCCTCACATTCAGTCCTCATCTTGGACCACTCTTTCTCTTCATTTCAGTTAATATTCCTAGACTAGGAATTCTGCATTAAAAACCCTTTCTCTGTGTCTCTGTCTCTGTCTCTGTTTCTCTCTCCCTCTCCCCCCCTCTCTCTCTCTCTCTCTCTCTCACACACACACACACACACACACACACACACACACACCTAAGCCTGGCAACGTGCTCATTCTTCAAACCCCATATCAGCACAAAAAATAAAAACAAAAAAGTGAACAATCATATGACTTTTAGTTATTCATTCATCACCCAACCTATTTTATAGCATTTTGTCCCTTCAAAGAAAAACCTTCTCTCTGGTTTCCCTTCCTTTGTATTTCTTAATGGTTAATGATGTTAGGCATCTTTTTATGTGTTTATGGACAGTAATCGATTTGTGTCAGAATCAGAACAAGACTTCTGAGGCCATGGAGTCCCTATATAGAATTGGCATTAAAAGTCCATACTCAATATAATCCCACTGATCTGGAAATGAGACAAGATTTAAGTTACATTGAAGATATATCCAGGGTTATATCACTGTTCAAAAGTGTTCCTAGGGCTGGGAATGTGGCTTAGGGGTAGAGTGTTTGTCTTACATGCATGAAGCCCTGGGTTCAATTCCTCAGTGCCACATAAACAGAAAAATCCAGTCGTAGTGCTGTGGCTCAAGCAGTAGAATGCTAACCTTGAGCAACAGAAGTTCAGGGATGGTGTTCAGGCCCTGAATTCAAGCCTCAGGACTGGCAAAAAAAAAAAAAAAGTGTACTTAGGAAGTAGGGAATTTTAGATTAATGACCTAATCAGTGGAGCAGGACTCAGGATTTAGATGTTGGGGACCAGAAGTCAAAGATTTTCCTAAATTGAACTCAGATGTTAAAAGAGGACCACTACCATCAGTTGAAACCAGGGCCAGCCAGTAACTTGACTCCATGGGGAGGAGTAGTGCTGTTGTTCTGTGATCTTTGGTTCACCTCCCACATAGAGCAAGGAAGATGTGAAGTAGGACAGGTGCCCACATTCAGTGCCAGGCCCATCACCCTAGTTAGAGAGCCATGGAAAGGTGCATGTGAAGGAGGTAAAATTGATTTCAACTGTGTTCAGACCTCAGGATAACTCAGATTTACTTTTGTAGAAACAACAATGAGAAGCAAAACCACCACAGAGCAAGGCTTCGAAAGGTGAAGGATCATTACACTCATGAAGTAGAAATACGAAACAGGAAAATTAAACAACTTGAAGATGAAACTGGAAAACTGCAGCAAAAGATTGAAATGGTGAGAAAAATATAAAAGGGCACTGTTGGTGCTGGTGGAGAAAGCCCACTCATTATCTTTGGCTCTCCATAGCCCTTGTTTCCATTTCTGTCATTTAATGTGAGGAGTTCATTAAGCCCACCAAACAGAGTATAAGATATATAGAGTTCCTAACCCAAACTGGACACTTACAAAAGTCTGCACTGCCAATTTACATCTTGCTTTCGAATGAACACGACCGTGTTCAACACTCCTCAGCGGAGGCTTCCAAACCACCCTCAGTAGCCCATTCCTGCTTTATGTGGCTCTCATTCTGCCTCAAACGCCAGTGTCCATTTTTATGTATTGTTTGTTTTTAGTTTCTAAATCAGGGTCTTTAGCTCGAGCTGGCCTCAAACTCACTGTATAGTCCAAATTGGAAGGCCTTTATTTCTTTCTTTGTCTTATTGTCCTTAAATACTTGCTCAAAAGGGTAGGAGTTTTTTCTTTTTGGTCAGTACTACGGTGTGAACTCAGAGCTTTGTGTTTTCTAGGCAGGTGCTTGTTAGTTTTTAAATGGCTAAGTCAACAGGTAATCCTTAATTCTTTGCCAATTCTCAGCCTGGGCGCTGCCCCTGAGCTCTTCAACCCAAGGCAAGCGCTCTACCACTTGAGCCACAGCGCCACTTCAAGTTTTCTGGTGGTTTACTGGAGATAAGAGTGGACATTCCCGCCTGGGCTGGCTTTGAACCCTGATCCTCAGATCTCAGCATCCTTAGTAGTTAGGATTACAGGTGTGGGCCACCAGTGCCTAGCACCAATTCTGACTCTTTTTCCCTGATATCTTTGTTTGTCTTACTGCTCTTGTGAATCACTGATATATGTATAAAAATGAAATGGGACCAATGAATGGAACCTTGTAACAGAATGGTCTTAATATCCTAAAATTATGTAAATTATGATGGAGGACAACTTTATAATATTCCTCCTTGATGGGATTTCTAGCCCTCACAGAATTTTGAAAATTGTCCTCTCTCCTAAAATACTCATGCTTTACACCTAAGAATTGTCTTATTTCCCCTCTCTATATGCCAAGGCTGCCAGTAGATGAATATAATGGCAGACATTCCACCCACTATCATGGGATTGCAGGTCTAGAAGTCTAGACTACACACAGTAAGATATTTAAAGACAGTGACAGATTACTCACCAAGATTGCATTCTTCAATGGACCAGTAAAATGTTAGACTGAAGGCACGGCTCAAGTAGTAGAACACTTACTAAAAGCAAGAAGGCCATGCAAGATTGTGAGACCTGGATTCAAACCCCAGTACTAGCATCAAAACAAACAAACAAAAACCTCTGGATATTCTAAACTCTAGTGAGAGAGGAAAATAAATTGGATTTATCAACCTTCTAAGTAGTCAGATCCAGCTTGGATGTTTAAGCACCAGACAAGTATACAGAAAAAAATAGCAGCCTGGTTCATAGGTCCACTAGGAATATCAATCTATCTTTGCACTACCAATTCTTTCTTGTATCACCTATCGTTTGCCTCTAGGCTTACGTGCAAGATCAATCTCTTGCTTTTAGTAAGTACATTTCCTTTCTTCTATATCCCCCAAAATTCATGTTCACCCAGCACCTCAAAATGTGGCTTTGTTTGGAAATAGGATCTTTGCAGATGGAATTATTTAAAACAAGGACATCCTGGTGTCTTTATAAAAAGAGACGAAGACACAGACAAACACAAGGAAGAATACTTTGTGCTGATGGAGGCAGAGATTAGAATGATGAAGTAAAGCTACGGGATATGAGGATAGCTGGCAACCACGAAGCACTACAAGACAGGCTTGGAACAGAATCTCCCTCTGAGGAAATAGCTCAGCAGGGGAGTACTTGCTGAATGTACATAAGACCCTGGGTTCAATTCTTCAATGTCAAAAGAGGGGTAAAACCTCCTCCTGAGCCCCCACGGGGGAAAAAAACTAATCTTGACAACTGCTTCATTTTAGATTTCTAGCTCCTAGAACTATGTTTCTGTTGTTTCAAATCACTTTGTAGTAATTTATACACCAGCCCAAGGAAACCAGTGCATTGACTGAAAGCATCACAGATCTCTAGGAAATATACTGAAGACTGAAAATATCCAGACGCTAAGGAAGAGATTTGATGTTTTTGCTTGCTGACACTGAAAGGTTTCTGGGCTTTTCAATTAGCCAACTTGGATTCAAATTCTAGCCCTGAGACATAGTCTTGTGTTCTTAGACAAGTCTCTGTATATTTCCTCCTCTGCAAAAAGGAAAAAACAAAACAAAACAATTTCCACTTCACATACCAGGCTTTTATGAGGATTAAAACATAGCTTCGCTAAGATGGTACAGATAAAGTTTTCATAGATCTTTTTTCTCCTTGATATATATATAGAGAGAGAGGAAAGAGGAGAGAGAAAGATATTAACTGGTGAATGTAGAGTTCACAAAATAAAATATTAGCAGAATTAGTAATGCTAAACCTAGAAAAGACTGATGTGAGAGCTTATTGTTGTTGTTGTGTTGTTGCTTTGTCAGTCATGGGGCTTGAACTCAGGGCCTGGGCATTGTCCCTGCGCTCTTTTGCTCAAGGCTAGTGCTCTACCACTTTGAGCCACAGCGCCATTTCTGGCTTTCTGGTGGTTAATTGGAGATGAGTCTCATGGACTTTCCTGCCCAGGATGGTTTTGAACCACAACACTTAGATATCAGCTTCCTGAGTAGCTAGGATAACAGGTGTGAGCCACTGGTGCCCAGTAGTGTGAGAGCTTTTAATGTCACAGTGCAACAAATCTGGGCATTCATAAAGAATTACAGTGTCCATAAAAGGTGCAAACAGATTAGAGGACATGAAAGTGAGAGTAAAGAATATTACTGTAAGAGTTTAGAAATAAGCTGAGGGTCCTAAGTGTATAATTCGTTCTCTTTTTGTGTCATTTCCTAGGAAAAGGCATTCCAGGGCCAGATCATGGCCCAGAATGATACTCTGCTTCTAGAAAAAAGGAAGCTCCTGGAACAAGTCACAAATCAAGAAGAACTGATCCTCAGCAACAAATCCATAATCTCTTCAACCCAGAACAAGTAGGTGCAGTCCTGCCTGGGAGCCAATGAACTCCACCAAAAGGATGCTTCTCTGTCCACAAAAAAATGGTTCCAGAGTCTGTCCTTTTGATCTGTGGTCTGTCTTTATGGCTGCTGTTCTTGCTATCTGTGGTTTCATGAAGATCATGCAAGTGGTGAAAGGTGGCATTGGAGGGAGGCAGCAAGCCATGCAGATAATCTCTGTCGTAGCCCTGTTTCCTCGCTAAGGCCCCAGCTGTGCACATTCTATCTGGCCAGTCACTTCCTCTACGTGTTATCACCCCACTTCATCATTTGCTATCTGAGGAATCAACGTAGACCAAGAATAAAGTTCACAGACGTCGCTTACATTCATGAGACCCCCGCAGGATTTCATTACGTTAATTTTTAAAGAGAAGCATTCAAAGCAGATAAGAATTTAGATACTGAGCAGTCTTTGTTCCATATGAAACTTTGATTATAACTGACGTTTCCTAGAAGAGAATAAGGACAAAGAGACTAGGTTGATGTTAACAGATAGCGTCACCAACAATGAGGATAAGGACCAACATTATTTGAGCACTTAAGTACTAGGCACCATTGTGGGCTGTTCTCTCTATTCATTTCATCCTGACACCAGCCTCAAGAGGTAGCAACTATGACTAGCCTTAGTTTATGGGTAAGGAAGCCAAAGATCCAAAAAGAATAGGGAAGCTGACCACTGACTCAGTCTGGTTAGTGGCCAAGTAGCACGTCATCTCAGCAACCTAGTCCCAGACCACAATGTGATACCTGTTGGCTACTCTGGACACATTCTCCTCTGGCCATACCTAGAAAGTCTCTCTTTTTCACTTGCTGTTTACTTTTCCTTTTTTATATATCCCACATCAAACACTGCCTTTCTCAAATGGTGTCATAGTTTCTGATGGTCACTTTGTGGATGAGGAATCTAAGGTTCAGATCTGTAATTTGCTCAGGATCATACAATTAGTATAATTAGCAGTTGACAGTTTTGTGGCAGGACCAGAACTCAAACACAAATCCCTTATCCAAATTAATGTCATACCTTCCAAATAAACTGTGGCCTTGAATAGGTGGTTAAGAACTAAAGCTTAGGGATGGGTCTGGGGTTCAGAGTAGAGTTCTTGTCTAGCCTTCATGAAGCCCTGGTTCAACCTTCAGTACCAAGAAGAAGTAGAAAAAAAACAGGCTCAGAAATCTTAAAAGATCTGGTTTGGCATAGCAGTTTTATAAATTTCTATTTTTATGTTCATTTTTCAAGGCGAAGGAAATTCATTTGGGCTCATTGTTTTCCGATATTTCAGCCCATCATGGTTGGGAGGCCTGGTGGCTAAGAAGCAGAAGCTCTGTGTGCGTGCGTGCGTGCGTGCGTGTGTGCGTGCGTGCGTGCGTGTGCGTGCGCGCGCACTTGAACTCTGGGGCTTGAACTCCTCCTCCAGGCTGGTGTTCTACAACTTTAGCCATACCTCTGCTTCCCACGTTTTGCTGGTTAATTGGAGATAAGAGTTTTATAGGCTACCACAATTCTTAGATCTCAGCCTCCTAAGTAGTTCTGCTTACATGCATGAACCACCAGTGGCTAACTCACAGAATTATTTATGTTCTTGAACATGTTACTTCCTCCTCTATGAGCCTGTATCTTCAACTATAAAACAGGCTTTATAACAGTGCTTATATCACAAGGTTTTTTGGGGGGTTTTTGTTTCTGTTTTTTTGTCGATTGTGGGGCTTGAACTCTGGGCCTGGGCACTATCCCTCAGCTCTTCAGCTCAAGGCCAGCACTCTATCACTTGAGCCACAGCACCACTTCCAGTTTTCTGGTGGTTAATTGTAGACAAGAGTCTCACGGACTTTCCTGCCTGGGCTGGCTTTGAATCATGATCCTCAGATCTCAGCCTCCTGAGTAGCGAGGATTACAAGTGTGAGCCACTGGTGCCTGGCCCAGTTAAGCAGTTTTCTTAAGACCCAGAGTTAGTAGGAAATTGGACAAGGCTTAGGGTTTTTAATAATGGTACAGAAATGTCTAATTATTGGAGTGTGGGCCTCAGTGGAGTGTGTATTTAGCATGCATGTGTATTTAGTTACACTTCTCACTTATTCTATTCTTAGGGCATTTTTCCTGGATAAAGAAAATAAGCAACTGCAGGAAAATTGTCTCCGGCTAATGCAGCAAGTTGGCCTCTTAGAGCGTATTATAAGGAACATCCAGATTCGTAGAGGAGAGGTAAGATAGGTACATCTAACCATGATCCTCAGATCTCAGCTAATCTGAAGCTGACTTGCTAAATTTGCCATGCTCTCTTTTCTGTTTATTTCCATGTAGCTGTAGCCCTGCTCTCAGCCTTGCAATGAGATGGAGTATGCCCCTGCTTTGTACTTCTCTGGGTCAGCTTTTATTAATCACTCCCCTGCTGTGTGATCCCAACACAATTTGTGCCTCCAAGCTTCTTAGCCCACTCTGTTGTCATTGCCTTTTTTCTTCTCTATCTCATTAACTCATCCGTGACACCCAGGTGGACAAGAACTATATAGCTCGTACATCACTGTACCTGTGGATAGGTACTCAATAAACAATGAATGGCTGTTAAACATTTTCACATATATGCCTCAGTCTCAACAATCCTGTTTATGACATGTCATTCAAGCCCCATTTGGAAAGAAAGCCTCAGCAAATTTGAAGTTCAGAGAAGCAAAGAGAAGCTAGTCTAGTCTGCTAATGAGTCAAAACTAAAGAGAGCATCTGAGTCAGAGAAGAACAATTATATTCCAAACATTCAGACAGGTAGCCAAGTACAGGGAGATGCAGAAAATAGTACAGGTTCAAACAAGGTCCAGAGTCTGGCTGGTGAGCAAGTCAGAAAGAGGGGCTTCAGTAAGCAGAATTATGTTCTGAATGCAGGGTAAAGGCTGCTTCTTCCTTGCCTGGTCTGTGTCACCTGCAGGGTATTCCATCCATAGACACCTTACAGTAGATCCTCCCTGTCAGACACTATTGCTTGTAAGGCCTGCTTCTAGTTTGTTCTCAGAAAGGTAATTATTTCCATGATATACAAGTTGCTTTGCAGATTTCATCAAAAGTAGAACTGCCAGATTATATGACCTGTTTTCTAATAGTTCAACTTTGTATGAACTACAACTGTTCTTTTTTTGTTATTTTTGGGTTACTATATTGTTTTTTTTGTGTGTGAAAATACCATACAGAGGGGTTACAATTACACGAGCAAGGTAATGAGTACATTTTTTATCAAGCATTGTTGCCTCCTCCTTTGTTTCCCCTTCCCATCCCTGCCCTCCCATCTCCCTCGTCCCCTGCCCCCCACCAAAGTTCAACATAAGGTCTTAATACAGCTCATTGTTGCAATGGGTCCACCTGTATTCCTATTTAAACAATTTGTTTTTTCCCTTCCCCTCCCCAAATTACACCGACATCAAATACAGTGAAAACAGGGGTTAGACCGTGGGGGAGGGACATACAAAGCAACAAAGAAATCATCTTATAAATATGTTAGAAACAATAGCAAGAAAGAAAAACCATTGAGTCCTTATCTTGGGGTTCATTTTGCCTAACATCAACTTATCTGACCATTTCTGCTTGTCTCAGACATATACTAGTTATTGCAAATAAGGGAAACCATGGGACCTATGTCTCTTTGGGCCTGGCTTACTTCACTTAATATAATTTTTTCCAAGTCTTTTCATTTCCTAGCAAATGGCACAATGTCATTCTTTCTGATTGAGGCATAGTTCTTCACTGTCTAATCATTCACCATCCACCCATTTACTCAATCATTCATTTGGCAAACATTGATCCCAAGAACTAGCCTAGCACCTAGAAATACAAAGGAGACTCCCTGTGTCTATACGCTTTCATTCCAACAGAGGACAAACACACATATATAAGTTAGTTTTTTGGGGAGCGGGGGGGGGAGTGGTCCAGTCATGGGGCCTGAACTCTGGGCCTGGGTGCTGTCCCTCAGCTCTTCAGCTCAAGGCTAGAGCTCTACCACTTGAGCCACAGCGCCACTTTCGGCTTTTTTCTTTTTTCTGAGGAGTCAAACCCAGGGCCTCATGCATGCAAGGCAAGTGCTCCACCACTGAGCCACCTTCCCAGCCCACACATACATAAGTTCCATAGAATCACAAGCTTTAGTAGAAGACTTAATGGAGTATATGCTAGGACCAATAGCTACGAGATCCACAATGTTACCTTCAAATGAAGATAAGAAATGTCATACTAATCACAACTGTAGTATATCAAACTCAGAATTCTGCATGTCACAAATACTAACTAGCTGGATATGGTGATGTATGCTTAGAATTTAGAGGCAGGAGTATTGACAGTTTGAGGCCAACTTGGTCTACATAGTAAGATTCTGTCTTTTAAAAAAAACTAGAAAAAATACATAACTTGTAACATCTTAAAACTTATTGAGATAAACAACTCCATTTTTTTTTTTGCTGTTCCTAGGGCTTGAACCCAGGGCCTGGGGCTGTCTCTGAGGCTTATTTTGCTCAAGGTTAGCACTCTATCACTTGAGCCATAGCTCTACTTCTAGCTTTCATTTGGTGGCTAATTGGAAATAGGAATCTCACAGACTTTCTTGCATAGCTGGCTTTGAACAATGATCCTCAGATCTCTGCCCCATGGTTAACTAAGATTACAAGCATAAGCCACCAGCACCAGACTCCCAAACTAAATTTAGAATCTTAAAGATCCTCCAATTCAGGGCTGGGAAGGTGGCTCAGGGTAGAGTGCTCGCCTTGCATGCATGAGGCCCTGGGTTCGATTCCTCAGCACCACATAAGCAGAAAAAGCCGGAAGTGGAGCTGAGGCTCAAGTGGTAGAACACTAGCCTTGAGCTGAATAGCTGAGGGACAGTGCCCAGGCCCAGAGTTCAGGCCCCATGACTGGCAAAAAAAAAAAAAAAAAGAAAGGAAAAAAGATCCTCCAATTCAATCTTATAATCTGCAGTCAGAGTAGGGTTTAGAAAAAAATGTGGCCTGGCATTGGTGGCTCATGCCAGATGCTCAGGGGCTAGTAGGTTGAGATTTGAGGCTCGCAGTTCAAGGCAGTTCAGACAGAAAAATCTGTGCTCCAGTTAACCACAGTGCCTGTGGCTCAAAATGGTAGAGTGCTATCCTTGAGCAAAAGAGCTCAGGGACAGGGCCTCTCCCAATTCTTCCTTCCCCTAGAATTTCTCTTAGCTCACTCCTACTGTCCCTTAAAACTCAACTTAAATAATGTCTCTTTCACAGACTTGTTTCTGAATTCTTCCCACTTAAAATTTGACTTGGCTGCTGGATACCCGTGGCTCATGCCTGTAATCCTAGTGATGCAGGAGGCTGAGATCTGAGGATCACAGTTCAAAGCCATCCCAGGAAGGAAAGTCTGTGAGACCCTTATCTCTAAATAATCACCAGAAAACCAGAAGTGATGCTATGGCTCAAACAGTAGAGTGCTAGCCTTGAATGAAAAAGCTCAGGGCCAGCACCCAGGCCCTGAGTTCAAGCTTCATAACCAACAAAAAATATTATGACTTGATGTCCTTGATAGATTTTTCTCATTTTATCCTATGTGTCAAATTCTATCTCAGCATTTTATCAGCTGTATGAAGGCCAATTGTCTTTTCTGAAAAATGAAGTAATGACTTTTTTGGGGGGAGGGAGCGGTCCAGTCGTGGGGCCTGAACTCTGGGCCTGGGTGCTGTCCCTCAGCTCTTCAGCTCAAGGCTAGCACTCTACCACTTGAGCCACAGCACCACTTCGGCTTTTTTCTTTTTGCTTATGTGGTGCTAAGGAATCGAACCCAAGGCCTCAGGCATGCAAGGCAAGCGCTCTACCACTGAGCCACCTTCCCAGCCCTGAAGTAATGACTTTTAAAAGATGGTTACTTCACATAAAAAGTGAAATGTTCATAACAACATAAGTAACAGTAGCCAAGAGGAATAAGCAACCCAAATGTCTACAACTAATGAATTTAGATAGATAGAGACTACAGAAATGGAATTATGATTTTATCATAAAAAAGAATGAAGTATTGATTTAGCTGAGGCATGGATGATAATATATATATGTATATATATATATATACCAATTGAAACCAGTTGCCAATGGCTCTTACCTCTAATTCTAGTTACTCAGGAGGCTGAAATCTGAGGAATATGGTTCAAAACTAGTCAGGACAGGAAAGTCCCTGAGACTCTTATCTCCAAATAACCACCAAAAAGTCAGAAGTGGAGCTGTGGCTCAAGTGGTAGAACACTAGTCTTGAGCACAAAAGCTCATATACAGTGCTCAGTCCCTGAGTTCAAACCTCAGGACTGGCACTATATATTATATCAAGTGCAAGAAGCCAGTAACAAAAGACTGTGTATGATTCTATTGATAGAAACTGTCTAGCGTAGACTACTCTGTAGATGCAGAAAGTAAATTATTGTTTTTCCTGGGCTGTGGTTTGAGGGTAAGTTAATGTAGTTAAAGGGTGTGGAGTTATAAGATATAATGACAGTGTTCTAAAATTGACTAGGATGACAGTTATACAATTCTACCAATGCCCTAAAGCCATTGTATGTGAACTTAAAATGGGTAGTTTATGTGTTACTTAAACTATATCTCCTTAAACTTATTACAAAATAGTTTTGGTTTTGGTTGTGGGGCTTAAACTCTGAGTCTGGACACTATCCCTAAGTTCTTCAGCTCAAGGAGAGTACTATACCATTTGAGCCACAGTGCCACTTCTGGTTTTCTGGTGGTTTATTAGAGATAAGAGTCTCACAGACTTTCCTGCTTGGGCTGGCTTTGAACCACAATCCTAAAATCTCAGCCTCCTGAGTAGGTAGGATTACAGGTGTGAGCCCCAGTGCCCGGCTACAAAATAGTTTTTAACAATGGTTGTTAGAGATAAGGAGAATCATGCACATAAATTTCTTTGGTAAACTGTTGGTACTTAGTAATGATAGCTGTTTTCTCCAAGCACATACAGTTTCCTCCTCCTCCTCCTCCTCCTCCTCCTCCTCCTCCTCCTCCTCTTCTTCTTCTTCTTCTTCTTCTTCTTCTTCTTCTTCTTCTTCTTCTTCTTCTTCTTCTTCTTCTTCTTCTTCTTCTTCTTCTTCTTCCTCTTCCTCTTCCTCTTCCTCTTCCTCTTCCTCTTCTTCTTTCTTCTTCCTCTTCCTCTTCCTCTTCCTCCTCCTCCTCCTCCTCCTCCTCCTCCTCCTCCTCCTCCTCCTCCCTCTTCTTCTTCTTCTTCCTCTTCTTCTTCTTCTTCTTTTCTTCCTCTTCTTCCTCTTCTTCCTCTTCCTCTTCTTCTTCTTCTTCTTCTTCTTCTTCTTTTCTTCTTCTTCTTCTTCTTCCTCTTCTTCCTCTTCCTCTTCTTCTTCTTCTTCTTCTTCTTCTTCTTCTTCTTCTTCTTCTTCTTCTTCTTCTTCTTCTTCCTCTTCTTCCTCTTCCTCTTCTTCCTCTTCCTCTTCCTCTTCTTCCTCTTCCTCTTCTTCCTCTTCCTCTTCCTCTTCCTCTTCTTCTTCTTCTTCTTCTTCTTCTTCTTCTTCTTCTTCTTCTTCTTCCTCTTCCTCTTCCTCTTCTTCTTCTTCTTCTTCTTCTTCTTCTTCTTCTTCTTCTTCTTCTTCTTCTTCTTCTTCTTCTTCTTCTTCTTCTTCTTCCTCTTCTTCCTCTTCTTCCTCTTCTTCCTCTTCCTCCCCTTCCTCCCCTTCCTCCCCTTCCTCCCCTTCCTCCCCTTCCTCCCCTTCCTCCCCTTCCTCCCTTTCCTCCCCTTCTTCTCCTTCTCCTTCTCCTTCTCCTTCTCCTTCTCCTTCTCCTTCTCCTTCTCCTTCTCCTTCTCCTTCTCCTTCTCCTTCTCCTTCTTCTTCTTCTTCTTCTTCTTCTTCTTCTTCTTCTTCTTCTTCTTCTTCTTCTTTTCTTCCAAGGGCAGGCCATTATGTACTTCGAGGATGCTGGAGCCTGCTGTGTAGTTCAGGGTGGACTCAAACATACACTCATCCTGCCAAATATTTTATAGATGTTCAGAGAATATGACTTAACCAAATATATGTAAGGAAAAGGAGGAAACAAACATTTAATACAAGACACACATATTTGTTTCCTCTCTTCACCACGTGATAACTTCAACCATCTTGGAACTTGGTCAACAAGAAAACAACCACTCAGAAAACTGGAAGTGGTGCTGTGGCTCAAGTGGTAGAGCACTAGCCTTGAGCTGAAGAGCTGAAGTACAGCACCCAGGTCCAGAGTTCAAGACCCATGACCAACAACAACTAGAAAGAATGTTCTACCTAACCTGGAGCATAACATCAATGAAACTTTCAAATGTTGTGCCATCAGTGATAATGTGGATGTGGATTTATAAGAATTTTTAATGAGGGCTGGGAAGGTGACTCAGTGGTAGAGCGCTTGCCTTGAATGCCTGAGGCCCTGGGTTCGATTCCTCAGCACCACATAAGCAGGAAAAAAAAGCCAGAAGTGATGCTGTGGCTCAAGTGGTAGAGTGCTAGCCTCGAGCTGACAAGCTGAGGGACAGCGCCCAGGCCCAGAGTTCAGGCCCCACAACCAGACCCCCCCAAAAAATTTTTAAAAAGAATTTTTAATGAAAACTAAAGTTCACATTTTTTAAATGTATACTTTTTGGATGCCTCTGGTCTCAAGATGATGCTGTTGAATAATGGCCAATGCCATGCCTTTTTCTCTTAAAATTGTCTATTTATGGTGGTACCAGGATTTGAACTCAGGCCCTTGAAGAAAATACTAAATCACTTGAGCCATACACCCAGTCCTTTTGCTTTTTTAGTTTATTTCTTTAGTACTAGAATTTGAACTCAGGACCCCTAAGTAACTAAGCAGGTACTGTACTACAGCCACACCCCAAGCCTTTTTGGCTTTTATAGTTATTTTTCAGATGGGGTCATGCTTTCACATAGTATAATATTTTTTATCATCCATGTAGAAAACTCTAAATACTTCACCAAAGAACAGTTAGATGCAGGGTGCAGGAGGCTGAGATCTGTGGATCATGGTTCAAAGCCAGCCTAGGCAGGAAAGTCCATGAGACTCTATCTCCAGTTAATCACTAGAAAACCGGAAGTGGCACTGTGGCTCAAGTAGTAGAGTGCTAGCCTTGAGCTGAAGAGCTGAGGGACAGCGCCCAGGCCCAGAGTTCAAGCACCATGACTGACCAAAATATATAGAGAGAGAACTAATAAGAGAATACAGTCACCAGGTGCTGGTGGCTCATGCCTACAAATCTAGCTACTTGGGAGGCTAAGATCTGAAAGCAGTTTGAAGCTAGCTGGAGCAGGAAAGTCAGTGACACTTTTGTGTGTGTGTGTGCCTGTGTGTGCCAGTTCTGGGGCTTGGACTCAGGGCCTGGGCACTGTCCCTAAGCTTCTTTTGCTTAAGGCTAGCACTCTACCACTTGAGCTACAATGCCACTTCCAGCTTTTTCTATTTATGTGGTACTGAGGAAATGAACCCGGGGCTTCATGCATACTAGGCAAGCACTCTACCACTAAGCCACATCCCCAGCCCAGAGAGACTCTTATCTCTAATAAACTTCTCAGAAAAGGCCAGAAGGGGTGCTGTAACTCAAATAGTAGAGCACTAGCCTCGAGCACAAAGTGGCTCAGGGACAAAGCCAGGCTATGAGTTCAAGCCCTACAACCAACCAAAAAAAGAATACAGCCAAGTTGCAAGATACAAAATCAGTGGTCGAGTGCCTGCCTTGCATGTATGAGGCCCTGGGTTCGATTCCTCAGTATCACATCAACAGAAAAAGCCAGAAGTGGCGCTGTGGCTCAAGTGGTAGAGTGCTAGCCTTGAGCTGAAGAGCTGAGGGACAGCATCCAGTCCCAGAGTGCAAGCCCTATCACCACCAACAACAACAAAAAGATACATAATCAATGCACAGAAACAATAGTGTTTCTTATATCTGCAATGAATTATCTGAAAAAGAAATCAAGTACAGGGGCTGGGAAGTTGGCTCAGTGGTAGAGCGCTTGCCTTGCATGCCTGCGGCCCTGGGTTTGATTCCTCAGCACCACATAAGCAAAAAGAAAAAGCCGGAAGTGGCGCTGTGGCTCAAGTGGTAGGGCACTAGCCTTGAGCTGAAGAGCTGAGGGACAGTGCTCAGGCCCAGAGTTCAGGCCCCACAACCGGACCAAAAAAAAAAAAAAAAAAAGAAATCAAGTACACAGGAAAAACTGAGGAATAAATAACTAGTAAAAAATTTAGCTAGGGAAGTGAAAAATATCTGTAAACTGAAAAACTCTAATGAAGAAACAGAGGTGACACAAGTAGATTACTGCCTGAAGAATTATGGCTAGAAGAATTAATGTTGCTAAAAATTCCCATACTGTACAAAGAAATATGCAGATTCAGGGCAATCTCCATCAAAACTTTCATGTTAGTTTTTACTCAATTAGTAAAAGATCTCAAAATCTATGTAGAACCATGAATAGTAATTAACAGTGAAAACAGTTGAGTTAAAACAGCAAAACTGAGCCAGGTGCCGGTGGCTCAGGCTTGTAATCCTAGCTACTAGGAGGCTGAGATCTGAGGATTGCAGTTCAAAGCTAGCCCAGGCACAATAGCCTTGAGCTGAAGAGCTAAGGGACAGTGCCCAGGCCCAGAGTTCAGGCCCCATGACCGGACCCCCCCAAAAATAAAAAGAATTGTTGCCTCCTCCTTTGTTTTTCCCCTACCATCCCTTCCCTCTCACCTCCTCAACTACACTCCCCCCCCCCCCAGGTATTAGTTTTATATATCTGTGTATGTATACCTACAGATCATACCTTCTAGGATTGATGGCTTATCATAATATTTTACATTAATCTTTTCTTTCCTTTCAGGAAACAACAATTAGCGATATCCCTACATTTGAAGCATTCAATAAAATACTGTCTTTACCAAACTCCAGGTTAGTAAAGTCAAGATAGTCATCAGAATGTGTGAAAGTCATTGGAATGGCTTGAAAAAGCACAACACGTTGGTATATTTCTACATTTAATATTTGAACCTGCTCCCAATGCCTACTTGCCTTACAATCCCTTTACCTGCACATACCACAAAATCCTGACTTAAGGAAAAGAATCCATGGACATGTGTTTAAAATGACTTTATTTTGTTTTCTTTGACGCTAAAATCTGGGCTGGGAAGGTGGCTCAGTGGTAGAGCGCTTGCCTTGCATGCATGAGGCCCTGGGTTCAATTCCTCAGCACCACAAAAGCAGAAAAAAAAAAGCCAGAAGTGGCGCTGTGGCTCAAGTGGGAGGGCACTAGCCTTGAACTGAAGAGCTGAGGGACAGCGCCCAGGCCCAGAGTTCAGCCCCCACACCTGACCCAAAAAAAAAAAGAAAAAAAAGAAATCCTACTGATACCATATTCCCTGTATTCTAAATTTCTACCAAGAATATAATCTCCTCAAGGGGCCCCAGTGGCTCACACCTGTAATCCTAGCTTCTTAGGAGGCTGAGATCTGAGGATCATGGTTCCAAGCCAGCCCAGGTAAGAAAGTCCATGGGATTTTTTTTTTTTTTTTTTGGGTCCAGTCGTGGGGCCTGAACTCTGGGCCTGGGTGCTGTCCCTCAGCTCTTCAGCTCAAGGCTAGCGCTCTACCACTTGAGCCACAGCGCCACTTCTGGCTTTTTTCTTTTTGTTTATGTGGTGCTGAGGAATCAAACCCAGGGCCTCAGGCATGCAAGGCAAGCACTCTACCACTGAGCTACCTCCCCAGCCCAGTCCATGGGATTTTTATCTCCAATTAACCACCAGAAACCCAGAAGTGGGGCTGTGGCTCAAGTAGTAGAGTGTTCACCTTGAGCTGAGGAGCTCAGGGACAGTGCCCAGGCCCAGAGTTCAAGACCCACAACCGACAAAAAATTAAAAAAATAAAATAAAATAAATTGGGAACCAATTATAATTTGTGACGCATGCGATACTAAGTTTCAGGGCACCTAAAACTAACTTAAGGCTCAGTGCATAAAAGGCAGACTTTTTGTCTACCATGCACAAAGCCTAAATTCAATCCCAACACTGGATTAAATCCTAACACTGCAAATATAATGTACTCACACATGACCTTTTTCAGTTTCTCAGGAGCCGGTTTTATAGAGTCAGTTGAAAACTTTCAAGTTGAAAAACAGAAGTCAGAAGTTGCAATGGCAATCCAAAAGACCCTTGAGTCTCTTTCATGTTTTCAGAATTCTGAAACTGGATACACAAATGTGGATTCTTTCAAAGAAACTCACCTCATAGAAGAAGATCAAAACATCAGTGGTGTCTAAAACTTTCCTGAGCGGACCTGCTAACTAAAATAAATCTTGGAGGTAAAGTAGAATATGACATGAAGAAGTGATTCAGTAGATCCCCAATGGACATCAACTAGGAGTCTGAAATTGCTGATGAATTCATTAAACAGTTTCAAAAAGTGTATTTCTCAAGTTTGTTTGATATACTCAAATGCTTTGTATTGATCAATAGAGTGACTTAGTTCCATAACTTAATTAGATTTCTTTTTACAGAGCACACCGTGTTCATTTATGATATTCTTGCATCATGGGTATCTTTATATTTGAGTTAGTAGTATAATCATGTTGGATGCTGGTGGCCCATAACTGTAATTCTAGCTACTCAGGAGGCTTAGTTCTAAAGATTGTGGTTCAAATGAGCCTCGAAAGAGAAATTCAAGAGATTTTTTTTCTTTTTTGGTGGGGCTTGAACTCAGGGCCTGGGCGCTGTCCCTGAGCTTTTTCTCTCAGGGCTAGCACTCTACCACTTTGAGCCACAGCACCAATTCTGGTTTTCTGGTGGTTAATTGGAGATAAGGTCTCATACTTTCCTGCTTGGGCTGGCTTTGGGGTGTGATCCTCAGATCTCAGGCTCCTGAATAGCTAGGATTACAGTTGTGAGCCATTGGTACCAGTTCCAAGAGACTCTTATCTCCAGTGAATTACCAAAAAGCCAAAAATTGAGGTGCAGTTCAAATGGTAAAGCAGCAGTCTTGAGCAAAAAAGCCAAGCAAGAGCTTGAGCCCCTGAGCTCTAGTAACACACACACACACACACACACACACACACACACACACACACACACACACACACACACACACACACAGAATAATTACATGAAATTTTTTTATTTTTGAGGTATTGCTATAGAGCTAAGGCTGGCTTCAAACTCAAAATATTTCTGCTTTTGTCTCCTGAGTGCTGGGATTACAGGCATGTTTCACAATGCCTAACTTAAAGGGAAAAAAACCCTCCTATAATCCCATATTCTTTGTTTGTTTGAGACATGGTCTTGCTATGTAAGCCCAGGCCAGCCTTGAAGATGTTCTTGCTTTAGCCTCCTGAATGCTAGAATTATAGGCATGGACCACCATTTCTGACTGTCTGAAAGTCATTTATTTCAGAGGTATTCCTTCCTTTCTCTGTATCCTAATTCATATTTTTAATGGTTATTATAATATTGAATATTCATTCTCACACTTTGATTATTAACCTATATCATAAAAATATTTCAGTAGCTGTATGGTATTTTATCACATTGATATTGTAAAAATCACTTACCCATTCACTTATTTATTGGCACTTAAACTGTTTTTACATTACACTAATAGTAGGCTATGGCCAAATTTACAAGATTATCTAAAATAGGGTCAATAGATATAAATATTAATATGGTTCTGGTATATCACTTGTTATATTACTATAAAAATTAGTTTTCAGCCCCAGTGCCAGTGGCTCATGCCTATAATCTTAGCTACTCAGGAGGTTTCGATCTGAAGATTGCAGTTCAAAGCCGGCCCAGGCAAGAAACTCTGTGAGACTCTTATCTCCAATAAGCTATCCAGAAAAATCTGCAAGAGGTGCTATGGATCAAGTAGCATACTAGCCTTGAACCCAGAGAGGCTCAGGCACATGGCCCAGACCCTGAGTTCAAGCCCAAGAACCAGCAAAAAAAATGAGTTTTCAGGTCTGAGGGTATGACTCAAGCAGTAGAGCACCTACCTAGCAAGCATGAGACTCTGCATTTAAATGCTATTTAAAAAAAAGTCAGGTCTCCAGGAAAGTTAGAATGAACTTGTGACTTTAAATGAGCATCATTATTCCACAATACTGTGAATTTCCGGAAATTAAGTAATCACTTAATCACGATCAAAAAAAAAAAAAAAAAAAGAACCTTGGGGAAGGGAGGGAGGGAGGGGATGGTAGGGGGAAAACAATGGAGGGGGTAACAATGTTCAAGAGGAAGTGGAAGTGTACTCATTACCTCACTCATGTAACTGTAACCCTCTGTATAGTATCTCTACAATAAAAAAAATTAAAAAAAAAAAAAAAAAAAAAAAAGTCAGGTGACAGTGACTTATGCCTATAATCCTAGCAATGAAGGAGACTGAGATCTGAAGATTGCATTTCAAAGCCAGCCTGGAAAGTCCTCAGGACTCTTATCTCAAATTAACTACCCCAAAATATCAGAAGTGGAACTGTCACTCAAGTGATCAAATGCTAGCTTGAGCAAAAAAGCTCAAGGACAGCATCTAGGTCCTGAAATCAAGCCCCAGACTGGGGCTTGAAAAAAAGAGGGGTTGAATCAACATAGCCACAGACAAGTCACCCAACTTCAAGCCTCAATTTCTCTGTAAAATGGAAATAATAGTACCTATTCCATAGGGTTGTGATGACCAACTGAAATGAAAATGTATTTAGTTCTTAGCACTTAGTAACTACTTAATAATACTTATCAGTTATTTTCACTAGCAGTTTATGAATGTATTATTACACAACTTCAACTTTGGACAGTATCAATTAAAAATTTTAAACACTGTGAAACATACTGAAAGGTGACTGCTGCTGCTTTTTTCCCTTCCTTTTCCTTTCTCTCCTCTTCTTCAGTTGAAGAGAAGAAAACTAAAGAAGAAATGACCAGAAAAAAAGTTAAGTCCAAATACAATTCTCTAAATTATTTTTTACATGTAACTCTTGCTTCCTTGGACCTCTAGGAAGAATTATATTAACGGGACACTGGTAATCCTAGCTACTCTGGAGGCTGGGGATCATGTTTGAAAGCCAGCCAGGGCAGGAAGTCTATGAAACTACCAAGAGGCCAGAAATGGAACTGTGGCTCAAAGTGATAGCTTTCAGCTCAGGCCCTGAGTTCAAGTCCCCAAACCGGTACACACACCAAAAAGTAATAGCTATTATATCAAATGCATACCCTAACTCTGAGTCTTGCTCAAGGTCACCTTAGTCACTTCATTGTATCCACTTATTGAATATGCATTATGTGCTATTCAGTTGTACACAGTGCAGCTATAACTATGAACAAAACAAGAATTTATAGTTTCTGTGCTGTTAGAAAGGAGGGTATGTATGGCAGGGAATGAGCTGTACAGATAGACCATCTAATTTTGGATGGGGTTCGTGGTATGAAGAAAACCACTGACCTCAGTAGATGACATCTGCTTAGGTGTAATGTTGTCTTTCAAGAGGTGACAGCTCAGCTGGGCCCTGAATTATCAAGAGCAATCTACCTTCTCCAAGAAGAAGCTGGGGTGTGGCTCCTACCTGTTGTCCCAGCACTTGGGAAGCTGAAGCTGGAGAAACAAAAGTTGGAGGCCACCCTGGGCCACAGCGAGCGACGTCTCAAAAATATTTCATACTGACATAACAGTATCAAGGTCCTAAAGAGAGTAATGATCTCAATGCCCCAGATGATCAGAGAGGCAGTATAGACAGTAACTGGGGGTAAATGGTACAAGATGAATCAAGCATATGCCAGACAAGATGTATGCTTTGGGGCATTTATATGTAAGTAACTGGATTTCTCTGTCTGGAAACCAGGAGTGATAAGCACAAAAATTATTTTTGCAGCTCTAGCTGGGAAGCCTGGGGCAGAAATGAAATTAAAATTCCCGCGTCTTTCCTAGCATAGTGAAAGAGATGGGGGAGGATGTAGGACACAGGCCAGTCCAATGAAACCTGTCATCCCAGCTATGTAGGAAGCCATGCAGGAGAATCCTCTGCAGGCTGCTGGGTAAAACACTAAACCTTTCCTGGAAAACGAAAAAGGGCTTGGGGTGTCGCTGAAGGGGTAAACACTGGGGAGCTCAATTCCAGCCTCAGTACCTGGGAGGGGCGGGGTGGGACTCTAGCACGCAGGACTTCCAGGAAGGGATGAGCATTTCCTGGGCAAGGGTTTTAACAAGCCGAGAATGAACAAAGCTGGTCTCAGCCGCGGCAGGCTTGTGTGATGGTTCCGAAGGCATTAAGTTCTACAACTCTAGGACCGCCACGCGAGTGGACTGGCCCTCGACTTTGGGCAAACCGTGCAGGCTTTCCTTCCCATTCCCTCCACCCCCAGGCTTAGGCGCGCCCGCCAAAGCTGGGGGGGGGGGGGGCTGAGGGGCGGGGCCTGAGGGGCGGGGCCGCCTCCGCTGCACTGCGCCTGCGCTGCGCCTGAATTCCACGGGGCTGACTTTACTTCACCGGAACTCTAGCTTCTGCTTCCGGGTCGGAGCTATGGCGGTGGCAAATTCAAGCCCCGTCAACCCCGTCGTGTTCTTTGATGTTAGCATTGGTGGTCAGGTGAGCGACAGGCGGATACTCAGACCTGTCCCGAATGGAGACTGCACCGTGGGGCAGTAATGCGGAGCTCACCCACCCAGGGAGAAGGGATTCGGGAGGCCAGAAAACAGAATTGCACCGGAGTCTGTGGACTTGGCTGGGTGCGGGAGGGGAAGGGAGGGAGCGGGCATCCTCCCACCCCACCGCCGCCCCGCCGCCACCGGCCTTCCTGAGGTTAAGCCTGGCCGGGAAGGCGCGGGTGGCGCGGGAGAGTCCAAGGCCCGGAGAGGCCCGGCCCATCCCCAGCGCGGTGAGCCCTACCTGGCGGGGAACTGAACCGTCTGTGTCTGGTTTCCTGCAGGAGGTTGGACGCATGAAGATTGAGCTGTTTGCAGACGTTGTGCCTAAGACGGCCGAGAACTTTAGGTAAGGAGATGCTCCCGCCGTGCCATATTGCCTCTGCCGTTGTTTCATAGCTCCCATGTGGATTTATGTTATTATGTAATCTGTATACCTGCGTGTTTGCCGTCTAGCTGACCTGTTTGTGGGTTTGTTGGCCCTAGTGTCTAGAACAGCCCTCCCCTCCTGAGATTAGAGGGGCACACAGCTGTGATGTCATGGTAACTGAACTGTTCACTTTTGTTGTTTTCTTTTAGGCAGTTCTGCACTGGAGAATTCAGGTCAGTCTCACATGTTTTCTGCCTAGTGCAGTGGGGTGTCCTGGGGCTGCAGTAAGGGTATTGGGGTGCCATAGGCAGACCTTGAGGGATAAAAGAGAATACCCAAGGATCAGCCGTTAATTCACTTACCTTCTTTTGTGTCGCTCTTCCGGCCAGGCCATCTTTAGGAGAGACTCCCTTTGGCTCCAGTATGTTGTGAACTGAAAAGATTTAATTAATCTGTCATCATTCTAAGTCTCTTTCTTTTTGTTTATAGAAAAGATGGGGTTCCAATAGGATACAAAGGGAGCACTTTCCATAGGTAAGACATGAAACACCATTCTGAGGGCTTTCAGAAATAGAATCATCCTTTGGTATCTATAGGGGATTGGCTCCAGGATCCCCCAAAATACTAAAATTTGTGGATATTTAGATGTTTGTTTAAAATGGTATATTTACTCTTTTATTTTAGAGCCTTTGCCTGGCATGTGTGAGACCTTGCCTTTGATCCCTAGCACTGAAGGAAAATTCTTGCATCCTACACACATCCTTTTGTATCCATTTTTGGTCCAGTTGTGGGGCCTGAACTCTGGGCCTGAGCACTGTCCCTCAGCTCTTCAGCTCAAGGCTAGCACTCTACTACTTGAGCCACAGCGCCACTTCCGGCTTTTTTCTTTTTGCTTATGTGGTGCTGAGGAATCGAATTCAGGGCCTCAGGCATGCAAGGCAAGCACTCTGCCACTGAGCCACCTTCCCAGCCCCCAGTATCAATTTTTTGTGTGTGTGCTAGTCTTGAGGCTTGAACTCTGGGCCTGGGTATTGTCCCTGAGCTTTTGCACTCAAGATAGTGCTCTACCACTGGCGCCACCATGATCCTCAGATCTCGGCCTCCTGAGTAGCTAGGATTATAAGCACGAGCCACCAGTGCCTGGCTTTCTTCTGTATAATTTAAATCATCACTAAATTACTTATAATACCTAATTCAATGTTAGTGCTTTGTAAGTACTTGTAATATATTGTGGGGAAAAGTTTACCTGTTTGTACAGATTATAATATTTTCTGAATATTTTTGATGTTCAGTTAGTTGGTTCAAGAGCGTATAAGATAGGGAGGATATACTGTTCTTCCTTGGAGAATGAGGCCATTTAAAAGAAAATAAAACCAGCGGCTAATTCTGAATTGTCATGTGAATGCAAATTTTTTTATTTTTTATTTTTTTGCCAGTCCTGGGGCTTGAACTCAGGCCCTGGGCACTGTCCCTGAGCTTCTTTTGCTCAAGGCTAGCACTCTACCACTTGAGCCACTGTGCCACTTCCAGCTTTTTCTTGTTATGTGGTACTGAGGAATTGAACCCAGGACTTCATGCATGCTAGGCAAGCACTCTACCACTAAGCCACATTTCCAACCCCAGATTTTTTTTTTTAAAGAATACAATAGTCTGCATTATATCCTGCTGGTTGATATTAACTCTAAGATGCCCTAACTTATATTTAAATGCTGATTTTATGGTTAATAATACTTTCAACCCACTTGCTTCTGGAACAAATAATAATGTTGCAAGCCAAAGAGATTAAAGACTGTTTTGAAATCATTATTAACTTACTATTTCAGTGATGAAGTCAGTGTTTTTCTAACCATAGAAATTCTTGGGATCTTTTGCTGTCTGTTTCAGGGTCATAAAGGATTTCATGATTCAGGGTGGAGATTTTGTTAATGTAAGTATTTACTTGTGTAAGTATTCCTTTGTTATTAAAAAAAACTATAGATTTAGGTGTTGATACTATTTCTGTTGCTGCTGCTATTTTTACTATGGGGACCCAGTCCTGAGACTTAAGATCAGTAGTATGAGCAAGAGATAAGATGTTCTGAGGATTGCTGTCTATTACTGACTGTACCATTGCATAACAGACATCTGTACTTAAATTGAATCATTAACTTCCATGTTCCAAACTTCAAACTTTTGTGGCCAGAATCTAAACTTTTCTACCTAACCTCTCAAGGAATCTCCTATTGACATTTTGGTTTATAGTTACCAGTCTTATCTGAGAGAGACAGAGAGCATGAGAGAGAGGGGTGTGTGTGTGTGTGTGTGTGTGTGTGTGTGTGTGTGTGTGTGTGTGTGTGTGTGTGTGTGTGTGTGTGTGTGTGTGTGTGTGTGTGTGTGTGTGTGTGTGTGTGTGTGTGTGTGTGTGTGTGTGTGTGTGTTTCAAAGTTAACACCATACTAACATCATAACATAATATGAGGCTATTTGGGGTTCTCCAGAGAACTAACCAACAGAGTAAATAGGTTGTGTGTGTGTGTGTGTGTGTGTGTGTGTGTGTGTGTGTGTGTGTGTACATATGCATGTGTGTATGTGTATATGTACATGTAACCATAAGGAGGTTTATTAGTTGATATATACAATCTCAGAGCCTGAAAACTTCCATGATGGATATCTGCAAGCTAGAGAGCTAAAGCATCCAGGAGCCTCAGAACTGGGAGCTGAAAGTGTAGCCCCCCAGTATGGGGCTGAAGGCCTGGAAACCCTTGGAAGGTTGCTAAATACAAATCTCAAAATCTGCCTTGGTAGCTTACCCTGTAATCCTAGCTATTCTGGAGGCTAATATCTGAGGAAACCACCTGAGCAGGAAAGTCTGTGAGACTCATCTCCAATAAACTACTCAGAAAAAGCCAGAAATGGGTCTGGGAATGTGGCTTAGTGGTAGAGTGCTTGCCTAGCATGCATGAAGCCCTGGGTTCAATTCCTCAGTACCACATAAACAGAAAGAGCTGGAAGTGGCACTGTAGCTCTAGTAGTAGAGTGGTAGCCTTGAACTAAAGAAGCTCAGAGACAATGTCTAGGCCCTGAGTTCAAGCCCCAGGACTGGGAAAAATAAAAATAAAAAAGCCAGAAGTGATGCTGTGGCCCAAGTGGTAGAGTGCTGGCCTTGAGCAAATTAAGCTCAGAGACAGTGACCAGGTATTGAGTACAAGCCCCCCAGGATATACACACACACACACTACAAGCCCCCCAGGATACACACACGCGCGCGAGGCAGCAGCAGGATGCAGGGATCCCACTTAGGAAGGATTAGTGAAGTGGGGAGGAGAGTGTTTTCCTTTTCTTCTGCTTTTTCTGTTCTATGTATCTAGGCCCCCAGTTGATTGGATAATGCTTACCTAATGTTCACTCTCACTTCCATATCCTACCTGTCAACCTCTAGAAACACCCTCACAGACATGCCCAGAAGTAATGCTTTGCCAATTGTCTAGACATTCCTTAATATAGTCACCCTAAATCAGACATTATACATATTATAGTTTAATATTTTGTTTGGAGTAATTGCCTGTACTTTGTCTTGTCATTATGTTTTTAAAAACATGCTTTCTAGTAGCTACCTTATGTTATAATTGGAATGTATAATTTATTCGAACAGTCCATTATATTAACTATAATATATAGTTATCTATATAATATATAGATTGCTTTCTATTGCTGGCTCTGAATAATTAATTTCCCTGCTCTGGCTTCTGGATGGCAATAGATAGTGTGATGATAGAGGATGGCATAGGCTCATTGGAATATTGAAATTGTCCCAAATGAGACAGCTGGAAATGAACTTCTTTTTTCTTTCTCTTCTGTGTTTATGTATGGGAGTTAATGTTATATTAGCATATTTGATTGTTTATACAGTGCAGATTGAGTATGTCTTTAACTGAAGTACTTGAGATAAAACATTTCACTTTTGGAGTATTTGCACAGTCTTTACCAATTGAACATTCCTAATCCAAAATGGAAATTTCTTTTTTTTCCTTGTCAGTCATGGGGCTGGAACTCAGGGCCCGAGCACTGTCCTTGAGCTCTTTCACTCAAAGCTAGCACTGTACCACTTTGAGCCACTGAGCTACTTCCAGTTTTCTGGTGGTTAATTTGGAGATAAGAATCTCACAGGCTTTCCTGCTGGGGCTGGCTTTGGGCCATGAGCCTCAGATCTCAGCCTCTTGAGTAGCTATGATTATAGCTGTGAGCCAAAATGGAAAGATTTTGTATTTTAAAACTTTTTGAGTACCAATATGACACTCAAAAAAAGCTTTAGATTTTGAAGTATTTGGATCTGGGATTTACAGATTAGGCATGTTCAACAGTACTACATCTACATTGTTTGCCAAATGTTTTTCATAGTATCAGATTGAATATTCCTGACAACTATAGATTGGATAACTTCATCCTTACAAGATAAAAAACTAGTGGTTCTTCTTATCTACTTTTTCTTCGTTGCTCTGAATATATCTGTGCTACATTTTCTTCCTGTCTTTTAGTCTATCTTGCAGAAAATAGGCACCTCCAACTTCTAGTTTTATGATACAACTTGAGTGACAGCATCTATATTCCATTTCTAGATTCCTAAGATTGATTCTAGCTGTCCCAGTATGAGTTAGGGGGTTTTGTTGGTGATGATGGTGGGATTTTATTGTTGTTGTTGTTGTCTTTTGAGCTAATGTTTGAATTCAGGGTCTCATAGTTGTTAGATAGGTGCTTGTTATTTTTGAAATAAGAGTCCTACTTCCTGTCCAGGTGCTCATGTAGGCTGCAGTCTGCCTATTTTAGGCTTTCATCATTGCTGGTATGAGAGATGTGCATCATCCTATCCATCTTCCCTCTGTAGTGATGGAGGGAATTTTTCTGATAGGGCTAGCCAAGAACCAACTTTAGTATTTATTATGTTATTGCAGGTCTAAGAGTTGTCTTTGGGAATGACTAGGTTATATATGCAATAATGTATTATTGTTCTCCACTTTGCCTGTGACTGATCTTTCTAGAGGTGCAGCTGTTACTCTCTTTTATCCAACTGGTAAGATGCCCTGGACAGTGTGGGCTTGCATAGGTCTATGGGGTGGGTATTATTTTTGTCTTCTGTTTTCAGAAATGATGAAATGATGAAACCCATGGCCCCAGGCATGTTAGGCAAGCACTCTACCACTGAGACACTTCCCATGGGCTGGGATGTGATAACTAAGGTGACCAATAAGACTAAGACACTAGGCTATGGATGCAGTGTTTTTCCTCTAGTTTCCAGGGTAAACAAAACTCAAGGCCACTAACACTTCCTTTCTGTCTGCTCAGGGAGATGGTACAGGAGTTGCCAGTATTTACCGGGGGCCATTTGCAGATGAAAATTTTAAACTTAGACATTCTGCTCCAGGCCTACTTTCTATGGTAAGTGAGCTGTAATCAAGATTTGGGGTTAGATTAATAGCCAACTGCCTTCTAGCCCCTTGTTGAAGCCCATTCCTTTTCTGTTGAATGGGAGCAAATGCTTTTCTCCTCTTAGCTCTGGCCTTATGTCTTCCACTCCCACCTTCTTAACCTGTTACATTGTTGGCAGGGTCTGCTAGCAGGCTGGGGAAATCAAGTGATTTTTGATATGTGTTTGTTACCTTTATTTGTGCTGGAACATGTGGCTGGGCATGCCCACTTATGCTTTCAAGATTTGGTGTTCACCTGCTCATTCTCCAGCTTAGCCTGAGTCACTCATACCAGCCTGTTACCCACACTGCTTGTTGACACCTCTCCTGCTCTTACTCAATTGGTTTTGCTCACCACACCTATTCCCGTGTCCTGGAGCCCTTATTCCCACTCCTTGCCTCTCTGCCTCCCACCCCTACTACCAATTTCTCTTGATCAGTGCCCTAATTCTCACTCCCCCAGTCCCAAGATGTATATGCACATTCTCTTGCTGCTCTGTTCACCCATGCTTTACTCATCTCCTCAGGTATTTATGGTAAAGCATAAGGCTATACACATGATCCCTGCCACTCTGACAATATCTACAAAGGGAAGAACTTACACACAATGACTAGTCCAGTGTGATGTAATCTGTGCCACCAATGTATCTTAATACATTAGGTGAAGGCATCTAAGTGTACCTAAAAAGATCATGACCCAGAGGAATAAGGAACATTGCTGCTAAGGGGTAGGAGAAACCTACCCAGATAAGAGGAAAGCAAGTTCTTTTTTTTTTTTTTTTTTTTTGTCAGTCGTGAGGCTTGAACTCTGGGCCCAAGTGCTGTCCCTCAGCTCTTCAGCTCAAGGCGAGCGCTCTACCACTTGAGCTACAGTGCCACTTCCGGTTTTCTGGTGGTTTATTGGAGATAAGAGTCTCACTGACTTTCCTACCCGGGGTTGGCTTTGAACCCCAATCTTCAGATCTCAGCCTCCTGAGTAGCTAGGATTACAGGCGTGAGCCACCAGCGCCCAGCTAGCAAGTTCTTAAAGAAACTTTGTGCCAGGTGACGTAGGAAGAAAGAGCATTACAGGTCCAACATATAGATTCTACATGGTTTTGTGACCATGTCATAGCAGGTAGTTTATTCAAGGAATTCAAAAGTAATGAGAATATAGGCTGCAACAAGGACAAATGGGCCTAGCTCCTAAAGTGCCAGAAAAAGTATGAAGTAGGCCTTCTTTCATAGGTTTTGGAAGCCTTATTCTACTTTTTCTGAGCAGAGTTGATCAGTGTTACGTTTTTGGATAAAAACCTTGGCTGTGGCATGAGTACTGCTGGGGATGGAAAGACCAAGGGAAGGAAGCCATTTAGGAGGCTACCCTAATAAACTGGGTGAGACTAGTATAGCACACAGTTTGCGAACCCTCTTTTAGGAAAGTCACCTGGGCAAGAACAAATGTGCAGAAGTAGCTTAGGTATGCTCTTCAACTTTTTGTTTATGAGGATTAGAACCCTTCTTTGTGCATGCCCTGTGCATGTGTTGGGAAGCTCTTCTCTGCCCACTTTAGGCCAGCCCTAGCTAAGTTGTACTGTCACATACATAGCCTAGTTGTGAGTTTTTGTTTTGTGTTTTTTTTTTTTTTTTTTTTTGGTCAGTTGTGGGGCTTGAACTCTGGGCTTGGGCGCTGTCCCTGCACTCTTCAGCTCAAGGCGAGCGCTCTACTGCTTAGCCACAGTACCACTTCCAGTTTTCTGGTGGTTGATTGGAGGTAAGAGTCTCACAGACTTTGCTGCACAGGCTGGCTTTGAACCATGATCCTCAGATCTCAGCTTCCTGAGTAACTAGGATTATAGGCGTGAGCTACCAGCTCCCAGCTTTACATGTGATATTCTTGAATACATATATACACACCAAAAATAGCCGCACTTTACTCCCTTCATCTTAAAAAACCAATAGCTTTGTCTTACATGGGAGTTTTGAAAATATATTATAAAATTCCTTGTTTTAGAGATCACCCCTAGACATGGCTTTAATGTGCTTGTATATTTCATATACATTTCTTTCCTTCACAGTTGAAATCTAAAACTAATTTTTCTTTCTTTCTCTTTATTTTTCTTATTATTTTTATTTTTTTCCCTCTCTCCCTTTCTTTCTCTCCCTCCCTCCCTCCTTCCTTGTCTGTCTGTCTGTCTGTCTGTCTGTCTGTCTTGGGGCTTGAACTAAAGGCCTGGGCACCGTTCCTGAGCTTTTTGCTCAAGGCTAGCACTCTACCACTAAAGCCACAGCACTACTTCCAGCTTTTTCTGTTTATGTGGTACTGTGGAATTGAACCCAGGGTTTCATGCATGCTAGGCAAGCGCTCTACCACTAAGCCACATTCCCAGCCCAGTAGCCTATTCGCAAGCGCTCTACCACTAAGCCACATTCCCAGCCCAGTAGCCTATTCTTTTATAACCCATTATTAAATATAATAATGTAAAAATAATTTCAAGGAAAGAATAGGAAAAGATGTAACTAAAGAGTCTCAGATTCTCAGTTTAAACTTTTTACTGGAATGTTTGGCAATAAAAGATTTGGGACAATAGCTATAAAAAAGAATACTCACACACCAGACATAAATTGCAGGTAGTCTTTTTTTTTTTCCTAGCTTAGCACTAGCATAGCAACTTCCTGCTCCTTGTTACTATTTTTATAATACAGTACAAAGCCATTTAGACACAACAGTTTATTGCATAAGCAACAGGTCTTTTCCTTGCTAATTTGTAACTACAATCCAGTTGTAACTAGTTTGCAACTTACTACACCAAGTAATATCACATAAACAATCAGTCTATTATAAAAACTCACACTGTAGGAGATTTACACATTTGTTAAAGGGTAGAGCTTGTGTGTTCTTTCCTTTCTATCCTTGTGTCCTAAATTAGGCCCTGACTCACAATAAGTTGTTGAATAGAAGCATGGAGATGACAAGACTACAGGCTTTTGGGGGAATCTTGCTCTTCAGATAATATGGCCAGGAAAACTTACTGCAAGTATGTTTGATTTCTGTCAGGCAAACAGTGGTCCCAGTACAAATGGCTGTCAGTTCTTCATCACCTGCTCTAAATGTGATTGGCTGGATGGGAAGCATGTGGTGTTTGGTAAGTCCTACTCCTTTCTTATTTTCCAGGCCCCATTGTCCCCAGCCCCTAGGTTGGGGTTCCCAAAAGCTCTAGTCTCCACACTGATAGAACTGCTCTTAGCAGTTGTAGGGAAGATGGAAGTGGTCAGAAGGAAGAGAAGATGTATGGTTAGAAACCTAGCAGGAAGGACAAGGGATTATCTGATGTAGTTTGTAACCACTTGGGCAATATGCTTTCTAGGAGGAAACTCAAATGCTAGGACAAAAGTAATGCCAGAGGCAGCATTGGTGCAGCAAAACTTTGGACTTTCTCAGACCTGAGCTTCAGCCCTTAATTACACTGCTTATTGTCTGTGACCTTTCACTTCATTTCACCTTACTGAATCTTAAAGCCCTGAAGTTAGTAAGAGGATCTAATGTAATGATAGGTAAAAATGGGCATTGGGAGCTACAAAGTGCTGTATATGTGAGAATAAAGTCTAGCTCATATTCTTCCTACAGGAAAAATCATTGATGGACTTCTAGTGATGAGAAAGATTGAAGTAAGTCATGCTTGGGTATCTTCTTTCTCAGCCTTTGTAGCCTGGTACAGTCTGCTTTGATCAGGCAGTTAGAGAAGAATGAATGGACTCACTACTGTCCCTGCCTCGGTATACATACCTTCTTAGGAAGCAGAGGAGAGGACACATATCTTTTTTAAGTTTTCTTGGCCCCATAAGTTAACCTCCCCTGAGGTTTAGCCTCTGAAGACACCATAACCTACTTGGTATTGCAGTCAAAATCCTTCATGACCTGTTCCCTTCTTGCCTCTCTATGGCTCCTTCTGCTGTAAGTGCCTCTTCTATTCCAATCATATCAGGCTAACAGGTCTTCCCTAAATATACCATACATATCCCTCCATGCTTGCTATTCTTTCCTGTCCTGAGCCTTTGCTTGGGCTGTTCTTGGGGAAGGCTTTCTTTTCTCCTGGTGACATCCTATTCGTCTAAAATGTTTCCTTCTCTGTGAATTCTTCTCCTAACCTCTTTAAGAATCATTTTAGTTATTCTACTTGCCCCTTGTATACCTCTCTCTTAACTTACGCATCACAAGGTTGATATTTTCTCAGTGTATTACATGTTCTCCTTGGTGTATTGTTTGCTTTACCTGCCAGCTAGGACATGTACTTGCTGAATCTTGGGTCCTTAATGTAGAGGCATCACAAAGATTCAGTGAGAGTGTAAGCAAGCATCTGAGTATGTGAATCTTCCCTGTGCTTGCTTGCCTTGTGTGTATGTCTGTGTGTGTATTTACTTGTGTTTGTGCACTTATAAGAATTGAACCCAGGGACTTGCACACACTAGGCAAATGCTGTACTACTGTATTTTCTTTTCTAGAATGTTCCCACAGGCCCCAACAATAAGCCCAAGTTGCCTGTGGTAATCTCACAGTGTGGGGAGATGTAGTCCTGATGAAGACTGATTCAGGTAAGTGTGCCTTCTTCCTACTGGTTAGCAGAGTGCATCCTGGTCTACTGGAAAGAACTTTAGACTTGAAGATGCCGGTTGAACCCATTTTCTCTGTATGTGAACTTAAAGAAGTCCCTCCCTTCTCTGAACCTGTTTTCATTCTCTCAAGATGAAAATACTTATTTCTTAGGGTCATTTTAACGATTAAAATGGGAAGAGTTACTTTTCTATTACTTTTCAGTGTACAGAGTATCAACATGAAAACCACGTAGATAGTTTCTAACAGCACTGTTAAATTAAAGTTCTGTTCAGCACTACTACTAGAAGGACCTGGCTTCAGCCCTGGGAGACTCTGGACAACCAGAAGACACATCTGTCCTAAAGGTTCTCAGAACTGACACTGCAGCTGGAAAGGTGGCTCAGTGGTAGATTGCTTGCCTTGCATGCATGAGGCCCTGAATTCGATTTCTCAGCACCACATAAGCAGAAAAAGCCGGAAGTGGCGCTATGGCTCAAATGGTAGAGCACTAGCCTTGAGCTGAAGAGCTGAGGAACAGTGCCCAGGCCCAAGGCCCAAAGTTCCGGTCCCATGACTGGCAAAAAAAGAAGAACTGACACTGCAGTTCCAAGCCCTGACTTTTTTTTTTTTTTTTTAAGGTATTTTATTAAAATACATGAGGGGCTGGGAAGGTGGCTCAGTGGTAGAGTGCTTGCCTTGCATGCATGAGGCCCTGGGTTTGATTCCTCAGTACCACATAAGCAGAAAAAGCCAGAAGTGGCACTGTGGCTCAAGTGGTAGAGTGCTAGCCTTGAGCTGAAGAGCTGAGGGACAGTGCCCAGGCCCAGAATTCAGGCCCTATGACCAAATAAAATAAATAAATAAAGTACATGAATTTTATAGGGGGAGTTTCATTGTGACATTTCCATACATACTTACAATGTATGCATCCAGATCTACTTCACCTCTCTTCATCTAACACCTTCCCCTCTTCTTCAAGCAATCTCAATAGATTCCATTGTTCTGTGTTCACATGTGCAATATGAAGTATCCATTTCCACCCTCTCTCAGCTTAGCTCCTTCCCACTGGTACCTACTTCCCACATAGCCTGTTTTACTTTCCTGTCATTGTTTTTCAGCATATATTAATTGTACAAAGAGGTTTTGCCATGTAACTACATGAACATTTATTTTAATTTAATCAGATTAACTTTTTTATTGTGATTATGATTTTATTTAATTTCAACAACTTTCTGAATATTGAATTGTCATTCTTTTCCCAAAATAGTACTCTAGTACTCTTTTGTATTTTTATTTATTTATTTTTTGTCAGTCGTGGGGCTTGAACTCTAGGCTTGGGCACTGTCCCTGCGTTCTTCAGCTCAAAATGAGCGCTCTACCGCTTGAGCCACAGCACCATTTCTTTTTTTATTTTTTTGACTGTTACCATTAGGTACAAAGGAGTTGTGCAAAGCAGTTTCCACTTAACAAAGCAGTTTATGAATACAATATAGCTTGATCAATGTCACTCCTTTCTCACCCATCCCCCCCCCACCTCTTCCCTCAATCTTCTTAATTTTTTTAGGATATGCATTGGATTTGGATCTTTGTCTGCATTTCCCCCCTCTTCTCCTCGTCAGTAAACTGTTATTTTTCTTGCCTGAATCTTATTTATTTATATTTTTTATTGTGAAAATACCATACAGAGGGGTTACAATTACATGGGCAAGGTAACGAGTGTATTTTCAGATAAACTTTTATTACTCTCTTTCCTGGTATCCCCACATACCCTATTGTTCAACAGCTTTCAGTGAGTTTCCTTCTTGCATAGATATAATGTATTTTGATAGTAATTGTTTTCTACCATCTTCTACCTCCTCCTTTCCCTTTATAGGTTATATTACATATAAAGTCTAAATTCCACAAATGAGCGAAAAGATACAATAGTTGCAGGTCCTGACTTTAATTTGACAGACTCCTACGTTCACATTTTACATTGCTAAACCTGCACAGACTTTCTTCCTATCTATAATTTGCCATTGCCTGCTTTGTGCTAGACAGCATGTTAGCAAAAAATTGAAAGGTGTGGCTACCTTTCAGGAGCTCAGGAAATAAAACATACTATCTTGAGTAACATTGCTCAGTTTTGAGAGAGTAAAAAAGAGAATTGATCACTTGCACATAAATGAACGTATGTGAGGGATGGTGTTTTGTGTTTCTTTTTGATTGTCTTAAAGCTATAGAAAAGTTAGAAAAATACTGCATTAAACACCCATTTTTTAAAATTTTATTTTATTTTGTAGGTCATGGGCCTGAACTCTGGGCCTGGGTGCTGTCCCTGAGCACTCTACCACTTGAGCCACAGTGCCACTTCTGGTTTTTTTCTGCTTGTGGTGCTGAGGAATCGAACCAAGGGCCTCATGCATTCAAGGCAAGCACTCTACCACTGAGCCACCTTCCCAGCCCTTAAATGCCCATTTATTTGTATAATATTTTTGTTCATTTTATCTTAGTTTGTTTTTGCTTTCCTTTCTTCCCTCCTTTTCCATTTCTTCACCCTCTCATTCTTTATGGTCCTCTTCCTTTACTCCCTTCCCTCCTTCCTTTTCCTCCTATCATCCATTCTTTCCCTTCTTTCCTTTCTCATTTTAAAAGTACATACTTTTTTTGGGGGTGAGTCTGGTTGTGAGGCCTGAACTCTGGGCCTGGGCGCTGTCCCTCAGCTCTTCAGCTCAAGGCTAGCGCTCTACCACTTGAGCCACAGAGCCACTTCCGGCTTTTTTCTTATGTGATACTGAGGAATCAAACCCAGGGCCTCGAGCATGCAAGGCAAGTGCTCTACCACTGAGCCACCTTCCCAGGCCCATAAAATTACATACTTCTTGACATTTCATGCCTAAAAACTTAGGAATCCTTTTTTTTTTTTTTTTTTGTCGGTCATGGGGCTTGAACTCTGAGCTTAGGCACTGTCCCTGTGCTCTTCAGCTCAAGGCAAGCACTCTACTGCTTGAGCCAACAGTGCAACTTCTGGTTTTCTAGTGCTTTATTGGAGATAAGAGTCTCACAGAGTTTCCTGCCTGGGCTGGCTTAGAACTGATATCCTCAGATCTCAGCCTCCTGAGTAGCTAGGATTATAGGCGTGAGCCTCCTGCGCCTGGCAGGAATTCTTAAATATAAATGCCTCCTAGGGGCGGGGAAGGTGGCTCAGTGGTAGAGCGCTTGCCTTGCATACATGAGGCCCTGGGTTCGATTCCTCAGCACCACGTAAGCAAAAAGAAAAAAGCCAGAAGTGGCGCTGTGGCTCAAGTGGTAGAGCGCTAGCCTTGAGCTGAAGAGCTAAGGGACAGCGTCCAGGCCCAGAGTTCAGGCCCCATGACTGGACCCAAAAATAAATAAATAAATAAATAAATGCCTCCTATATAACCACAATAATATTATGTAATTGTAAGATAAAGTAATATACTAGGTTTAATTAGGTAGCCAATGCACTATTAGGTACTCCTATCATCCATTCTTTCCCTTCTTTCCTTTCTCATTTTAAAATTACATACTTCTTGACATTTCATGCCTAAAAACTTATTCAGACCTAAAAAGAAGTGCATGGTGGAGGTGCTGGCCAAAAAGGGGAGACCCACCCCCAGGCCAGAGCTTATCTAGGCCAGGGACAGGAAGAGGTGTGTCCAGGTGGGGGAAAGGTGTGGCCACATTCAATCTGGATATGACCTCAGGGCCTGGGACCCTCCTATGGTCAGATGGGAGGAGTGACCAGAGGTGGCCCATGATGTGACCTAGCAGGAGGGGTGGGTAACTGCTTCCAGGTGTGCCAGCTACCTACATAACACAGATACTGGGTGGAAACTTAGCCAAGAGGTCTGCACAGGGCCTGCCTGGCCCAGGGCAGACCTTACATGTAATGCATCTCAAACTTTCCAGTTGCCCCCAAAGTAATGTTTGGGTTTTCGTTGTTGTTATGTTTTGTTTTGTTGCTGTATTGGAAATTGAATTCATGGTCTCTTGCTTACAAGACAAGCACTGTACCATTTGAGCCACGCATTCCAGCCCTTCCCATTAACTTTTTTTGTTTTTGTTTTTGTTTTTGCCAGCCCTGGAGCTTGAACTCAGGACCTCGTCACTGTTCCTGAGCTTCTTTTTGCTCTAGGCTAGCACGCTATGACTTGAGCCACAGCACCACTTCTGGCTTTTTCTGTGTACATGGTACTGAGGAATTGAACCCAGGGTTTCATGCCTGCTAGGCGAGCCCTCTACCACTGAGCCACCTTCTCAGCCCCCCTTCCCATTAACTTTTATAGCTTAAAGGATAAGATCCTAGACAAGCACGTTGGAGTTCTCAGGTATTTGGGAACCTGAAGTATGAGGATCACTTGCTCCGAAGTTAAGAACAGCCTAGACAACAATGAAATCCCTTTCCATAAATAAATAAATAAATAAATAAATAAATAAATAAATAAGCAAAGTTCCCTTATTTCTTTTGGTTGTTTATTTTTAATTACACAGTATCAAATGGTTAGCCATTCCTAAACCCCTTCCCTGTCCAAAGGCCACTTTCTTACCACTTTAGTGTATGTTCATCTGGTCCTTTTCTTTTTCCATCTAAGTTTTTGCAAAGATTTTTTTTCCCTATGTAAATTTGTTATTATGTGTGGAAAACTTTTCCTTCTTAGTTCATGTGAAAAGTACTTCAAATTAAAAATAAAATATTAAATATTCTGTAAGACATTTGTACAATACTAACTTACCTTAATGATTTGAATAATTACATTTTTGTTTTATATGTTATAACTGTGTTCTCCAGGATGTATTTTAGAAAAAGTTTGGCATTATGTTGTTTAAATTCAAGAGTAGGCTGTTAGGGGCTGGAAAGGTGGCTCAGTGGTAGAGCGCTTGCTTTGCATGCTTGAGGCCCTGGGTTCGATTCCTCAGCACCACATAAGAAAAAAGCCGGAAGTGGCACTGTGGCTCAAGTGGTAGAGTGCTAGCCTTGAGCTGAAGAGCTGAGGGACAGCACCCAGGCCCAGAGTTCCGGCCCCATGACTGGACCCAAAAAAAAAAAAAAAAAAAAAGAGTAGGCTGTTAAAATTTATCTATTTGGAGCCGGGTGCTGGTGACTCACGCCTGTAATCCTAGCTACTCAGGAGGCTGAGATCTGAGGATCACGGTTCAAAGCCAGCCCAGGCAGGAGAGACCTTGAGACTCCTATCTCCCATAAACCACCAGAAAACCGGAAGTGGCGCTGTAGCTCAAGTGGTAGAGCACTCGCCTTGAGCTGAAGAGCTGAGGGACAGCGCCCAGGCCCAGAGTTCAAGCCCCACGACCGACAAAAAAAAAAAAAATTATCTATTTGGGGGCTGGGAAGGTGGCTCAGTGGTAGAGCACTTGCCTTGCATGCTCGAGGCCCTGGGTTCGATTCCTCAGCACCACATAAGTAAAAAGCCGGAAGTGGCGCTGTGGCTCAAGTGGTAGAGCGCTAGCCTTGAGCTGAAGAGCTGAGGGACAGCGCCTAGGCCCAGAGTTCAGGCCCCACGACCGGACCCAAAAATAAAAAAAAATAAAAATAAAAATAAACTTGTGATCATGCCATAGCTTCCCAGGCACTGGGACTATAGCTGTGTGCTACTATACTCAGTTCTTATTTTATTTTTTTCAGTCCTGGGCTTGAACTCAGGGCCTGGGCACTGGCCCTGAGCTTCTTTTGCTCAAGGCTAGCACTCTACCACTTGAGCTACAGCACCACTTTTGGGGATTTTTCTGTTTTGTGGTACTAAGGAATTGAACCCAGGGCTTCATGCATTCTGGGCAAGCATTCTACTACTAAACCACATTCTAAGCCCCTCTAATTTTTTAAAATATCTTTAAGTATTTGTACAAAGGAGTTATCATTTCACAAATCAGTGGCTGTTCTAAAGTTTGATAAGGTTAAATATCATTTCCTTAATGGCTTTTCTCCTTTGTCTTGAATTTCATTACCTCAGATCCTAATGTCTTCTCTATTCTTTTGTAATTGCTACAGTTTATTATCTAGAATTTTTCTGTGTAGTATAAGCAACCATTTTAATTACTATACATACCTCATATGTAAAATGTTTTGTGTTCAGAGCATCTGGCACCTAGCAGTAAATTTCACTATCTTGTTTAAGAAGTTTACACAAGGGGCTGGGAAGGTGGCTCAGTGGTAGAGCGCTTGCCTTGCATGCCTGAGGCCCTGGGTTCGATTCCTCAGCACCACATAAGCAAAAAGAAGAAAGCCGGAAGTGGTGCTGTGGCTCAAGTGGTAGAGTGCTAGCCTTGAGCTGAAGAGCTGAGGGACAGCACCCAGGACCAGAGTTCAGGCCCCACGACCGGACCCAAAAAAAAAAAGAAGTTTACACAAGTGAACTGCAGAATGGCAAGTATTTGGGGTTGAGACCTGGAATGAACAAATGCTGAGAAAAGAATGCACACGTGTGCTGGGAGTAATACAAACCTTTCTTTTATCCAGACCTAGTAGATAACCTGATTCTTCCTTTCTGCCAACAATCAGGGCTCCTTGGACTTAAACCTGCCCTTTCTTATCAATAGCTGATGTCCATTTCTTACTCTTTTACTCATTTCCTTGCTTTGACTAAAGTTGAGGCTTACAGGTCCTTTTCCTTCTGTAGATTGATCACTAGATGGATGTGGTGACACAATTTATAATCCTAGCACTTGGGAGTCTGAAGCAGAAAGATGGGCAGTTTGGAGTCAACCTGGACTATATAGTGAGTTCATGCCAGTCTGGGCTGCATAGTGAGACCCAGAAGAATAAAGTTTAGAAATTCTTTACTTTCACACCACTTTTCTGTGTTATCCTGGGGTCTTACTAACCTTAACCTGCCATAGTTCTTCCTCCATTATTGCAAAAGTACCAACTTTTTAACAAGTTTTCCTGGAGATTTATGTTTACGTTAAAGTATGAGAAATATTATCCAATTTAATTTAACATCTATTATAACTGTCTACCATTATTCTGCCCCAAACAAACCTGAGGAATATGACACATCGATGTAAAATTAGAGATACGTAGCTGGGAAGAAAAGGGACAGGATGATGAGCCTCCCACCCTGCCCCACACAAACCTGGGTAGAGGCTGGAATTTCTCATTCCTAACCAGCCCGCAGTAAAATTGATGTAGATGATGAATGGCAAGGCTCTGTCTAGAGAAAAAAAAAATTGTCTTTCCATTGAGAACATAACATTTTCGAAAAAAGAGTCAAACATAGGAAAAGACATCTTGATGGGCCAGCAAGAATCCACTGTATTGATATCAAGGTATTACCTTATCATGCAGCTGAGGTCCTGGGCTCTATCTCTGAGAAAATGGTATGAGGAAACTAGATAGGAGACTGGAGACAAGTGAGGTCAGCTGGACCTCCCTATGTAATATTTCTTCCACAACTTCTTTGAGTTTTGCTGTCTGAGGTTCTGACCTTGAATTTTTCTATACAGCTCTAGTTGTAGGAACCTTAGTTTCATCTTAATGGGTCTGTTGTAGTCAGAACTGGATTCTTACTGCTTACATGAACTTAAGGACCAATAAAAAAAAAAGAACTGGCTCTAAAATCTTAAGCCGCTGGGCTGGGAAGGTGGCTCAGTGGTAGAGCGCTTGCCTTGCATGCCTGAGGCCCTGAGTTCAATTCCTCAGCACCACATAAGCAAAAAGAAAAAAGCCGGTAGTGGTGCTGTGGCTCAAGTGGTAGAGCGCTAGCCTTGAGCTGAAGAGCTGAGGGACAGCGCCCAGGCCCAGAGTTCAGGCCCACAACCGGACCCAAAAAAAAAATAAAAAAATAAAATCTTAAGCCACTCTGCTAGTCACCCTTCCTGTGACTTCCAGGTCTGGTACCAGTACCAAGTAGCAGTGCTTTCCTCAGTTCCTTGTAGTCCAAATTTCCCTACAAGTAAGCCATTTGGGGCACATGATCAACTTAATGTCTGGGTGCTTCCCATACTTATCAAAGATAAATGGGAAACACTACAATGATTATCTTTTAATATTTACATCTTAGGAAAAAAATCCGTAGTTAGTATATAATTTTGCTTACAAGGAGGCAATATTGGAATTCTTTTTTTTTTTTTTTTTGGTCTGAGACCAGGCCTCAAACTCAGTATCTGATGCTTTCACTCATTGGCTGATACTGTACCACATGCCTCCATCTCTGACAGTATTAGAATTCAAATAGTGATTAGATATCATTACAGTTCTGAAGGTGCTGTTTGAGTTAAATCTAGGACCTCATTTTAGAATTCCTGGAGCTGTGATATATACTATAGGGGAAGATTGTGAAAGATGTGTTAGTGGTAGCACTAGTTAATTAAAGTGGGCCCCATAGCATATGAGGCTACAGATTTGAGAAGCCCTTCAAAGAGTGTAACCTCTTGGGGAAATTGACCAATACAGTATAGTACTGGATTGGAGGTTTGTAGAACAAGGGAAAGGAGATGTGAGAGTGTGGGTCTGCCTGTAGTGGTTTGGAAAGACAGCTACACAAGAGTACAAGAAAGAAGAAAACTTGTCAGGAAGGTCTGGGAGAGTATTTCAGGCACAGGGAACTACATATACAAAGGCATAAAAATAGGAAATATAAGCAGAATTTATATAATTTAATATGAGGAGAAAAGAAAAGCAAACAAGATGAGGCAGAAGGGAGGCCAGGGCCAGTTCCAAAAGCCAGCAGCACCATGCTGAGCAGCTCATACTATTCTGAGGGGAGGAACTGGACGCGAAGCAATAAATCACTCAATCCCTGGAGAGTCTTTTGTGCTCCTGAGATTCTCAGAGGTGGTCCTGAATCTCCAAAAAGAACTGGGCCAATAGGATTCATTGAAAAAAATTGTGGATGAAAATACTACAGTTGAACTTCCTTTTTCAGAAGATGATTCTGGCTATAATGTGAAAGTTGGGCTGGAGACCAGTCCTAGTCACTGCGTAGTTCAGGCAAAAGAAGAGGTTCTGTATGAAAATAGGAGGCTGTCCTCGACACCTGTGAGATTTGGCAGCTCCTACTTGCATATCTGTTGCATGACACTATTCCCTGCTCTGAAAGCTAGCAGCTCTGCCAGCTGAAAAGGATGGAGTGGGGAAAGGATGGAGCGGGAGAATATCTGGCCTCATTCCAGTAGAATCTAGTACAAAAGCAAAGCTGCTACATTGTAATCAGGTATTGAACATATGCACTCTTCCACTGAATATTGTTCAGCCTTACAAGAAAAAGTAGAAGATCTGTCTTCTTAGCAAGATTTCCAAGGTAAACTGAGTGGATCAAGATGTAGTACATTGTGTAAACTTGACACAATTTATATTTTCTAACTTTCAGAAATTTCTTCAGCAATAAATAGCAGACCACTAATAGAAACTTCTATGGAGTAGAGATAGTAACAGACTTTCTTTTTAGTTTGTATAGTCCTATTTATGTTTGAATTTCCTAACTGAGCAAGCATCTTAGAAGAGAAATACATATCATATATATGTAGGTGGTTTTATTTGTTCTTACTCATAAGAGACAGGGTCTCTTATGTCTCAAGGCTGGCCTCAGTTTCACTAGGTAGCATAAGCTTGTGATCTTCCTACCTTAGCCTTCCAAGTGCTGGCATTCCAGGGTTGTGCCAGTTTATATACATACTTTTAACTATAGTTCATGTATATAACTATATATGTAGTTTTAACTAAACTTGAGCCGGGCGCTGGTGGCTCACGCCTGTAATCCTAGCTACTCAGGAGGCTGAGATCTGAGGATCGCGGTTCAAAGCCAGCCCAGGCAGGAGAGACTGTGAGACTCCTATCTCCAATAAACCACCAGAAAACCGGAAGTGGCGCTGTAGCTCAAGTGGTAGAGCACTCGCCTTGAGCTGAAGAGCTGAGGGACAGCGCCCAGGCCCAGAGTTCAAGCCCCATAACCGACAAAAAAAAAAAAAGAAAAAGGAGGAGGAGGAGGAGGAGGAAGAAGCAGCAGCAGCATTATTATCATCCTCATCATAGTGGTCTGGTTTCTTGTTGCTCTCTGCAGTATGATGCCAGGACTCACTGTCTCTCAGAGGAAGGTGTGGGCACATTGGGGGGTGGCCCAAGGAGGGGGACAAGAGTACCTTGAGTCGGTTCACCCACTTTTTTAAAGTACAACTGCAACTATAACCAGAGAGTGTGAACTTTCCTGTTGTATTCCTTGTATGAAAACCTGTTCTGGAGCTCCACAGAGCCTTGATGCAAAGGACACAGGCTTTGGAGATAGCCAGGCAGACCAGGAAACCCCACTTCTGTCTAACTCTGTAGCCTTAGTTAAGCTACTAAACCTCTTGTGACTCTAGTTTGCTCCTTAGCATAGAGATAATATATACTGCAGAATTGGGAAGGGTAAATAATAAATGAAGCCATATACTTGGCAAAGTTTATTTCTCCTTGGTTCTTTTGTTAATACACATCTCCACTTAGCTCTAGGGAACCAAAGGTCTGACCTATGCTGACAGTGAAGCTGGTGCTGCTCTTTGGGAAAAAAAGAATCAGGAGTATAAAAGAGAGCTGGGGAATGGCCCTTCATGGTTCCCTTGGGCTGCTTAATTCCTACTCCCTTACTGACCTCCCCATTTCTGCCATTGTAGGTCTTCCCTAGCCCTGGATGATTTTCTGGCTCTTGGTTTTGCTTCACCACCTGCCACCACTTCATTAGATAAAGAGACCATGGAAGTGCACAGACTGGAACCAAGATTATCTGTTTAAATTTTCAATTGTAAATAAAGGATTTTTTTTTAATATGTTGTGGGTTTGTGTGTGTTTATTAGCATATTTAAGTTGTACAAAAGAGGTTTGATTGTAACATTTCCATACATGAATACAATGTATCCCCCATTAACATATCATTCTTTCCCATCCTACTTCTCAAAATAATTTCAAACTGGAATGAGGGAAAGGGGGATGTTGTCCAAAAAGAAAAGTACTCATTACCTTACTTATTGTTTAACTGCAACCCCTCTGTACATCACCTTTATAACAATAAAAAATAAAAATTAAGCTGGTCGCCAGTGGCTCACGCCTACAATCCTACCTACTCAGGAGGCTGAGATCTAAGGATCACACTTCAGAGCCAGCCTGGGCAGGAAAGTCTGTGAGATTCTTTATCTCCTATAAACCACTCAGAAAACTGGAAGTGGAGCTGTGGCAGAGCGCTAGCCTTGACTTGAAGAGCTAAGGGACAGCACCTAGGCCCACAGTGCAAGCCCTACAACGTACCAAAAATTTTTTTTTTAAATCTGGGCACTGGGAGCTCACACCTGCAATCCTTGCTTCTCAGGAGGCTGAGGTCTGAGGATCCCAGTTCAAAGTCAGTCCAGGCAGGAAAGTCCATGAGACTTATCTCTAACCACCAGAAAACCGTAAGTGGAGCTGTGGTTCACAGTGGTAGAACAATAGCCTTGAGCAGGTTTCATTATTCTACTTGTATGTGGTGTGTGTTTACACATGATTGTAATGATTGTCCTGTCTCTTCACTCCTCAGCTTCAGCTAGGAAGACTGGCTCTCCTAGGAGGCTAGTACAGGCCAGAGTCAAGAGCTTGCTATTGATAGTTGATGCCTCTGAGTTACAGTCTTAGCATTCCCCTCTTAGATTCAAGCTGATTGGAAACCAGCCAATGCCCCAGGGCTTTAGAGCACTATTTATTCCAAGGGTGCACTAGGTTCAATTTAATCAGTTTGGAGCCTGTGGGAAAAGTGCCACTAACTTGGGGTATTTGGGTATGGGAGACCATCTGATAGAATGTGTCTTGATCATGATGAAATGGGAATCATTTAATCAAATCTTAAACGGGGGTAGGAGGGGGGGAAGGAGAAGATCTTTTTAAATGTCTTAGTGAGGCCCCTTCAGAGTCCTAGCTTCCTCACCTGTAAAAATTAGGATGTTGGGCTGGGAAGGTGGCTCAGTGGTAGAGTGTTTGCCTTACATGCATGAGGTCCTGGGTTCTATTCCTCAGTACCACCTAAGTAGAAAAGGCCAGAAATGGCACTATGGCTCAAGTGGTAAAGTACTAACTAGCCTTGAGCTGGAGAGCTGAGGGACAGCACCTAGGCCCAGAGTTCAGGCCCCATGACCAACAACAAAAAATTAGGATGTTATTCCTACCAACCACACAGTATTGAAAGGGTCAAATAAGAGAATAAAGGTCACTTAAGTAGTAATGTGCCTTACAGCATGTTAGAATCCCACTGTGCAATGCTAAAAAGGGAAAGAAGAAAGTAAGTTCCCCAATTGTCCTCTAATGAGGCATTTTCTGTGTCTCTCATTCCTACTTTATTTCTGTCTTAACGTCAGAGACACCATAATTACAGCAACAGAAGTAACAGGTGAGCTATGAGCCCCTTCAGTGTACTGGGGATACAGGAGGTAGCAAGCCTTTTAAGTACAGATGTGTGTGTGTGTGTGTGTGTGTGTGTGTGTGTGTGTGTGTGTGTGTGTGTGTGTGTGTGTGTGTGTGTGTGTGTGTGTGTGTGTGTGTTTCTACCTAGCTAAGCAGAGTTTATGAAACCCAATGGACACATTACAGGAGGAGATATGGTGAAATTGTAAAGAGATGGGAAGGAGGGTAAGCAGCTGTGATTGTGAGCTGACAGTCTTGTGATGTGTTATGCAGCTGAATTCATTTATATCTGATACCTACATTCCAGCCAGTCTTGCAGTAGAGCTACAAGAATAAGGCCCAGGAGACAGCAGTTTCAGCTCAAGGTGATGAGCATTATAATGGGTGCCTTTTAGGTGCAGAAAATGGAGTGTGGTGGGCTTTTTTTGTTGTTTCTAACTACTATGTCCCCAGCACCTGGAAAAGTAAGCATCTAACACCTAGTACTGTGAATGATGGTGGTATGTACATGATGTGGAATAAAGACATCGGGTAAGAGGAAAAGATCAAAAAGCCTTTTTGTAAGATAAGTATGATTGAGATTTGAGTGAGGAAGAGGCAACTGTTCTAGGCCAGAGTGTAGGAGATGGACAGGGTAAAGTTACTTAGTGGAAGAGATTCTTGGGATGAATCCTCTTGCCCAAAGGCAGCAACTGAACTGTGTGTAATGTGGTCATAGATAGGTGGGTAAGGTGAGCTTCCAAGAAGGCAGGGACTAGCAGAACTTTGAGAGCTCCCACTTAGAGATTAATTTCAACATAAACTTGCTTCTGTGGTTCAGTTAGCCATCTCTACAGTGGCTCTCAGGTGGTGGCTACAAAGAAACAAGTTTCTTGTTTAACAGTTAATCTTCCTGGCAATTTCATTCAGCATGAAAAAAGCTGAAGTATCTAGATTAGTAAATTACATACTTTTTCTAAGTAACTTTTTTTTTTTTTTTTTTTTTTTTTTTATTTTTTTTATTTTTTTTTTTTTTTATTTTTATGTCTCAGGGGAGAGCGCGAACGCAGTCCCCCACTACCACAAATTATGCAGTCGAGTTTCCCACATTTGGGGAAATACTTACCTGGCAGGGGAGATACCATGATCACGAAGGTGGTTTTCCCAGGGCGAGGCTTATCCATTGCACTCCGGATGTGCTGACCCCTGCGATTTCCCCAAATCTAAGTAACTTTTTAAAGACAAATGTTACAGAATTGGTGTTGCTATTTCAGAAGCCACACCTTCCAAGTAGTTACTGTTCGCTTGTACTTAGGAGTGTTCTGGATCTTTTCTAAATGTCTTTGTAACAACTTGGGGTTGGGGAGGGTTCTCTATAGGGCATGCTTTTGAAGCATCTTTACTGTTCCAAGAATAACTTCAAAAGGATGTTAAGATAATTTTTTTTTTTTTTGGGTCCGGTCGTGGGGCCTGAACTCTGGGCCTGGGCGCTGTCCCTCAGCTCTTCAGCTCAAGGCTAGCACTCTACCACTTGAGCTACAGCACCACTTCCGGCTTTTTTCTTATGTGGTGCTGAGGAATCGAACCCAGGGCCTCGAGCATGCAAGGCAAGTGCTCTACCACTGAGCCACCTTCCCAGCTGCTGTTAAGATAATCTTAACATTAAAAAGTTATCTGGGGGACTGGACGTGGGTATTGGTGGTTCATGCCTGTAATCCTAGTTACTCAGGAGGCTGAGATCTGAGGATCAAGCTTCAGAGCTAGCCAGGGCAGGAAAGTCTGTGAGACTCTACTCTCCAATAAACCACCAGAAACCTGGAAGTGATGCTCTGGCTCAGGTAGTACAGCACTAGCCTTGACCTGAAGAGCTGAGGGACAGAGCCCAGACCCAGAGTTCAAGCCCATGACCAACGAAAAAAAAAGTTTTTTTTAAATAGGTAAATAGCAGCACTGGAATCTACCTGCTTTTCTATATATATAAAACCACTATAAGCTTTTTCACAGGGATTACTAGCATACCTTCCCAAATAACCTTTCTGCACTGTCATTTAACACATGCATTGAAATATTACATGTTACACACTATATGTTCAAGGAACGAGGAAGGTTTAGAGGCCTGAAAATGAGAGGGACTCATAAACTAGTGATAGACCTAAAAAATTTAGCAACAAAGGAGAATGGAAAGGAAATGTTACAGAGAATAGTATGTAACAGTCCAAAGGGAGCAATGGGTGAGGGGGAGGAGAGGTCTCCTGGAAAAGTGGACAAGGAATGTGGAAGAAGAGTGGGGAGCGGCTTCCAGAAAGTCATAAAAGGACCTCAGGATCAAGGAAGTTAGGTATGTCCTAAGAGTAATGGTGGTTCCTGGCAGATATAAATCTAATGTTTAAAACAACACTGGCTGTTGTGGGGAATATTAGATTGAGAAAGAAGTAAGAGACAGGAGAGTCCAGCAGTGTTTTAAGCCAAGGATCAAGAAATTGCAGCTGGCTATGCAGATCTTCCTGCTTTTCCATGGTTCATATGCCCAGAGGATAAGAATGGATTTTAAGTGTTAAGGAGTTAAAAAGAAAACTTTATGATATATAAAAAGTACATGAAATTCCTATTTCAGTGTCCATAGTAACTTTTCTTTTTAACAAAGATACACTGTATTCAGGCTTTAAATAGTTGGTGATGCACCAGGCCAGTGGCTCAAGCCTGTAATCCTAGCTACTCAGGAGGCTGAGATCTGAGGATCGAGGTCCAAAGCCAGCCCAGGCAGGAAAGTCTAAAAGACTCTGATCTCCAATAAACCATTAGAAAACTGGAAGTGGCGCTGTGGCTCAAGTGGTAGAGCACTCGCCTTGAGCTGAAGAGCTGAGGGACAGCGCCCAAGCCCAGGTTCGAACCCCATGACCGACAAAAAAAAAAAAAAAGTTGGTGATGATCTAGAACATTGCAAAAGAATGAGACTGGACTGCATTCAGACTTTTCAGGACAGAATAGGCTGTGCTCATGCCTGTAAATCCTAGCTACTCAGGAGGCTGAGCTCTGAGCATCACAGGTCAAAGCCAGCCAGCGCAGGAAAGTCCATGAGATTCTTATCTTCAATTAACCACACACACACACACACACACACACACACACACACACACACACACACACACACACACACACACACACACACACACACACACACACACACGAGAAAGAAAGAAAGAAAAAAAGGAAAAAGCCCAAAAGTGGAGTTACAGCTCAAATGGTAAAGCTGGTAGTCTTGAGCATAAAAGCTCAGGGACCGGGTTGGAGGTGTGGCTGTTGGTAGAGTGCTAGCCAGGTGTGGCTGTTGGTAGAGTGCTAGGCAATGAGTAAAAGTGCCTCAGGCACAGAGTTCAAGTTCCAGTCTCAGACCTAAAATAAAAAGTAGCTCAGGGACAGCATCCCAGCCCTGAGTTCAAGCCCCGGGACTGCACTACAGAAAAAAAAAAAAAAAGGAATGCAAAGCCTTGGTGAAATGACAGGACCAAGAACAGATACACTAGCCACTTAACTGATTTCTCTTTTCATTCCTTCCCTCTCCACAATCCATTCTCCACACAGCAGCCATTTTTTTTTAAAGAAAAATGTCACTCCTTACCTACAATACTAAAATCAGCCTCCTTAATGGTAGTCTCGAAAGTTTCAAATTAAAAGCTCGTAGTTGACCTGCCCATCTTTTATAACCCAATGTTTCCTTCCACTGTTACCAACAACTTATTTGCATTTCCCAAGGCCCTGTCTCTTTTTGGTTCTAGAAAGGAGAAACAAACCTCTCTTTGCCTGAAAAATCAACACTCCTCTTTCTCCCTGCTTCCACTCCCAAAACGCTTTGTGCTTATGCAGATATGGAGCGTTGAGTGGTTTAATTCCTGCCATCAGAAGGCAGTAACTGAGTCGCAAACTATTCCATCCTCAATCAATAGTAAATGCCTAATAATGAATGGAGGTAGGTGGAGGACTTGAGTCACATCAGGTGGCAGGCTCAATTTTGCCGTGTCTAAGACGGATTAGCCATCCTTACCTCACATTGCTGATGAAGAGATAGACAAAAAAACTACCTTGCCCAATAAAACGTGAATTGAAACCAAATCTGATTTGTGGCCAATACAAAACGAGGTGAATGCTTAAGGCAGACACGGCCCTTACATGCCTGCTAGGTAGGATCGGGAGACAGTTCCCCCCAGAGCACCCCCCCCCCGCCCTGCACACACGTTGAGCCCAGGGGGTCCGGGCGCCTTCGGGGACCCTCCAAGGTGACTGTACCGCTCTTCGATCGCAAATGTTAGGCAGCTCCAGAAACCCTGGGCAGTGAGGCGAAGACACTGGCATTACAGAAAAGACGGCCGAGTGTTCCCGCGGTAAAGGCCTTTGGAGCAAGGAAGGAGGTTGCCTGTCTGTCAAAGCCTTGGGTCAAACAGTAATCTCGAGCCCAGTGGTCGGCAAAGCCTTCCCCTAGGCCCTGAACACAACCTTGAACCCAGGGCCCCAGCACACACGCTGCAGCCTCGTGAAAGTCACGTTCGCTCTGCTCCTCTTCTCGAGTACTCTATGGTTCTCGTGGTGACTACTCTAATTCTAGTTCCGGTCTCTATGGCGGCGGAGGCAGGAACGGTTGTAGGTCGGCCGAATTAGCCGCCTAAAGGGCCAATAAGAGTGGAGGAGTGATAAAAGATTACCCAATAGAAACTAGGGATTGGGGTCAGGTGGTGAGATTGGCAGCACTGGTGACCAGTGAGGAATGCTGAGGGCGGGTCTATCGCAGGGTTTATCCCGCCTGTCCCGCCATTCTCGCTAGTTCGATCGGTAGCGGGAGCGGAGAGCGGACCGCAGAGAGCCCTGAGCAGCCCCACCGCCGCCGCCGGCCTAGTTACCATCACACCCCGGGAGGAGCCGCAGCTGCCGCAGCCGGCCCCAGTCACCATCACCGCAACTATGAGCAGCGAGGCCGAGACCCAGCAGCCGCCCGCCGCCCCCCCCGCCGCCCCCGCCCTCAGCGCTGTCGACACCAAGCCCGGCACCACGGGCAGCGGCGCAGGGAGCGGCGGCCCGGGCGGCCTCACATCGGCGGCGCCTGCCGGCGGGGACAAGAAGGTCATCGGTGAGAGGGGACGGGGACGGGGGTGGGGCCGCGGGGGGGGGAAGCCAGACCACGGGACCGTTAGCCGACTCGGGGTGGGCCGGGGCGCGCGGGCCGGCGGGACCGACTCCGCGGCGCGCGGCCGCCCCTCCCCCCCGGCCCCACTCGGCCACGCGCGGGCCGGGCAGGCGCGTGCACGCCGCCTCCGCGCCCCCCGCGGACCCCTCGGGCCGCGCGCCCCTCCCCCTGCGGCCGCGCGCCGCCGACCGCGTGTGCGGCGGATCCCCGCCGCCGGCCTCGTGCGCTGGGGCCGCACGCCGTTGTTCCGTCCCCCACCCAGCTTTCCTTCCGCGAGTGCCCGGAGGGCGCGGCGCGCCGCCTACGCAGGACGGAGTGGGCCGGGCGGCTTCCCCTGCCCTCACGTGCTCCCCGCCCGCGGCCTGTGCTCACACCCATCTTGGGCCCGCGCCCCGGGCCCTGCTCTGGGGCGCCCCGCGCGCGGCTTCCCGGCGCCCACGTGTACGGCGAGGGCGGTGTCGCGGCCCGGCCGCGACTGGGCCGGGAAGAGAAAGGGCTGTCAACCGGCCAGGCACCGAAGCCAAGCTATTGTAAGTAATTGAGGGTTGTTTTTTGCTTTGTTTTCCAGCAACGAAGGTTTTGGGAACAGTAAAATGGTTCAATGTAAGGAACGGATATGGTTTCATCAACAGGTGAGATGGCATGCTTGCCGGTGTCCCGCCTCCTGCCTGTGAGCGCCGGGGCCGGAGGCTCGGCGGGGTCGGGTTGGCGGCAGCGCGAGTCGGCACCCAGCCGCCTTCAGCAGGGCGGACACCGCCTCCAGCAGAAAGGAGAATTTTGAGTACCGGAGAGATTCCTGGATCTGTAGATTGTCTTTGTTTTGCAACCTAAAACCTAGCCTTCAAGGCTTCCTCTGGCACAAAGCAGTTTTCAGCGGAGGGAGTGCGTGAGACCCAGACCTGCTGGCAGTTGAGGCAAAGTACAGACCAGCGCGTTTGTATCCTTGTCATCCTTTACTGCGACTGGCATGTGACAATATGCTCTGATCACTGACGTACAGGTTATTTTCACCTTGTTACCCGTTGGAAGTACCGTGATTTGACGTGAGTTGTACATGAGGATTTGTCATTTCTGGGACATACTGCCTTTGTTTAACGTTTCAAATATGCTGTCTTTTTTAATGCCTCGAGTACATTTTCTGTTAGGATTTCTGTGATCAGAGAGACCTGTTTTATTTCCCCGTAGAGGAAATGGTGAAAGAAAATGATCCTTTTCCTGCTTCGATTTTTATTTCTTCTACTTCCTTATTCTATCTCCTGATGAGATCCGTTCTTTTTTTTCTTTTTAATATTTTTTTTTTATTAAAGCCCTGACCCATGTGGCTTATTCAAGTAGCCTCTGCCCTTGGAATCTTAATCGTGTTTGTCTGGAGACAGTCACCGTCCCTATCTCCAGATTGACCCTTTGAATTGTTCGCAGCGATAGTGGTAATGTGCGGTCCGTCCCTGGCTGCACTCTCCTTGGGCTCCCTTGTGAGCCGGGCATCCTTTTCAAGATGGCTGCCAAGGCTAGTGCACTTGCATGGGTGTAGAGCACCGCGAGTGCCAGCAGCAATCTTGGCCGTACAGCTGTGATACTTGGCGCCATTTCAGCATTTTTCTTTCTTACATCCTTGCTTTTAGAAGCAGCTAGATGTTTAAAGGAACACTGAAAAGTCACATAAAATGCTTGTGAAATGAACACTACCAAATAGACAGCCAGGCTTTTAGACATAATTGATGAAAAAAAATGTTCTTTGATCCAACCACACAGTGTTGAAGAAACACTTCAAACGAGATTACAAACGTTTAAAAGTCTGCTTTTTCACATTTGTAGTTATAGGAAACATTTTGTTTCTTTCAAACTCTGCAGGCAACTGTATCATTGACTGCATTTTTCAAAATTTCTTAGGATGAGTTGCTAGTGAGGAAGGGACAGATGGGGATGGTTTACTGCTTTTTAAACTCTGGAGTTAATCATGATTTAGTTGCTGTTTCCATCTTAATATGCTCAGTATTCACCTAACCTTTAACCAACCCGATGGGGTTTAATATAAGAGTGTTGAAAATGCAGATTCTTGAGTTGTGCCTTGGGTGGTCTGGACTCATTACATCTGTGTACATTTTAACAATCCCACCTGATGGTGAGAGTGGTCTGTTCACTGTACCCTTCATGAACCACTGCTTTTAACCTTTGATCCAATGCTGTTAGACATATCTGATAATAAAATTGGTTGGAGTCTTGTTATGTAGTTTTTTAAATGTATTTAAGGGAGTTTAACATTTGCCTTGTTTTTCTGTATTTTATTTATTATTATTTTATTTAATTTATTTTTTGGTTGGTTGTGGGGTCTGAACTCTGGGCCTGAACTCTGAGCTGTCCCTCAGCTCTTCAGTTCAAAGCTAGCACTCTACCACTTGAGCCAGAGCACCACTTCCAGCTTTTTTCTGCTTATGTGGTATGAGGAATTGAACCCAGGGCCTCATGCATGTGAGGCAAGCACTCTACCACTGAGCCACTTTCCCAGCCACTTCAATATTTTATGGAAGAAAGTTATCTGGCATGAGTAAAGAAAAATTACTAAATTTTCCTTAAATGCCATTCATTGAGTATCTCTGCTCTTTGAATCAACATCCTTTAGGACAGTTTTAAATGTAAATTCCTTTTTGAGCATCCTTTGGACTAGCCTATTTTGTTAACTGGTTAATGTATTTCACTTCTAAACATGCTGTTTTAGTTGTGAGACTTAAATGAAATAACTTGATAGTTAAGATACGGAGATTTAGTTGTCTACGTTCATGTTTAATTAGAATATAAAACTTTATTTGTTGTGGTAGTTGGAATCACCAGTTGTCCTACAGCCTGGTTGGAAGTTACCATTTTTTTTTTTGTGCCAGTCCTAGGGCTTGAACTCAGCTCCCTGAGCTGCTTTTGCTCAAGGCTAGCTCTCTACCCTTTGAGCCAAAGCTCCACTTTCAGCTTTTTAGTGGTTAATTGGACATAGCCTCACCAACTTTCCTGCCATGGATTGGCTTTGAACTGCAATCCTCAGATCTCAATCTGAGTAACTAGGATTCCAGGCATGAGCCACCAGTGCCCAGAAGAATTATTTCTTTTAACAAGTTTCCCCTTTAGAATTTATTGTACTTTTAAAAACTTAAATAATTGTGTGGTTATGTGTGCCTATAGTCCCTGCATTTCAGAAGCAGGACAGTCAATAGTTCAAGCCTATTTTGAGTATGCAACAAAATCTAAAGATTGGACCCTTAGAGATGAAAAAACTTACTTGCACTTTGTTAGACAATGCAATCTAGGAATTCAGAGAAAGGAATTCATTGAATTATTCCATTGTTTGATGTGTTGGCTAAAAAAGTAATTGGACTCCATGTGAGGAGTTTATTGGCTACCCTGTACAAATTACTGTTTTATTAGCTGTTGGGAATTGATCCATATTCAACTCATAAAAGACTTCTGCGAACTAGTAAGACTTTACTTTTCAGTGGGACATGTGTCTCAAGATTCTCACTATCTCAAGATAGCCTCAAATTTAGTGGCCTTGCTTTACCTTCCAATTGCTGGGAGTGTAGGCTTCTGTCACCACACCTGGCTTGCCTGGGCATACATCTTTTATCTTGGCAAAAATTGGGTGATGGATCAGGATGTTGCCTGTTAGCAACCTTAAGTGCCTACCTATGTTTGATTCCTAATACTCCCCTAAATGATTTAAGAATCCAGATTGTTATGTTTTTAAGATCCGAACTTCAGCTACTTACAGGGGCCTGTATTCCCACATAAATAAAAATCAGCTGCTGACTATTAGTCACCACTTTTAGATGTCAGACTCTGTCACATTTTGTTACCTTGAGTTGCTGACTCCTTTTCCTGCCTGGCCTTGCACCTATCTGAGTTTATTAGAATAAAACTGAGGTTTGTCAGTTTAATCTCAGTTTCATGGTTCTCCCTTTGAGATATTCCATGTATGTATAACTAATCATCGCTGATTTTCTTTACTCAGTGGTAATAGATGTAGCTAACAAATATTTACCCAGAGTCTGTTGTAAGTGCTTGGAATAAACTAATTCACTTGACCTATGTGGCTGGGCACCAGTGGCTCACACCTGTAATCCTAGCTGAGATGTGAGGATCATGGTTCAAAGCCAGCTAGGGCAAAAAAAAAAAAAAGTACCGATGAGACTATCACCAAGGAACCATCAGAAAACCAGAAGTGGAGCTGTGGCCCAAAGTAGTAGTTTTTGCCTTGAGCAGAAAAGCTCAGGGACAGCACCCAGACCCTGACCCTATGTTAGACAAAAAAAAAAAGGTAGGTAGAGAGATGTACATATAGGTATTGTTGGTAAGTAGCAGAAGTAGGATTTGAACTCAGTTTTCCTATTCTGGATGGAATTTGGGTTTAGCTACTATTAGGCTGTCTCTGAAAGTACACCCTAGTCATCTTCAACTTGGTAGTTGTTCACATAGAGATGATTTCTTAAGGTGGCTGGCTATTTTTAGCCATTGGGAGATTTCTTATGTGATCTCTAGCATGCTAACCACTAGAGCCCCAGTGTACTGACTTAGTTCTGCAGATGTTCTTTTTCATGAAGCTTTAGAGTGCTCAAAGTTTGAACTTAGCTTGCAGGTCAGCATTATGAGTTAAAGCTCTTGCTTACTTCCTAGTATAGAGAGGCAATTATAGAACTAAAAGACCAGTGCCATTTATATCATGTATGTGTCTTTTGTTTTTACATAGTTTGTGAGCCATGGGTATTAAGCTTTTTTTTTTTTTTTTTAATCAGTTGTGAACTCTTGAACTCTGGACCTGGGCACTGTCCCTGAGCTCTTCAGCTCAAGGCAAGCACTCTACCACTTGAGCCACAGCTCCACTTCTGGCTTTTTCTGCTTTTGTGGTATTGAGGAATCCAACCTGGGGCTTAACGCCACATTCCCAGCCCAGTATTAAGCTTTTTTAATGATTGCTTTTTTCAAATAATTGGCAAGAGTCTAGTTCTTAGTTTGCAGGGGGGGAGGTGTTTAGATCTGTGGAAAGGTTATTATCAACAGTCTTTTGGGCTTCAGACTAATAAAATGTTATCTAAGTAGGTCCATTTCAGGTTGTGAATAAAATAATTGACTAAAAGCTATACCTTAAAGGAGGCTTAGAGATTTGTAGTCTGCTGCTAAGAAGACACATAGGAAGTTGGTTCTTCAACACTGGGACTCTTAAGACAGATTTGTGTGCGAGATTGATAAATATGCACCTTATATTAGTTACTAAGCATAAACTAGCCAGAAATTGTATCTGGCAGCAAGTCACTGATTTGTGACTTGGAACAGGAATGAATACTCATATCATTATATAGTGGACAGGAGGCTGTATTCTTGCAAAGTAAAATTGTTTGGTGTTCAAAAAAAAAAAAAACCCACACCTCTTTGCCAGGCACCCTGTGGCTCACACCTGTAATGCTATCTACTTAGGAGGCTAAGATGTAAGGATCACTGTTCAAATGGGAAGTGGCGCTGTGGCTCAAGCTGAAGAGCTCAGGGACAGTGCCCAGGCCCAGAGTTCAAGCCCCACAGCCAACAACAACACAAAAAAGCAAGGCTGGGCATGAAAATCCATGAGGCTCTTACCTCCAGTTAACTACCAGAAAACCCAAAGTGGCTCTGTGGCTCAAGTGGTAGAGTGCTAGCTTTGAGCTAAAGAGCCCAAGTCCAGAGTTCAAGCCCCACTACCCACAAAAAAACCCAAAAACCCTCTTAAAACAACTAGTGCATTTTCCTACCCTTGGAGACAGCCCTTGAAAAATCTATGGTCTAAGAAACAGGATACATCTTCTGTGTTTGAGAGACAATTCAGGGCCAACTTCAGGACTTAGAAAGTGATGTGTGGATGTTTTAGGGTTTGGACCATACTAAATCTTGGACTTAGCACTGGATTGTAAATTATATTCAAGTATTTGAACAGTTTGTGATAACCTGCAATACAGTAACAATAGAAAAATATAACCGTTTCATAGGAAGAAGCTCGTGGTAGGTTTCATTTTCTTTTTTTTTTTTCTGAAGGCTAATTGCTCTACTACTTGAGCCACAACTCCACTTCCAATTTTTGGGTGGTTAATTTGAGAGAACAGTCTCAAGGACTTTCCTGCCCTAAGCTGGCTTTAAACTGAAATTCAGATCTCAGCCTCGAGTAGCTAGGATTACAAACGTAAGCCACTGGTGCTCAGCTTGAGCTTGTTTTTTTTTATGCATATAGTTATAACATAGTTGTGTTTTAGGGGTAGGAAGGTAATCAGATAGTGTGAGCACATGTAACAGTGCTTGAGTTTGGATTGTGCCTTGAAAAGCAAGAAAATGTAAAAATGGTTTCTTAGGTGAACAGAGTATTAGAACAGTTAAGTTTAAATATTTTCCTGGTTTGGATAAATGAGTGATAAAGAACAGTAATTGTGTGTTTGTTTGTTTGTTTTGAGGTAGTCTCTTGCTTTGTAGTCTGCCTACTCTGGCCTTGACACTCAGTCCTACCTTCTGACTGCCATACCCAAACAGATACTACATGTAGTTTTGTGTACTGCAAGGACACATGTAAGGATTCTTGTTGCTACTCATTCTAAAGTTGGAGAAATTATGTGCTGTAATCTACCTCTAAAGCTACAATGTAGAGATTTCAGAATTAACCCTTTATAAATGATCAACATACTAAAGACCAGGCTCCATGAAGTCAAAAAACTATTGTCCTTTGGTTGCCTTGTTTGTAAAATGACAGGGTTTTTTTTGGGGGGGGGGGTGTCCAGTCGTGGGGCCTGAGCTCTGGGCCTGGGTGCTGTCCCTCAGCTCTTCAGCTCAAGGCTAGCGCTCTACCACTTGAGTCACAGTGCCACTTCCTCTTTTTTCTTTTTTGCTTCTGTGGCGCTGAGGAATCGAACCCAGGGCCTCAAGCATGCAAGGCAAGCGCTCTACCACTGAGTCACCTTCCCAGCCCATGACAGAGGTTTTATAAGGGTACTTAGACTGGACATGGTGGACATTGAATGATCTGTTTGAAGCCCTTGGTAGGTGTAGTTTTTCATTTGGCAGTACAGAAAAAGGTAACAGCAAGGAGGCAGCTTTTCTAGCTTACATAGATGTTAATGCTAAAATCAAGGCAGAAAGTCAGGTTTTCTGTTGATAGTGGTATTTTAAGTTTCAAGGTAGTCATTTAACAAGTTACAGCTAGATAGATTCAATATATCTAATTTTATTCTGGCTGAAAGTACATTTTTATTCAAATACTTAGTCATGATGCTCTTTATTAGCCTGACAGTGTCAGCAAAATTGTAGGTGCTGTGTTGTCTGGTAGTTTTGTGTGCTTTTTTTTGAGATAGGATCTCCCTTATGTGTAGCTCAGGCTGGCCTTGAGCTAATGGTTTTCGCAGCCTCCTAAGTACTGAGATTACAGGTATATATACTGGGGTACGACATTATTAACAAACAGGTTGATTCTGTGTGCCTACAAAATAATTACAAGCTGTTTTAAAGGCAAGAACATCTGGTGCATATTTTCAGGCTTGTGCCCTTTTTTTTTTTTTTGGTCTGGTCGTGGGGCCTGAACTCTGGGCCTGGACGCTGTCCCTCAGCTCTTCAGCTCAAGGCTAGTGCTCTACCACTTGAGCCACAGCGCCACTTCCGGCTTTTTTCTTTTTGCTTATGTGGTGCTGTGGAATCGAACCCAGGGCCTCAGGCATGCAAGGCAAGCGCTCTACCACTGAGCCACCTTCCCAGCCCCTTGTGCCCCTTTTTAAAATTTTTTGAAGATGTTCTGACTAGGAGTTCTAGATATTAAAATAGTCATTGGGTTTCAGATCTAACTAGTAACTGCATTGTTTTGTGATAACTATGGACAAGTGATCTGTTGATTCCTTGGTGGTTTTTGTTTTTTTTTTTAACTGGGTTTGAACTGAGATCCCTTTTACTAGGCAGGACTACTATTTGAACCATGTGCTGGGTGTGTGTGTGTGTGTGTGTGTGTGTGTTCATAATGTGATTTTTAAAATGTTTTTTATTGTAAAAATAATGTACAGAGGGTTACCTTACATGAGTAAGGTAATGAGTACATTTCCTGTTGAGCATTGTTACCTCCTCCTTTGTCTTTCCCCTACCATCCCTTCCCTCAACTCCCCCCAAGTTGTGAAGTTCGTTTACTACATGGTGTCTTGTACACCTCATTGTTACAATGGGTCATCCTGTATCCTTGTTTCAGCAGTTTGTTATTTCCCTTCCCTTCCCTAAATTAGAAAAATGTATATACAAGATGCAGGGCACCAATATCAAATACAGTGAAAATAGAGGTTATACTGTGGGGTGTGCTGGTTAATTTTGAGATAGGGTGTCATTTCCTGAGTGGATGCATACTTGGACTGTGAGTACTTGTTTTGGGCTTTCCATTTTCACTAGGTTGACAGGCATGTGCCACCACACCAACAGTTAGGTTCTAATAGTCCAAGCTATGAACTTAGGTCAGAATTTTGTATGAATTCTTTAATTGCATACATTGCTCTATAGATAATGCAAGAAAGTAACAGTAGCATGCTAGTCCCTCTAGTTCATTGGGACATGTGATTTTTGGTCAGTTAATACTTGAGCTACTACTTCTCTAAAGCCTTATGACCTAGTGATGGTTAGTTAAGAGGGTGGGACATTTCACTGAAGACCTGAAAGTCTTTCTCTACCAGTAGTTTTTCTGTTTCCAGTGTAATCACACCTCGGTGTTCTAGTGATCACTTTCCACTTATCATTCCTCAATATCAGCCATTCAGATATTTGAAATGCTTCAGTGAACAAAACTTCCCACTTTAAGCTTGCATTTTAGTGGAGTAGGGTGGTAGTAAAAATAAAATTAGCAAATTTCATTATAGCATTATTCTCAATGGCTATGTGCTATACATATATATTATGAGGACAGTAGTTAAAGATGCTTCTGGTGTGAGGAAACACTTCAGTCTTCTTGGTGGGTCTTCAGATGACAGTGATGCATGGAATGTTGATTGGTAATAGCTATTCTGATAAAAGGAGTGTGTACAGGGTTCTCTTCTGTGTTGTCCTTTCATGAACCCACAAGTTGCTTTTGTGGCTGAAGGACTATCACACATGCTGTGTATGAAAAGCTTCTTTCTTGTCTGCATGACACCCTGGTTTCCCTCACTTGTGGCTTTACCCTAGTGGATATGTACAGGCTCAGAAGAGGACTAGTAAGATCTGAAGAGAAACCCTAAATGCAGCTCCGTGGGACCATCCCAGTGAGAAGGTCCCTTCAGAAGTGGTGCTGTGGCTCTAGCAGTAGAGTGCTCGCCTTGAGCTGAAGAGCTCAGGCGGTGCCCAGGCCCTGAGTTCAAGCCCCATAACCAACCAAAAAAAAAAAGTCCCTTCGGCGAATCTTCCTGAGACCTGGAAGATGCCAGGCCTTGCTTTTCTTTTGTTTGGAGTTCTTGTAAGAAACAACTTCCCTCTTCAGACCTAAAACTATTCAAGGGGAAGATAGGTGATACTGGAATTTACTTGAGTAGTTTCTAGTTGTCCTCTTTATCTCTCTCTCTTTATTTTTTTATTTTTTGCCAATCCTGGGCTTGAACTCAGGGCCTGGGCACTGTCCTGAGCCTCTCTGCTCAAGGCTAGCATTTTACCACTTGAGCCATACCACCACTTGTGGCTTTTTCTGTGTATGTGGTACTGAGGAATCAAACCTAGGGCTTCATACATGCTAGGTAAGCGTTCTACCACCCAGCCTTCATCTCCTGTTTCTAGGGATCTGTCTTGGGGAATCTGGTAAGGCCATCCCTCTGGGATTTCTGAGATAAGCTTACTTCTCTTCAGGGCATATTCCTAGAAAACAGGGCTTGTCCCTGGACATAGCCTAAGGCAGATGGTTTTATGCAGTCATCATTAGTATTAATCTCTCCAGGTTTTTTACCCCAGTCCTAGGGCTTGATTGAACTCAGGGCCCCAGTTCTGTCCCTGAGCTGCTTTTTCTCAAGGCTAGCACTCTATCACTTGAGCCACAGTTCTACTTCCAACTTTTTCTGAATAGTTTAGTGGATATGAGTCTGACAGGATTTTTCTGCCTGGGCTGGCATTGAACTGTGATCTTCAGATCTCAACCTCTAGCTAGGATTACAGGTGTGGGCCACTAGTACCTGGCTCTAAGACCTTTTCTTTTCTTTTCTTTTTTTAACCTGTCTTGGGTCCTAGGAATGGAACTCGGGCCTTAACACTTGCAAGGAAAGCGCTTTGTCACTGAGCTACATCCTAGCCCTCAAAAGTCATTCTTAGCAAGATTGGTTCAAGGCTTTAGGTTCCTCAGTTGGACCTAAAACAGGGTAATCTTGAGCTGTGCACTGAATTGATTTGCAACTGCATTTCTGCTTTATTAATGTCTCACCCATTTGTGCCTGATCCCTTAGTCCAGGATTTTATCAGGCAAAAAATTCAGCTATACATTTGACAAATTGGGCTTGACCAATGACTAATATAAAATGATGTCTAATGTAAAGTCAAAAGGGGATATGTATGCCTGCTATTACAAATGATCTTCCCGCCTGTGGCTCACACCTATAATCTTAGCTATTCAAGAGGCTGAGATCAGAGGACCTCAAATCCTCCCCAGGCAGAAAAGTCTGTATCTCTAATTAACCAGCAGAAAGATGGAAGCAGACCTGTACCTCAGGTGGTGGAAAGCCGGCTGTGAGTGAAAAAGACAGGTGAGAGTGCAAGGTTTAAGTTCCAAATCCCTGTACTGACACACACAAGATGTCAAAAACAAATGCTCTTCCTTGCTTTCTTACCAATAGATGGCACATAAGTGGTGTGGATAATATCAGGATGTCCATGTTTATACCAGCCGGGTGCTGGTGGCTCACGCCTGTAATCCTAGCTACTCAGGAGGCTGAGATCTGAGAATCACGGTTCAAAGCCAGCCCAGACAGGAAAGTCTGTGAGACTTGTCTCTAATAAACCACTAGAAAACCAGAAGTGGCGCTGTGGCTCAAGCAACAGAGCACTTGCCTTGAGCTGAAGAGCTGAGGGATAGAGCCCAAGCCCAGAGTTCTAGCCCCACAACCAACAGGAAAAAAAAAAAATTAAACTTACAGAAGATCCTATTTATCCCTCCTCTCCCCCATCATCAGTGTATCCCAAACCAGAGTTTAGCATTTATTGCAATTGATGGATGGAATGACATTGGCCTGTTGATTATTACCTTAAATTCAGAATGTATGTAAAGGTTCCTTCTCTGTCTACATTCTTAGGGACTTTTCTCTGTTGTTGGTTTTATGACTTCAGGAAAGTTTTGGGATTGGAATGGGTGAAAAGGAAATGATGGAGAGTAAAGTGGGAAAATACTTCCTACTTCTGTTACCGTGTTCTAGAGATAAAGGTGGATTATACTGGAACATTGTTAATATTTAATAGGATAAGGAGTGGCAGTATATTTTGCTTGTCACACTTTGATTTTATTAGAACCTTTTGTTTAGCCTCTTACAGTTTATGGGATTACCATTGTTACAGTTGCTTATTAGTGTGTGGGGATCTTTGTCAGCCCTGGGACTTGAACTCAGAAACTGGGCTCTGTCACTGAGCTTTTTTGCCCAAAGCTTGTTTTCTACCACCTGAAACACAGCTCAACTTTCAGTTTTTTGGTGGTAATTGGAGATAAAACTATTCCAGACAGTCAAGGAAAAGGTGAAAATGCACCAATGACTAGGCATATTCTTCATCTTTAGGAATATGAAATGTTTTCCATCTTCTAACTTTGTTCTGTTTACTTTGTTCTTTATTGCAGGAATGACACCAAGGAAGATGTATTTGTACACCAGGTGAGTGCTTGCGTAAATACCTACACTTCTGACTCAAGGCATACAAAGAAAAAAGGGTGAATGTGTTCTCCACTATTGTTCATTGCCAATGGTTAAATCCAACCACCCATTTATTTAATTACCTGATAAGTGATAGCATGCTTAAATATGTGCACTAAGTTTTTATACCTAATTCCAAATAAACTCATAATCGCCATTGATATTAACTCCTATTTTTTATAAACAAAAAAGGAGTATTTTGTTTTACTTTACCAAAGTTGATGGCTTTGGGAATGATTTAACCAGTAGTTTTAAGTGAAAGGGATTGTGGCGAGTTTGGGATTACTCAGTAAATAATTAGGTTGGTTACCAGTGTTGTAGAAGGAGAAAGCTTAACATAGTGTAGTGTGTGTGTGTTCGTTCACGCACCCACACACGTGCACAAGTGCATATATATTATTATATGTATGTGCTGAATTTTCTCCTGAAATATCATTTAAGGAAAAAGCTTTTGAAAATGCTCAGGCATTGAGTAGTTAGGATTGTTGCTAAAGTAAACCTCTACCTCAAAATTAATTATACTTAAAGGTTCCATTGAACTTGTTCATTTTCACAGGTATGGGCTCATAGGAAAAACATAATTTGTATGTGTATATACTGAAGTTTTTTTTTCACTAAACTCTTGAAATGTCTGCTCATTAAGATTATTTTTAAGAATTCTTATACACTAATGCAAAACACAAAAGGCAGAGTCAGTTTCCAACTCTCAAGTTCAGGCACGTAAGGGAGGTTAGATAACAGCTCAGTTCTTAGGAAGAGCTGGCTATCATAGGTTTGTGGTGTATAGCACACTCTGAAGTGTGCTGTACAGCATTCATTAACAGTCTGGTAAACCAGATCAAATTTAGTATACCCAAAACCCTGTCAGATAATCCATGGGTCAATTGTAATTATGACAGTATTTAAATTCTAAGTACAGATACAAGACAGATGGGACAAAATGTTACCTTAAATGTTTGTTTTACAAAATTAGTATTCTTATGTGGGTGAAGGTAACTTAACCTGTTCCTTCTGCATGTTCAAAAGAACATGCAGGTTTAAAAGTACGAGACACCAACCAAGGCTTTTGCTGCCTTGCCTGTTGGCAACAGTGAGAGAAAGAGTTTGGGGATTTTAATAATTCATACTTCTGCTATCTCCCATGATTCAGGTAATTGAGAGTCTGCTATATACGAAAGGTACAAACAAACTATGTGACGGTTTAGATGACAGATGAGATCAATTTGATTTAACCCACCCAGTTGATTTTGACCCACAAGGTGTCACCAATATGCTTTCCTTTATTTTGGAAATGGTTTCAACATGTAGTTGTTTCTAGGTAGAGACTTTGGCTGCTCGATTCTTAGTGGTGTATCAAGGAGACTGCAGTTCTGAGCAACTTAATTGCCCTCAGATTGGTTGGTTGTCCTGCCTCCTCTGGGATGGAAATGCATGGGTGATCCTGTAATGGATACTGCTGTGATGTGGAATGAACATGGGGATTTTGAGTCCCAAGACCTGGATTTAGAAAAGTTCTCTCCTTTGCCACTTACTAGCTATGTGACCTTGGGCAAGTCACCTAACATTTAAAAGCCAGTTGTAAGTGTTATTGTATTTTTGGGACATAATAACCAACAGCCCTATGTTGTCAGATAATAACAGTGACAGAGTTAATATATGTGAAATGCATTTCCCTGGAAGTATTATCACAGGTTGGAAGGAATCTTGGTTGACATTGGTTGATATGGTAACACAGGGACAAAGTTGGTTTGGTCAACTTTGAAGCATGTAAAACTAAACTCGCCTGTCATCTAAACTGGCCATGTGTGGGGCTAGCTTCTATTATTAAGTGCAGTCTCTGGGGAATAGATGGTAGCCTCATTTTGTTCCAAGTTACATGTAATGCTTTTGCAAAGAGCATTAACAAAAATATGAATATGCTATTGTGGTGTCTGTTCTTGAGTGTTAAATTGGTTTTGTAAATAGTGGTAAAATGTCGGGGGCCTTTTAAGATTGGAGACTTTGTTGTGGTTGGGGGTAGCATTGGTCCCTGCTTCCCTAAAAACTTAAACTGATGGTTCCATCTTACTTAAAGCAAATATTATTAAGATAAGTGTATATTCAAGCTAAAATAATAATTGACTCTGGTACATTTTAAATGAAAAAGCACATTATTCTCCCCTGTTAATCTATTTTTGGAATGTGATATTACTAGACTGCCATAAAGAAGAATAACCCCAGGAAGTACCTTCGCAGTGTAGGAGATGGAGAGACTGTGGAGTTTGATGTTGTTGAAGGAGAAAAGGTGAGGATGCTTTTTGTGTAAAGGTTTGACTTGAGTATGGAAATAATTTGGAGATGTCATCCATTAGGATGGTGGCTCTAATGTGGATGGATGATGTGTTCAGGTGACCACATGAACACAGGTGCATCAAGCCTAATGTGCTGGCTGCAGTTAGAGAGCAGTCTCTTCAGAACAGTGAGGAGCTGAAACTTAGTCATTTCTATGCGTCCCTGCCCATGCAGACAACTCCCTCACCCCTTTGGGTTTTTGTTTATTTCTATTCTTTGTTTTTTTTTCTGTTTTTTCCTTGGATTTGTGTGAAAATTGTTGGAGATACTCCTATTTCTGTTGTCACTATCACTACCAATATGTAATGGCTTTTGTAGGGTGCGGAGGCAGCAAATGTTACAGGTCCTGGTGGAGTTCCAGTTCAAGGCAGTAAATATGCAGCAGATCGTAACCATTATAGACGCTATCCACGTCGTAGGGGTCCTCCACGCAATTACCAGCAGAATTACCAGAATAGTGAGAGTGGGGAAAAGAATGAGGGATCGGAGAGTGCTCCCGAAGGCCAGGCCCAACAACGCCGGCCCTACCGCAGACGAAGGTTCCCACCTTACTACATGCGGAGACCCTATGGGCGTCGACCACAGTATTCCAACCCTCCTGTGCAGGGAGAAGTGATGGAGGTAAGCCATACCATTAGTATGGGACAGAAATTTTTGTAGCCCAGGGCCCATTCATTGAACTGCATCTCCTCTAGCCTTTATGGTGTATTTTCATAGGACTATATTTCCTGAGTATTATACACTTAACATTGGAGCTATGTGTCTTGTCATCATCACCTTTGGTATATAAGAACCATTAGAATTCATAATTTATGGTAATAGTTGAAACTGCCTTTTTTTTTGTCAGTTATGAGGCTTGAACTCGGCCTGAGCCCTGTCCCTCAGTTCTTCAGCTCAAGGCAAGCGCTCTGCCACTTGAAACACAGAGCCACTTCCGGTTTTCTGGTAGTTTATTAAAGATAAGAGTTTCACAGCTTTTATTGCCTGGGCTGGCTCAGATCCCAGCCTCCTGAGTAGCTAGGATTACAGGCGTGAGCCACTGGTACCCAGCTTTAACTGCTGCTTTTTTATATCCTATGGTACTATGATTTGAGCTAAGGGGCTTCATGTTTGACATAGATACTTTAGCCACATCCCCAGCCATTTTTGTTTTGATTATTTTGGAGATAAGGACTTGTATTTTTGCCTGGGCCAGCATGGACCACAGTCCTTGTATTTACACTTACCATGTAGCTGCTATCACAGGTCTCTGCCATAGCACTCAGATTGATTGGTGAGATGGGAATATGCTCAAACTTTGGCCCCAGCTGTGCTTGATCTCCTGATCTTCACATCCCAAATAGCTTGGATTACTGCTATGAGCCACTGCATCTGGCTGGTTTCTATTTTTATTTTTATTCATTAATTAATTATTTATTTATTTTTGGATCCGATCGTGGGGCTTGACCTCTGGGCCTGGGTACTGTCCCTCAGCTCTTCAGCTCAAGGCTAGCACTCTACCACTTGAGCCACAGCGCCACTTCCGGCTTTTTTCTTTTTGCTTCTGTGGTGCTGAGGAATCGAACCCAGGGCCTCAGGCATGCAAGGCAAGTGCTCTACCACTGAGCCACCTTCCCAACCTCTCTATTTTTATCTTTTAACTCTTGGAATTTGTTTATTTGGATTTGCCTATTTGTCTCAACTCTGTTAACTAATCCGATAGGTTTTAATTTCTGTTACTCTTACAGGGTGCTGACAACCAGGGTGCAGGAGAACAAGGTAGACCAGTGAGACAGAATATGTATCGGGGTTATAGACCACGATTCCGCAGGTATGGCCTATATAAACCTGTTTCTATTCAGTTGCTTGACTGAACATTGGGCCTGCAAGCATCATGCTTCTAGAGATTTTGTTCAATCACTTATCTGTTAACGCTTCACATTTTCTTTCATCAGATGCCTAAGAGATGAACCTGAAGTCAGTTTTCTTTGAGAATGTATTCTTTGCACCTTCTTTGCTGGCATTGATTAAAAACAGCTTGTATAGATGAGGTCTACTTTATACTTTTTTTTTCTTTTAATGAGTATGGAATTCCAAATATTCTGTCTTTGTATACCAGGTAAGAGAGTGGTTTAAATCATACACATCTTAGGCATTAGGAGTATCTGAACTACACCCTAATGGAGTAAGTATATGAAGAGCCAACATAATAAATTTTACATTGAAATAGCATGATTTACTATTAATAAGTCATTTCTTTTTTTTTGTTATTTGGTGAGTCACTGTGATAAAATTGTAACATTTGGAAGAAAGAAGCCCAATCTTAGACTATTAACCAAGTAGACTAGGAATGTTTGGTTTATCTTTTTATTGCAGTAATTTTTTAATATATTGGTGCCAGTGGCTCATATCTGTAATCCTAGCTACTCAGGAGGCTGTGATCTGGGGATCATGGTTCAAAGCCAGCCCAGCCCAGTCCGTGAGAATCTTATCTCCAATAAACCACCAGAAAACCGGAAGTGGCTCTGTGGCTAGAGCAGTGGAGCACTTGCCTTGAGCTGAAGAGTTCAGGGATAGCACCTAGGTCCAAAGTTCAAGCCCCACAACCAACAACCGCCCCGCCCCGTCCCCAAATACTTGAAAACATCAGGTAATTACTACAACTTTAAAGCAACACATTTTGCTTTAAAAAAAATTTTTTTTAACCTAGGTAGGGATTTGTTCTCAATCACTTGTCAATTCAAGTATGACTGCATGGAGTTTTGGTGTGGGCTCAAAGCAAACAGAAAGGAATCCTAAAATTAAGGAGTTTTCATGGGAACAAAAAGGATTTTTTTGTTTATAAGATTAAAAAGTACAATCTACAGCCATTGGTCAGTGAGTTGAAGAGTGGTTGCAAGAGCCCATTGCACTTGGCTGTCTTTTTCCAGTCCTTTGAGCAATGGGCTGGGTGAGCAGAGTTGGATACATTGGGCTATATAGTTGATGACATTGCTAAGGATTGATCATGTACTTACTTGTGTAAAGAAGGGATGAGAAACATTCAAGACTGGTCCTAATCTAAATTAGGAATGAGAGAACAAAAAAGTAAAAGGAACATACAAGAGATTAGAGAGTCCACACACTTGGAGTGATAGAAATGAGAAGAGTACAAAAAGAAATGTAAGGTTTTTCTAAATAAAACTATAATCTTGTCACTGCAGAAGGAAAGAGGGTAGTAGCTGGAAGGTGAAAATCTAGAATTTCTATAGATAAGGAGAGTTGACCGAGAAGCCGCAGGAAGAGAGTAGAACTGTTCCTGTGGTTAGTAGCTCATCAGTTGAGGGCTGGTGTGGGAAAAAAAAACCAAAGCAGTTTGCCAAAGGTTGACTACTGACAAACCCATCCAGTTAGAAGAACTCACCAGTGGAAATGTGGCTTTAGGAGAAGGAGGGTCAGTTGCAGTGGAAAGTGAGTGGTTTTTTTGTTGCTGTTGGGTTTTGTTTGTTGTTGTATTTGAAGGATGTAGAGGTAAAAAGCTAGAATATGCTGAGGTGATTGCAGATTAAGAGTCAAGATCCTGGTGTTGGAGCTGTGAGATTTTTGATGTTGGATGTCACTTTAATAAACGAGAATGCCTTCAAGATTACTTCAACCTCTCCAATGCTGGGCTAAATCATTAAGCCTTTGTGTATGTGTGCGTGCATGTGCACACACAGGTGTGCTCCAGGTCTGGACACTGTCCTTGAGCTTTTTGCTCAAGGCTAGTGCTCTACCACTTGAGCCACAGATCCATTTCTGGCTTTTTGGTGGTTACAGGCTTCTGAGTTACTAGTGTTTGGCTTGAACCAAGTGAGTGGCTTTGAGTCTTGTTTTGTCTCTAGATTTACTTGTACTAGTGTTTGGCTTGAACCAAGTGAGTGGCTTTGAGTCTTGTTTTGTCTCTAGATTTACTTGTTTTGGATATTCATACAAATGAAATCATGAAATATATGGCTGTTTCTGCTTCTACTTTGCACATATTTTCAAGATTCTCATGTAGTATATACATCAGTACTTGATCTTTTTTATGAACAAATCATATTCTTGGATACGTGTAGCACATTTTTCTACTTTTGGCTGTTATTACTAGTAGTGTGTGAGTGTGTGTGTGTGTGTGTGTGTGTGTGTGTGTGTGAGAGAGAGAGAGAGAACTGTTCCTGGGGCTTGAACTGAGGGCTCTAAGCTTCTTTTGCTTAAGGCTAGCACTCTACTTGAGCCACAGTGCCACTTCCAGCTTTTTCTGCTTATGTGGTACTGAGGTATAGAACCCAGGGCCTCATGCATGTAAGGCAAGCACTCTACCACTGAGCCACCTTCCCAGAGCCACCTTCCCAGCTCTATTATTTTGTATTATGTGCACAAGTTTTTGCAGGTAGTTGCTAGGGTGTATCCCTTAAATGACTTGAAGAAATTGTCGAAATATCTGCTATGTACTTATTCATGTGAAGGGAGCATCTTTGGTTTCGGTTTCCTGCAAGTACATGGTTACCAGAATGCCTGATGTTAAAATACTGGTGTGTCATTACTGCTACTATCTTGTTTATTATGTTTTTTGTTTGTTTGTTTTTTTTTGTCCTTCATTGGGCTTGAACTCTGGGCCTGAACACTGTCCCTCAGCTCTTCAGCTCAAGGCTAGTGCTGTACCACTTGAGCCCACAGTGCCACTTATGGATTTTTCTGTGGTGCTGAGGAATTGAACCCAGGGCCTCATGCATGTGAGGCATGCATTCTACCACTGAGTCTCCTTCCCAATGATTAATTTTGTAATAGATTATACGGCAGGCAAAAGTTTGGGAATCCATGAAAACTTTTTCTTGACATGTTTATATATTATGGTGCCCATATATAATATACTCAAGTAGTTGGCATTTCTGGCTTATCAAGTAATTTAGTGTTGCTATCTTGGCAAGAAGTGATTGTATTTTGAAATTATAAAACCAGAGAGTTTGTTTTGTGGTTCTGAGGTTTGAAATCAGGGCCTCATAAGTTTAAATGCTTCAGATCACATTACACTTTTTTTTTTTTTTTTTGGTTGGTCATGGAGCTTGAACTCTGGGTCTGGGCGCTATCTCTGAGCTCTTTAGTACAAGGCTAGCACTCTATCAATTGAGCCACAGCACCTACTTCCAGCTTTTTCTTTGTATATGGTGCTGAGGAATCGAACTCTGGGCCTCTTGCATACAAGGCAAGCACTCTACCACTGAGCCACCTTCCCAGCCCCACTTTACACTGTTTTTGAGCCAGTATTGTCACTAAGAGTTTTTGCTGGATTCCTGCAGATAACAATCAAGTGTTGACACTGGTGGGTGGGTTAAAGAAAGATAGTATAATTCCTAAGTTAGTAAAATGTTCATTCCAGAGGCCCTCCTCGCCAAAGACAGCCTAGAGAGGATGGTAATGAAGAAGATAAGGAAAATCAAGGAGATGAGACCCAAGGTCAGCAGCCACCTCAACGTCGGTACCGCCGCAATTTCAATTACCGACGCAGACGCCCAGAGAACCCTAAACCACAAGATGGCAAAGAGACAAAAGCAGCCGATCCACCAGCTGAGAATTCGTCCGCTCCCGAGGCTGAGCAGGGCGGGGCTGAGTAAATGCCGGCTTACCATCTTTACCATCATCCGGGTAAGTCCCTTCACCTTTGGCAACAGCAGAAATAGTCATGGGTAATCCTGTCTCATTTTATTAATGCAAGGAAAGAAACTGAACTCTAGATGTTGTAAATGCACCATTTTATTTACAAGGTCATTCACCCAATCTTAAAATTACTTAGATGTTTCATTATAGAAATACTGGATAACAGCCATGTTTGGACCTCTGCAAGCTTTCTATTTTTGTACATGGAGAATTTTCACATTGTATAATTTGTCATCTTATGTGTTTTTGTTTTTTTTTAACTGATAAACTTGCTTACTTTATGAGCACACAAATTAACATTATGAAATAGTTGCAAAAGTTGAAGCCAAGCCCAGGCAGGAAAATCTGTAAGACTCTGACCTGCGATTAATCACAAAATCTGGAAGTGGAGCTATGACTCAAATAGAGTCCAGCTATGAATAAGGAAGCCAAGCGCAAGAAAATGAGGCCCTGAGTTCAAGTTCTTGATATTGGTGCACAAACAAAAAGAAGGCATTAATAACTTAGGTGATGGTAAATAGAAACCTAGATTTGTAGTTGTTTTTAAAAGTGCCTGTAAAGCTAATAATTCTCTGATCAAATGCTGTCACATTGTATTATTTTGTTGCTATAGCTTGTTTTCTCCCTTTTTTTTGGGGGGGGGGGTGTCAGTCGCAAGGCTTGAACTCTGGTCCTAGGCACTGTCCCTGAGCTCTTCAGCTCAAGGTGAACACTCTACTACTTAGCCACAGCGCCACTTCTGGGTTTCTGATGGTTAATTGGAGATAAAAATCTCATGGACTTTCCTGCCAGGGCTTGCTTTGAACTGCAACCCTCAGATCTCAGCCTCCTGAGTAGCTAGGATTACAGGCGTGAGCCACCAGCCCCTGGCTATTGTCTTCATTTTCTTTGCATATGTACACTTTTCCAAAATTAACAGCTTTCTTACATTTGGCTTTTTACATAATAAGGCAGTAATTATTTTTGGCTCTGGAATTAGTACTTTCAGCTATAGTTTTTCAGGTTTTTTTCCCTTTACATTTTCTAGATTGCCTTTGACCTCCAGAACTAGTGCAGTAAACTAGTGTTTTACTATTTCCATTCCTGTTTGGAAGTGACTTAGATTAAACCAAGTTAAGTTAGGTTAATGTCTCCTTTACACATTACTGATGTGATCCTAGTGTTTATTATGCTAAATGAGCATTGTGATGATATTTATGATAATCATTAATGTTCATATATATAATAATTCATTTATTTTCTCTGCAGTTTAGTCATCCAACAAGAAGAAATGAATATGAAATTCCAGCAATAAGAAATGAACAAAAGATTGGAGCTGAAGACCTTAAGTGCTTGCTTTTTGCCCGTTGACCAGATAACTAGAACTATCTGCATTATCTATGCAGCATGGGGTTTTTATTATTTTTATCTAAAGACGTCTCTTTTTGGTAATGGCAAACGAGTTTTTTAAAAAAAAAAAGCCTGGTTTTTCTCAATACACCTTTAAAGGTTTTTAAATTGTTTCATATCTGGTCAAGTTGAGATTTTTAAGAACTTCATTTTTAATTTGTAATAAAAGTTTACAACTTGATTTTTTCAAAAAAGTCAACAAACTGCAAGCACCTGTTAATAAAGGTCTTAAATAAAATAATTGTCTTTGTGTAAATCTGTAGTTTTTAGTTACTAAGGTCTTTATCATTTGTAGGACTCAGCCATAATTTAAGTCATTCCAAGCCTGGTGCTGTGTCTCATGCCTGGAATCCTAGCTACTCAAAGTAAGTCTGGGCAGGACAGTGTGTGCAGACTCCTATCTCCAACTAAACCCCAGAAAACTGGAAGTGGTGCTGGGGCTCAGAGGTTTTGGTTATTTTTTTTTCTTTTTTTCCCCCTCCCCGGATCTTCAGGTTTTTCTAAGTAAAATTGGGTTATGCAAAAAAGACTTTGAGATGTCTCTTTGTTGTGTGTGTGGATTCTGAGGCCTTAGCTCCATCTGGGGGTGAACCGAGTTTGTTTTTTTGAACTACTTTAGTGCTTACTTGAGCCCTGGCTATACATTTAGGTTTTGGGGGTGGTTAATTGGAGATGAGAGTATCATAGGCTTTCGTTTTCCCTCCCAGCTGGCTTCAAACAGCCATCCTGAGGTCTCAGCCTATTGAGTGGCTTAGGATTACAGACATGAGCCACCAACACCTGGTTTAATGAGAGGATTTTTGTTTGTTTGTTTGTTGGTCAGTCATGGGGCTTGAACTCTGGGCCTGGGCACTGTCCCTCAGCTCTTCAGCTCAAGGCTAATACTCTACCACTTGAGCCACACCTCCTCTTCCAGGGTTTTGGTGGTTAATTAATGCCCAGACAGGCATTGAATTGCAATCATTAGATTTTAACCTCCTGAGTGGTTTGTTTTGTTTTGACAATTCTGGATCATGAACCCAGAATTTATGCATGCTAGGCAACCACTCAGGAGACAGAGGCAGAAGAATATAAAGTTTGAGGCCAGCTCTCTAACTTCTTTGATTTATAAACTTATAAACTTAGTTTTGAAAACTTTTTTTTTTTTTTTTTTGGTCAGTCATGGGGCTTGAACTCTGGGCCTGGGCACTGTCCCTCAGCTCTTCAGCTCAAGGCTAATATTCTACCACTTGAGCCACCGCACCACTCTGGTTTTCTGGTGGTTTATTGGAGATAAGAGTTTTACCAACTTTCCTGCCTGGGCTGGCTTTGAGCCATGATCCTCAGATCTCAGCCTCCTGAGTAGCTAGGATTATAGGCATGAGCACCCTGGTTTAATGAGGTTTTATTAGGAAAAGGTGAAACTTTTTTGTGTGCTACTGTTGGAACTCATGCTTGCTAGTCAGGCACTCTGCCATTTGAACTACACATCTCCAGCTTGATGTTGGTTTTTGTAGAATGCTTTTTCTTCATCTACTGACATTGTCTTACAGTTTTTTCACTCTTAATGATTTGTAGGTTGAGTAATGGTTCCATCTGTGCAATACATACTTTGTGATGGTGTGTAAGCTTTCTGCAGTTCTGTCAGATTTGATTTACTAGTATTATGTGGAGACTTGGTGTCTTTATCAGAGATTGTTTTGTAACTTTTCTCCCTTCTATAGTGTAAGGGGGGCATTGCATGGGTGGGAATTGGGAATAAGCATAATTCTGTGCTGGTCATACGGAATGAGTTTAGAAAGTTCCCTCCCTTGGGGAAGTTCTACATCTACAACTGAAAGGATAACTACTATCATGGAAATAAAGTATAAAACAATTAGATTCAATTGTAGGTTGCCATCTAATTTTCTGTTGGGAAGATAGGGATGGGGAAAGATAGACCACACACAAGGTTGTTTGCCCTCTAAGCTATCCCAGTGGGAATATAGTCATTTTTTTCTTTATTGTAGTCTCTTTAAATGTTGGTAAACAGCTGGTTAACTATCCCAGAAGTTATGCCTTCATCAATCCCTGAGCAGTTGCTTACTTTCTGCAACATCAAGATGTTCTAAATTCATTCTGTGTTTTTCATACCCTACCCCTTGAATCAAAGCTACTTCTTTATGGAGTTCTGATAACTTTTTTTTTTTTGCCAGTCCCAGGACTGAACTCAGGGCCTGGTCACTGCTCCTGAATTGCATTTGCTCAAGAGTAGCATTCTACCACTTGAGCCACAATACTACTTCTGGCCTTTTCTGTTTATGTAGTGCTGAGGAATTGAACCCAGGGCTTCCTGCATGCTAGGCAAGCACTCTACCACTAAGCCACATTACCAGCCCCCTGATAACTTTTTAAAAAAAATTTGTTAGAGTGATACACAGCAGGATTACATTTACGTATGTCAGGCAATAAGTACATTTTCTTTCTTTTTTTTTTTTCTTTTGCTAGTCCTGGGGCTTAAACTTGGCACTGTCCCTGAGATTTGCTCAAGGATAGCACTCTACCCAAGTCGTAGTGCCATTTCTAGCCATTTCTGCTTATGTGGTACTGAAGAATTGAACCCAGGGCTTCTATACATGCTAGGCAAGCACTTAACCACTAAGCCATATTCCCAGCCCATACATTTTCTTTCAGGGCCATCTGTTCTCATTCTCTTCCCTCCCTCCCTCCCATCTACCCAGTTCACTTTCATCAATCTCCAGTACATTTTACTGCTGCACTTTTTCACCCTTTTTCCTCCTGTGACCCTCTCCCCACTCTCCCACAGATGTGCATGAGAATGCACCAGATATAAGGTAAAGAACAGAGCCATCAGAAAAAAATTAAATTTATTTGCATATCTTTGGAGATCATTTCAGGGTGTATATGTGTATATGAAGAGGCACTTGGGTATTGCACCTTTGTGATTTCTAAGGCTATCTAATAACTTGTATTAGGGAAGTAAGACACAGAAATCAAGATGAGTATGTGTGCTCATTTCTGTTGAAATGCCATTGTGAACCTTAAACCTTTGTAGGGAGAGAATAGATATATATACCCATATACATACATGTGTAGACATGTATACATATAAGTAGACATCTGTGCTGAACACTGGTGGTTCATACCTATTAACCTAGCTACTTAGCAGGCTGAGATCTGAGGATTGTGGTTCAAAGCCAGCCTGTCCTGGGCAGGAAAATCTATGAGATTCATCTCCAGTTAACCATCAGAAAACTCGAAGTGGCACTCTGGCTCTAAGTGGTAGAACAATCCTTGAGTAAAAGCTCAAGAATAGAACTTAGGCAGGCCCCCATGGCCTGGACTTAAGTGACAAAGTGCCCATCTAGCAATTGCAAGACCTTGAGTTAAAACTAATACCAACCCCCAAAAAATACATTTAAGAAGTTTTCCAGATAACTTCAATACTACAGGATTTAGTCTTCCCATCACTAAATCTGTTTACCTGTGAGTATCTGTGTTTCTGCTCCCTCGAGTATCCATTTGTGTCCAATCCCATCTACTTAAGTTCATAACAAACCCACAGCCATTCCAACTAGGGAGTCTGCTGCATTTGGGGATCTTGTGGGATATTGTGTGGCTTAGGAGGATGACAGCTTCTCTGGCTTTGATTGGAATATCCCTTAATATGTCAACCCTTTGATACTTTAAAGGTATTTTTATGCTTTGCCCAACAATTTTCAGTTTTCAATAGGGTTGGCTAGAATAAGTTAAACCAAATATTAATTTTTTTTTGTTTTTTGTTTTTTGTTTTGCCGGTCATGGGGCCTGAACTCTGGGTCTGGGTGCTGTTCCTCAGCTCTTCAGCTCAAGGCTAGCGCTCTACCACTGGAGCCACAGCGCCACTTCTGGCTTTTTCTGTTTATGTGGTGCTGAGGAATCGAACCCAGGGCCTCATGCTTGTAAGGCATGCACTCTACCGCTGAGCTACCTTCCCAGCCCCCCCAAATATTAATTTTATGTATTGAAAATATTGGGAAGCAGTAATCTGGTTGTTATTCAAAAATTTTGCCTGAGTCTTATGGCTCCTCTCAAATTGCCACTTTAGCTGGATACTGATGGCTCACACCTGTAGTCCTAGCTGAGCTCTGAGGATTGCAATTCTAAGCCAGCCTGGGCAGAAAGGTCTGTGAGACTATCCCCAGTAAACTACCAAAGAAGTTGGAAATGTAGCTCAAATGGTAGATACCTAGCCTTGATCAAAAGAAGCTCAGGGACAGTTCCCAGGCCCAGAGTTAAAGACCCAGTACTAGTACCAAGAAAAAAATTCATTTTAGACAAAAATCAGACAACCCCATTAACTGACCTGGCTAACAAAAAGCGAAGAAAACGGCATTAGCTCAATGGAAATTCTCGGTTTTAAGAAGCAGCACCTTGGTGTTTTCCAAACTTACATATATGTACAAACTACCTGTAGATCGCGTTAACTTACTAGGTCTGGGTGGGAAGGATGGGTGAGACTGCTGCATTTCTAACAAGTTTCCAGGTGATTTACTGTTGTTGGCTGAGGCCTTTGCTGTGAGCAATAAGTTTCTAGAGTATTCCTTCTTACTCTCCTGTTGGGAGGAGTGTGAAAGGATACAATCAGCAAACTTTGGAGGTATTTTTTAATGTTTTGTCTTTAATTAGCAAACATACAAATATAAAGAGAGTGATCTTTACCAATCTTACAGCTTCTTGTTCACAGGGCATTTTAAAACAAATCCAGCCATCATCTCAGTGTGTACCACCTCTTCCAGGTTAGGATAAAAAGGAAGAACCACAGTGTCATTATCACAGTTAACAAATGTAACACAATTGACTATAATTCTTTCAAATTGTCTAATAGGCTTCAGCCATCTCAGATGCACATTTTTCAAGCATCTTCCCAGGCAGTAGAGTTTCCTGCTCAGCTCACCCAGGATCTATCACTTTCCATTGAGGCTGAGCACACTGTTCTAGTCCTCCTAAAATATCTTAAACCTTTCAGGTTCATTCTCAGGGACTTCATCTACTTATAAACAAGGGCAAAGGGCTGGGAATGTGGCTTAGTGGTAGACTAGCTAGCATGCATGAAGCCCTGGGTTTGATTCCTCAGCACAACATAAACAAAAAGCCTGAAGTGGCATGGCTCAAGTGGTAGAGTGCTAGCCTTGAGCAAAAAGCAGCTCAGGGACAGTGCCAGGCCCTGAGTTCAAGCCCCAGGAATGGCAAAAAAAAAAAAAAAAAGTGGCAAAAGCTTTCGAGTCCTTCCTTTTTGAGTGCCCAATCCCTTAGCCTGGAGGACAGAAAACAACAAGCTGGTCCTGAGGCCTGGGAATTTGGCCTTCCTCTGGTTGGCAGTCTCGGTGACCTTGATGTGGACATTTGCATGGGGTTCAGGAGAGGCCTGTGGGGTCAGGTTCCCCAAACTCTTGGCTTCAAAAAGAAACAACCTTTCCACTTGACAGCCACACATATTTTGGGGTTTTTTAAACATTTTTTTCTTGTCTTTGATACTGGGCTTCAAACCCAGCACGTTGCACTTGCTAGGCAAACACTTTGCACTGAGCTATACCCCAGCCTGCCACACACATTTTAAATCACTATTAATTGGCTGTGCACTTGAGCCAGGAGTGTGGTTATCTGGCCTTTCCAATCCTGGCTGCAGTTCAGAAGAGGCTTCTCAATGAAGAACCAGATAAGCTTCAGGACAGTCTCACAGCCTGTCCCTGATACCCACAAGACGCTAGAACATTCTATCTCATTCTTACTAAATCTCAAGTCTCTAGTGTCTTCATCTTAAGAGATGATGCATGTCTTCCTGCCAACCTAACTACCAAATGGCAAGGACTAAGGATTATCAGCCCCAGTATACCACTTAGTTCCAGGGAGTTGGAGTTCTTTTGGCTGTGTGACAGGATTCAGGCCGAATCATTCAGCACAAAAGAGAATGCCGGCAACTCACTCCAACAGCTTGGACTGTGGAAAGATAGGAAGAAGGTGGGTTTCCTTTCCAGCTTTGCGTCTCCTCCCTCTTGTCAGGTCCTTTTGCCCTCTGGACCCCTCAGTGGTCCAAGTGTAGGTCTTAGAGAGGCACAGTTCATAACACTGCAGTCCCCAAGGACTTACATAAACTGATGTCCACATTCCTTCAGACTGATAAAGTCCACATCTATGAGCTTGCTATCAGCCTCTAGATGACTCCAAGGCACAGCAGGTTTTGGGACTTGTCTATAGTTCTCCATCCCCGTTCAAGAGGCAGGAGTCCAGGGAGCCTGTTTTAGAGGTGGGTGGTCACATTCTCTGGCCAGTAGCCCCCATGGATGTGCAGTAGCTAGCTGTGCAGCCATAACTCAAGGGGCAAGAGATTCCTTTGCAGCACCCTAGCCTCAGTGGCAATGTGGACCAGACACCTTGTCTGATTTGGCTTTAATCCCTTCACCTTCCAGAGTCAAACTTTAGGGAGAAGCCTCAGATTTGGTGACTTGGTGGGGATGTGGTTGTAGATGGGTAAGGGGAGGTTACAGCTGACAGAGAGGCAAGGGAGGAAGGACAGTGGTGACACTTGCCTGACCCTGCCTTGTCTGGCCTGGTTGTCTGATGTCTCTACTTCTAGAAGGGTAGTACCTGACTTAAGAGGCCATAATAAGCCTTTCCAACTGACCAGTCTTCACTGTGGATCCAACGTGGGAGCTGAGCTGGGGGCTAAGGACAGGCTAATTCTCTAGTCCCTTCACCAGCGGACTACCATAGATTATCCTCTTACTGGACTGGTCCTGCGCCTGGCAAGAAGCCTTATAGGGATGGCCTTAGGTCTGTAAAGGACAGGGCTTGTTACCTGAGGGCTGTTACCACAGGTGTTCCCACACATTCCCTGACCCTAGCGGTGGAGACCTACTCCTAGTGCAGGCTTCAAGAAGTGCAAATGCTAAGACCAATGTGGGAAGGTTAGGAGACAGGCAGGAGCCCCACATGTTTGCTGATACACCAACCACCTCAGGGGTCACCTCTGAGCCAGGCCGCATGCTAGCCACACCAAGAACACAACAGATGACACCACACTTGAGGCTGAATGTTCTTTCCAAAAAGTATCAAATACACAAAGTCTAGATAGGGCAGAGAGTCAGACAGAGCCTGGCTGGAAACCTGGACATTACACACCCAGGGGGCCCTTGGTGGAGGCAGGCAATTTAACAATGGGTCTGCAAGTCAAAAGAGAGAGAACTGGTTAGTGGGATGAGCTGCAGTGGGGAAGACTGGAGTGCAGGACCTGGCCAACACAGTAGGACCTTGGCCCTCAGCATCCCTGCCTGGGGCTCATTCCCAGGGGTCTGACTTAGTGGCCTGTGGACATTCAGGTAGTGCTGGCCTTGGAGACAGCCCAGTGAAGCCTCTTGGTGTCCGAGCCTCAGTGACCTGGGTAACATGGGCATGTTTCTTATCCAAGGACTGCCTTTTCCAAGGGCTGCTATGAGGAGCCCAGGAATGCAGAAGGGTGAAGGGTTTTCCCACCCCAACATGCTGGGCACTAAGGTCCATCTTGGTGTCTGTGGGTTCTCCAGGTCCAGTACATAGTGGACAGAGTGGCCCTTCAGTAAACAGATGGGCAGGTGAAGAGACCAGCGCTGGGCTGCTGTATAAGGCCTTGTCCAGGGAAAGCATGTGGAAGTATGTGGTGCCCACCAGGCTGCACTGACTGGGCAGGGCCTCGGCCTCCCTGGGTATGCACATGGTGTGAGTCAGGCTTCACCTCTGATCTCTCCCTTAGTGTTTGGGTTTTGGTGTCAGGGCACAGGGTGGGCACCTTGTTGAGGACCAGCCACCCAGAGCCCCCAGATTGAGCTCAGCAGACATCGGTGCCCTACTGGCCCTAGCCAGGTTGCTGTGGGGACTGGCTGGAGGGCTGCTGTGCAGGAAGGCTGGGCAGGGCTCAGACGTACTCTCGGGCAGCAGTTGAAGGTCCAGGGCGGTAGGGCTGTGGGCTGCTGTTGGTTCTCTCAGGCTCCGGACAGGTACAGCAAAGGAAGGAGCCCCCCAGCATGGCCAGGCCGGCTGAAGCCCAGCCTACAAACAGAGCCGGGCCAAATTCATACCTGTGAGGGGTAGGGAGACTGGAATCAGGTATGATGCCTCTGCTGGCCTTGCCTCTCACGGGGCTTTCTGGACCTCTCAGTCAGGAGCTGGATAGAGAAATCTATGGGAGCTGGAGTTCCAGGCTCACCTCACCTACAAGCTTCGTCTGTCTGTCTCCAAGCACACTGGAGCTCATTTCTCCATCTGGCCAGTGGAGGGGGCATGGGAGAGCCTTTGCAGCCCAGATGAGTGGAGCAGAGCAACCACTGCCTTTTTCTCTCACAGTCTAGGCAAGGAGGCTGGCAGCTGCCGAGCTCCTGGCTAGCACTACTGTCTTGAGAAGGCTGACTCCTCTGCTTGGCACTTGGTTCTTCCACACCTGGCCTTGTTGGCCAGTCTGGGTCTTCCTGTCTCTTAGTCTTAGCTCAAGGCATTCCCTCCTAGAAGGCCTCTAGCTTCAGGGCCAAGTTCACCTCCTGGGGGCTTTCCTTAATGCTCCTCAGTGCTCACCCTGCCCCTTGCCACACCTTTATCAGGAGCCTCTTCTGGCCCCTGGAGGACGAGGGCAAAGGCTGAAATTGATCTGTGTTTAGTGTTCAGCACAGGCAGCTTTGAGACAGGGATATCCAAAGGGATAAAGGTATCCAGTCCCTCTCCATCTACATCTTGCTTGGCTGGTCTTTGTGGCTGTGGCTCTGCATCCAGGGCCCAAGCCTCACATCTAAAGTCTTTTCCTCTTCCCTCCATACCCCTGCCTCCTTCAAGGAGCACTCTGAACAACCCAGGCATCTTTTCTCATCCCCACCCTACTCCAGGGCCACTGCCTTCCAGCCAGGGTGAAGGGCAAAGATCGTCCAATGTGGCTGCTGGCTCCTACTCCATCTGCCCTTTTTCTCCTTTGTCATCTGCTTGGCTCATAAAATGGCTGTGTTGTAGGAGAAATCCACCTTGGGCTTCTGCAATCAGCAGAAGTAAAACCAGCTGAGGTGTACTAGAGAGTCTCCAGGCCCAGGCACTTGACTCAAATTATGTACCCACATGATGTTACAAACCCTCAAACATAGGAAAGCTGCTCATCAAGTTCTAGCTCCACTTTACAGAGAAGAAGACAAGTATGGAGGCCATACCTGGGTGCCCTCCATAGGATTCCTGTCCCTGACCAGGGCCTGGCCACACCCACCTGGCCTCAGGCTCCAGAGCCTCTCAGATAGCAGCTGGGGCCCATTTCCCACCCACCCCAAGTGATGGTTGAACAAAAGTGGGAGACCCAGCCCTAGCACTCACCGGGCATTGACAGGTGTGCTTGGGTTGAAGAACTCCTGGGTCACCAGGGTGGCATACCATGACACAGCAGTCAACGTGCAGAGGCCTGAGGACAAAGCAGGGGGGTGCTCATCTCAGCCGGCACTGGCTGGCTAGCGGGACAGGGCCACCTGCTAGTGTAGCCTAGGGAATAGAGGAGGCAAGGGCACTCACCGGCCAGAAGGAACAGGGCTCCACCAGAGATGGCCACGCGGCTCTTGGCAGTAGGGTTGCTGTCTCCAACCCGTGTGCACTTCATACCCACAACGCTGAGGACCATGGCCACAAAGCCCAGGAGCACGGCTACCACCATCAACGCTCGGGCTGACTGAATGTGACCTGTAGCAGGACAGTATTGAGTAGGGCTGGGAGGGGAGAAAAAGGGAGGGCTGAGGGAAATTGAGTAGTGCATGAGGTCTGAACTGTGCTGGAAGGAGGCCCGCCTGCCTGTGACGGGGGCTGGGGAGGGGGTGTCTAAGGACTGCATTTTCCACTGCCCCTTGAGGGGTCCTCTGAATAGTGCTCAGAAGTGTTTACTTTTCTGTTTTTGGGTCTTGAACCTGGGGCACCTCCAGCAGGAAATGGGCAGCTCTTCCTGGGGTCATTCAGGCTCAGCAAAGGGAGAACAGAGTTTCTGAGGCCTAGTTCTGCCCAGCCTGGCCCCGTAGAAGCTATTCTGATTGTTCACTTTCCTTCATCCTATGAATCACTGACGGTAGCTGTGTGCTGGGCACTCCATGGAGGTGCAGGTCAGTTTCAGAGCCTGGCTGACTCAGAAGACCTGGGTCCCTGAGGGAGGGTGGAGGCCTGCCTGTACTAGCTTGATAGTTTCAACTCCCCAACCAGGAAGAAAGGGGCCTGTGCGGACACCACTCTGTGTGTGTGTGTGTGTGTGTGTGTGTGTGTGTGTGTGTGTGTGTGTGTGTGTGTGTGTGTGTGTGTGTGTGTGTGTGTGTGTGTGTGTGTGTGTGTGTGTGTGTGTGTGTGTGTGTGTGTGTGTGAACACCTATGTGCCAGCATATGTGTCTGCGTGGCATGACTAAGGAGTGGTATGTGTGTACATGTGTGTGTCTATGTGAAAAGTATGAGAAAAGAGGAACTAAGGACTCAAGGAATTGTGGAGTGCCAGGCCTCGCCTCATTGGCCCGCCTCTGTCCTCTATTGCTTCCCTGAACAACTGAAAACATCGGAATGCAAACGGTTTGGTCACTCACAAGGTTATGGGGCAGAACAGTGATCTGGACTCCTGAGAGGGCCAAGTACATTTTTGGCTACACACAGAAAGATAACAGGAAATAAGGGGCTGGAATAGAAGCCCAGCACTGATAGAAGACCAGGAACATCCACTTGAGATCCCCCCAGCCCCCCGAGCCCCTTCCCAGGTCCTCGTCACCCGTCCTAGGCCGTCACCTCTCCTTGGCCCCTGCCAACCCTCCCAGGCCCACTGGCCCAAGACCTACCATCAAGAGCGAGCAGCGAGTCGTAGAGCTTGCATTGCACCTGACCAGTGCTCTGGGAGGCGCAGGACATCCAGAGCCCTTCGTAGAGGCCCACGGCGGTGATGATGGCGTCTCCTGCGTAAGAGGACTGCTTCCACTGGGGCAGGGCTGTGCTGGCAATGATGCCCACCCAGCCACCCAGGGCCAGGAAGTAGCCCAGGAGTTGGAGGCCTGAGTTAGCCATGGTCCAAGGGAAAGGATGGAGGGTCCCAGGACTCAGAGCTGGGTCAGGATCCTGGGGAGCCCTGTGGTCATGGCCAGATAAGAGGAGCAGCTCGCTCTGGAAAGCAGCGAGTGGTGGAGTCCAGAAAGGGCTATGGCAGCAGCTGCAGCAAAGGCACTAACTCTGGATTCTAGAATGCAGGGGGAGGCCCAAGGGCTGGAAAAGGCCAAGAGCCCGCCCACAGCAGCCGCCTGAGCCAGGCAGGGTCCCCAGCAAAGCTCCTGCCCTGCTCCCTGGGAGCAGAGGGCGGGGCCTAGAAACCAGGTGGATACCCCTGATAGAAAAGGAGGGGCTAGAGAATGACCCCCGTGGCTCTCAAGGCCTTTCTGCTCCCTTCAAGGGGCTGATGCAAGGGTCCTGAAATTCTCATAATCCCTACTCTGGGCACTAGCCCAGTGATACGAACTTTGCTCTTGCAGGGCTGATCTGGCTCTTGGGGTTTCTGCCCTATGGATTAAGGTCAGAAAAGAAAATGAAGTCCAGCTTGAAGAGTTTGGTTTTTTGTTTCTGTGGGGTTTTGTTTGTTTTTGGTGCCCATCCTGGGGCTTGAACTCAAGGCCTGGGCACCAGAGAAAACTTTTTGACAAGGGCTCTGAGGTGAGATGTAGAGAGACTAGTGTGAATACTGGCTGTTAGGGAGAAGGGTCCTGGTAATCTTGGAGTATGTATATTAAAAATAGAGGAGGCCAGACAACAAAATATGTTCTGTGGAGTCTACTGGCCATCTGAGGGGTCAGAGAGGGGCCCTTTTGTGTCTGGGCCAGAGCTGGCTGCAGATCAGCCTGGGGCCTGGCCAGGAGCTGGACGACCAGCCCCAGCTTCCTATCAACTGCCTGAAGGAAGGCTCAGCCCAGCCTGTTAATCCCCTTGCTGGCTGGTTTAGCAGCTCCTGCTGAGACCTGGGGCAGCGGGGCCCTGGCTCCCAGCTCCAGGACAGCCTGAAGGAAGTGGTGGCCTCTGTCCATTCCTGGGGGTCAGGCTGTCCCTCCTAGACTCCCTCCTGCCCCATCCTCTTGCCCTCAGGAGCAGGGAATGTTTAACTCTCCTCAGTCTCATTAGCAATCCCCTCACGCTCATTCCAGCCCCACGGGCTCAGCGTGGGTGCAGGAGGAATGTCAAGCCCCTGCTCCCACTCCCACAGCCCCCTGGCCGGCCCCTGCATCCCCAGCAGCCCACTGGCCTTTCTTGGATTGAACTGGGGGAAGGCAGGGTCCTGCTATGTTACAGCCAGCTTCCTCCCCCACAGCCTCAGCCCCTCTCAGGGACAAGTTCCCAGCCTGCTCCCTGGCATTCTTCACGTGGCTATGCAAACGAGGGGGTGCCTGGCACTGGCAGACAATGGCAACCCTGTGTGCCCGCCTAGGGTGTGGGCCCTTGGTATGGCCTGCAGCTCCAGCCCAGGCTGGGGGAATGGTGTGCAGGGCAGGGGGGGAGGGAAGGGGTAATGGGTGGGTGTTGTTGGCCTGCAGTGCTGGACACTGGGTCCCTCATTGGTCCTCTGTGCTGGGAGGGTCAGAACTGTGTAGGTCTGTGTACACACAGCCCTGTTTCCTGCGATGGCCTGCGAATCCCCAAATGCCAATCAGGTCCAGAACAGTGGCAGAGAGTTCTGAGTTCAAATTCTGCTGCCACAGTAGCACAGTAGATGGTGAGCTGAGAATATGGGGTAAGGAGATACAAATGCAAGATTCTGGAGAGGCAGTGAGCACCCTGTATACTCAACCTTCTACTCAAGACAGCCTTTCCTGGTGAGCCAGTGGGAAGTAGCAGGATGTTTGGTGTTGGTTCCTATGGCCCCTCCCCCACACCTTTCTGCCTTTTGGAGGGAGTCACCTGGTCCTGGAGGGAAGGGGACAGAGAGGCTGTCATAGATGCTCCCTACAGAGGACTCTGCTGATGACACGGATGGCCTCAAGTGTCCTTACCTCTAAATGGGCATCCAATATGGAAGTGACATGGGGGTATGGGGGATGGGAGGGGAAGAACACATGTGGCAGTTTCTGGGCACGGGCTATTCCAGCAGCCAGGGCCTCTCACAAGCCAGGCCTTGGCCTCTTCTGCCTCCTGCCAGGGCCTCTCTGTAAGGAAGCTCCAGGAGTCTCAGGAGCACTGCAGGATGCCTGTCTGCCTATCCATCCTAGATACCCCTGAGCTCAACACTGGGGACTCACCATGGCATTCCTGTCTTCCTCTGAAGCTCTTCTGGTCTTTTTGTTACTTAAGGTTTTGAGTGTACCCTGTCTAAATTTTCTTTCCTACCCTGACCGCCTCTCCTTACCACTGTTTCATAGCCTTCTGGAATTCAGGTCCTGCTTCTGAAGTGATACTCCCCAGCCTGGCACAGCTTCCCCCCTCCACCCTCAGGCACCTCCCACTGCTGGTGGCCCTGCAACCCAGTGACTCCCAGGCATGCAGGGAGACAAGGAAGGTGCACAGGATCCCACCCTGGCCTCCCATAAGAGCTGACTGGAAGAAGTGCCCTGCGGTACCACACATCAGAGTTTCCCAAATAGTTTCTCTTACTACAAGAAACCAAGGCTTGTGGCTTTGCCTCTGCCATTGAGAAGTTATGTGAGAAAAAAAGAAATCTATGTGTTATTAGGCAAAACCTTGCCTTTCCCAGCTTGGTTCAAAAGGGATGCACTTCCCTGAGTGAATCATGAAGATCACAGGGCTCAAACAACAAGATGAGAAATGCCGTTGGAACCACAGAATGCCAGGAGGCCTGCTCTAGAAGGACTGCCCTGGCTGGGCCTCCTCATTCTTGTGTGGCAGACTGCCTAGACTGAGGCCTCCTGGCCACTTCCAGCAGTGCTAAGGAGGGCGTGGTCTCTGAGTATGAACTGATCATTGACTTGATTCATATGAGGACTTCATGTCTTTCCCTGTCTGCTAGTGACACGTCTAAGACAGAGATAGATGTCTGGCTGCCTTCATTGCTGGGTAGTAATTCAGCACATTCTCTGCAGCCACTAAGAAACTTTGGAGGTTCACAAGAGTTGCTGCTCTTACTAACTCCAACTCCATCTGAGATTCCCACACCTCCAAAGGCTCAGGACCAAGATGACTTGCCTCAGGCCTCACAGATAGAAAGCTGCACACCAAGCCAGTCTGCCTGCCCAAGCATGGCTAAGCCCTTGGTCTAGAATTCCTAATACTGGAATTCCCAGTAATGGAGCCTGAGAAGCCATTTCCGGCTCTCTGAGGACAGAAAACACCTTAAGGAGGAACTAGAAGCTTCTGTGTCTTTTTGTCTAAACACTCCATCGGCACCTAGGTGGTACCTGGGGCAGTGCAATGGCACAGTTCTGGGTGACCTCCCAAGTCCTCTGTCAGCTTCCTTGGGTGTACTCTTTTCACCCTAAGCAAGTTTCAGTCGTTGTTAACACATCCTTATACATACCTCACCAAACACAAACTAAGTGATCACAGTGGCATCTCAGCCAGGACCCTGCCATCATCCCTGTCTCTGAGACTTGTGCCCATCTAATCCTATACATTTATCTGGTCCTGCTGCCATTGAAAACATTGGGCCTTTGGTGAGCACAGCGGAGACAGCCCACTGTCTGTATGTGGTTAGCATACATTGAAATTGCAAAAAGTTATCTTCCTGAATGTAGAGACTTTTGGAAATCCAGAATGAGACTGATGTTAATTTCTGTAATGTTGAGTCTCTACTATTGAGCCAGGTGCTATGTGAACATTCTCTTATCCGTACCTTTGACCATTTTGGGCTCAGTCAACAGGGAATCCCAAGGTCCTGGTGACGAAGCACACACTGCTAAGTAGGGAAAGATATCAACCAGTTCAGTGCACAGGTAAAGTTTATGAACCTTCTCTTCTGCTTCCTACAGCCCTCTGCACAGTGGGTGAGTCATGCAGGTAGGATAAAGGAGACCAACAATGATGATGAAAAGTGACCATCTGGCCTGGATTGTTTTCATGGACACATTAACACCGCACTATCTCCAGCCTGAAAAATAATAGTTTCTTGGCTGGGCTCCAATGGCTCACATCTGTAATCCTAGTTACTCAGGAGACACATCTGAGGTACTGGGCAGGAAAATCTGTGAGACTCTTATCCCCAATAAACCAGCAAAAAGCTTGAAGTGGAGCTGTAGCTCAAGTGATAGAGTGCCTGCTTTGAGCAAAAAAAGTTCAGGGACAGTGCCTAAGCCAGGTTCAAGCCTTCAAGCCCTAGTACTAATATGCACAAGCATGTGTGCCCCATCCACATGCACACACACAACACACACACACACACACACACACACACACTATATATATATATATATATATAAACATACATATATATAACATATGTGTGTGTGTGTGTGTGTGTGTGTGTGTGTGTGTGTGTGTGTGTGTGTGTGTGTGTGTGTGTGTGTGTGTGTATTTGTTGTTGTTGTTGTTGGTCATGGGGCCTGAACTCGGGGCCTGGGCACTGTCCCTCCGCTTTTCAGCTCAAGGCTAGCGCTCTACCACTTGAGCCACAGTGCCACTTCTGGCTTTTTCTGCTTATATGGTGCTGAGGAATTGAACCAGGGCCTCATGCATGCAAGGCAAGCGCTCTACCACTGAGCCACCTTCCCCGCCCCTAGTCTATCTTTAGTCCACACCACTTCACCAAGGCACCTTTTGCCGAAGCTCCTTCTACCTTTCCTGCTACCAAATCCAAAGGTGAATCCTCCGTATTCACCATACTTAGCTTCTGAGCAGCATTGAACCCTGCTTCCCATTCCCTCCTTGAAGTGCCCTCATGGGGTCAGGACCCATCTCTCCTTAGGTTCTACCTCTCAGTGAACCCCACCATCCTTCAGACTCACTTATCTCCAGATAGGCTATCTTCTAATTTTTCTTTCTACTTCTTTCTTCTGGCTTGAGCACCATTGACATGCTTCTCAAACTCATCCTCAGCATTCCTAAACCAATCTTTCCTTCTGCTGGCTGGGGAGGAAGAGGTAAATTGGTGTCTTATCAGCTTAGTTCCTTCTGGATGCTTTTGCTTACTCTTCATTCCAGACTATCAGAAGCTCTCTCTCTCTCTCTCTCTCTCTCTCTCTCTCTCTCTCTCTCTCTCTCTCTCTCTCTCTCTCTCTCTCTCTCTCTCTCTCTCTCTCTCTCTCTCTCTCTCTCTCTCTCTCTCTCTCTGTGTGTGTGTGTGTGTGTGCTGGTATGAGTGTTTGAACTCAGCCTGGGTACTGTCCCAGAGTTTTTTTGCTCAAGGCTGGTACTTTACCACTTGGAGCCACACCTCTACTTCTGGCTTTTTGGTGATTAAGAGACAAGAATCTCACCAACTTTCCTGTTCAAGCTGTCTTCGAACTGCAGTCCTCAAATCTCAGCCTTCTGAGTAGTTAGGATTTCAGACATGAACCATTGGTGCCCAGATCCATCTGAATCTCTTATTGGCTCTATTCTAGAATGTACCCAGAGCCTAATCTTTACTTCCTTTACCCTGGCCCAGGCCATCTTCTCCTGGCCTTAATCACAGACCAGCTCTTCCTGGACTTCCTTCTCTCCATTCCTACTCCTGTGGCATACTCTTTACATACTGTAAGTCAGATGCTTAGAACCCTGTTGGGGCTCCCAAGTCTTTACAGAGGCTGCTTAAAGCCCCTGATCATTCAACAACTCTCCACTGGGCTCATTCTGCTACTACTATTCAGACTCCTTGTCCTTTTTTTTTTTTTTTTTTGTCAGTCATGGGGCCTGAACTCGGCCTGAGCACTGTCCCTCAGCTTTTCAGTTCAATACTAGCACTCTACCACTTGAGCCACAGTGCCACTTCCAGCTTTTTCTGCTTATGTAGTGCTGAGGAATTGAACCCAGGGCCTCGTGCATGCAAGGCAAGCACTCTACCACTAAGCCACCTTCCCATCCCGTCCTTCCTTTTGGGGTCCTAATTCGCTTTATTTTCTATCTCATAGGATTATATACACACATATATGCACGTATGTGTGCATGTGCACGTGCATGCACATGCACACACACACACACAACCTGTGTATAAAATACGTGTATGAGACGGGGGATTGTTTTGTTCCCTTTTCTGTTCTCAGCACCAAGCATTTAGGTGCTGAATAAATAAATATTGGTTGGCTAAATAATTACTTGCATCATGGTTCCTATACTGTGTGCCCTGTGACATCTCAAGCACTGTGAAGGTGTTGGGCTTGGTGCCAGGGATGTGGCCAGGGGAGCTGAACTCTAGCTCCACGATCTCTGTCTCTTACAGGGATCGTTATGGACACAGAGGCCCTGAGGTACAGCTGAGGACAGCAGACAGAGCAGGAAGCCTGTGGCTACCAAAGGGGCAATGTGCCAGAGCACTGCTGATGGCCACTCTTGCCAGAAGAAGATTAAGAGTAATAGCCATTCACCCAGAGCTTTATGGTTTACACCTGATACTCCATCTGTGCCACACAGCTGTCCAGAGGATAGGCATGGTGAAGACTATGATCCTCCATATAGAAGACAACCGCAAGGCACCTGGGTTCAGTGTTTGGCCTGAGGCTGCTCAGGATGTGGCCCCATTGGGTACTGAAGCAGGCCTTCTCTAGCTGCTCTGGCTACTGCACCCTGCCCAGAGTCATTTTTGCCAAGCAGGGCCTCTGGGCCCTAATGGACACATTTCCACTCTCTGAACACACCAGAGGAAACCCACAAATCATTTATTCTTTGGTTGTCTACATAGACACTTAAATACTGGGCTGCCGTCATGCAGCTGCTGTGTAGGCCCCAGGGTGGCTCTGGGCCTGGGTCCTGAGCTTTCAGTCAAACCCAAAGAAGAGCAGTGTCCTGCCATGTCCACTCAAGAGCAGCAGTAGCACCATTCAAAAGGCTGGGCAGGGTCCCCTTGGATCCACAGCCCTAAGAGGCTGGCCAGTCCAGAGTATAAAACAGAGCTCCTCCTCATGGGTCTAATCTCATCCACATGTGACCTGGATGCTTATCATAGTTCATCTTTGGCTCTTGATTCTTTGTCTGAGAGAGACTCTTCACTAGGCTGGAGGAGGGGCTGTTCCTGGGGAAGGTCCATCTCTTCTGGGCTGAATAGCATCTTCACCAGGTCGTCTGCCTGCACTCTGTCCTGCAAGGGTAAACAGTGCTTGCTCAGAGAGGCCTGGGACAGATGCCACGCCCTCTCTCAGCTGCTGCTTCCTGAGAGAACGATCAAGATGCCACCAGGGAGGCCTTCAAGCCCATCTCCTTCCCCGTGGGCCCTAGGCCAATGAAAACAGGTGAGGAGGGGCCCAAGGAGACCCAAGGGCTCAGCACTGCTGTCAGCTTGACTCCCACTCCATCTTGTCCCTGTTTACAGGTAAGGAAGAAGGTCCGGGAGGACAAGGCAGTGTGAGCAACGTCCTATGCCTGTCACGCCAGTGACAATGCCAGAGCTGGGTTCCATAGCCCAAGGGTGCCTTTCATGACTTTGCTGCTGACAGTCGGTTTGGGGGACAGAGGAAGTGAACCAGGACTCTTCCAGAAACGGATCCCAGAAGGCAAACATCTTACCCGCTCGCTGTGTCTAGGATCCAGTGTGAACCACAGGGCAATGGCACAGCGCTGCCCTCTCGTGACAGCCTTCACTCCGTGTGGGTTTTCAGTGCCTGAAGAGAATCCCACGGCCCTTCCACACTGGGGCTGCACCTCTGCCTAAAGTGGAAAGAAAGCAGGGGTCCATAGAAGAAAGACTCCAGAGATCCATGGGATCCCTAAGAGCCGGGACTGAGGGCAGGTTCACCTGGCTGTTCAGAGGCCACTGCTGTAGCATCTAAAGCCCCTGCTTAGGAGCAGAGCACTGGCCACAGGGAATGCCCAGTGGGTCATTCTGTGTACAGCACTATCAAGACATCAGCTCCAGTAAGCAGTTTTCTGTCCCCAAGGAATGAGCACCAGAGAATGCTCACCGTCACAGTTTTGGCATCTAGTTCAGTGAAATAGAAGTTTCCTCCATCAAAATCTCCATTCAGGTAAAGGATGGCACTAGGAAAAGCAGAGACAGCGAGACAAGGCATTTTTCTAAGCTGCAAACATGGCCCGTAGGCTCCCCCTGACTCTCTCTAGAGACTCGATCATGCTCCTCTGGGTGCCCCCAGTGTCAAGCCTACTCACACCTTCATACTCCTCCCTCCACCTGGGGGCTGAGGAAAGGGACTAGACTTTAGGGAGGGCTAGTCTAGCCTTTGCATGGGCACATGTGTACTGAGGATGGGGAGGCAGGGTAGGGCAAGCACAGGCCTCCTTTGAGCCACACCTGCCACTGCATTCACCTGTAGTCCCGGAAGGTATAGGCAGGGGGCTCCTTGATGCACACGAGGGTCTCAGCATTCAAGATGCAGTTGTCCACGTGGACTGGATGGCTATTGTCCTTCCTCTCAGCCTGTGCCTCTGGGGCCAAGGTAACCCGTAAGTACTGAAGCATGCAAGATACATTGCAACTTTCCTGCTGGTATTGGGTAGGAGGCTCTCAAAATGTATTTGAGTCTAATGAAATGGTCAGGACGATACAAAGCGAGTAGGGTATAGTCCACACAACTACAGGGCTCCAACAAGGTAGCTCTTGGGCTCAATGACAAAACTCCAGTGTGGCTAGACTTTATGAAGCAGAAAAAGGCAGAGATGGGTACAGGGTAGAGTGAATCAAATCTCCAGCAGGTCTATAGGAAAGGGAAGGATGAAGGAGAGAAGTGAAGAATGCCAGCAGAGGTGAGGTTAAAGGTCGGGCACTGGTGGCTCACGCCTATAATCCTAGCTACTCAGGAGGCTGAGATCTGAGGATCACAGTTCAAAGCCAGCCCAGGCAAGAAAATCCATGAGACTCTTATCTCCAATAAACCACTAAAAAACAGACATGGCACTGTGGCTCAAGCGGTAGAGCGCTTGCCTTGAGCTGAAGAGCACAGAGACAGCGCCCAAGCCCAGAGTTCAAGCCCCACCACCACCAACAACAAAAAAGGTCTTGCCAAGTCTTTCACTGTCTGATGCCTCTTCCTGGTTTGTCACTGGCTATGCTGGTGCTCTTCCACCTTGAGGTGGGACACAGTCTTATGCCTGACATATTCCTTTGGGTGTGGCCAGATTTTCCTAGAACTCCACACATCCTAAAGGAGACAGCAACACTCTACTTCCCATCATCTACCATGAGTACGTTAGTGCTAGGGGCCCTCAGAAGGCTATGGCATGACTAAGGGCAATATGGCTGGCTATGGGCCATGCATGATCTATGCAATCTGGCTATTCTGTATCCCTGCTCAGGAAAGCAAGAGGATTGTGACAGGGAACAAGGAAAAGCCTCACAGTTCTCTGACTTGCAAATTAAGTAGCTCTTCCACAAACTGGGTATGAGAGAGATTCCAGTAATTCATCTAAGGTCTAAGATCTATGGTCTAATAGATCTATGATCTAGTAGATCATAATCAGTTGAGAGGACAAGACATACTCCAGAATGTAGTTCTCTATAACATGGCAACTTGCTTAGTTCCCTCAGCGTCACCATTTTTCCTCTCAATTCCACAAACACATTTATCTCCAAAACTGCCATCACCTCCTCTGAAAGCCTTCTTGCCCTCTACTAGATAGGCTGACTGCAATTCCTCCTACTTGCACTTGGATATCACCGGTGTGTTTGAACAGGTACACAAACTAGGACGGAAGGCCTTTATCTCCCTATTCTCAGTGCCCAGCACAATGCTGGCTGCCTGGGCACAGCACACTCAAGGGATGGCAATACTCACCTCTGATTGCAGTGCGGCATACCAGGTGGGAGTAGGAGAAGTAGAGTGGGGTGTCCAGGCGGAAGTAGGACTCCATGACGCGCCGCACCTTCTCAGTCACATTGTAGTACAAGTGGGCGCTTTGAAGAGGAACTTTCCCTTCCTGTCCCAGCTACAACAAGAGACTGGTAGTCAACTGCCCCGAACACCTCTCTGGGTTGGCAGGGGCACCGTGGCAGTAGGCCATATGCTGCCAGCTCCCACTGCTTTGCTGCTAGTGGCTCTCCTCTCTGCCATCCCTACATTACCCTTTCCCTTCCCCTTCACACTCCTTGTTCTGAGTAACCACACATAGGCTCTCTGGACTCAGTTGTTCTTCAGAAAGCATGCCAGCAGCTCTGGGGATCAGCTCTGTCCTGCTTACCTCACTTTATTAAATTCTGTCTAACAATCAGGATTCAGAAGTCCACCTCATTCAGCATAACTTACCCGCACTCCCTTGTAGCTAGAATGTTAGCAATAAAGTGCATTTTCCCTTTTCTACCACTGTCCCCAGCTCCTCCCTAAAGCTTGAGATTCCCCTTCCTGCTGCTCCCCTCTGCTCCATACTCCACAATGCCCAGGATCCATTTTACCTTGAGGGCTTTGAAGACGGTGACACCATAGAACTTCTCATTGGGGGTGTGTGGGGAGGTCTGACCTCGGTAGCCATCTCCTGAAGTTGCAGCTGCCTAAGAGGCACAAAGATAACCGTAAGCCACAGGAGCTGAGGTCCTGAGAAGAAAGTAGGCTATACCTAACAGGTACTTGGAAGGCAGAGATGTCAGACAGACCCTGGGGAGAAGATGCAGTGGTCCCTTACATTGGTTAGTCTCTGCAGCTCTTGACACTCGTTTTCAGAGATCAAACCATCCATCACAACCCGCTGGGAGCCATTCAAGACTTTGGAGTTCATGGTCAGACTGATGCCTTCATATAGCAGGGGGCCTCCTGAAAAGCAATGGCTGGGCTGGTTAAATCTGGTAGCAGCTGCCTATTCACTTCCAAATGCAGAGTGATTCAAAGGATAGAGCTTGGAGTTGAAAGATGAGACTCAAGTCTTTGTCCTAGCTCCGCCACCAAAAAGGGCTAGCTCCTGAACCTTAACAAACTGAGCACATATACATTCTCAAAATAGATGCTCCAGAAATCAGGAAGAACTGAATTTGATCCCTGGCTTCTCCACCTATTAACTGTGTGACCTGAGCCAGTTGTTTAACCACTCAGGTTAATTTTTAATTAGTTAACTAGTGTGTTTTGTGTTTTTTAAACAGCATCTACCTTAGAAGTTTGATGTTAAGAATAAATAAGTTAAGAGCTTAGATTAGTATTTGGCTTATAGCTAGTTAATGCTCAAAAATGGCTGCATGGTATCTCTAATCATGATCACCATTTATGTATAACAAGGATCTTACCATCTGCCCAATCCACCTTGAAGTAGTTGTAAGAGACAGAAGTTGTGAGTAAAAGGCCCATAAAAGCAAAGGAATGCTGAACACATTCTTTTCTCATGCTGATCCAGCTAAATTTGCCACTGTCAATTTAAGCATGGTAGGGCAAAGGCCAACCTTTCTCCCTAAGATGCTAGGGTAACTCTCTATGCTGACATCATACATTCAATGCCATCAACATGCCAAGGCCAAAGGAAAGGGGCTAACACTCCCCACACAGTCATGTAACACCCAACAAAAGGCAGACTGCAAAGCCCCTTGATGATCAAGGAAGATCAAAGGGAAGCTTTTAATAGTGTATCTAAAGTACTTTCAAGGGAAGAGATAATGGGAAGTTTATTAAGAAGAGGGGCAAGCAGGAAGAAAGATATGTGCACCAAGGGCAGGCTCAGGGAATGAGTAGCAGCCCTGCTCTCCTTGATACAGAGAAGGGATGGAACACACAGGTGAAAGCAGGCTTGGGAAGATGGGCCTCGATCAGAGTGGAGCTATCACACTAGGCCTTCCCTAGTCTGGAGGTTTGGACAAGGGAGTCAAAGGAGTCGAAGACATCAGAGTTTTGAGTCCTGGTATCAAGAGAGTGGTAGAGGTCAGGAGCACAGGGTTTGGAGTGCAGAGGGTTTGGAAGGATGAGTTTTGTGTCAGCTGTAACTCACTGAAATGAACACACTAGTCTGTGACCCAGGAGTCTTACTTCTTAGCCAAAGGCCCATTCTCAGGGTTCTCTTGAGACAAAAGTTCTGTTGGTGAGTTTGGGAGGATGCTGAGCAAAGGTAATTCTACATACTTGTCATGCACTGCTAGGGTGACTGGTAAACTGGTAACTGTGGAGAGATCTGCCTGGCTGGGTTCACAACACCACATGTGCCCGAGCTCCATCCTCTCACCTTCCCGGGTCAGTCTGCTAACATCCAATGACTCCTTGGTCTTCTCTTCCACAAGGGTCTCGATCTCCCTCATAAGGTTGCCGATCTCCTGGGAGATGCGGACAGCAGTTTCCCGTTCCGATCTGTGAGCACATACAGCTCTGAGGACAGTGCTGAAGCCAACCCTGACTCCCACCCCAACTGCCCCGTCTGCATCTGCCCACCCCTTCCCAGGAGTTCCCATCTGCCTGGGCGCAGGAAGCCTCAAGTGCTTCATCACTGATCCAATCATGCAGTTTCTTCAAGGCCCTCACTTCTGTTTTTCTTGCAGTCTCTTGGGAATGACCTCTTCTGGAGTCCATGAATCCTGAAGTGTGTCAGGATAACAAGCAGGGTGACTTCATTAACCTTCCAGGACTTAATGCATGAAATGAGGCCTCGAGGGGAAAGCTGCCTCCCTCTCTGCCTCCCCTGAGGTGCTAGGGTGGGAGCTCTCTAAACCTCAAGGTTGCATTAGATTCAGGACCAGGGCCCCTCTCCATCTGCCTCTCATTTTGAGGTCCACATATCCCATGTTCAGCCAATGGTCTTCTCCTCAGAGTTGCACAGGGCACCACTCCCCACTGTTGAGAGCTCTTCCTCTTTTTCCCCCTCCCCTCCAGGTCCCACCCTGACTCACTGGATCCACAAAGGGAATTCCAAAAACATCATAAGCGAAGAAAAGTAGTTCCTTCTCCAGCAGGCTGCGCTGTATGTACTCCTGGGCACTCTGAGGAAATAATGGGGAGGAATCCTCTAGAACTCAGTGTTAGTCAGCCCTGGGTGGTCCTCCCAGGTATTCTACACTGTCTTGGTTTACCAGGGTCTCCTCTCCTCACCAGCATGGGATGTCTGCTCCCCACTTTGGGTGACAAGTATCAAAGCCTTTTCCTGACTGGCACAAGCCTTCTGAGGGTGACATACCAAGTTTCCCATGAAGGGAAATGGCCCCTTGATTGAGCTTCCATTCACTGTATAACAGAAGATATTATAACCCTCAGGAGATGTGCAATGTGCCTCATGGGAAGAGTCCTTGGCTTCCATGGAGTCACATTCAGGCAGGGAGCTAGGCGCTAGGCCTTTCCTGTGGCACTTATGTAATCTCAGTCAGCTCTAGGCTGGCACTGTGATCTTCATTTTACAGAGCAGAGGGACGTGTACCTTGTTTAAAGTGACACCACAGGAAATACAGGAGCAGAGATCTCATTCAAACTCAGGTCTCTTGAGTCCTCAGGTCTATGTGCTTCCTATTCTACCACCCCTCAGGCTGAGCAGACTCTAACCTTCCCAGAGGATGGACGGCTACACAATGGCCAGGCCTGGCACTCTGCCCTCCCATGTGTACTCAGGAGGTAAGGCTTACCCTGGCAGGGAAACTGAGTCCTTTCTGGGTCACATTTTTCCCTAGGTGCCCTGCTATGTTCCAAGCAGCATAAGAAAGGAAGAGAAAAAGGCATTGTCAAGTGAAATCAAAGATGAGACAGTTCAAGAAGTTGGTGAGTCCTATAGACTACTGTGATTACCCAAGAGGAAGATGGAAGTTTTTTTCCCTAAGGAGTTTAAATTATTGGCATCCTCCAAACCTCTCCAACAGTCTACTGAAGCCAACCCCACTGTTGTTCACTTATTCACTAACAATGAGTTTCTGTCAGCTATCTATCAGCAACTGTGCTAGCATTGGGAAAAGAGCCACCACTAACCAACCACAGGCCATTGCACAAACTGCTTCCTCTATACATCCTCACCTGTTACAGTGGGCAGGAGAGTGCCCACCTCACAGGGCAGCTATGCAGATTAAACAGGAAGACAGCTGAGACCACCTAGCATAGGGCTTCACCTGGTCAGGGGCTCAACCTTCTCTCTAGAAAGAGTTCTGATTAAACATAGTGGATTGACCACATGGGTTATTTTCTATCCCTTTCCTAGACTCACTAATACCACTATTAAAGAAACTTGGGGCTAGGAAGGTGCCTCAGTGGTAAAGTGCTTGGCCTTGCATACAGATGAGGCCCTGGGTTCGATTCCTCAGCACCACATAAGCAAAAAAAGAAAAGGAAAGAAAGAAAGAAAGAAAGAAAGAAAGAAAGAAAGAAAGAAAGAAAGAAAGAAAGAAAGAAAGAAAGAAAGAAAGAAAGAAAGAAAAAGAAAAAAAGAAAGGAACTTAGCTAGGTGCTGGTGGCACATGCCCGTAAGTCCTGGCTACTCAAGAGGTAAAGATCTGAGGATTATGGTTCAAAGCCAGCCCAGGCAGGAAAATCTGTGAGACTCTTTTTTTTTTTTTTTTTGGGTCCGGTAGTGGGGCCTGAACTCTGGGCCTGGGCGCTGTCCCTCAGCTCTTCAGCTCAAGGCTAGCGCTCTACCACTTGAGCCACAGCGCCACCTCCGGCTTTTTTCTTATGTGGTGCTGAGGAATCGAACCCAGGGCCTCAGGCATGCAAGGCAAGCACTACTACCACTGAGCCATCTTCCCAGCCCTCTGTGAGACTCTTATCTCCAATTAACCACCAAAAAACTGAAAGTGGAGCTATGGCTCAAAATGGCAAAGTGCTAGCCTTGAGCAAAAGCAGCTAAGGGATAGCACTCAGGCCCTGAATTCAAGCCCTACAACCGCAAAAAAAAAAAAAAAAAAAAAAAAAAAAAAAAAAAAAAGCAATAACCAAGCAAGACAAAGAAATGGGAAAAAACAAAAACAAAAACAAAAAAAAAAAACAAAACAAAAAACCTTCTTAAAATCAGATGATCACCATCTAGTGGCCAAATAGGACAACTACGAAGAAGATGGTTTCCACACAGAAGAAGAATTGGAAGAGGATTATTGCTACTGGACATTTGGGATTCTATAGCGGTAAAGGAGGAAGCCTGGTTTTCCTCACAGAGTAACAGTCTTTGTACAACATAGATATTCTCTTTGTTTTACAATGAGATGGAGAAGGCACAACGGGGAAGAAAACGAGAGAAAAAAATAGGTGACCGAGATGAAGGCAGCAGCGATGATGCCAAATGGCATCGTGTCCAAGTGAGGGTGCCAAGGGGGACAGCAGTCTGCTCTCCAGTTTTTCTTTCTGTGCCAGCTCAGTGATGCATGTCTGTGCCCAGAGGTTGCTGTGAGGCTCAGCATGTTCCCCAAGTTCTCTGTATTCTTTCCTCCTGGGAGACAAGCTGAGCCTAGACATGTACCTCACCCTACACTGGCAGCAACTCTTCTGCCCTCTGACAGCTATTCCACACAGAAACAAGGCTCTCACCTCACGGGGACTGATGGAGTTGGCCTGTTCTTCTCCAAGTGTAGCTGCATAGTAGGCCAGATTCTGGTTCATTACTTCGTCATTAGGGAAGAAGAGGAGGTAGGTCTTGGCACATTCAATAGCTTGTGTATAATTATCAACTGCAAAGCAAGGAAAGAGGTTGAAAAGAAAGAATCTAATCCAGGAGACTTAGGAACTACTCAGTGTGTGGTCTCAATAAGACTTTGAGCCATCAGCAACAGGTCAAGTGGCTTTTGCTACATAACTGATATCCTGGTTCAGGGAAGGAAGTTTAGAATACACACAGAATACATAACTGAGTTGAAAATGTTCTATGTCCTCAAGGCTAAGTACTATTGAAAGAAAAAGACATGGAACTTTCTGCATGCCTTCACCTTTAAAAATTCACAACTTGGATTGGGAATGTGGCTTAATGGTAGAGTACTTGCCTAGCATGCATGAAGCCCTGGGTTCAATTCCTCAGTACCACATAAAAAGAAAAAGCCAGAAGTGGCACTATGGCTCAAGTGGTAGAGTGGTGGAGTGCTAGCCTTGAGCAAAAAAAGCTCAGGGACATGCCTAGGCCCTGAATTCAAGTCCAGGACTGGCAAAATAAAATAAACTATGACAGAAAGAATGAGAAGGAAGCCAGGTACTGGTGGCTCAGGCCTGTAATACTAGCTACTTAGGAGGCTGAAATCTAAGGATCACAGTTCAAAGCCAGCCAGGGCAGGAAAGTCTGTGAGACTGTTATCTCCAATTAACCACAAGAAAACTGGAAGTGGCGCTGTGGCTCAAATGGTAGAGCACTAGCCTTGAGCTGAAGTGCTGAGGGACAGTGCCCAGGCCCAGAGCTCAAGCCTTACAACTGACAAAAAAAGAAGAATGAGAAGGAGAGGAAAAGGAAGAGGAAGAGAGAGAGAGAAGGAGAGAGGGAGGGAAAGAGTAAGAGTGAGAAACAAAGATGGAGAGACCAAGAGAGAACTCCTAGAATCCCCTGTTCCATTTTCTGGTTGCTGGACTGACTTCCTGGGCCACAGGCTTGTAACAAAATACCCAGAGATCACATAGTATCTCCCACAGCATCAGAAGAAACCAGACTTGTTGAAGACAATAGCTGTAGGCCTGGCCTAGCTTCATAGTTATGATAATGAAGAAAGGAGGGAAAAAAAAAAAGAAGGCCTTACTGTTATAATAGGCAAACTGCAGGTAATTATAATGTGAAGGGAGGAAGTCTTCAAAAGGCTTTTCTCGGCTTGGGTGGGAAGCCAGCTCGGTGACACAGTTCTGCTTACAGCTGAGGACTTGGACATAATGATCTGAAAGGAACCAATCACAGGAATAACTAGGAGGTTAAGTTTCAGGATGCAAATTCTGGTTAAGATGGACAAATCCCAATAGAATCCTACTTTGGTCAGACTCCCAGACATAAGAAGTTTAGGAATGAGGCTGCAGATGCTGTATCCATGTTATCAAGACACCGAACCTCACAGCCCTGGTGAAGCAGCACGCACCTGTTATGGCCTGGAAGAGGTCAGCATTGTAGTCTAGGTAGTTGTAGCCATCGTAGTCATAGGGCCCCTCGCAGAGAGCACGGCATTCCTCATCTGCCACAAAGTACTCTTGCAGAGCTGCCTCCAGGTGGGGCACAGCTTCCTGTGGCTGCTCCTCTGAGTACAACCGCACTCCAAGCCGAAACTCGTGCTACTGGGAGAAAGGAGTACTCAAAAGCAGGTCCCAGAGGAAGCCCTCTGCCTTGCCCTGGGTCTTAATTCCAGCTTTTCAGTTATGGATGGAAGGGGATAAGTAACCTGGGTGGCTTGGCTGCTTCAAAATGAAGGTCTTTTGTAAATTTACAGACACTTAACTCTTGATGTAGGAGAAAGAGGTAAGATTATTATAATTCTTACAGTTTTTCTGTTTAAAGTTTTCAAATTAACACTGTGTGTGTGTGTGTGTGTGTTTGTGTGTGTGTGTGTGTGTGTGTGTGTGTGTGTGTGTGTGTGTGTGTGTGTGTGTGTTGATTCTGGGGTTTGAACTCAGGGCCTGGTGCTGTCCCTGAGTTCTTTTTTCCTTAAAGATAGCACTCTACCATTTGAACCACAGCTCCACTTAAGTTTTTGGGTGGTTATTTGGAGATAAGAATCTCAGGGACTTTCCTGCCTGGGCTGGCTTTTAATTCTGATCCTCAGATCTCAGCCTCCTGAGTAGCTGAGATTATAGGCATGACCCATCAGCACCTGGAGAGGGAAAGGAAGAGGGAGAGGGCATAGTGTAATCTCAGTAGCACTGGGGAGGCTAAGGTCAGAGGATCATGAGTTCAAGGCTAGTGTGGGCTACATAGTCCTGTTCCTCCAAAGAACAATAATAAAGAGAGACAGAGAGAGAGAAGCAGGGGGTGGGAGATAAAAAGAGATAAAGTCTTCTTCACCATATGAGGTTTGGCCTCAAGGTCCTTGAAATCGGCCTCCTTCACTCCAGACATAGTTTGGTAGTAGTCTAGGTTTTGCCGCATCTCCATGTGCTCAGGATTACCCACGAAGAAGGTGTGTGCTGCTGCTACAGCTTTCTCCAGCTTATTTATCTAGGGTGAAACACAAAGATATAACTCTCACATCTAAACTGCTCTCAGCCTCCCAAGCAGCCAGAGGGAGTGACCCATCAGTGTCCAGCTTTGTCTTGTTAGCTCTAGACTGGCCTGGAACTCACAATCCTCCTGTTTCAGTGTCTCAAATGTGGGAATTACAAGTCTTCACCACCACATCTACTATATCCCAACTGAAAGTTTACAGTGCAGTCTATAGTTAACAGTAAATCCCAACCTCCCTGAGCCTTTTTTGAACTTATACTCATCCAATGTGCCCAACCTCTGCCAGCCCTAGCAAATGCACCTATTGCTTATTACAGGGGACACATACTGGAGTACTGAGAGCAAAGAGATCTGGGCAGATTGACAGCTGTTCCCCAAATCAGGTTTAGGGCTTTCCAAAGTCCGTAAGTTTCAATGGTTTAAATGGTATAAATATTCTACTTTAAAATGAAGAGCACACTGTAGGAGGAATGCTATGAAGACTACTGCCTGAATACGAGTTGTAAGATTCAAATGTATGTAGTAATTGAGCTAAAACACACACACACACACACACACACACACAAACTTCTAAGGCTTCAAAGATAGGAATAGGGCAAAAAGAACAGTTAACGATTAAACTGTGCATAAGAATCCTCCTTGAATTTTTTGAATATGTACTATGCATATGTTATACTTGTACAACTATTAAGTTATATGTCTAACCTATAGCTTAAAGATTAATCTGTATCTTAAACACAGAAGAAAGCTTGTCAAGAATTCTGCCAAAGAAATTCTAATAATGTCTCTATTCAATTATGTTCAAACTTTGTTTCTTTACATATTCATAAGATCATTTATCCTCAAACCACTACATTTTGTTCTCAGTTATTATATTACTCTTAAAGACAACACCAAACATGAAATAAATAACTCATATACTAACATCAGGCATGTAATACAATATGCCTTAATTATTTTACATAATATGATTTTCCCTCAAACCACAGATGTTGCTAAAAGGAGAAAAAAAATCTTTAAAATTCCTTATCATATATCTTTGTTTTTCAGTGCTTGATAGGCAATGTACTCATTACCTTACTCATGTAATGGTCACCCCGCTGTACAGTATCTTTACAATAAAAAATATAAAAAAAGAAAAGTTGCGCTATAGGCTGCAATGCGGCCCACAGCAATGGAATCCAGCATATAAAAATAGCATAGTTCATATTTGGAACCCAAAATAAATAAATGAGTATCTACTTGCCCTTGGTTATCAGACAGACTAGGAACAAATCTAGGGTTTAATGACTCACTTGCTGGGCTTTATACAAGTTACTTTGCACTCCAAATTCAGTTCCCTAATCTGTCATCTATAGAGCACTCCAGATGAAGCTGGAGATGGTAAATACACAGTTTCAAATGCATGGTATCTTGGCTTGATCACCAGTACTAGAAAGCACATATTAAAGAAGTTAGGCCTCAACAGATGGCTCCATGTAATAATGAGAAATCTCTGTATCTCAGTTTTTTTGGGTTTGTCAGTCGTGGGACTTTCGGGACCTGGGCTGTCTCTGAGCTTTTTGACTCAAGGCTAGTGCTCTACCACTTTGAGCCACAGATCCACCTCAATTTTCTGGTGTTAATTGGAGACAGGAATCTTATGGACTTTCCTGCCCAGGCTAGCTTTGAGTTGCAAATCCTCAGGATTTGTTCTAGGCGTGAGCCACTGGCACGTGGCTGATTTTACTCTCTTCTTTCAGCATGGTGCAGCCCTTCTGGGTTCTTTCTTAATCTGTTCTCCTCCCTCAGACTTTCTTTACATTTAAGACACTGGCATGTGACTTCCTCCACTGGATTCTGGTAGATAAAGGATCTCCTAATTCTTCTGTTTACGTTGCCACCACTTTTTCCTTTCAAGACTGATTTTCTGTGACTTCCAAAATTAGTATTCTAAAATCCAACTTTGATGATAGCTATCTGCAAAATTCTCCTCTGAATCTGCCTGGCCTCACTTAACTTTCTTTTTTTCCAGTTTTTTTAAATTGTTATTATAAAGGCTGCTGCCACTCCCCACACTCATTAAGACATCAGTCACAGGAGAACTTTTTCCTGAATACAGCAAGCTTGGGTTCCACTTCTCCCTCTTTATGGAAGGGCCATCCATCCTAGCTAGCGATACTGAGGACAAGCTCAGTTTCACTTCTTCTAATTTTTCTGAGACAAAGCTAGATTTCTCTCTCCTTGGTGCTCTCATAGCCTATCTGCATATTCCTTCTACAGAGACTCTTAGCAACAAAGTAAGACAAAATAAAGAAATAACCAAACATTTTCATCACCTGTCCAATAACTGACTTCAATAACTGTCAAAACATTTTGAGTAGTACATTTAAGTGATATATCCCAATTCTTTTGGACTTGTAAGCCCAGTAACTTAGGAGGACTGGAAGGGAACTAATTGCACAGCAGATGCCCATGTAGATATGAAAATCGGAGGTCCCTAAGAGTCTTGTAAGTGTCTTTAGAACTCTTAAACCATGGATATAGTAGATACACAGTACAGCTCCTTTTCCCCCCTCCTCAATAAAATGGGACGAATACCATCTACCTCGCAAGGACAGCGTGAGGATCAGGGCAAACGAGTTAATACACGCAAAAGGTTTAATACGGTGCCAAGGAAATGCATGCTGCCAATCGTGACCATTTGTATGCCCGGGCTTAGGACACTGTGGCATCCCTAGAAAACCCTTATTTTCTTTGGAAACTGACAGACTAGTAAGAGGGTCCCCCGCTACAGGAAGGAGCCAGGCAGCCCCTGCTGGCGACGTGGCAATCCCACGTCCTGAAAGAGCGCTGCTGGATTCGGCAGCAGGAAAAGCATCATCGGAGAGCCAACCGGAAGGGAGATACTGTACGAAGCTTCTGGCTTCTCATGTGGACAGTTAAAAATGGGAGACCCAAACTGCCGTTTCCATTCCCCCTAGAAGCTCAAACCCCAGGCTGGACCCTTGGGCTTAGTATCCGTCGAGGAGCACAGAATCGGACAGGACGGCTCTGCCGCGGGCAGGCCCCAGCCCTCTCCAGGTCCGCGGAGAGCCCCCGGGCCAGGCCTCCCAACCCGACCCTAGACACCCCCCCGAGTTCCCCAGGTGTCTGCGGTCACTCTTGTCCCTGAAGGAGCCCGAGTCCCAGGCAAGTCCGCACCTTGAAGTAGGCGACCTGCAGATAGTTGTAGGGGCTCCGCTTGTGGAACTCCAGCTCCAGCTCCTCGCTGAGCGAGTGGGCGGCCGGCGGCCCCAGGCAGCGACGCAGGCAGGCGGCGCGGCGAAGCAGGGCCCCGAAGAAGCCCAGGTCTTGCAGGGCAGCGGCGCCCGCTGCCTGCGCTAGGCTCGGGGATGAGCCGGGGTCGGGCTCCCACGGCAGGTCGGCTGCACACCGGGTGCGGCAGCGCAGGCGCAGGGCGCGCAGGGAGGCCCGCGAGCGCAGCGCCCGCTCCATGTTCAGGACCACCCCAGCCCAGTCTCCGCGCGCGTAGGCCGCGGTCCCATCAGCGTAGAGCAAGTCAGGAGCCGCCATGTCCAATCCCGCCTCAGACTCCACCTCGGCCCGGGAGACGGCGGCGGCGACCGCCAGCATCACGGCTAAAAACCTCCACACGCGAGCTGCCATCGCCTTAGCGGACCTAACGGGGCGCCGGGACACTCGCCACAGAGGTCCTAACCCCACCCCCACCGGAGCTCCGCCCCCGAAAGAAGCCCCGCCTCTGAAGCCATTCACCGCCGGCTTGAGGCTAGTGCACGCCTCTTTTGCTTTTAACCAATTAGAACCACGATCTTCAGTTAGAGCCCCGCCTTCGAGCTCAGGCCGTATCCAATGGCTAGGGAATACGGAAGCTCCGCCCAGAGTCGTTGTGCGTTCTTTTCCGGCTGGCTAGGTTGGGGGTAGTGGTGGGGTGTTTTAGCGGGCTGTTATGGAGGCCTCGGCGGCTCGGGGGAGGGCAGAGGGAGGTACGGCGAGTCCCGATGTGCCGGTGGCGGCAGGTCAGGCAGGTACGCGGGGAGAGGGTCTTTGGGGAGCAAGAAGGGCCCGGGGGAGGCCGAGGGCGGGAGCTTACGCCTATGTTCCTGTGTGTCCCAGGAACGCTGGTGGAGCGCTCCGGGACGCCCGGCGGCCTGGCCCTGGTGAGCCCCTACCACACCCACCGGGCCGGGGACCCCTTAGACCTCGTGGCGCTCGCCGAGCAGGTGCAGAAGGTGAGGAGCTCGGTGCGTCTGGGAAGTGAAGGAAAGCCATCTTCGTTCGCAGTCTGCCCTGCGTCTTTCGGCTCGGGTCTCACGGCCACTCAGAAGCGGTGTTCCTTTATTTTATGCTGCTTCCTATCAGATCGTTACCAGTGACCTAATGACTGGTAAGAGTGCAAGGACTCCGAATTCTGTTCCGTGTCCTCATTCCCCTAGAGACAATATATTCCTAAACCCAGAGCTTAGATATTGATGACCAAGATACGAGGAAAGGCAAAATACTGGTTAAAACACTGGAAGTTTGACATGTCTTTTTGAGTGTGTATGTGTGCCGGTACTGGGCTTGAGCTCCTACTCTCTCTCCCTTATTAGCCCTTTTGCTTAAAGTTGACACTTCCAGCTTTTTGGTGGTTAATTGGACACAACAGTCTCAAGGATTTGTCTGCCCCTCTGTCTCCCAGAGAGAGAAGAGTAGCTAGGATTACAGGTGAGCTACCGCGGACTGGCTTGGAAACAAGTGTGTGTGTGTGTGTGTGCGCGCGCGTGCCAGTTCTGGGGCTTGAACTCAGAGCCTGAGCCCTGTTCCTGAGCTTTTTTCACTCAAGGCTAGCATTCTACCACTTGAGCCACAGCACTACTTCTGGCTTTTTCTATGTATGTGGTATTGAGGAATTGAATCCATGGCTGTATGCATGCTAGGCTAGCACTCTTCCACTAAGCCACGTTCGCAGCCTTGGAAACAAGTCTTAATCCTTTTAATATTAGCCTTAATCAAATGACTTCTCTCTTATTATTATTATTTTTTATTTACATGTTTTATTTGGAAATGTTTATGCCAGAACAGTGAAATTAAACTTTAGAGACAATGGATATCATTAGCTTAGTTACCATCAGTTTATTATAAAAGGGAGATATGGAAATTATTTACATGATGAAAGATCTCAGACCTTCCATGGAATGGGCAGCTTCACAGGATGCCATTTTAGTGATGTATTCACTCTACATACTTCCCAAGAATGTCACCATCTCTCAATAAGAAATAATCCTTGTCATCTAGAACTACTTTGGTGCCTCCATATTCTGGGAGAAGAACTTTTATCACCCACTTTCACACTAACTGGCTGGATTTCTCCACCCTTTCCTTTAGAGCCCGATCCCACAGCCACTACTGTGGCTTGCAATACTTTTCCTTGAGACTTTTCTGGAAGCATAATGCCTCCTTTGGTTACAGTTTCAGCTGCACTCCTTTCGACCAGCACTCGGTCAAACAGAGGAATGAACTTCCTAAATGCTTGTCCGGCCATGACTCTCCGCGGTCGCCACTCGGACTCTGCTCTCACGCCGACGCTGCAAGGAGAGCTCTTTTATTATTTTTGAGAGTACCAGGGTTTGAACTCCAGGGCCTATACTTAATAAGCTGCTACTTTACCACTGAGCTTCACTTCTAGCCCTGGACTGCAGCTTCTTTATACACCCTCAGAGAAAAACCAAATTCAGTGAGAAGCTAAATTCTTTCTTATTACTTGTCAAGATTTCCAGTTGTGGAGCTCCTTAAGTATGCACAGATTTAAGGCTTGGCTGTTTAAACCTTAGAAAAAGTCAAATAAGAAAGGTCTCGCTTGTTTGTTTGGTTTTGTTTTTTGCCAAATTAAAACCTTGTTTCTCCTCTTTTTTAGAGAGGTGGTAGCAAAGTACAACTTTTATGGATTAGGAGAATATCATGTGTCTGTTTAATCAGATCACTTATTGGAAGGGTTGCTGCCAGGAACAAAATTTTGGACAAGCAACCTTTTTATGTGTTACTGAATGACCATCATGTTTATCACAATGGCCTGAATAAAGGAAAGAAAAACACAGTTTTTGTCTTTCATACTATAATATGGTAAAATATAAAGGATACATTTTGTGCTACCTCACATTATCCAATATAATCAGTCTCTGAGAGCATGAAGAAAAAACACTCTGACAAACAAATTGAATCAAACATATTTACTATCTGTGTACTTAAATTTCCTAGGAGGAGGGGCTGGGAAGGTGGCTCAGTGGTAGAGCGCTTGTCTTGTATGCATGAGGCCCTGGGTTCGATTCCTCAGTACCACATAAGCAAAAAAGAAAAAAAAAGTGGCGTTGTGGCTCAAGTGGTAGAGCGCTAGCCTTGAGCTGAAGAGCTGAGGGACAGCGCCCAGGCCCAGAGTTCAGGCCCCACGACTGGACCAAGAAAAACAAAAACAAAAAACTTCCTAGCAGGAATAACTTCCGTTATTTCACTTAATGTGTGTTCACAAAGCTTGGGAAGTTTGATATTAAGGTGTGAATTTTGAAATCTGACTGATCTAGGTTCAAATCATCTGTTAGTGTAAGCTGTGAGCCACACAGTTTTACTGACTGAATTGGAATACCTGTAGGATACACATACATTGCTCTGAGTCTTTTTATTGGGGGGGGGGGTGGTCTGGTGGTGGGGTCTGAACTCTGGGCCTGGGCGCTGTCCCTCAGCTCTTCAGCTCAAGGCTAGTGCGCTACCACTTGAGCCATAGTACCACTTCTGGCTTTTTTTTTTTTCTGCTTATGTGGTGCTGAGGAATTGAACCCAGGGCCTCAGGCATGCAAGGCAAGCGCTCTACTACTGAGCCACCTTCCCAGCCCCTGCTCTGAGTCTTAATTCCTAAAATGATGAGGTGTAGTTATCATCTCTAACTTCATAAAGGTGTCCTAGGAATTTGGGTTAGTATTTAGTAATTCATTATAGGAGTGCTTCATTTCTGCTTTAATTAGATTATTTGTTTACACCAACTACTACCTTAAGAAAAGGTAGTATTATTGTAAGAATACTCCTAATCCAGACCTGCCTTAGCTTTAGAAACTAGCTGCTTTGTCATTGGCTATATGGCCCATCTGTCCTAGGAACTAAATGTAGGTTTGGTGGTTTTTTGTGTTTTGTTTTTTTTTTAAATCAGGAGTTATGAGGCCCTGCACTATCCATTCCTGCACCCCTCTTTCTTCTGCCCAGGGTGGCCTTAAACTCTGGACACACAATCCTCCTACCTCCTGAGTAGTGAGGACTACAGGTGTGCACCACTGCATCAGGCTCCTTAAAAAAAATAAACAATAAAAAAAGAACCCAAAACCAAAACCCTTATTTTGTAATTTCCTCTCACCCTTCTCCAACTGTGTGAGCCTCAGAAATGTCTGAAGCTTTGCACTATTTCTGGGTTTTTTTTTTCTGCTTATGTGGTGCTGAGGAATCAAACCCAGGGCCTCATGCATGCAAGGCAAGCACTCTACCCACTGAGCCACCTTCCCAGCCCCTGAAGCTTTTTTTTTTTTTTTTAATTTTATTGTCAAGGTATGTATAGAGGGGTTAAAGTTACATAAGTAAGGTAGTAAGTACATTTCTTGTTACCCCCTCCCTCATTTTTCTCCCACTTTCCCTCCCCCTCACAATTTTGTACAGATCATTTCCAACATTGCTATTGCATTGGTTCACCCTTTGTCCTTTGTCTCACCATTTTGTTGTTCCCCTTCCCTTCCCTGATTCAGATATATGTCTATCTGAAGCTTTTATCCTACTTGTTTTGTGATCCTTCCCTGCTTTTAGACCCAAGTCAAATGTCACATTATTGTTGGCCTTCCTGTCTAAAGAAAACCATACCCTACCCCATCCAAAGATAGTATTACTAGCTGAAGATGAATACATTTGAGCCACACATACATTTCAGTTCTTACATTCTTCATCACTCCTTATTAAGCTACTTATTTTATTCATTTGTTAGTCTTTGATATGTGTCTGTCACATAATTGTAGTACATCATAGTGGCTTTAGTTATCTTTATTTTTGCTGATGATATACAGCATCTAAGCTGTTCTAAAAAATATGGTGGCCATCAGTTACATATGGCTGCTGGACACCTGGATTGTGTGATCAGTGTGATTAAGGCACTGAATTTTTATTTTATTTCTGCTGGTACTGGGTCAAAACTTGGAACTCAGGTCTTGCTCTACTTTTTCAACTGCAACTGGTGCTCTACCACATGAACTGCACCTTCACTTCCAGCCTTTTGTTGGCTAATTAGAGATAAGAATCTCAAGATTTTGTTTGTCTGGACTGGCTTTGAACCACAGTCTTCAGATCTCAGCCTCCTGAGTAGCTACTAATCAGTGCCCTACTTGAATTTTAACTTTAAATATTTTGAGTTTTAAAACTTGATAATTGGGGCTGGGAAGGTGGCTCAGTGGTAGAGTGCTTGCCTTGCATGCCTGAGGCCCTGGGTTCGATTCCTCAGCACCACATAAGCAAAAAGAAAAAAGCCGGGAGTGGTGTTGTGGCTCAAGTGGTAGAGTGCTAGCCTTGAGCTGAAGAGCTGAGGGACAGCATCCAGGCCCAGAGTTCAGGTCCCATGACCGGACTCCCCCCGCTAAAAAAAAAACAAAACTTGATAATTGGGCTGGGAGTGTGGCTCTGTGGCAGAGTGCTTGCCTAGCATGCATGAAGCCCTGGGTTCGATTCCTCAGTACAACATAAACAGTAAAAGTGGAAGTGGCACTGTTGTTGAAGTGGTAGAGTTGTAGCCTTGAGCAAAAGAAGCTCAGGGGCAGTACCCAGGCCCTGAGTTCAAGCCCCAGGACTAGACATAATAATAAAATAAAAATAAATAAAAAATAAAACTTGATAATTGAGTCATTATTGGAATTTAAGTATATTTGGGATGGTTTGAGTATGTGGATTTGTTTTGTTTGTGTTCAAGCCCTGGGGCTTGAACTCAGGACCTAGGTGCTATCCCTGAGCTTTAATGCTCTACCACTTGTGCCATAGCTTCACTTCCAGCTTTATTTGGTGGTTAATTGGAGTTAAGAGTCTCCTGGCTGGCCTAGCTTCCAACCACCAGATCCCAGTTTCCTGAGTAACAGTGATAGCAGGTACGAGTCACCTGTGCCAGGCATGGTTGGCTTTTTTAACTTTTTTTTTTTTTTTTGTCAGTCATAGGCCCTGAACTCTGGACCTCTTCAGCTCAAGGCTAGCGCTCTACCACTTGAGCCACAGTGTCACTTTGGCTTTTTCTGCTTATGTGGTGCTGAGGGATTGAACTGAGGGCCTCATGCATGCAAGGCAAGCACTCTACCACTAAGCCACATTCCCAGCCCACAGTTTTTATTTTTACTCAATACATTCATTTATTCATTATCAATTCATTAGAATATTTTGTGCCAGTCCTGGGACCTGAACTCAGGGCCTGGGTGCTTCCCTTGAGCTTGTTTGCTCAAGGCTAGTACTCTACCCTTTGAGCCACAGCTCCATTTCTGGCTTTTTGGTGGTTAATTGGAGATGATATTATCAGGGACTTTCCTGCCTGGGCTAGCTTTGAATTGTAACTTTCACATCTCAGCCACTTGAATAAAGTTAGGATTATAGGCATGAGCCACCAATGCTCATAACGATTTAAAAAATGATGATTACATGTTGAAATTTTTTTTTGCTATATTGGATTAAAATAAATATAAAGTTTTGCTTTTAATGTGGTTACTAGAAAATTTAAACATGACTTGCTTCACATTTCTGTTGGGTAGTTGCACTAGACTATAATAGTGCAGACAACTCAGGTAGAGACCTCTCTGTTTGCTAATGTGTGGAGTGCCTAATGTATCTGTCATAGTAATTGCTGGAATTTGTGAAAATGATTGATATCATTTACATGTATAATTTGTCTTTATTTATAATACTGGCGTATAGCTGACTTTATTTTAAGATTCTTCAACTAACCAGCAAATTCTTTTAGTATTTCTTAACTTCCTAATTTACTTCTGATTTCTTTTTCTTAATCTAATTTGAATGCCACTGGAAATTTAGGTAGATATGATATAATAATCCAATTGAGGTAACAGTCATATTAACAGATACATATCAAATTCTTCATTAGCAAATGATAAGAGCTATATCACAAATGTCTTTTGATATATATAGTAATACCCTTTCCTGATTTCAGAAATAGTTAGACATGAGAAAGGAAATGAGAAACCAAGGAAATATATTAGACAGAGGGAGAGTATAGATATTCATTATATTTGGGATTAAGAGAGTGGGACATATTGGAAGGCCAAAGAAGTTCAGTACTATTAGAGTTCAGGTAAAAAGCAATGGAAACAGACTAGAAGGAGCAATTTATTCTGTGGTGTGGGATGATGACAGGGTAGGCATTTCCTAAGCAGTGTTATTTGAGCTAGGCCTTTGGGTGGGTGGGAATTTCCATAGAAACAGTGAAAATAGGAATTGTACTTTAGTCACACTGGACTCTAAATGAGAACATCATAGAAATATCAATAGTTTGGTTTTCTCTCACCTACAGGCTGATGAGTTCATCCGAGCAAATGCTACCAACAAGCTGACAGTCATAGCTGAGCAAATCCAACATTTGCAGGAACAAGCCAGGAAGGTAAGAGAGACCTTGTCAGAGAGGCTTTCATCTTCTTCATTTAGTTCACATGATTGGCTGAACTTGCTTGCAATATTATTCCTCCTAGCCATGTAGAGTATTCTAGTAAAATAGGTGTGAGCCTAAGAGGTTTTGTGTTAACTATGATAAAATACCTGAGGCAGGCTAACTTTATAAAAAGGTTTATTTAGCTGACAGTCTTGGAGGTTTCAGAGAAAAATTGCTGGCATGGCTCTGCTTAGAGAGAACCCTCCTGACTGCATCTAGTCTCAGCAGGAACATATGTGTGAGGAGAGAGCATTTCTCTAAACAAGGAGCCAGAGATTCAGGGGTCAGGTTCAGGCTCTTATAACAGCACATGTTTGCTCATGCTTTCATTCTTGAGCTCTCAAGAACTCTTTGCTTTAGGCTGGGCATGGTAGCATGTATCTGTAATCCCAGCACTTAAGAGTGTGGAGGCCAGAAAATCACAAGTTTGAAGCCAGTCAGAGCTTCAAAAAACAAACAAAAAACCCAAATCAAAGGAATAAAAAAGGAACTTCTTTCAGGAAACTAGTATTGCCTTCTTTTGTGTGTGCATGTATATGGTGTGCGCATGCATGCGTACGTCCAAGCACCAGTACTGGGGCTAGAACTTAGGGCTTCTCACTCTCACTTAGGCTGGTGCCTTGTCACTTGAGCCATACCTTCACATCTTGGCTTTTTGCTTATTAATTGGAGATAAGAATCACAGGGATTTATCTGCCCAGGCTGCCTTTAAACTTTGATCCTCAGATCTAATTCTGTTGAGTGGCTAGGGTCACAGGCATGAGCCACTAGTGCTCAGCTCAGTAATGCTTTCTGAGAACAGCATCTTAGAAGGAACCTGTGGGGTCGCCTGTTGGGGCCCTTCCTTCACATCACCACACTAAAGACATCAGGTCCTTTTCTTTGTTGGAAGGCTCTATTATTACCTCAGTCTCATTGCTTACTATTGCTCTGTTTGACTGGTTTATATCCTCTTGGTTCAACTTTGATCTCTGTGTATAAGTACCTGTTATTTCCAATCCTTTACTTAGTATACTTCTGTTAATCTCAGGTACTGGAAGAAGCTCGCAGAGATGCTGACTTGCACCATGTAGCTTGCAATATGGTGAAAAAACCTGGCAACATTTACTACCTTTATAAACGAGAGAGTGGTCAACAATATTTTTCCATTATTTCTCCAGAGGTAAGAATATTTATTCTTTACCTCCAAATTGACTTCATCCTATGAGAAATTTTTAGTATGTGTGTGTGAAAATGTAGGCACGTGGATTGGTAAATGATTTTTTAGACTATTAAGGCGGGTGTGATGGTACCTACCTGTAATCCCAGCACTTAGGAGGCTAGATGGGAGGTTTGCCAGGTCAAGGCTTACCTGGGCTACATGGTGAGTTCAAGGCCATTATGGGCTATATATGTAGCAGGACCTTTTCTCAAAAAACAAAATGAAAAAATAAACAAACTGGGCTGGGAATGTTGCTTAGTGGTAGAGTGCTTGCCTTGCATGCATGAGGCCCTGGGTTCAATTCCTCAGCACCCACATAAGCAGAAAAAGCCAGAAGTAGCACTGTGGCTCAAGTGGTAGAGCACTAGCCTTGAGCTGAAGAGCTGAGGGACAGTGCCCAGGCCCAGAGTTCAGTCCCCACAACCAACAAAATAAATAAAATAAACAAAAAATAATAACTATTACATTAAATTAAAAAAAAAGAGTCCAGGCATCACTAAAAGATGTACATGTCGGGCTGGGAAAGTTGGCTCAGTGGTAGAGTGCTTGCTTTGCATGCCTGAAGGCCTGGGTTCGATTCCTCAGTACCACATAAGCAAAAAGAAAAAACCCGGAAGTAGTGCTGTGACTCAAGTGGTAGAGCACTAGCCTTGAGCTGAAGAGCTGAAGGACAGTGCCTAGGCCCAGAGTTCAGGCCCCACAACCGGACCCCCCCCCCCAAAAAAAAAAAAAGATGTACATGTCTGTGACCAGGGGAGGATCGGATGGATAACATAACTGCTTTCTAAAGATAGTTCCAACTAATCTGAAGCAAAAAGCCCCAAAAGAAATCAGTAGTTTAAGTAGGAAGACAATCCAGCTTGCTTACTTTCTGCCCTCCTTTGCTTCTTTAGGAGTGGGGAACAAGCTGTCCACATGAGTTCCTTGGTGCCTACAAGCTGCAGCATGATTTGTCTTGGACCCCATATGAGGACATTGAGAAGCAAGATGCTAAAATCGGCATAATGGACAAGCTGCTAAGCCAGCCAATAGCCCTGCCCCCAAACACTGAGCCCACCTTCCAGGGACTAACTCACTGAATGTGGACTCTGATCAGCATCCCTCATGATGGGGTCCTGTCACTTCCTTATTGCCCCATTCTCTGCTTTGATGATAGAAGTCATGAGAACCAAAGACATATAGGTAAATCAGCTCCATCTTGGATAGAATATAAACGTTGTTAGTGTTGCTCTCAGATGGCATGGTAAGGAATTGCAACACTCTTTCTGGGGATCTGCTTGGGGCCACAGATACTTAGTCAGTCTGTTTCAGAGGATTGGCTAATGTACTTTCTTTATTCATCTCCAGCGGTTCTTCCCTTAAGCCAAAGTATTAGAGAAGGAAGAGTCTTCATTTTGGTCAGGTTGGTGGGTCATTTTCCAAAGGAGCCGGTTTTCAGTCTTTTATTTCAGACTTGAGGTTGAGCTATCTCAGAGCTGATGTAATGCCAGCTTCAGATTCACCCAAGAATCACAACATTACATGTAGGAGGATGATTGAAACCACAACAAACAACCAAATAAAACCTCAGCATGGCTGGATCAAAGTGAGTGAAGTTTTTGGGCTATTGGCAAGGGCTGGCTTATCTTTCTGCCCTTTCTACCTAGGAGGAAAAGTGGTCAGAGAATCCGAGGCAGTGGTAAAGGGCACATTGAGGTGCAGGTGGAGTAGAGCAGTCATCCTTAAGCTTCACAGAGTTTCAGACTTGGAAGAGATATAGAAGGCCACCACTGAACTACTGCATAATCCACTGGGTAGCTTTTCTGAGGCAGAGAGGTTGAGTTCATCCACAGATGACAGGACAAATCCAGTAATAATATAGCAGCTTTAAGGAATTGTGAAAGAGAGAATAGGACAGAGAGAGAGAAGAAAAAGAAAAAGAGACATCCTCTTTTCTCAGATTATGAGGCAACCCAGATTGAAACTCCTAATTCATAAACTGAATGAGCTTTTTGGCTAGATTATTCTTTTTTCCTGACTGGGCTCTTGTAAGACTTTATTCGTTTATTCAACCTAACTAGCTAAATTTATGGTATGTTCAGCATGGATGTACTTGAATTCACAATGCTCAAGTTTCTTTCTGAAGATGAATATTCCTTGTGTTGATCTACTTGTTTAATACTCTATCCTGTTCACAATCTTTCCTTATAAGCTCTATTCCTTGTGAGCTACAAACAGTCCAAGACCAGCACAAAAAATATAGTAAGGTCTACTTGGTCACTCAATATTGTGGGATATTTTATGGAATGGAACTGTAAAAGGCTCTTTCTGGGATGCTGCAGGGCCTGAGGGAAGAGATGTGAATGGCACAGCAGTTGATTCTGACTGTAGAAAGTCCCCCAGGTCTTTACAATGTTCTGATTTGTATATAATGACACATTTTAAGCAGATGTTTTATTTAAAAAAACACCAACAAAAAAACAACAAATGACCACAGATTCAGTGGTTTAAAACAACAAACGTGTATTAGATCATAGTTTATAGGCCACATGTTCAGCATAATTTTCCTGGGTCTTCTGCTTCAGAATTTCTCCCTGGAAAACCCTGTAAAGGCTGCTATCAAGTAAGCTCAGGCTGGGCTCTGAAAGCCTTACCATCTGCTTCTGAGCTTACTTGTGTTGTTGGCAGAATTTCAGTTCTTCACTAGTTCATGGTGGTTGCCCTCACTTTCTTATCACATGAACTTCTACAGCATGGCATCTTTCTTCATCCAGTTGGAAAGAGTCTGCTAGCAGGATGGAGGTTGCAAGCTTAGGTATGAATCTTTACATAAGCCCACACTCTAGGGAAGAAATTACACAGGACACCAGTATGAGGAGGCAGGGGTCATTGCATCGTTTAACACCTTTTTCTGTCTGCTGCAGTGCTCAGTTAAGAGAGAAATAGAGAACTTATTTGTGCATAAAAGAGGCAGCATTATGAAATGGCTAAGTGTGATGATGTTGAAGGAACGTCAAGGATCTAGACTTGACTCTCACTCTGACAAGGTAAAGTCCCAGCTAGCATTCCTGCTTTTTCCTCAGGTCAGCTTCTCCAATTCATTGGGCTTACCTTGATCTTTTGAAAATGTAAATCATCCATACTTTTTTTTTTCCCCAGTCATGAGGCTTGAACACAAGGCTGGGGCTATCCTGAGCTCTTTCACTCAAGGCTAACAATCTCTACTTCCAGTTTTCTGTGGTTAATTGGAGATAAGAGTTTCACAGATTTTCCTGCCTGGGCTGGCTTTGAACTGCGGACCTCAGATCTCAGTCTCCTGAGTAGCTAGGATTACAGGTGTGAGCCTCCAGTGCCTGGTCACCCTCACTTCTGACATTTCCAAACACTGCCCGAGAATGATTCAAAAGAAAACGTCTGCTCAATAAGATGTATTCCCTGCACTGACCACTAGGTAGTGCCATTTCGCTTTCCTGGTTAAGGCAATTACCAGGTTTAGCAAAGACTACTGGTAACTAGGTTCCAAAGGGTACTACTGGTCGCTCATGTAATCTAGCTACTCAGGAGGCTGAGATCTGAGGATTGCGGTTTGAAGCCAGCCCAGGCAAATCCCCTAGACTTTGCAGTCAACCAGTAAAAAGTCGGAAGTGGAGGTGTGGCTCATGAGGTGGAGGCCAGCTATGGAAAAAAAAAAAAGTCCCTGATTTCAAGCCCCAGCACTGGCAGCAACAACAAAAAAGATTATTGTATGCCTAAGCAGGAGAACCACCATGGAGCTGGTTTTTGAGGACCCCATCATCCCTTATATAGGTTTGTCCTCTCCGAATCACTCTCCCCGACCCTCGACCTTCGCCAGGCATTCTGCATCTGCGAATTTGCACCAAGAGCCGCTCAGACTCGTCAAGATGGAGAGATCCCGCTGTTCTCCCCTATCCCAAGACCCCTTCCTGCACCCAACCCACCACCTTATCTTTGTGTAAATGTCCTCAGCCCCTCCCCTGTCCTCGGGATTGTGAGCTAAGAGGCAGGGGTAAGAGGCTGGTCTCAGGGAGCGCCTCCACCTGGGCTGGCCCTCCTCCACCGCACAGGCAGCCCCACCCCCACCTAGGAATGTCTGGTCCCCAGGTAAGCATCCACTGAGGCCAACGTTCCAAGAAGGGGAAGCCCAGCCAGCCCACATATCTCCCTCCATCTCCTGGATGGTCCCAAGGGCAAGCTGGACCCTGGGCAGACCTCCAGATAGCTGGAGGTGGGGGCTGGGGGTCTGACCTCTGGCCCCCAGGGAAGGGATAGGGATGGTCGCGGAAGGAGTTGAAGGGGAAGTGAACTTGGTGAGAGCGTGGAAAGCCCACCACGCCCTCATTTTAGCACCCTTGCTTCTTTTTCCTGGAAACCCCAGTCATGCTCAACTCACCTGCCTTCACGGTGCCCCGCCACTTCCTCTCACCCTCACCACACGTTTCTTTTCATCCTCTATTCTCTGCCCTATCTGACTCCCATCCCAAAGGTTTCACCGTCTGCCCTGCCCATGGGCCGTAGCTGTAGTTTCCAGTCCCCTAGGCACCAGCCCCAGCGGTTCACTCCCTGTCAGCTTCACTTGCAGTCAGAAAGCCGGTGGGACTGGGGCCCATTCTCCTCACTGTGTTTTCCCCGCTGAAGTTCCCTGGGTGCAGCCAGGGCGCTGGTTCATGCCCTTGCCCAACATAGCCTGAAGGGCTGAAGACTCCAGACTCTAGCTTTTTTGTGGGGGGATGTAGGGCGGGGTGGAAGGGGGATGTTTTTTAGAGAGACAGGATTTCACTATGTAACTTAGGCTGGTCTTGACTTTACAATCCTCCTGCCTCAGCCTCCGGAGTGCTAGAATTGCAACTGTGCCCCATAATGCTTGGCTGGACTAGCGTCTTAAGGGTGCCTCATGGGTCTTCCCTCCGCCCCGCCCCCCTGAAAAACACAAGGCCTGGCCTGTGCCAGGTATTGGAAAAAAACAAAAGAAGAAAAGAAAGGGAATTTTTTTTGGCAGTACCGGGTTTTGAACTCAGAACCTCATATTTGAAAGACAGGCAGCCTACCACTTAAGCCATGCTCCTAGTCCGAGGAAAGAGATTAAATAAATAAATAAAAGATCCTAATGATTGAACAGCTGCTGGCTGTATGGAAGGGAATGGCTGACAGTTCATCTGAGAAGGCTTCGAAAAGCACAATGAACAGGGTTAAGAGTCCCAGATTCTTAGATTATAATGCAGTAAGAGGATATGGGGAGACTAGAGAGGCATATTATATGAATCATGTCAAATTCTTTTATTGTCAGGCCTCATGCTGGACCCAGAAGACTACTGTCTGCACTCATGTTGCACTTCCAAAATCAGAGAAGGAAAACATGGTAGTCAATGCCAATCCAAAGTGCAAAGGGTCTCAGGTGAGCATAAGAATATGACCTCACAGAGGAGGGGCACCTACAGGCCCCATAGGGTGTCAGGGTTCCCAAAGAGGACCACTGCCCAGCCCAAGAGCCTAGGGAGGTTCCCAGAAAAAGTAAAGGAGGATTCTATCCTGTGGTCAAAAAGCTAGAGTGTGACATCTACCTTCTGAAGGCCAGGCTGTGTAGGCTTCTCTGCTCCCTGAGTGGCCTAGTTCTAGCTTTTCTCGTGTGTGTGTGTGTGTGTGTGTGTGTGTGTGTGTGTACATGTATGCAGGAGCACATGCTGGTCCTGGGGCTTGAACGCAGGGCCTGTGTACTATTCCTTAGCTTTTCACTCAAGGCTGGCAATCTTCCACTTGAACAACAGCTCTGTTTCCAGTGGTTAATTGGAGATAAGAGTCTCATGGAGTTTCCTACCCTTGGTGTCTCTGAACTCTGAACTGTGATACTCAAATCTCAGCCCCTGAGTGGCTAGGATTACAGATATGAGCCATTGGTGCCCGGCACTCATGTCCTCTCTTCTGTGTGGGGTTGAATCCTCATGTCTGATTGAGAGATAAGACGAGAGTCAAATCATTTATCTCAAGCAACCATGCACCAAATCTTGAACAAATATTCACTGTCTAAACAGATTATTCCTTATTTTTGTAGATATGTATGACTTTTATTCTCAATCCCACATCCTTTCACTTCTGGGACCCATGCATTATGCTGAAATAGCATTTAATTCAGAAAGAGGAGATCTAGTTCCAGTGCTGGCCCCACCATATACTGGGATAACTGAATTAGCCATCCTGAAACCTCATTTTTCCATTTTTCCTATCTGTAAGATGGGACACCACTGTGAGTAGTGTCTGTATATAAGTCTCATTTCTCTGGATAACCTCTTAAGTTCTTTTTTTTTTTTTCAGTTATGAGGCTTGAACTCTAGGCCTGGGCGTTGTCCCTGAGCTCTTCAGCTCAAGGCAAGTGCTCTACTACTTGAGCCACAACACCACTTCCAGTTTTCTGGTGGTTAATTGGAGATAAGAGTCTCACAGACTTTCCTTGCCTGGGCTGGCTTTGAACCACGATCCTCAGATCTCAACCTCGGAGTAGCTAGGATTACAGGCAAGAGCTACTGGTGCCTCTTAGAGTTGTTGAAGGCAGAGACCCCAGGGTGTTCTATTCTGTAGCTCAGGCCATTGCAATGTTCAGTAGTGTTGTTCAGGAGATGATAGAGCACTGAGGAAAGAAAACTTAAGGCATTAACTTTTGAGTCTTATCCTGCCACTTCCAGGTTGACTTTGAGCTAGGTCATCTCCTCTGGGTCTTCTTTGCCTTACCTGGAAAGTGGAGATAACCTTTTGCCTGACAGAGCAATGGCATCCTAATCATCCTAAGATGATTAATCTACTTAATCATTAATTAATTAAAAATAAACAGCTGGGGTCAGGTGGGGTGGCCCAGGCTTGTAATCCCAGCAGTTTGGAAGATGAAATAAGAAGGGTTGTGGTCTGGAGCCAGATCTGGGCAAAAGTGTGATACCTATCTAAAAAATAAACTAAAGCAAGAATAGCTATGGTGTGGCTTACATGGTAGAACCATTGCCTAGCAAGCATGAGGCCCTGGGTTCAAAACCTAGTGTCACTAAAAATGAAATAAAATAAAACAGCTGTGATATAGTACAGATGAGGTTAGTCTTGAAAACCAGGGGAAATGGTTGTAGTATGGTCATAGAGATGCCCTAGAGGGGCATCTATTCCTTTTCTCCCACCCCTCACAGCTTTCTCCAGGTATAGTTTCCTGAATTAGCATTTGGAGGGCCCTGGCATAAGAAGGTCTTAATTCTTTTTTCTTTCTTCTTTCTTTCTTTCTTTCTTTCTTTCTTTCTTTCTTTCTTTCTTTCTTTCTTTCTTTCTTCCTTCCTTCCTTCCTTCCTTCCTTCCTTCTTTCTTTTCTTTTCTTTCCTTTCCTTTTCTTTTCTTTTTCTGGACTTGAACTCAGGGCCTAAGCTTCTTTTGCTCAAGGCTAACACTCTACCACTTGAGCCACAGTGTTATTTCCAGCTTTTTCTGGCTAGTTTGAACCATGACCCTCAGATCTCAGCCTCTTGAGTAGCTAGAATTACAGGCATGAGCCACCAGCACTGGCAGAAGTTCTTAATTCTGATGGCTCTGGCCACACAGCTCTTGATTCCTTTGGTGAATAAGGCTGCCTGTGAGACTTGTGAACCCTGAAGTACTGCCTAGAGGAACTTCAATTGCAAACCTGTGTGGTCTCTCCCTGCTTCTGACATTTTGGTGGTAAAGTTTATGGAAAAGAATGTGAGTCGGGCACTGATGGGTCACGCCTGTAATCCTAGATAGTCAGGAGGCTGAGATCTGAGGATCACAGTCAGCCCAGGCAGAAAAGTCTGTGAGATTCTTATCTCCAATAAACCATCAGAAAACCAGAAGTGGCACTGTGGCTCAAGTGGTAGAGTGCTAGCCATGAGCTGAATTGCTGAGGGACAGCGCCCAGGCCCAGAGTTCAAGCCCCACGACTGACCAAAATAAAAGAATGTGATTTGTCTCAGTTCTTGCTCAGATCAGAGGGTCTGAGCCAGTCCAGAGGGACTGGCTGGAGACAGAGCCTCAGACTCCAATCAGGTGAGGATTAAACGAGTGAGCACACATAAGAACACTTCGGTACTTCAGTACTTCACTGAAACCCAGGTTGGTGTTTTTACCCTAACCAGTGGGGCTTATCTGTGTCAGAGAAGTCTAGGTCTCTGTTTTACAAACAGTTTATGTGTAAGGAGTACATATGTTTGGTCTTAGAGCAAAAACAGAGCCAAGATATGAACAGATGGGCAGGGTGGGCTGCTTCCCACCAGGAGCCAGTGACCTGGAAAACATCTACTCCTACACAGGGAGGCTGGTGCCACACTGTCCTGGCCCCCATACATCCTCCCACCATAATCTCTGCCCCCAGCAGAAGCAGCACCAAACTTAGCATTAAGCAAGTATGATTTGGTTCTACTTACTCAATGTGTGACTTTGGGAAAATATCTCCATTTCTCTGTACCAGCTTCTGAAGTGGCCTGGACCAGAAGTGAGAGTATAGTGGGAGGTGTAGGGTGAACTATGAAGTGCTGTGCATGTTCTTTACATATCTTCCCTTTCTTTTCTTGCTGGAGGTGGGCCTGCTATTCTGAGGCCCTCCGCACTAGGCTGCTGAGGGAGTAAAGCTAACCTACAGCACAAAGGGCCTCTTGACTCCACTTCTTCAGACTAGTCCTTAGTTTTTGACAAGGACCACCTCTCAGCTGGAAGCGTTGGGGTTACCTGGAGGGTCACTCAGTGGATGAGAGGAATGTTGATATGCCACGAGACAGGAGTGAACCAGAGGGAGCGAAAAAATATGATGTGTGAGTTCACCCATTCTAAGACTAAATCTTCATTCACTACCTTTGTCTTCGCTTCCTGTGTTTCCTCCTTATACTGTCAGTGAAAAGAGTATGGGGGAGGATACTGTTTTGGGACAAGGTCTGAAGGCACAGGAACCATTACAGCTCTGGGAGCCTCTCTGTATTCTTTGACTTGGGAACCCATTGATTGTCTTTCCTGGACCCCAGGAAAACGCACCAGTTTCTCCTCGAGCCATGAACAGAGCCAGTTCCGGATGTCTGATTTGTCCTGGAAGGATTTTACCAATGCCTTATCCTTGGCCAACATGGTCCTGGGGATCTTCTCTATCTTCTGTAGCTTCAGCAGGTAGGTCTGGGGCCTAGCATGCTCTTAGTCAAAAGCTAGAACTTAATGGCAAGAGGCAAGGGACAGGGGAAATCTAGAGAGCTATACACCATGCCTGTCACAAAAGTCAACTGGAAGAGAGGCAGGGGAAAGTGAAGTGATTTGCAAGTTAGGGGTCAACATCCTGGTTTCAATTGTGACACCAGCCTGATATGTGACATCTGTAAAATGAGGAGTTTGCATTATGATCTGTATAGTTCCTTCAGCAATGGCAGCCTAGAATGGTTTTTATGAGAAGAGTCACAAGGGTCTACCTACTGTTGTTATTTTCATTCTGAAATTAGAACACTGGCCTGGTAGAATATTTAAAATTAGCTCTGTTCTGGAAAGTTTGAAACTATAAGCAGTTGTATTTCTATAGATTAATCATATTTTAATGCCTTTGAAGATAAATTCTTCAGAATTCAGATAACATCTGCTTACTGTACTTGATTCTCTACCTCTATCAGCAAATGATTTCTTTATGGTTTGCTCTTCATTTACAATGAAAGGATCTTGATAATAGCTTAGTTCCTTTTTAGCTTGAAATTTGCACGATTCTCTAAGTTTGGATTTTTGGAATCTTAGTGGAGTAGAAGGGGAACATATCTGCAGCAGCAAAATCTCTGTTTTCTGAGTTCAACCAGATCTTTTGGGAGTGTCATTGTTATTCCACAATGGTAGGCTTAATATTTTATCCAACCTCCATCCCTTTAATACTTAGGTGTGGGACTAAACAAGTGCAAGGCTGAGTCAAGCACGCTGCTTCTGTTGCCCCTGAATTGAATTGATATTTAGAGTGACAACTTTGGCGTGGCTTCCAAGAGAAGGTTTACCTGGGACTGTGGTGACTGCTTTTAGAGAGACATGTGCTGGAAAAAGGAAAGAATCCCAAGAATGTGGGGTCTGACCGTATCCAAAACTTGGAGAACTACAAGGAAAAATAGATGAGTCTGCTATCATAGTTGGAGATTTTATCCTACAGGCAGAAAATCAGCAAGCAAGAACATCAAATTCTGCAGTCCCTTCAATCTGCTAGATATAGTTGACATCTATAGATGAACTCATCTAATAGTAGCAGATTATTTATTTTTTCAAGTTCTCTTGGGACACTCAATAAGAACAAGCCACATTCTAGGCTATAAAACACACATATTAACAATTTTTTTTTCTAATTCTGTAAAAAACTGAAATATTCATTTATTATATTTAAATAGTTCTGTAAACAAAGTAAGCCAAAAATCCTAAAAACTTTAGTATATATTTTTAAACATCAAAAGCCAATAAATGTAGAAGTTGAAGGGGAAGAGAAAAATGTTGATAGCAAAGTATCTGAACTTTCCTTTTCCCAAATATTTAACATTTCACATATACCACTGTTTTCAGTGTAACAAATTTAAAAGAATAAAAATCATAACAAAGTATAACCTCAAATCACATGGAATTAAACTAGGAATCAATAACAGAAAAATAATTGCTAAATAATCTTGAAATATTTGGAGGTTTTACAACATACTTCTAAATGGTATGTAGATAAAAAACTTAAGTTCAATTTAAAATATTTTGAACAAAAATAATGTAAAATTACTAATATTTGTGAAGTGAGGGGAAAGCCACGCTTGTAAGAAATGGAGAACATTGAGCTAAGAATGTGGCTTAGTGGTCGAATTCTTGCTGTTATAGCATGCATAAAGCCCTGGGTTCAATTTTTCAGTACCATAAACAAAAAAAGCAAGCTCTGAGCCGGGCGCTGGTGGCTCACGCCTGTAATCCTAGCTACTCAGGAGGCTGAGATCTGAGGATCGTGGTTCAAAGCCAGCCCGGGCAGGAGAGACCGTGAGACTCCTATCTCCAATAAACCACCAGAAAACCGGAAGTGGCGCTGTAGCTCAAGTGGTAGAGTGCTCACCTTGAGCTGAAGAGCTGAGGGACAGCGCTCAGGCCCAGAGTTCAAGCCCCACGACCGACAAAAAAAAAAAAAAAAAAAAAAAAAGCAAGCTCTGTGGCTCAAGTAGTAGAGCTCTAGCCTTGAGCAAAGGAAGCTCAGGGACAGTGTCCAGGCCTTAAGTTCAAGCCTCAGGACTGGCAAAAAAAGAAAAAAAGAAGAAATGGAGAACATTGAATATATATATCATCACACATGGCTGAAAAATGCAGTTATTTTATCATAGTGGGACCATAGAATGTACTCAATCAAACCAAGAAGCCATGAACATAACCTGATGATATAATCTTATATATCTTATTTGTAGTTTACACTGAAACATGATTATGTGGCAGGACTGTATTAAAAGAGAAGGAATGTATTTTAAATCAGTGATCTAAGCTTCTACCTCAAGAAACTAGAAAGATAAAGCAAATTAAATTCAAAATAAGCAAGAGCAAATAAAAATTAGATTAGAGCATCAATTTGAAAAGTCAAAACTCAGGATATTAATTAAGAAAAATCAGTGAAATAAAAACCTGATTCTTTGAAATGGTTAGTAAGATTGATACACCTCTGGCTAGGCTAAGAAAGAAAAGAAGACACTAAATACTAATATAGGAAATGAGGACAAGCCAGGCACCGGTGGCTCATGCCTGTAATCTTATCTACTCAGGAGGCTGAAATCTGAGGATCACGGTTAAAAGCCAGCCTGGGCAGGAAAGTCCGTGAAACTCTTATCTCTAATAAACCACCAGAAAATTAGAAGTGGTGCTGTGGCTCAAGTGGTAGAACACTAGCCTCGAGCTAAAGAGCTGAGGGACAGTGCCCAGGCCTAGAGTTCAAGGAAGGAAAGAAGGAAGGAAGAAAAAAAGAAAAGAAAGAAAAAGAAAGAAGAAGAAACGAGGGCCAGGCACTCCACAGGCTCATGCTTGTAATTCTAGCTATTCAGGAGGCTGAGATCTGGGCAGAAAAGCCTGTGACTCTTATCTCTAGTTAACCAGCTAAAAGCTGAAAGTGGAGGTAAGGCTCAAGTGATAGTGTACCAACCTTGAGTTAAGAAGCCAAGTGAGAGTGGTAAGCCCTGATTTCAAACTGCAGTACTGTCACACACATGCACACATAAAATTGCAAAAATTAATAAGCTACCATAACTCACAGAGAGAGAGACATTATCTGAACAGGGTCTTATCTATCTAGGAAATAATTTAGGCATTATTCATAAATTGCCATATTTAAACTCTTTTGTACAACTTCTTAAAGATGTAGCTCAGTGGTGAAGTGCTTGCCTAGCAAGTTCAATCCCCAGTACCCCCCCAAAAAAATTTAAAAAATAATTTAGGAGAAGTGGCTCAAGTAGTAGAATGCTAGCCTTGAGTATGAAGAGGCTCAGGGATAGTGCCCAGCGCTGAGTTCAAGCCCCATGATTGACAAAAAACAAAATTTAGAGTTCATTATGTTAAACCAGATTCATGGGGCTGGGAAAGTGGCTCAGTGGTAGAGCGTTTGTCTTGCATGCATGAGGCCCTGGCTTCCATTCCTCAGCACCACATAAGCAAAAAGAAAAAAAGCCGGAAGTGGCGCTGTGGTTCAAGTGGTAGAGCGCTAGCCTTGAGCTGAAGAGCTGAGGGACAGTACCCAGGCCCAGAGATCAGGCCCACGACCAGACCCCCCCCCCAAAAAAAAACAGATTCAGAAATATAAATATGTTGTTTCCTCTCATATGTAAAAATTAGATGTAAAAATTAAGACATGAAAGCAGAAGGGAAGCTATTTGGGAAGAAGAGGGACCCTCTGGAAGGGGAAGGGAGATAATAGAAGGTAAAGGAGATATATATGGTCAAATTATATGATATGCATGCATGAAGCCATGGAACTACTATTTGGTACAATTAACAAATGCTAATTAAAAGAAGGAAAGGAAAGAAGAAATTATTATTATTATTATTATTATTGCCAGTTGTGGGGCCTGTATTCTGGGCCTGGGTGCTGTCCCTCAGCTCTTCAGCTCAAGGCTAGTGCTCTACCACTTGAGCCACAGCGCCACTTGCGGCTTTTTCTGCATATGTGGTGCTGAGGAATCGAACCCAGAGCCTCATGCGTGCAAGGCAAGCACTCTATCACTGAGCCACCTTCCCAGCCCAGGAAAGAAGAAATTATTTAGCCAACATGTTTGTAATCCCAACACTGGAGAGGTTGAGACAAGATGTTTATGAGATCAAGGCCAACCTGGTCTACATAGTGCGATCTTGTCTCAAAACAAGAAAAGAAAAAAAAAATCATTGACATAATCCCGTCATTTTACAAATGGAAGAATAGAGACCCAAAGAAGTAGTTAGTGATTCACCTGAGAATTCACAGTGAAGATGTAATAGACAGACTAGGACCTAGGAAGGGTCCCTGAGCCATCAAATATGTCTAGAATTTGGAGTTGAAAGAGGCCATAGTGATCACCCATGAGGATCCAGGGGTTGAGAGTTTGGCAAAGATGGAGGCATGCGTGAGGGTGGGAGGGATGAGTAGAGAAGTATATATCAGAAAGGATGTGGGCGTATGTAATGACCTTGGGTGTGCCTATGTTGGTAGGTGTGGGAAGTGTTGCATAAGAGTATACCTTGTGGAGTGGCTGTCCAGTGGGGACTATGAAGAACTACCCCATTCTGACCTGCTGGCCTCACTTTAGGAAATACCACTGTGCTTCCTGGATGCTTCTGATCAGCTTCCTGTTGGATATGGCGATAGGGACGATGGCCAGACAACTCAGCATCTCCTGCAGGTTGGGTGAGTTCAGTCCTGAGGACCCGAGTTCCTGTCCCCAGGAGTGCCTATCCCTGGTCAACACCTATTCTCTAAAGTCCAGCAGGCTTCCATCTGTCACTCCCTCCCATTCCTGTAAGAATAGCAAGAATAGTCCTGGAGGAGGAGCTAGGGAGCCCCCCAGATTAGCTTCAGCCCCTCTGCTGGCTCAAACTTACCCATTCTTGGCCAGTCCTGTCATGGTGCTCCATGTCCTTATCTGCTCTGCTTCCCTATTCTGTGATGAGTGAGGTATTGGAAAGGTGAGGGAGAAGAGAGAAGACAAAGGGTCAATGAGGAAAGGGAAAACTACCTCTTGCTAAGCAAGTGGTTTAAAATCTTCCCTGTCAGGTCTTGTTTGAAAGAAAAAAAAATTCTGGTGTGCATCAGATTGTAGCACAATCCTTGCATAGTAAGTGACAACAACCCAATTACCTGGAGAGGGAAAGACTTGCCAGGCTACTGGGGTTCAGAAGGAGATCTGGGAGGACATCTCAGATTTTGAGCTACAGACCACCTTGGGGGAACAGCTGTTATGCTTCAAAACCTCAAGACCCTACTGTCACAGCTTCAGAGGGAAGCTAAGATCTGAGTGTGAATTTTGACACTGGGTCTCTGGAACAGGAGCGGAACTGAATGACTTTGCTGTCTTCACCTCTTTTGGTTTGGCCTCAGCTCTGCTCCTTGGCGTGGAGGGGCCTCTCAATGGGTTCCTGGCTATCATCTATGTGTTAACCACTTCTTTCCGCCTGTGTTTTTATTCATCTGGTAAGTGGAACCCTGGTTGCCTTAGGACTTCAAGTAGGGGACCATAGAGAGGGAAGAGCTGCTGGAAAGTGGGAGGAAATCCTTCCCTCTTCCTTCCCTCTTGCAAGCCCCATGGCCACTGTAGTTATGGGCTGTGTTGACAGAGCCCTAGTCTGGGAGGTAGGAGTCCTCATTTCTTAGAGTGGCTGCACTTTGTTCTCTGTATGATCCTTGGGTGGAGCATATGGCTTCATGTATTCTACAAATGGAGGTTGCTCTCCAGTTCCTCAAATAGGAGAAACTGTGTCATGGGGAGGGCAGTGGTCTTCGTAAGGTCACAAAGTAAGGAAATACAGATAGACACTGCACTGAACTTAGACTAGACTTCAAAGACCCTTTCAGCAAAGACTGGGCTGGGACATATCTCTGTCTACACTGCTGCCTACTTTCCCTTGGAAGTCCAACATAAAACCCACATGTTTGTGAATAGCTAAATGATTTACGGTCTGGTACTGCCCCTGGGCTAAGGAAACTTGATAGGCCAGGTAGGAGAAGACTTAAGGTGGGAATGGGCTGGTGTTGTTTATGTGCCAGTGAGCAGGGAACCAGCAGATCCCCATGGTTCTTTCCCCTGCAGGAGGAAGTCCCTTCTCATACAGGGGCCTACCGTGCCCCTATGCTTCCTGTGTTTTGGCTTCCACCTCCCTTCTGACCAAAGGCAACACATTTATTCTATGCTGCATGGCCTCACTCATGATTCTGTTCATGATTGACCAGAGCTACTATCCACGTGATGAAATCTTGGAATCTGAGAACTGGAAAAAAATGGTTTATATTGGAGGTAAGTGAAAATACCACTCTCTAATGTCACCGATGGCCAATTGATTATCAGTGCTATTCATAGTCATCCTATACCTGGCCCCAGCATCCCCTTATCCACTTTACCTTGGGCTTTATTTTTTAACCACAGTATTTATCATCACCTGACATAGAATATGTTTACTAGTTTGGTTTGTTGTCTATAAATACTAAACTTTATCCTCATTCGAGGACTTTCCTTAGAGGACTCTCTGAATAATGCATGTTACATAGTAGATACTCCGAACATGTTTGTTGAATGCTAATGAGTTCAATGGATATTTATGGAGCCCATGCCTAAGTGCTGGAAGCAACTTGATAAACCAGACATGATTCCAGCTCAGAATCTATAGTCAAACAGGGAGAAAGTCACCAAACAAATAATGGCAGAATTAACTGGGAATATGTTTTTGATGTGCTGGATTAGTGCAGGATGTTCTGAGAGGTATTCAAGGATGACCTAATTTATTCTAGGGTGGCCTGAAAGAAGGGAAAAGGATTCTTAAGAAAGTGATTCTTAAGTGAGACCCACAAGATGAATGACTAGATAAGTAGAGTGGACAGTTCAAGCAGAGGACACAATATTTTGTGACAGTTGGGAAGCTGGAAGGTGCTGGAAGCATTAGTGGAACAGTGTGGCTGGAGCTTGCTGAGAGAGCCAGTGATAAAAACTGAGACCAATGAAGTAGGCAGACTGGGTGGGACCTAAGCAGGAAGTGACACAATCAGAGTGACAAGTTTCCAGGATTACTTTGATTATAACATTGAGTGGTAGAATACCAAGATTGGAAGTTCAAAATAGAAGTGGTAGTGTGATGGAGATAAAGAGAAACAATTAAAGGGTTTGAAATATACTTGCTTTTGTGGAAGGAAAGTTCAAGTTCAAGTAACAGAGTGCTGGTTCATGCCCCAAGATTCCTTCACATTGGGGGCCTGACAGATGTCTCCCTAGAGTTCACCCAATTTGTGTTTCAAGATATATGATTGTTTTTTTTACTTTTAAATGTGCTCAGTGAAATAAGACAAACATTTATTGGTATATTAAGTTCTTCCATTATTCTCTTGTGAGCTCAGTCTAGTATATAGGATCCATGGTTCTTGTTTACAGTCATACCTTGTGATAGCATCACCAACATTGCTACCTGAGTTCTGGGTGCTGGGTTCTCCTATGTCCTTGATGGCAAAGGCAATTGGTGCTAAGAAGAATCTGGGACTAAGCAGATTTGAGTTCCTGTTCTAACTTCAGCATGGACTAGTTGTATATAATTAGGCTATTACCATTTTATCTTTAAAAAATGAAGCCAAAAATCCCTACCTTGCAGATTACTGGAATTAAGAAAAATAATGTTCTGGTCACTTATTGAATACATGGTGGTTCTCCCCATGAAGTACCTCTGGCACATATGTATACTAAATGGTAATTCCTAGCTCCCAATTGTCTTCCACCTCACCTTTTCCCATCTCATATGTGACAGGATTCCCCACAGTGTTCTCTATTGATCTCCACTTCTCAAAATAACACATACAATTGGTCTTAACCTCACAGATTTTGACACAGTTAATATCAGAGGCCTACTTGGACAATTTCAAAATAGCTGTTGTTGATAGTCCCTCAGCCTACAGCACAGCCCCATTGTCCTTTTTTCTTCTTTTTTGGTTGTGGGGCTTGATTTCTGAGCCTGGGTGCTGTCCCTCAGCTCTTTAGCTCAAGGTACACGCTCTGCCACTTGACCACAGTGCCACTTCCAGTTTTCTGGTGGTTTATTAGAGATAAGAGTCTCACGGACTTTCCTGCCTTGGCTGGCTTTGAACCACAATCCTCAGATCTCAGCTTCCTGAGTAGCTCGGATTACAGGTGTGAGCCACCAGCACCCATCTCCCATTGTCCTTTTAGATGAGGTCCTTCCTGTCTCAAAGAGTTCCTGAGAGTCTGGTTTCATATAGCATCATCCCCTCCTGATTTTGCTTTTTGTGTCCTTTTGCTCTAATAGTAGGACAACATACTGAGTCCTGGGTTCTCCTGGCAAGGCACACACCCTGGGGACAGTCTTGGGGACTACCAATACAATTCCAATCTCAGATTCATCAACAAAAAGGTCTCTATATTAGTGTCCTGTCTACTTCACACTAGATATTCTGTTAGGTATTATATGTATGTAAAGTATTTCACTTATACTTCACAATCTGAGTTAGATTAAAACCATATTTCCCAAATGATGAAACAGAGGGGAAATAGCTGTCATAAATTTCTAATCCAAAGCCATATCTGCCTGATTTTGAAAACTAAACACACTGTCTCAGATCTCAAAAAGAATTAGAAGAGTGTCAGCAATGGCACTTCCATGGAAAGAACTACCATATGTTCAGTAAGAGATCGAAACATGATCTGACAAAAGACCACTGGGTGAGGAGCAGCAAAAGAAGAATATTGGAATTTTGGAATAATGCATGTGCAGAATAGCCATTGATCTGTTAAGGCAGAGACAGTATTTTAAACCAGAATTTTCTTAGAAACCAGGACAGTTTCCAGGTGCCATTTTTTAGTAGTTCTCTCCCAGCTGGAATCAACAGTTGTACTCTCGTCTTCCAGCACTGAATTGTGATAATTCATGTAGGGTGTTATCTGCCAAGAAAGTTCATCAGAAACTCAGTGCTGGAGCCTTTAATTAGTAGCCAGTTATGTAGACTTCCACTGTACCCAAACTTCGGATGCCCAGAAGTAAAGCAGGTGTTCTGCATAAGCCACATATTTGCATAGTGTGAACACAGTGAGCCACACTGATCAGTTAGAGAAAGCTTTCTAGTGGTATGGGAACTATTAGCCAAGAGCCAGCTATAAGCAAGCCTTTGTAAGGACAGCAGTCTCAGGATCCTGTGTTAATTCTTTCTGTATGCATATAATATTGTATTGGCCCTTATCCCATATTCAACTCAGAAAAAAGTTTTTTCTTTCCCTAACAAAGGATCTGAGCAACTCAGCTGTATTCTTGGCCAGGGATTGCTTCTGATCTGGAATTCTAATCAGAATGGAACCTGAGATTGCATTACTTGTGTATTTCCCAGTTAAACTGAACTTGAAGATAGGCTCCTATCTCTTTTTTTCTTGCTATGTCTTAGGTACTGTGGGTACCACGTGAAGGATGAGAGGGTGGGCTGGGATGCATATAATGCAGCTTTATAACATAAGAACTGAGTGCCTGTGTTTTTGCTTCTTCTAGGTATCATCATGCTGTTTTTCTTCCCATTCTCTCTCACTGCTTTTTACTGCCTGGTGTGGTCGCTCTCCTACATCTTCTTCCCTGATTCCCTGTGGGGAAAGGCAACCTGTTCTGGGCTCTAGCAGCGAAGAAGCCCCAGCTCCAACTCCTGCTGGCCTCTGTGGGGACTGTACCAGCATGTTGGGCCAAGCCTTGCCTGTCCTCACTAAAACTTTCCGTGTGCCTTTGTGGTCATATTCTAGGTACATGCTATCTCTGTTGTTTTGACCCACTGCTACTCACATAGGCACTGCAGATTGTATTACTGCTGCTATTGCCTCTTCCTTCTTCCTTCCTCCTCTATCTACTACCTCCTCCTCTTCCTTCTTCACTTCTCCTCCTCTTTCTCCTCCTCCTCCTCCTTTTACCAGGGGTTGAAATCAAGACCTTTCACTCTCACTACTACTTGATCCATGTCCCAGTCCAATAATTTAGTGGTTAATTGGACATGGAATCATACAAGCTTTTCTGCCTGGAGTGGCTTTGAACCATGATCCTCCAGATCTCAGCCTCCTGAGTAACTAAAGATTATAGATGTGAACCACCAATGCCTGACTATCTTTATCCAGAATTCCAACTTCTTTTCGGGCAATATACTATATGGTATGTAGAACATATTGATTTTTTCGAAGCTAAGTTTGGGCTGGGATTAAAATCTAACTCTGTCACTAGCTGGGTGACCTTGTACACTAAGGTTCCTCCCTTGTAAAGGAGAGGAATCTTCCCAAATTGGTGTAGCCTCTGCCTCAGCCTTGCCAGGTTGGAATTAACTCTGTTTGCTCTGTGTGTGTGTGTGTGTGTGTGTGTGTGTGTGTGTGTGTGTGTGTGTGTGTGTGTGTGTGTGTGTGTGTGTGTGTGTGTGTGTGTGTGTGTGTGTGTGTGTGTGTGTGTGTGTGTGTGTGTGTGTATGTGTGTAGGGTGGGGGCTCATTTTTTTTGTAGTCATTTGAAGTCAGGACCTTGCACTTGTTTGCTAGTCAGATTACTTAGTACATGTATGTGCTTGTGTGCACGGCTGCACACGCACACACGCACGCACACACACACACACAAGCCCTTTTGGATTTAATTATTTTTCAGATAGTCTCATGCTTTCTGTCCAGAGTCTGCCTCTGATTGCAATCCTCCTACTTTTGTCTCTCACATAGCTGTTTCCTGGGCTGGCCATGAATCACCATCCTCCTATCTCTACCTCCCCAGTAGCTGAAGTTGCAGGGGTGAGCCCCACACCTGGCCCCTCACTAGCAGTTACTATAGCTGCAGATTCTGGCTATGAGAGCAGAGCCTGCCCATTTGGAATGCTTGTAGAACGTTAAAATGTTTGTATTTTAATGGTGCAAAGCCTTTTGCTTCATTTAGCAATGAGATATTGACAGCAGGAAGGTATTACTTGCTTTTGGGGGAGCATGGTCTCATGACCTGTTTCTTTTCTAAGCTTTCAAATACTAAACTCTAGCTACTGAAATACCACTTCATTTCTTCAAATTCAAATCAGATGGGAATATAGTACTGTCTGCTAGAGTTGTGCCTCACATAGAATTTTGATCTCTAGAAGCAATGGTCCTGCACCTTCATATGGGAAAGGCTCACTGGCTAATTCTGCTTCTTCCCAGAGGTGTCACCAGAGCTCCTTTGACAAATCTGATTTTCCTTAAGTTCTTTTTTTTTGGGGGGGGTGTCCAGTTGTGGGGCCTGAACTCTGGGCCTGGGCGCTGTCCCTCAGCTCTTCAGCTCAAGGCTAGCACTCTACCACTTGAGCCACAGTGCCACTTCTGGCTTTTTTCTTTTTGCTTATGTGGTGCTGAGGAATCGAACCCAGGGCCTCAGGCATGCAAGGCAAGCGCTCTACCACTGAGCCACCTTCCCAGCCCTCCTTAAGTTCTTAGAACAATGTATGTGACAAATATGCATCAAATCTAAAATTAGATTAATTTAAAAATATTTGGTGCTGGTACTGGGAGTTGAACTCAGGGCTCATATCTCTCATTTGGCTCAAGGTTGGCACTTTAACTCTTGAGCTACAACTCCACTTTTGGCTTTTAGTGATTAAACAGAGATAAGAATGTCATGTATTTTTCTGTCCCTGCTAGCTTCAAACTGCAGTCCTCAAATCTGTGTAGCTAGGATTACAGGGATGAGGCACCAGTGCCTGACTTAAAACTAGTTTTCTTTTCAAAGTACCAATCTAAAGAAAGCCACATCATTGTGATATGGCTCTAAAGGTGCAGACAGCATCCTTTTCCAGGGTTCTGTACTTACGTCCCTGTTACAACTTTCATGTTATCATATTTGACAAATATATCTGTGTCCTGTGAGATTTTCATCTCCTTCTGTTTACTGTTAGGTATTTCTGCTACCTGCTGCAGTTCCTAAAACTCAAAATCTTTTCTTTGCAGATGACTCATGGCTTCCAGTAAAGAATTCTATAATATACAAGGTTGCTATAATAATAACATACAAGGGGCCGGGAAGGTGGCTCAGTGGTAGAGCGCTTGCCTTGCATGCTTGAGGCCCTGGGTTCGATTCCTGAGCACCACATAAGCAAAAAGAAAAAAGCCGGAAGTGGCGCTGTGGCTCAAGTGGTAGAGCGCTAGCCTTGAGCTGAAGAGCTGAGGGACAGCGCCCAGGCCCAGAGTTCAGGCCCATGACTGGACCCAAAAAAAAAAAATAACATACAAGGTTATTATATGGTAGTATTGTAGCTTACACATATTTATGGCACCATGTTCCTTGGTGCTATATTAAGAACTCCAACCTAAGAACTGTGTTCACGTAAAGCCTTAGGGCCAGAAGTTAGCCCCATACTTGGGTACAAGAGAAGCTAGAGGGGAAAATCTGTTACTCTCAACCAATCTAATTTAGCTCAAAAGCCTAATGCTTGGGATTAGACAATAATGTCCTATTCTTTTTCTTTTCTTTTTTTTGTCAGTTGCAGGGCCTGAGCGCTGTCCCTGAGCTCTTCAGCTCAAGGTGAGTTCCCTACCTCTTGAACCACAGTGCCACTTCTGGTTTTCTGGTAATTGGAGATAAGAGTCTTATAGACTTTCCTACCCGGGCTGGCTTTGAACCGTGATCCTCAGATTTCAGCCTCCTGAGTAGCTAGGGGTGAGCCACCAGTGCCTGACTGATGTCCTATTCTTGAATTATCAGGTTTGGCCCCAAATAATGTTTAGATTTTTCTATGTTCAAAAGTAAAAGATGTAGTTCCTGAAAGAATTTCTATGAGCAGAATCAAAATCAATATATAGGCCCTTATAAGGACTGCTTTGAAAGTAAATTGTGGAGTTTTGTAATGTTACATGTCAACATTCAGAAGACCTACATAATTCAGTGATCCAATATTTTCTAAATGGACAATGCCTGGTATCTCCAAATGATACATGAGTGGAAGAGCCGTTCATATGGCAAGACTCAAAACAAAAGGATTTTAATATATCAAAGTATAAAAAGCTCATTGATAAGGTATCAGATTCTATATTGCAGTTAACCTTTAAGAAACCACCCCTAAACTGGGCACTAGTGGCTCATGCCTATAATCCGAGCTACTCATGAGGTTGAGATCTGAGGATCCCAGTTCAAAGACAACCCAGACAGGAACATCCCTGAGACTCTTATCTCCAATAAACCACTCAGAAAACTGGAAGTGGTGCTGTGGCTCAAGTGGTAGAGCACTAGCCTTGAGCTGAAGAGCTGAGGGACAGGCGCCCAGGCCCAGAGTTCAAGACCCATGACCAACAACAAAAAAAAAAAAAAAAAAGAAAGAAAAAAGAGAAATAAACCACCCCTTGCTGAGTTTGGGTGTGGAATCAATAGGCTATAATGATCTACAAAGCTTTGAACTGGTGGTTCTCCTGCCTCAGTCTCCTGAATGCTTTGATTACAGGTAAACCCTACCATGCCTGTGAAAAGTCAGTTTGTTAAGTTTTACAATCAACTTAATGCAGTTTGAAAATTTTTGCCCTATTAGGGTGCTTTTACATGATAAGAATAGGCCCAAGGTTTAGGCATGCAAACACAAACAGACCCTAAGGGTCAGAATCTTTCCAAACAATGCTTATACATTACTTAGTCTAAAATGATGATTTCCCTGTAAAACAATGTGAAAAGTGGTTGTTGAGGTACACATTCTATTTACCACATAATTTATTTCTGAATTATGATCCTAAGAGGAAGAAAACAAGTGGGGAAAGAGGCTCTCTGAGCCCCAATAACTCAGGTCATTTTGCTCCCAAACAGAGCTCTATCTAGTATACTATGATAATAGCATTTTCTTATGTTTAAAAGGTAAACTGCTCCCTAATCCTCATCCAAAAAAAATAAATTAATTAATTAAAAAAAAACAACTCAAACTTGGTGGCCACTATAGGATCTGGTTACCACTTATGGGGATCATCAATATAGAGATTATCCTCAGCCAGGTGAGACTCTTCAATAAACCACTCAGAAAAATGAAAGTGGCACGGTGGCTCAAGAGGTAGAGCGCTAGCCTTGAGCTGAAGAGCTGAGGGACAGCACCCAGGCCCAGAATTCAAGCCCCATGACTGCCATAAAAATAAAAATAAATCTATATAGAGATTATCCTTAGCTGCAACTCAGGTACTCAAAAGCATCTTCACTGTGGGTTAAGATTCTAACACCTCAGTTTACTCCTTAAAAAAAGCCATAGCAGTTAGAATTATTCTCAATGACTTCAGAGGTAGCAGGGACACAGAGATGGGACAGTCAGAGTTCTCAGCCACACAGCAGGGAACATACAGGCATTTTCAGCTCTAAGAGGTGGCAGTGTTTGGCTTATATGCCTGTGATCTGCCTTGTTTCCATCTCCCCCCACTCCCCAATAAAATATCCAGAGAGAACAACTTCCTTTTGTTTAACACTAAAATCACTCTAGCATTAACATGTCACAATGAACCCTAGTCCTGAAGCAAATGACTGGGGCAGAAAGAATTTTATACTTTGATCCCTAAAAATGGTGGTTGAATGGTGAGTGAGTGGTTTCTAAGGGATAAGTCTGATAGAGAAGCCCCAAAGATGCAAAAAAATGGTTTACACTGTTTACTTCCATCAAGAGAAGGCTTTCAGCTCCTAGCCCTAGTGGCTGAAATGGAAGGAAAGAATCACATATTTCTACCTGTGTGATGGAAGACTTATGGTCAGTAGGGTACATAGAACTTTAGTCAACAGGAATGAACATTGGAAAGTCATCTTCTCCTCTCTACCCTGCCCTGCTCAGGGACCAGGGTCTTTTTGCTTGCTGAGTGTTTTTTTTTTTTTTTTTTTTTTTTGTCAGTTGTGTGGCTTGAACTCTGGGCCTGGGCACTATCCCTCAGCTCTTCAGCTCAAGGCTAGCTAGCACTCTACCACTTGAGCCACAGTGTCACTTCCAGTTTTCTGAGTGGTTTATTGGAGATAAGAGTCTCATGGACTTTTTTGCCCAGGTTAGCTTTGAACTGTGATCCTCAGATCTCAGCCTCCTGAGTAGCCAGGATTACAGACATGAGCCACCATCGGCGCCCGGCTTGCTGAGAGTTTCTTATTGCCCACATTTTTACTTCTTTCTATGGCTAGGCACTCCCACCCTAAAGTGTGAGCAAATGGTCATTTCATAAGTATTTTATTTGTACTTTTGGAGAAGATACAGTTTTTACGAGAAACACTGATTTTTCCCAAACAATAGAAAAAAGGTTTAAAAAAATCTATAAGAAGACGTCTCTTCAGCAAGCACTGGGTGATTCAGAGTGGAGGACCCAGTGAAGCAGAAATTACACATAGGAAGTTCAGAGTTATCCACAAATGTCTTCTTGTCTAGTTCTGTAATCAGCTCAATACTAGGCATGAGCTCGCTCACAAATAAAGCTCCAGGGTCTCAGTTGGTAAGAAACCCAGGACTGGCTCACTCCCCAGGCGGCTGCATCTGTTTACAGAACTCATCAAACTGCTGCTGCTCCAGCTCTGTCATGACTCTGTTGAGGGCATAGATCTGAAGTGAGAAACAGATATGTTAGCAACAGAAGCAGCTGCTCAGAGGGCCTACACAATAGAGGCCAAGTCCTCTGAAAATGCCAAACTGCAACAGAAACAGCATGAGCAACAGTAACTTGGGAACAGGAAGGCAGGCAGTAATTCCATCGGGGGAATGAGAAAGAAGCAGCAGTTTGGTCTTTAGGGTATGGTAGGATTTGAACAGGATGGTAAAGTAGAAGATGCTTTGTATAAATAAATACAATGGAAAAACACAGGTTCAGTTCTGAAGACTTCTAAGTATACTAATACAGAACATACAGAGTCCAGGGTCAGTGCTAGGGAAAGCAAGACAATGGAATGCTACACACACACACACACACCCTTTATTTCTTTTACAAATTGAGACATTTCATGATTAGTCTCAGTTCTCTAGTGAATAGTTACAACAGAATGTCTCTTGCAGTTTTCTTTCTACCACATTTCTAGTACCATGGCCTGCCCTCGGCTACAGTGTACTTCTTTCTACCTGGACCAGTGTAACAGATGCCTCCTAAGTGCCTGATAACCCCTGCCTCCCCGGACCATACATATACACCCCACTCAAGGCCTCTAGTTACCCTTCCCAAAGCACCAAGGTGTTTTGGGTGCTCCCTTGTACACTTACCTTTGCTGATTTTCCAGTCTGCAGATAAAGTCCAGATCCCTTGGCATGGCATTTAAGGCCCCAACATACTTGTTTGCTTTCTCTAGCTCCCCAACTCCTTCTCTATATTCTCCACCATGCCTACACTCTTATTTCTTTAGTTGGGTAGTTGATATAGAGGTTTTTGTTTTGTTTTTTGTTTTCTGGTAGTTTATTGGAGATAAAAGTCTCATGCAATTTCCTGCCTGGGCTGGCTTTGAACTGTGATCCTCAGATCTCAGCCACTTGAGAAGATAGGATTACAGGCGTGAGCCACCAGTGCCTGGAATGATATAAAGGGTTTCCTTCTTCCCCTTTCTTCTGTGTAGTATGGAGTTTGAACTCAGGATCTTATGCTTGCTTGGTAGGTACTACACCACTTGAGTCATACCACCAGCCCTTTTTGGCTTCAGCTATTTTTAAGGACTGACCACCATCCTCTTACCTGTACCTTCTGCATAGCTGGGATTATAGTTGTGAGCCATCATACATGGCTCATTTGCTGAGCAAAACATTTTAACTTTTTGCCTGGGTTGAACTTGAACTGTGATTTTCCCAATCTCTGCCTCCCAAGTGCTACTTTGATTTACATACACACATACACATTTTAAAATATACATATTAAAACCACTTCTGCCTCATTTATTCAATAACTAGTGAGCATTTGAAATCTGCATCTCACTTTCTCAACAGCTGAAAGGGATATTAAATAGCATCTTGCAGACCTTCTGATCAAGGAGGCAAGGAGTTATAGGGAAGGGAAGAATAAAATAAGCAAGAGAAAGAAGAAACTACAAATGAAGAGAGGGTGTATAAGCCAAGGAATGAAAGACTTGGTCAAGAAAGATAGGGTCACTTAGCAGTGCCATATGGAAACTGTATCCCTGCCCCTGCCATGCAAGGGGTTCTGTGACATTTTTACTGTAGGAGAGGACACTAGGCACAGGGAGAAGGAAACAGCAAGGCAGCTGTAGAGTGAAGCCAAAGGCAACAAAGGCTTTTAGAGACCTAACTCCTGCACTCTGATCACAACATGGCTTTAAAGCAAGGATAACCTTCTTCCCTCCCCAGGGCATATGCTTTATACATTCCTACTTTATTCCAGGAAAGATTTGGTAAAAGGGGAACATAACACCTGCCTTGGAATGGGTCTGCATGTATTCATTCATGCAGGTGCTGGTTGGGCTCCAGCCTGGCTAAGAACCCAAGTGCCAGCTGTCACTAGAGTACAAGCTTAAAATTACATCTCAGCAAGTGACCATCAACATAACCAGTTGTTTAATTTATAGTCCACAAGAAAAGCACAGACTGAATGCATGGAAGCACAATGACTCCTGATCATAACTGCTGTCAGTTATTGTATATTTTCACGCATACTGTTTTGCTTGTCTTTGTGGTCCTAAAGATTGAACCCAGGAAGGGCCTGGAGCATCTAGTCAGGTACTTTTCTTTTTTTTTTTTTTTTTTTTATTTTATTTTTTTTGGTGGGTCCGGTTGTGGGGCCTGAACTCTGGCCTGGGCGCTCGCTGTTCCTCAGCTCTTCAGCTCAAGGCTAGCACTCTACCACTTGAGCCACAGCGCCACTTCTGGCTTTTTTTTTTTCTTTTTGCTTATGTGGTGCTGAGGAATTGAACCCAGGGCCTCATGCATGCAAGGCAAGCACTCTGCCACTGAGCCACCTTCCCAGCCCTAGTCAGGTACTTTTCACTTGAGCTTCATCTCCAGCCCCCTTTTGTTTCCTTTTGTGCCAGTCCTGGGGTTTGAACTCAGAACCTGGGTATTGTCCCTGAGCTATTTTTCTCAAGGCTGGTGTTCTACCACTTGGGCCACAGCTCTACTTCTACCTTTTTTTTTGGCAGATAATGGGAGATAATAGTTTCACAGACTTTTCTGCCTGAGCTGGCTTCAAACCATGATTTTCAGATCTCAACTTCCTGAGTATCTAGAATTACAGGCAGAAGTCACCTGTGCCTGGTAGTATTATTTTGAGACAAGGTCTTGACATATCTTTGCCTGAGCTGGTCTCAAAATCATGATCCTCTTGTCTCTACCTCTCCAGAAACTAGATCACATATCCTCCTCTTTCTGTTCCTTATAACAGTGAGTGAAACAGATTATCATCCTCATTTTATCAAGAAAGTTCAGAGAGGTTAAGTATCTTGTACAAAGTCACGTGGAAAGAACTGCGAAGTCAGACAAATAATTTTAAACTGTGGAACTTCCCAGGAAGGGTGTCAATAAAGACATGAATAATGTCTTTATAGTATGAATAATCTTTATAGTATTCACAGAGGACAGTTGCAGAGGGATGTTTCTCACATCACCCCTCCAACTCTTCACCATAGAACAAAGCAATAAAATGATCCCAGGGCCTGAATCCAGAAAGAAATCAAGACCACAGCCTTTAGACAGTCTGCCTAAGCTACAATGGTGATTTCAGCTCATTAGATTAGCTTCAAACATGCTTTTAATTTATTATGTTAGCTGGAATGTAAGCTTCATAAGGCAGGGATTCTTCTCTGCCTTGTCTGATCCAGTGTCTCAAGTTCTTGTGTTCCTGGCACATAGCAGCAGCTCAATGCCTGTTAACCAGTGGATCTGATTTAAAACAAACAAACAAAAAACTGCCATGGGCTAGACCAAAAGGAAGGAATGAGAGCCTTTAATGTGCTAGTAGGGGAGCAAGATTTCTGGAAGAAATTTGGCAATGTCTAGTAAAATTGTAACTGTGAGCTGAGTTGGGCACCAAAGACTCATACCTGTAATCCTCACTATTCAGGAAGCTAAGATATACGGATCACAGTTCGAAGCCAGCAAGTACTGGGAAGTCCATGAGACCAGAAAGTCTGTGAGACTTATTTCCAGTTAACCACCAAAAAGCTGTGAGTAGAAGCATGGCTCAACTAGTAGAGCAATAGTCATGTTCAAGGCTTTGAGTTTGAACACTAGTACCAGCACACATAAAAAAGATTCTTGTGCTACTTACTTTGTATTACTTACACATAAAAAAGATTCTTTTATCTTTTTTTTCTTTTTGCTTATGTGGTGCTGAGGAATTGAACCCAGGGCCTCAGGCATGCAAGGCAAGCGCTCTACCACTGAGCCAAGTTTCCAGCCCCATAAAAAAGATTCTTGTGCTATATCACTTTTAGAGCTCTAAAAGTAATGTAAACAAAATACAATAAATGGAATTTTATTAGCATAGAAAATTTAAACAAAAGTTGTACATTCAAGGATATCAAAGTATTTGAATGTAATGGTATTACAAAAACAAAACAGTGCTCACCTATGAGGAAGAAATAGACAAGGGGGATTTTATAGTTATGTGTGATTTTTATTTATAAGAGTCCAGGCAAATATGACAAAATGGTAACCACGACCAATTTCAGGGGCTGACCACTAGGTGTTTGCTAATTAATTGTCCATACTTTTTATTTTCCTCAAAATAAACAAAGGAAAATATCAGTGAGGGTTTTTTTCTTTGGGGCTTTTGGGGGAGATGTTAAATATTCATGTCTGGATGTGCTTAAAACTAGTACTGTATACAGTCTAAAGCTTTTTCTTCTTACCCTGATTGTGTTGGAAGAACAAAGGAACCCCCTGGTGGGCTAAAGCGGGCCTTTACCTGGTACTTTTTGAACCCAGTCCGAAGCATGTGCTGGCTGCTGGGACCCTGGTTCTCTCCCTCTCCGATTCTCACCCCTCCCTCACACTTAGCTCCTTTGGCTCCTTTCCTGGGGTCTCTCCCACAGGGCCAGGAGTCATCTGGGGACCTGGCACTGCTTGGGATTCTGACACTAACTTGACATATGATTTTCTGGATTCCAGACGTCTCCTGTCTCTCCAAATCTTCGTCTTTCCTGAGGGGCAAGCAAGACACCCCCAGGAGAGTCCCTCATTCCCCAGTTTTCCTCGGCCCACGGGAGGCAAGGCACACGGAGCCCCGCCTCTCTCTCTCACCTCTGCTCTTTGTCTCTGCTTCAGCTCCTGCTGAGCAGACTTCTGCTTAGCCTTCTCCACCCGGCTGACAGGTTCTTTAACTTTGGATTTTTCTTTCCGCGCAGGGGGATCCATGGCTTGGCCGCTGATGGCTCCGTGGTCGGCTGACCTGGATGCTTCCGAAAGAGGCAGCTCTCTACAAAGAAGGACCTGCCGGTCGCTCACAATGCCTGGGCTGGGCCCTACCTCTGACAGGTGAGGCGACGCACAGGTGGCAAGACCATAAGCCCTCGGTCCTGCCTCGACCTCCCCGCTCCGTCAAACGGGGGACCACGGTCACTCCCCCGGCCTCCCTGCGGCAGCGGCCGCGCGGGCCTCCGACAAGTAGACCCGGGGCAGCAGGACTCCGGGCCACTTGGGCCCGGGGCTCCCCGGGCCTGTCCGCGGGGACAGCCGCCCCAGGGCCCCCGCCAGCCGCGCGCAGCCCGCCCCGCCCCGCCCCTCCCTCCCCTCCCCGCCCCGCGGCAAGATGGCGACTCACGACTCAATACCTCTCGCTCCCTGGCCTCGAACTTCGGGTCTCCGCTGAGTCGCAGGCCGGGCCCCACGCCGGGGACACCTTCGCCTTCCCCTTCCGCGGGACCCCGAGCGCCGGGCCCGCCGCCCTCGGACTGGGCGGGCCGCGCCGCGGAGGCGGGGTCGCGGCCGGAGCCTCCCCCGCTCGCAGGAACCTCGGCGCCTGCGTAGAAAGCACAGGGCGGGGCCTGGCGGGGGCGGGGCCTGGCGGGGGTGGGACGGGCATGGGGCCGAAGAGGGTTTACGGAAACAAAAGGTTTGGGTGTTTTGGTTTTGATTTTTTACTCCCCCTCCCCCCAATATCTTTGAGGACAGCTGCTAGGCCTTGTAGACTAAGAGCTGAATCCTGGGATTGGAACTGCTCTGCGTTGGAATTCTGAACCTCAGGTTCTTAATTCGGAAAGTGAGGCTCGGTGATTGCCACTTTCCTGAGAGCTTAATGAGGAGGGTCAAGGAAGGGCCTGTTTACCACAGTGATCTGACAGAAGAACTGGCAGTACAAAAACAGAGACTTGTGGTCCATGGGTAATCAAGGAGATGTAAATTAAAATCGTTGTATATTATTCCATGTGCCAGGTTAGCAAGGATTGACCCAAAAAGATGCAAAGTAACAATTATAGCTACCTTTCTTTAGACCTTCTTGTAGTCCAGGCACTGTTTCCAGAGTTTAACATTTACTCACCAATAATACTTATGTAATACTTATATAGCGATTAGCTATTATTATCTCCACTTCACAGGTGAAAAAGATAAGTGTCTCAGGTCACTCATTTCTAGTAAGGGCTGGAACAAGTATTTTAGGCAGCATTCATGGGACAGTGACTTATACAAAGGAAAACAGGTCAGGCCACCCCCTTTGTACAAAGTAGAAAACACTGAAACAAATGACCCGGTGTTAAGCAAGTAGTGAGTGGGTAGCCCAGATGAACACTTACTTCAGTCTAAGGATAAATTGTTATATCCTTTCTGGGGACCAGCTTAGCACTAGATGTTAAAACCTTAAAAATGAGCACAACATACAAAAAGATCATTCTGACCCAATTTCTTTTATCTGAGGGATCTAAACTAGTCAAACTCTAAAAATTAAAGTGAATGGTGGTTGGTTGTCAGGGTAGGGAGGGTGGCGAAAAGGAGTTACTGCTCAATGGGTATAGAGTTTGTTTTGCAAGACGAAAAACTTCTAGAGCTCTGTGACACAGTGACGTTAATACTATTGTACCATACACTTTTGTAACTGAAATAATTTTCAGACCTATTAAAAACCACTACAACCATTGACTAAGTAGCTTCACTTTTGAGAAGTTATCCTGAGAGACAGTGATTCCATTGTTGGTGAAAACAGACCCGCTCCCTCCCCCCCCCAAAAAAAATCTTTCTTCAACTACAGGAATGAGCCAACTGAAACCAAAGCTTCTCATCCTGTCTGGGAAGACTATGACCTAAGATGAACTGACTTTGAATTTTTAAAGACAGATCCTTGGTGCTTGAATGTGCTGTTTGTGCTCTGGGGTGTGCGATCCCAGTTGGGCTACCAAACCATGACTAGCTAGAACAGATGAGAATGTTCATGGGGTGATCACCCTGAGTGGGAATAGGAGACCAGGTTCCTGTGCTGCTCCTCCAAGGAGTGGAAGAAAGTAGGAATTGAACAGCTGCTGCTCAGCACAGCTGACATGTCCGGAGTGCCCGAGTTGGCTAACCTCCACAGAGGAGTCCAATTTGTTCTCAGATACCAACAGCTGGGCAAGAGTGTCTCTACATGCTTTGTGAGGCTGGGCACTCCGAACTGCCATGATGGTGGCAGCATATCTGATTCAAGTGCACAGTTGAGCCCAGAAGAGGCTCTAGGAGCCATCACCAAGATCCTGTCACACATCTACACCAGACTTGGCCAGTTGGAAGTTCTTATAAAGTTCCCTAAGGAGATTTCTGCGAGAGCAGTAATCAAACACATCACATCAAAACCTTGAGATGGCCAGGCGCCATCTTGATTACAGGCTCATGCCTGTAATCCTACCTACTCAGGAGGCTAAGAGCTGAGGATCACCTTTCAAAGCTAGCCCAGGCAGTAAAGTCCATGAGACTCTTTTATTTTTTTTGGGTCCGGTGGTGGGGCCTGAACTCTGGGCCTGGGTGTTGTCCCTCAGCTCTTCAGCTCAAGGCTAGCACTCTACCACTTGAGTCACAGCGTAACTTCCAGCTTTTTTTTTTTTGCCTATGTGGTGCTGAGAAATCGAACCCAGGGCTTCAAGCATGCAAGGCAAGTGCTCTACCACTGAGCCACCTTCCCAGCCCTCCATGAGACTCATCTCCAATTAACCACCAGAAAATCAGAAGTGGTGCTGGGTTCAAAGTGGCAGAGCTCAAGTAGTCTTGAGCAAAAAGAGCTCAGGAACAGCACCCAGACCCCAAATTCAAGCCCCACAACTGGCAAATAACAGCTCCCAAAACAAACTTTAAAAAAAAAAAAAGTATATAGTTAATTTTATAGTTTCAAAAAGAAAAAAAAAAGAAAAAAAGTTATCCTGCCAAGTGCTGGTGGCTTAGGCGAGTAATCCCAGCTACACAGAAGGCTGAGATCTAAGGATCATGGTTCAAAGCCATCCCGGGAAGGACTGAAAAGCCTGTGAAACTATTATCTCCAATTAACCATTAAAAAAAAAAAAAAAAAAAAAAAAAAAGCAGCCGGGCGCTGGTGGCTCACGCCTGTAATCCTAGCTACTCAGGAGGCTGAGATCTGAGGATCGCGGTTCAAAGCCAGCCCGGGCAGGAGAGACCGTAAGACTCCTATCTCCAATAAACCACCAGAAAACCGGAAGTGGCGCTGTAGCTCAAGTGGTAGAGCGCTCGCCTTGAGCTGAAGAGCTGAGGGACAGCGCCCAGGCCCAGAGTTCAAGCCCCACGGCCGACAAAAAAAAAAAAAAAAAAAAAAAAGCTTGAAGTGGAGTTGCAGCTCAAGTGGTAGAGCACTAGCCTTGAACAAAAAAAAACTCAGGACAGAGCCCAGCCCCTGAGTTCAAGTCCCAGGACATGCACAAAAATAAAAATAAAATGGTTTTTTACACTTGATTGATGGATTTCCAGATTGGAAATCACTTTCTTTCAGAATGGTAAAGGCATTAATTTATTATCATCTAGCTTCTCATAGGCTAGATACTTTACAAGTTTGATTTATTCTGATTTCTGTTATTTCCTATGGAAAATTTATTTGCTCATTTGTTTCTGAAACACTTAGGTTATTTTTCCCCTTCCATCCTTAATATTCTGAATTTTCACAATAATGTATTCTGTAAGCTTTTCTCAGTTATTGTGCTGAGTACTCAGTGGCCCTTTTTCAAATGGGAAATATAAGCTTTAATTCTAGGCAATGTTCTCTAAGTTCAATCCTTTCTCTCTTTCTCCTTCCCTCCATACCTCCCCCCCATCTCTCTCCCAGTATGTAGCTCTTGTGCTGACCTCAAACTCACCATCTTCTTGCCTTAGCCTCTTGAAAACTGGGATGACAGGTGTGCAAACCCATGCTTGGCTCCTATTTTTATTTTATTTTTTTTCACTAATTTTTAAAATTGTCTTTTAAGTAGTTGTACAAAGAAGTTCCCATTCTACAAAACAATAAATGAGTACAAGTGTCTGACAACATTGTCACCCATCTCTCTTAACCCATCCCTTCCCTCTTTTTTTTTCTTTAATTGAGATTAGGTGATTACATAAATTTCACATATTTCACAGTATTGTGGAATAGTGATACTTAGAGTCACAAACACATTTTAACCTTCACAAGGCAAATGGTCATTATCATTGTCTATATAGCTCATAGATGAGCTTTGACAATACAAGTTATTTTTTCCGCATCAGGTGATGTTTACATTTCTGTCCTTTTGCTTAGTGTAGGCTGTTCCTACTTATTCTGTTCCTCCTCCTGGCTTCCCTCTGTTGTGTGCATATATCTACCATATATATGGTCTAGAATATGTAGTCATTTAGCAATGATATGATCAAATGGGTGGCTGTTTGTTTCTTGAGTCCTGTTACTTTGCCATATCTTCTTGTATTTTGGCTTTAGCATCCACATATCAGGGAGACCATGTGCCATTTGTCTCTTTGTTCTTGGCTAACTTTGATCAAAATAATCTGCTCTAATTCCATCCATTTCCCTGCAAATGCCATTATTTTGTCCTCTAATGGCTGCATAATATTCCATTATATATAGGTACCACAATTTTTGGATCTACTCATCAGTAGTAGGGCATTTGGGTTGTTTCCAAATCTTGGCTATTGTGAACAGTGATGCAATAAACATGGAGGTGCATGTGTCTTTGTATAATAGATGCCTTGGAGTGGTATGGCTTGGTCATAGGGGAGGTCTATATTTAGCTTTCTGAGGTATCTCCAGACTGTTTTACAAAGTGGTTGTATTAGTATACATTCCCACCAGCAATGCAGTAGGGTTCCTCTTTCTCTACATCCCCTACAGCATTTGTCGTTGGCTGACTTTAGGATGTGGGCCATTCTGACTAGAGTAAGGTGGTATCTCAGTGTTGTTTTTATTTGCATTTCCTTTATAGCCAGGGATGATGAACATTTCCTCATGTGTTTCTTTGCCATTTTTATCTCTTTTTCTGAGAAGTCTCTCTTTAGTTCCCTTTCCCATTTCATGATTGGTTTGTTAGATTTGTGAGGAGTTAGTTTGAGTTCCCTGTATATAATGGATATTAGGACCCTTGTCTGATATTTTGCTGGTAAATTTTTTTTCCCAATTAGTTGGATGTCTTTCTAGTTTGGTTACTATTTCTTTGTCTGTGCAGAAACTTTTTATTTTAAGGTAGTCCCATTTGTCCAGTCTCTTTCCAATTTGTTGTGACCCTAGGACTCTGTTCAGGAAGTTCCTGCCTGTGCCTATAAGTTCAAGTATCTCTCATACTCTGTTCTGCAGTAGTTTCAGAGTATCAGGTTTGATGTTAAGGTCTTTAATCCACTTTGAGTTGATGTTAGTGCATGGTGATAGGCTAGGGTCCACTTTCAATTTTCTGCATGTGGCCACCCAGTTTTCCCAACACCAATAGTTGAAGAGGTTATGATTCTTCTACTGTATGTCTTTTGCTCCTTTGTCAAATACCAACTGACTGTACATATGTGGCTTTATTTATGCATCCTCTAGTCTGTTCCATTGGTCTTCGGGTCTCTTTTTTGTACCAGTACCAGCTGTCTTTGTTATTATGGCTTTATAGTAGAGCTTGAAATCAGGTATCATGATCCCTCCTGTGATATTTCTTTTGCCTAGAATTGGTTTGGCTATTCTAGGTCTTTTGTTGTTCCATATGAACTTTTAGAGTGTTTTCTTTATTTCAATAAAGTACGTCATTGGGATTTTAATGGGAATTGCATTGAATGTGTATATCAATTTTTGCATTATAGCCATTTTCATTATGTTAATTCTGCCTACCCAGGAACATGGGAGATCTTTCCATTTCCTGATATCCTCTATGATTCCTTTTTTTAGGCTTTTATAGTTTTCATGAAATAGATCCTTTACATCTTTGGTTAGGTTAATTTCTACTTTATTTTTTTGAGGTTATTGTGAATGGGGTTTTTCCTTGATTTCTCTTTCTGCTTGTACATTGTTGGTGTACAGAAAGGCAACTGATTTTTGTGGGTTAATTTTGTATCCTGCTACTTTGCCGAAGTGGTTTATAAGCTCTAAGAGTTTGGGGATGGTTGGCTCCTATTTTTAAATCTTCACTCTAATGTTCTATTTCTTGGTTTGTTTAGTCTACCAGATAAAAGACTGATTTGTATTCTCCAGATCCACTATTGATTTTTTTTTCAATCCTATTTTTAAAAAAAATACATTTTGTGTTTTTTTAAGGAGTGCTGAGAATACAGTTCAGGAAAGTGCCACTTCCCCAGTCCCTCTACTATAAAAATTTTCAGGAGGCTGCGATCTGAGGCTCTCAAAGCCAGCCTGGGCAGGAGAGTCTTTAAGACTCTTATCTCCAATTAGCTACCAGAAAACCAGAAGTGGCGCTGTAATTCAAGTAGTAGAGCACTTAGCTTTGAGCTGAAGAGCTCAGGGACAGCACCCAGACCCAGAGTTCAAGCCCCTCGACTAACAAACAAACAAAACAAAACAACCCATTCAATTTCTGGAAGCATTTTTGTTTCCTGACTCCTTTTTCATAGAGTCAGGATCTTCTCTTATATCCCAGTTTATGAGAACTTAAGTTAACTGACTGCTTTTATTTTTTTTTTCTGTCCTCCCTCTAGATTGTCTATCTTGTTTATTTTGATCTCTGGCTTTCAAGTTGGAGTCTTTCCTCAAACCATAATTATGGTCATCATTCATTGAGTGTCAAACACTGCTCTAAATATTTGACTGATTTGAGCTACTTAGTCTTTACAACCACCTAGTGAGGTAAAACATGTCCTGGGTCCACCCATCCCAAGTCTGAAGGTTCTCAGCTGAGAATCAGTTTTCTTCTTGCCACTGTCCCCAACCTTGCAGGGAGTTGTGTCAGAGTCCTAGTTCTATTCGATTAGTCATCCATCTGCTTCCCTTCATTCAAAAGTGTTTCGAATTTCTATTCCACAGTTATTTTCTGGCCTATTCTTTGTGTCTTTATAGGACTTTCCTTTTTGTTCCAACAATTATATTTTGATGGAGTTTCAGGAGATAGAGATGAACATTTGTGTTCATTGATCCGTGTTTATTTAACTGGAAGTTTAGAGCTCAATCTCCCCTTTTAATTCAGAAGACAAACTAATGTAGTAGTGAATGCCTATAATCTTAGTACTGAAGAGGTGGAGGCAGGAAGATGGAGAGTGGGAGGCCTGACTCACACAACATTGCAAGTTCAAAGCCAGAATGGATTATATAGCAAGGCACTGTCTCAAAAAGCCAAAAATACCTGGGCATCAGTAACTCACACCTTTAATCCTAGCTACTCAGGAGGTTGAGATCTGAGGATCTCAGTTCAAAGTCTTTCCTGGCAGGAAAGTCCCTGAGACTCTTATCTCTGGTTAAGCACCAAAAACCAGAAGTAGAATGTGGCTCAGGTGGTAAACATTAGCCTTGAGCACAAAAGCTCAGGGACAGTGCTCAAGCCCTGAGTTCAAGCCTGAGGACTAACAAAAGTAAATAAATAAAACATTATAAGTTAATATTTGTATTTTGATGTATGGTTAATAAAGGATTATGAGCTCCCAAAAGAAAATTTTAATAAAGTCAGAATCACGATGGTTGAGATTGAAATAATTATACATACACATTATTATTGTTGTTGTTGTTAATAGCATGGCCTAAATTTGCGGGAGAAAAGGATATGAAAGTGAAATAGATCAAAATATTGGACTGGGAATGTGGCTTAGTGGTAGAGTGCTTGCCTAGCATGGATAAAGCCCTGGGTTTGATTCCTCAGTACCACATAAACAGAAAAAGACAGACGTGGTGCTGACTCAAGTGGCAGAGTGTTATTTTTTTGAGCAAAAGAAGTTTAGGGACAGTACCTAGGCCTTGAAAAAAAAATGGCAAAAAAAAAAAAAAAGAAAAAAGCTGGGTGCCAGTGGCTCACACCTGTAATCCTCGCTACTCAGGAGGCTGAGATCTGAGGATCATGGTTCAAAGCCAGCTCAGGCAGGAAAAGTAGTGAGATTCTTATCTCCAATTAACCACCAGAAAACTGGAAGTGTTGCTGTGGCTCAAATGGTAGAGTGCTTGCATTGAGCTGAAGAGCTGAGGGACAGCATCCAGAGTTCAAGCCCCACAACTGACAAAAAATAAATAAATAAAATAAATAATATAGAGGTTATCACTAGATTCTGGGATTATGAGTAATATCTATATTTATATTTGCATCTCTTTTTCTTTCTTAATTTTCAGAGAAATCATCTATCCCCTGTACCATCAGAGAAGAAAAATAAAACCAAAACCAAAACCAAAAAACAACCTTGGTATGGAAGGGGATTTTAGAGAGATGTTGGATAATAGGTACCAAAATGTAGTTAGATAAGAGCAACAATAGTGTTCAGCACAGTAGGGCAAATTCAATCTATAACAGTTTATTACATATGTCATAATAACTAGAATAGAGGATACTATGTTGGAAATGAACCTTACAACTTTGGGGGTGAGGAGGAAGGGAGGTAGGGGAAGGAAGAGATAGTGGGAGAAAAACAAAGGAGGGAGTAACAATGCCCGACAAGAAATGTACTCATTACCTTACTGATGTAACTGTAACCTCTCTGTACAGCATCTTTACAAGGAAATAAATTAAACAAAACTACAATAGAGGAATTTAAGACTTCCCATGACAAATAAATTATATATATATATATATATATATATATATATATATATATATGCATTTTTTTCAATGCTGGGCTTTACACACTGGCTGAATTCCCTCCTAATTTGTGTGAAATAAGTCCTTCATTGCAAGAGTTTCTTTAGGAAGTGAGTCCCAGGAAGCAGACATAGCAGAAGAAAAGAGGAAAAAAGCTAATATAACATGCATTATTGAGCTACTCAGTCCCACTAGGGAACTCTGGGAAGAATCATACAGACAGCACAGAACATTTCCATCACTTTTGATTGATGTCCCTGGGCATTAGCTTTGGTGACCTCCTAGGCTCCCTGCAGGTGAAGCAGTCTGCTCCAAACAAGTAAGCAAGGAGATGCTATGGCCTGTGAGAGACATACAGGCAAATCGCTTACAGCTATGCCCACTAAGGCGGGCATCGTGTGCGCCACCATGGGAATCTCCTAATTAATGTTAAGTGAAAAAGAAAGAGATAGACAGAAAGAAACAGGAGAGAGAAAGAAGCAAGAAGAAAGAGAAAAAAAGAAAATTACAGTGAATCTATACATATGGCAAATCCTTTTGAAAGTCCAGGATACCTATGAACATACAATGTATTGTCAAGGTTACAGTTATGGATGTTATGAATGTACAGTTATGGGTATGAGTAAAGCAAGAGTTTATCAAATGCTGAGGAACAGAAAGCAAGTTTGTGGAAAAGTACTTATCAGGTGTAGCTGGAGATAAAAGGAGTGAGTTAAAGAATTGAGCTAATTGGTAAATATTTTGACCAACTAAATGGATCTTCTAATTTACTATCTTTTGAAAGTAAAGAGGTCAAAACTTTTCAGAAAGGTTGTGATAGGATCAAATTGTATGAAGAGGAGAAACTGCTGGCAGTTAGCTCTAGAGGAGAAGGAAGCCAATGTACAACAGTCCCTTCTACCCAGTAGCTCTAAGAGTTTTCCCTCACTTTTAGGGATCCTCCTCTCTGCTCTGTTCCTTTATCAAGGGCAGACAGACTGGGCGTTGCTTGTTTGTAGGGGTAGCCAGAAGACTGTTGGGTAGAGGGAGCCCCTGGCTTGGGCTTTGGTCTTTAGAACAGAATATGAACTTTTTCCAGGCCTAGTTCTCAGGCTCTTCCTGATACTCTTGCTTGATGCCTGAACTTTTCTGCATGGGGTGAGGGAATTCCCAACTTAGAGACTCCAGCTCTAGTGCTAAAGGACAAGGGTCTCTGATTCCAACATCGGTAAGTTTGCTTCCTCTTCTCCCTCTTCTTTCTCTTCATTCACTTTCTCAAGATCCTCAGATCCAGTCGAGAAATAATTCTTACAAGAACACCTTAAAGGACAAAATGGCCAATGGGTAACTGCTACTTAACAAACAAAAAAAGGGACAAATGACAAGACAAGAGAACTGGATGGGTTTTATCTGAAGACTCTCATTTAATTATTATGGTTATGATTATTAACATGAGAGCTGGTGTGTAACTAAGCTTTACTGTTTCTTGACTCTTGGCCTCATTCTTGCTGGCAGATGCTCTACTGCTGAGCCATACGACCAGCTAACAGTCTTATTTTCTTAAAAGGTTGCATACAATGGGGGAGGATGAAGGAAGGGGTGACATTGAATCAAGATGTGTTATACTCATAAATTGATAGGTTGAATTGTAATTCTTCTGTACAACTACTTAAAGATAATCTTAAAAATTTAGAAAAGGTTACATATATGCATAAAAATAGATTTGAAGAAACATTATCCCTAGGCAAAGGAATTGTAGATTTAATTTGCTTGCCTTTTAGGGAGAATGGGAAAGATAATTTCCAGATTTTCTTACAATAAGTAGAACAGAAAAAGTCCAAAATTATGACATATGTGATGAAGATTAAGATGTGAAACTGTATGTGTAGGAGAAATTTTCTTCATAAAGTGTGAGAGCCAGAGCTTGAGTCTCTAAGTTGGGAATTCCTCATTCCATGTGGAAGTTCAGGCCTGAGAAGTAGGCCTGGGAAAAGTTCATATTCATATTATTTTGTAACTCCTGATACGTAGCCATTTATTCATTCATTCATGCATTCATTCAATTTCTCTGTTTCACATTCGATTTCCAAGGAAACAGTCCTGGCATTTTTGCTTGTACAGTGCCTTGATATGCATACAATTGCTGCTCCTAAGCCTGAAAGGAAACAAGGCCTACATTCAGAGTTATTGTTAGGACTGAAGACAATATAGGTAGAACACCTAAGATGCAATAAATGGGTACTATTATTAATACAGAACAACATGACCATTTAAAACATAATGATGAGGTAGTGCTAACCCAATCATACACAAATATGATGCTAGTTACTATAATGTTGGCATAGTATGTTGCATGAGAATGTGATGGACAAAGTGGTCATCTTGGACAAATAGATTAGAAGAACAAGCCCCAAGATCATATGGTGTCCAGACAGCTCTTACAGTGCACAGGAAAATAAAACAAGAGGGCCCTGCTGTCTTTCAGCTGCATGTCATAGAGCCTGTGAGGCCCTCCAGCACAGCTGCTTCTGCTCCTTCTGCTTCCTTGCCTGGTCATGCTTATCCTCCCCTTTGCAGTAAATGATTGGTCTTCTGATGACCAAAGTGGTGCAAGTTTGAGGCAGAAAAATTGGAAACTACAAAGGAACATACACAAGGAAACCCATAAGGAGTAGCCATTGGTTAATAGCTACAGTCTTGCCTCTTCATTCTTTTTAGCTCTTTCACTTTCTCAGGATCCTCAGGTCAGTAGAGAAATCATTCTCCTTAGAAGAACACATTAAAGGACAAAAAAATGGCCAATAGGTCACTTAATAGACACAAAAAGGGACACATGATGAGATAGCTAGATGGGTTTTGTCTGAAGACCCTCATTTAATCATGGTCTTCATGCTGCAAGGAGGGATCCTGCATCTTTACTTGGTTATGTGCCAACTTGAAAGGCTGTAGAAAAGGGCTCAAGCTGCAGCATGGGTAAAGTCTGCCTTGAAACAGGCACTTCCCAAGGCCAACCAAGACACTAAAAGCAAAAGGAAGTGCTCCAATCAGGACTTACTTGATTCATGTTGCATATAAATTCTCACCCTTCTAGACTCCTCCTCCATCTTTTAAGCCACACTCATTGTTTCCTCACTCATCCCTACTATCATCCTCCTTTATGCATTTGTAGACGGATCCTGGATGTTAGTCTCTGTGTGAGTGCTTCCCCTTGGTCCCCCAGTAGTTCTGCAGGGAGACATGGCCATTACACCCTTTTAAAGGTAAAGAAATAGAGTCTCAAGTTTATTCACCCACAACCACCAGGGGATATGGTAGATCTGGCCTTGTAAGCCAGGCCGGTGTGGCCCAGGTCCCTTGGGTCTCAGCTCTAGCTCCTAGCTTCTGCCCTCCCTCAGGCCAAGCTCATCAGCGCTCTTCGGGTCTCTGCCTAGTGTGGATGAGGATGGCAAGTTCCTCTGGCTCCTGGCTCCTTGGCTGCCTCCTCACCCTCTTCCTCCAGGTGTCTGCACAGGTGTCAGGTAGGTTTTTCAGAATGTCTTTCCCTGCCTAAGATGTCTGATGGTGACTCCCAAGAACATGAAAGCTTGACCAGAGAATTCCTTTCTTTCTGGGGTGCTGTTCTTTCCCTAATTTCTTCCTTGGTGCTGCACTTCCCCGAGATTTCCTCTGTCTCATTTCTCACCCAACTCTTCCTCCCACATCCCTGCCAGTCCCTTCTCTAGGTCTTCCCCCCACATCTAGTTGTTGTGTTGTTGGCATCCTACAGGCGATGCGGGCGGGTTCCACCTGACGCGGCTAGGGGACACGGTGGAGCTGCCCTGCCCGCTGGCGCTCTGGCCAGGGTCGGTGCCCGAGGAGGTGAGGTGGCAGCGGCCCTCGCGCCTGCAGCGCCCGCAGGCCGTGCACGTATTCCGGCACGGGGAGAGCAGGGACGAAGATCTGATGCCGCAATATGCGGGCAGGACGGAGCTAGTGGAAAATGCCCAGGAGGGAAGTGTTGCCCTGAAGATCCACAATGTGAGCCTTGAGGACCGAGGACCCTACCAGTGTCTGATCCGGATCAGGAACCTGAGTCGAGAGGGCTCCGTGACGCTGCAGGTGGCAGGTTAGGATGGGCGTGGCAGTTCAGTGAGGTGGGTTTTCTTTTCTTTTTAAATATATATTTTTTATTGTAAAGATAATGTACAGGGGGCTGGGAAGGTGGCTCAGCGGTAGAGTGCTTGCCTTGCATGCATGAGGCCCTGGGTTTGATTCCTCAGCACCACATAAACAGAAAATGCAATGCTGGAAGTGGCGCTGTGGCTCAAGTGGTAGAGCGCTAGCCTTGAGCTGAAGAGCTGAGCGACAGCGGCCAGGCCCCACGACTGAAAAAATAAATAAATAAAAGATACTGTACAGAGGGGTTACAGTTACATGAGCAAGGTAATGAGTTCATTTCCTATGGAGCATTGTTACCCCCTCCTTTGTTTTTCCCCCTACCATCTCTTTCCTCCCCACCTCAGCATTTTGTTATTTCCTTTCCCCTCCCCAAATTAGAAAAATGTATATGTAAAATGCAGGACACCGGAATCAAATACAGGGACAACAGGGGTTATGCCGTGGGGGAAGAACATACAAAGAAACAAAAAGGAAACCACATAGTACATTATAAGTACTTTAAAAAGAACAGCAAGAACGATAAAATCTCTTGGTGCTTTATTTTTTATTTTGTGCCTGTACTTGGACTTGAACTCTGTCCCTTAGTTTAACTTTTTCATTCAAGGCTGGCACCCTGCCATTTGAGCCACACCTTCACTTATAGTTTTTTAATGGTTATCTGGAGATAAGAGTCTCATGAACTTTTCTGCCCCAGCTGGCTTTGAACCTCTATTCTCAGATCTCAGTCTCCTGAGTAGCTAGGATTATAGGTGTGAACCACTGCTGTCTGGCTTTGAATGAGCTCTGTCAGGATCTACTTTGTTCCTGTGTATTTAAATCTTTCTTTCATGATAAACAAAGTTTTTATTTGCCCTCATGGCTCAGCCTTAACCAACCAAGCCAACTGATCTCAGTGAAGCTGGGACTGGCCATTTCTGGTGAGGAAACAATCTGACTTTGGGAAATTCTGTACAATAGAAGTCCTGGAAAAATACAAGTAATGGCTTGTAAGGCTTGTATGAGACTTTCCCTCTCTGAGGTATCTTTCTTTGCTCCATTATCAAGGAACCCATAATCATGGCTGCAGAATTCCCAGTTGTGGGAAAAATTTACTTCATAGTCCTCTCTTGGAGTTCCTGAGTTTTTGGAGGGCAGGAAGATAGAGATAATGTTCCTTAAACTAGCTTCAGTGATTTAAAAAATATCTGACTAGCTGGGCATCAGTGTCTCATGCCTGTAATCCTAGCTATTCAGGAGGCTGATATCTGAGGATCACCATTTGAAGCCAGCTTGGGCAGGCTCTAATTAAGCACCAAAAAGAAGCTGGAAGTGGAGGTGTGGCTCAAGCAGTCGAGCAGTGGCCTTGAGCCAAAGAGCTCAGAGACAACAGCCAGGCCCTGATTTAAGCTCCACACTTGCACATGTGTGCTGTTCCCCCTCCCTCACACAGATTAATCTACCAAAACCCCCAATCCAACCCAATGTAATCTGCATTTGCTTGATTGATACCAGCTCCTTATGGTCACATGATGGTTGTCTTTTGGTCATCATTTAGCCACATACCTCAAAAAAGGAGAAAGAATTTCTTTAAAATAAATAGAAATTGGTAGAAAGGTTTTATCCCCCCCCCAAACATGGAGTCCTTTGGGATGCAAGTAAGTGGGTTTTTTTGGGGGGAGGGGTTGCTTTCTGTTGTTGTTTGTTTGTTTTTGAGACAGGGTCTTCTACGTGGCCTAGGCTGGCCTCCTGTCTCAGCCATTTGAGTACTCTGATTACAATTGTGTGCTATGACACCAATTAAGAAGTCTTAGGGTTTTTTGAGGCGCTAGGGACCAAAGCTAGGGCTCTCTCCACTGAGATACATTCTCAGCCTGCAAGCAATTTTTTGTTGTTGTTGTTGTTGTTGGTCATAGGGCTTGAACTCTGAATCTGGATTCCCTCCCTGAATTCTTCAGTTCAAAGTGAATGCTCTACCACTTGAGCCACAGTGCCACTTCTGGTTTTCTGGCGGTTAATTGGAGATAAGAGTCTCATGGACTTTCCTTGCCCAGGCTGGCTTTGAACTGTGATCCTCAGATCTCAGCCTCCTGAGTAGCTAGGATTACAGGCACCTGGCTTGCAAGCATTTTTTTGAAGGGGACTAAGCTTCCCAAAAAGAATCAGAATCACCTGATGTAGTTACTTCTTTTTTCTTTTTTCTTTTTTTTTTCTTCTTTTGTCAGTTGTGGGGCCTGAACTCTGGGCTTGGGCGCTGTCCTTTAGCTCTTCAGCTCAAGGCTAGCACTCTACCACTTGAGCCATAGCACCACTTCCAGCTTTTTCTGCTTATGTGGTATTGAGGAATTGAACCCAGGGCCTCAGGCATACAAGGCAAGCACTCTACCACTGAGCCACCTTCCCAGCCCATGATGTAGTTACTTCTAAGAGTGGGCAGGAGTAGAAGGGGTAGAAGGTCTCTGGCTTGAACCACTGCCCAGCAAAGGCCCTTTAATTCTGTTTTTAGACTGATTCAACCAGGCAGTCTCTTCTCTCCAGTTCTAGGCTCTGATCCTTACATCCATGTGAAGGGCTACGACGCCGGGTGGATCCAGCTGGTGTGCAGGTCAATAGGATGGTTCCCAAAGCCTTGGACCCAGTGGAGAGACCCGAAAGGCAGAGTGTTTCTATCCCTGTCAGAGGTCCACTCTCTGGATGAAACTGGCCTCTTCCAAACAGCAGTGTCCAGCAGAGTCAGGGACAACACTTTGGGGAACGTGTCTTGTACTGTCCGCAATGAGGTCCTTGGCCAAGAAAAGACCACAGCCATGGTCATAGAAGGTAAAATGGGTGGAAAACAGGCTTGAAGTATCTCATGGGTTTGGATGAAGCTCTTATCCTAGTGAAAACTTTCAAAAGGATTTTCAAAATTTTTGAATTCACACAGGGCACTGGTGGCTCATGCCTGTAATCCTAGCTACTCAAGAGGCTAAGACCTGGAAGATAGAGATTTGAAGCTAGGGCAGTGACATTTGTGAGATTCCATCTCCAGTTAATCAGCACAATGTTGTACTGGAGGCATGGCTCAAGTGGTAGGATGCATGAGGCCAAATTCAAGCCTGGGTACCAACACACACACACACACACACACACACACACACACACACACACACACACACACACACACACACACACACACACACACACACACTTTAAGAAAAAGCATTTATATTGCAAAAAGAAAGAGAAAGACTTTGAAAAAATATAGAAACAAAAAATGGCCTATAATCTTATAAATTGTAGAGAGCTTCTTCTAACATTTTGGGGTATTTTGAGACTTTCCCATATGCATGTAATGTCAGAGAAATGCGCACACAGACACGCACATGCGCACTCATGCACACACACATATATGTAGTTTCTGTCCTTAAGTTTTTTTTCTCTTCCATTTATCATGTCAGGATCATTTGTTTTTTGGCTCACATAATGAATTAATTCTCTGTAACAAGATTTTAGGGGCTTTAGATCATTTCATTGTGTAATTGTGGATCACTGAAAATTAATCAAAGACTATTTCTGGGCATCTGTATATTTTCCAGTATTTTCTCTTATTATAATTGATATAATAAGCATCTCTGCACATATTTGGGAACTGATTCTGATTATCTTCTAGAATGTGTTTCTGGAATTAGAATTGATGGGCTAAAGGGTATGAACATTTTGAAGATCCTTGAAATATGGAATTATTGGGTAAAGAAGTGTAGAGGGTTTTATTCATGTCTTTTGGCAGTACTGAGATTTGAATTCAGGGCCTCCAGTTTGCTAGACAAACATTCTCTCTGTCTCTCTCTCTGTTTCGCGCTCTCTGTTTCTCTCTCTCTCTCTGTGTTTCTCTCTCTGTGTGTTTCTCTGTGTGTGTGTTTCTCTCTGTGTGTGTGTTTCTCTCTCTCTCTCTCTCTAAGCCCTTTTGCCTTTCGTTCATTTTTCTTGCACTTTTGCTCTATGGACTAGCCTCAAACCAGGATCCTTCCATCTCCCCCTCCTGCATAGCTTTGGGTTACAGATGTGTGCCACCATGCTGGGCTTAGAGAATGGTAGATCTAGAGCCAAGAGTGATAGACTGTGGCTGACATCTTGTGGGTAAAGAGGGTTCTTTTAAAAATTCTTTTTGCCTCTTCTATCTTCTCTTACTGTTGCTGTTGCCGTCATTGGGTACTACATGTTTAATCTGACCCCTAAGCCTCCTCCAAGGCCCATATTATTCTCACTCCCATTTTGCATGTGAGGCCAAGCAGGCCGGGAGAGGCAATGTCTCTTACTGAGGGCCACACTGTAGTTGAGCAAGGGCACACAGCCAGGCCTCCACTACTTGTCATGGTTCTCTTCTCCTTTGTCATATCCATTCTTATCTGCCTGTGGCACTCAGAGCTTGTTTTACCCCTGCTGATGGTACCTTGGAGTGTATATGTGGAGACAGATAGGCTGCTCATTGTTGTTCTAGAATGAAGCAAGGTAGAGGGAGCAGGAGGATGCTCAAGTGAGGTTGTGGATGATCATTAAGGAGAGAAACTTCAGCAAGTACTGATGGCTAAGATCTGAGGCTCAGTGTTTGAAGCCAGCCTGGGCAAACAAATCCAAAAAACTCTTTTTCCCAATTAATCAGAAAAATGCTGAAAGTGGATGTGTGGCTCAAATGGTAGAGCTCCAGTCTTGAGTGAAAAAACTAAGTGAGAATTGAAGTCCTGAGTTCAAGCCCCACTACTGGCACAAGAGAGGGAGAAAGGGAGAGGGAGGGGATGAAAGAAAGATGAGAAAAGGAGGGGAAGGAAAGGAAGAGGAAAGGAAGAGAAGGAAAGGGAGGGGAAGAAATGAGAGGAAAGAGAAAAGGAGAGGAGAGGAAGAAGGGACAGAAGAAGGGGGAAGGGGAGGGGAGCAGAGGCAAGGCAAGGGTTTAGATCTTGAAAGTCTCTGGACCGTCTTTCCATGGAGTTGGAAAACAGATTGAGATTGTGTTGAGAAGCTGAGTTTAAACCCCTGAACTATTGGTTGAACCACTGGAACTTTCTGGAGGAGTGAACATCTCACTTCTCGTTAATGTCATCCAGGGATTGAGTTCCCAAAAGGAACAGAGAGCCTCATGGTCCTTACTGGAGTCTCTCTCTTGGGTGATGGAGACATTTGGGACTTGCCAGAACCCTCTGCTCTCAGATGTTTCCCTAATGGAAGTCTTTGGTGGTCTCTGTTTCAGCCCCATCTCCAGGAAGGATCTCTCCCTCAGCGGTGGCTCTTGCTGCCTTCCTGCCTGTTCTGGGGCTTCTCATCATAGCAGGCATTTGCCTCATATGGAAGCAAAAAAGATCAAAAGGTAACTCAGGGGTAAGGGAACCTAGGTTGGCAGGAAGGGGGATTATGACTGTGCTGGAAAAAGACCAGAGGAAGTAGATGTATATATGATATTTATCCATGGGTTGCAAATTCTACAAGTTAGCTAGGACAAAACTGGTAGAGCCAGATCCTGGAGACTCACACTACTGAAGTATAGATAGGCTTTGAGAACAACTGTGAGCTCTCATTCTTTGAGAAATTGCACAATAACCATCCATATAGCTTTCTAATTAACTAAGAAACTAAGAAATTAGAGACTTCTAATCAAGAAATCCAATTATATTCGTTAGATACAATCTTTATTAAATGGTCGTGATTGCAAAGGACTTGGAACATTCCATAATCCAATATTGCCTCTTCATCTGATTGTTTAAAGACCTTTCTTTCTTGGGCTGGGAAGGTGTCTCAGTGGTAGAGCGCTTGCCTTGCATGCATGAGGCCCTGGGTTTGATTCCTCAGCATCAAATAAGCAGCAAAAGCTGGAAGTGGCGCTGTGGCTCAAGTAGTAGAGTGCTAGCCTTGAGCTGAAGAGCTGAGGGAAAGCACCCAGGCCCAGAATTCAGGCCCATGACCGATAAAACAAAAAACAAAACAAAACAAAAAAAGACCCTTCTTTCTCCCTCCCTCTCTTCTTTCCTTCTTCCTTTCCTCCTTCCTTCCTTCCTTCCTTCCTTCCTTCCTTCCTTCCTTCCTTCCTTCCCTCCCTCCTTCCTTCTATCCTTCCCTCCCTCCCTCCTTCCTTCCCTTTCTCCCTCCCTCCCTCCCTCCCCGTCCCTTCCTTCCTTCCCTGCTTCCATCAAACCCAAGGTCTCATGCATGCTGCCAAGTACTCTGTCACTGGCCATAGCCAGCCCTCTTCTAATTTTTCAAGTAGTCACACAGTTATAGCCACAATGAGTTTGTCAAGCAGCTTGGGCCATCTGTGGAGAACGCTGCCTATTAGAAAGAGCAGAGCTGATGATGCCCATCCCTCTTTCCCTTCTAGAGAAGCTTCTGTATGAACAGGCGATGGAAGTAGGTAAGTGTTTTGGACTGAGGTGAGGGAGACATTTTTCTTTTGTTGGTTTCTGTGTCCCCAGTACCCACAAATTTAAATTCTCAGCTAGGAAACTGTATCATCTACCGCCATTGGTGTTGGTGATGGTGTCTAAATCCATTGCTTCCAGTTTTCACTAGCTTACTCATCATACCTTGTCTTTTGGTAGATTCAGTGGCTTTTGTCTGTGAGCTCATTGATTATTCTTATGGGATGTTGGGTAGGTCAAACATAGAGAAGCTTTTGTTCACTCACTTAGTAATTGATAATTCTCTACTCAATGGGGATCCAATGGTGAGTGAAACCAGACATAGTCTTTGGTCTTCTGAAGCTTTCAGTCTAGCCAAGGATTATACAACCAAATAATTAAACAAATAAATGTTTTTAAGTGCCATAAAAGAAAGTGCTCAGTTCTTCAAGAGCAAGAGGAACCAACTGAGCTGAGGGCTGAGGAGGTGATGCTCTCCTTAAAGAACTGGAAATCATGAGTGAGGGGAGAGGAGGATGGGAAACCATGCACAGCAGAAAGAACAACTTGACAGAAGCATGGCCAGGGAGAGCAATACTCAGAAAAGATGCACAAGTGAGGAGGAGATGTCTATGCTTGGTCACAAGGGCCCTGGAGATCACACTAAGAATTCTGGCCCTTTTCCTAAAAGTAGTAATGATGAGTGGTAATATGTCAATGGGAAGGGTGCTTTCATAATCTTCCTCTCACAGCAGTGCTGAGAATATACCAGAGGGAGTAAGGCAAATACGGGAGACATTTTGAGTTATTGTTTTTTATCAATACAATGAGAGAGGATGAAGGACTAGATCAGGGATGTGCAGGTGAAGATGGACAAGTTCAAGAGCAGGTACAATCAGTAAGAATCAGGGACCCTCAAGGTAACAACAAACAGTCTCATTGTCTTCCCCCTCCTTTCTTTAATCTCTAGAAAATCTTCTTGAAGACCATGCAAAAGAAAAAGGTAAAGAGTGAGAAGTACAGAAAAAGTAGTGTATTCTTTCTTCACTTAAATAAGTACTGAAGCTCTCCTAACATTACTGGAATGCAATTTCTTATATAAAGGGGATATGGAGTTGGTGGGAGAGGGTAAGGATCAAAATCCTTAGTTCTGGCTGAGCACTGGTGATTCATGCATGGAATCCTAGCTACTCAGAAGGCTGAGATCTGAGGGTCATGGTTTGAAGCTACCTTGTGGAGATAAATCTGAGAGACTCTTATCTCCAATTAACTCCAATTGGAACTGTGACTCAAGTGGTAGAGTAACAGCCTTGAGAAAAAAAGTTAAGCAAGAGTGGGAAGCCCTAAGTTCAATCCCCAGTTAACAGAACATTAAAAAAAAGCATAGCTCTGGACCATCACGTGCTTCCTTCATCAGCCTTTCTACCAATCACATAGACAAGAAGTCTACATATTATTTAAAAGTATGACCATATGGTCATACAGAATGCGTGAGACTTCAAGAATTCATACAACAACAAAGAGAGATGGTGTTGTGTATGGAAAGGCTACAGTCTCTGGAGTCAGCACCACTTGACTCAGCTTGCTGATCATCTGCCTGTATCTTACTGGCCTTGAATTAGTTACTATATACCCTGAACTTTGGTTTTTTCATCTGTAAAATGGGGATGTTATTTTACCTGATTTTTTTAGTGTATGTTACACACATACACATACATATACATATATATGTTGCATTACTGCTGTTGAATTCAGGGCCTTCCATTTGGCAGGCTGGTGTTCTACCACTTGAGCCATGTACGCATGGCCTTTTTTCCTTATTTTTTAAATAGTGTTTCTCTCCAGGGTTGCCTGGATCCATGATCTTCCTATTTATTCTTTCCAATTAGTTTAAATGAAAGTTACGTACCATCCTGCCCTGCTCTTTTATTTGAGATGAGGGGTCTCATGAACTTTTTGCCCTGGCTAGCCTTGAACCTCAATCCTCCCAATCTCTGCTGCCCCAGTAGCTAGAATTATAGGAATGATCCACTGCACCTACCTAGAGAAAACATTTTGGAAAGATTTAACACAGGGCCTGCAACTCATTTCCCTTACTGACATTTTTCAATTTGATATGTACCACGGACCACTGAAAATAAAAGTCAGACTTCCTTTTAAAGTCTAGATAGGAAAGACAAGTCACTGGCTCGATGAGTCCCAGTTCAAAGACATTAGGATTTCACCTCCTTCCCATTATATATATTTTTCCCAACCTAATGAAAATATGAGATGAGCAATGCAGACATTCTAGGCATTTTGCCCAAGAGCAAAATGTGGAGTAATGATGAGGGTCTCTGACTCAAGAACTGGGTAGGCTTGGGTTTGAATCTTACCTCTGGGTCACTCACTAGCTGGATAACCTTGAGCAAGTGTCATATCCCTCTGATCATCAGGCTGCCTCTCTATAAAGCAGAACAATTGTTCTATGTACCTCACATTCAGTATCTACCCGTTTAAGAACAGGACTCAGCTGTTATTGCAAAAGGCAATCACAAACCATAAGGTCCTGGGAGAACTGCTCCATTGCCAAAGCCTAATCCACAGCCAGCCTTAGCCCAGGGCCTGATAGTGGACTCAGGTGTGTAACTTCGATTCGTTGGCCGGATCAATGCTAGGCAAGGAACATGCGGACCAGGTGGCTCCCTGCAGAGAAGCTACAAGTACTTCCTCAAAGGATATGACGCATATACATATGTTTCCAAATTTTCTGTGATATCCAGACTTGGAAAAATTATAACTTTTATTACAATGTCACCAAGTCAATATGACACTTTTAGCAGCTAGTTTTACACCTTAGATATCATAAACAAAGGACAGCGAGGCATATACGCTTCTATGATACAGTTATCAGCACATGTAAACAGATAGCAGAAATGAAACCAGACAGACCACAAAGAAGGCACAGGAAGAACCCAAGGCTGGGGCAGCCTGGATCACTGGGCGAGTGGAACTGGCACCATTGGTTTCCTGAGACTAAACTCTGTGACATAGGATTGGGTTAGGCACTGAAGGAAACATCTTCATCCTCTCAGTTATGGGAGGGGGGAGTGGTACCTAGGGCCTCAGGGATAAAGGCAAGATCTGATCTCTCCTCTCTGTTTGTTTTGTTTTGTTTTTTTAGGAAGACTCCATAAAGCCCTCAGTAAGTTCTGCTCTTTATCTTTGGCACAAACTTCTTTCTGCTAGCATCTCTGCTTTGGGATAAGTGTTTCAGTGTCACCTCCCAGGGTAAAAGGGAGGGAGCAAGGGTAATTTAAGCTATGAGGTTTGGGGATTTCTCGGCTCTAGAAGGCTTTTTTTCAAGTTTGGTTCTGGTGGCTCATGCCTGTCAAACCTAGATACTTAGGAGGTGGAGGTCTGAGAATCAGTTTGAAGCTAGCCCAGGCAGAAAAGTCTATAAGACTCTAACCAGCAAAAAGCTGAGAGTGGAGGTGTGATTCAAGTGGTAGAGTGCCATTCTTGTGTGGAAAAAGCCAAGCAAGGGCGTAAGGCCCTGAGTTCAAGCCCCAATACCAACACACACACACACACACACACACACACACACACACACACACACACACACACACACACACAGAGACCTCTTTTCTCAATTGTTTTCTTCTTCCTTTTCCTGTATGGCTGTTTTCTAGACTCTAAATGGGAATAGATGTATCTCATTAGTGAAACAATCCAATGTCCCTTTCATCATCCAAGCATAGCATTCTCTTAGGTGAGATCTAAGACAATGGGTCCCCACTAAACTGAATGGGCTGGAATAATGCTTTTCTATCATTCCATCTGTGAGAACCTCTACATTACTATTTTTGTAAAGTCTGAAGACACATGACACATCTATTTTACATGGAGAAAATACACACAACAGCAGTAATAGTTTTAAGTGAACTTGTATCTTAGTCTTTTCCTATAGAATTTATATATATATATCGACACTGCCATTACCTATAGGTAAAGGTGTATTATTTTACCTGTAGGTAAGGCTTGGCTCACATAGGAATTTTCTTTTTAAAATTTTTATTTTTTTTACTGTAAAGGTGATGTTCAGAGGGGTTACAGTTACATAAGTAAGGTAATGAGTACATTTCTTATCGAACAGTGTTATCCCCTCCCTCGTTTTCTCCTGCTTTCCCTCCCCCTGACACCCCTCCCTTTGTCACATAGGAATCTTTTGACCCTTGGCTATATCTCTGGGGACCTGTGGCCCTCAGCTGGGAGCTAGGTATAGCTACTGAAGATCTGCTGTAGGAATGTGGGCTGGAGTGGACAGTAGTATTGAGGATGGGTAACTGACCCTCACTCTCATATATCCAACTATTTTTGTTTTTAGAGAAACTCCGGAGTGAACTAAGTAAGTTTCACATGTTTTTTTTACCACTTCCATACCAAATTATCTCCTGCTGCCCAGTATTTCTCGTGGTAGCTTACCTCCCTGTCTCTTCTTCCATAGAGTTGAAAAGAGCTGCGGCTAACTCAGGTGAGATGCTCTCTCCTCACATTTGTCTTCTGCCTTCTCGAGTTCTTGATGTCTCCCTTGTCTTGAAAACCCCCTTTTATGTCTTTTAGGCTGGAGAAGAGCCCGGTTGCATTTTGGTAAGTTACATCAACCAATTCCATCCATAATTCAAATCCCCTGCTTCTTTAAATTCCACACTTTAATTTTGCTCCATTTTCATTTTGATTTTTTTTGGGGGGGGTCCAGTCATGGGCCTGAACGCTGTCCCTCAGCTCTTCAGCTCAAGGCTAGCGCTCTACCATTTGAGCCACAGCGCCACTTCCAGCTTTTTTCCTTTTTGCTTATGTGGTGCTGGGGAATTGAACCCAGGGCCTCATGCATGCAAGGCAAGCGCTCTACCACTAAGCCACCTTCCCAGCCCTTTTGCTCCATTTTCAAAGTGCACACTATACTCTTCTATTTTAAATTTTTATCTATTTTTTTTTTTTTTTTGCTTATGTGGTGCTGGGGAATTGAACCCAGGGCCTCATGCATGCAAGGCAAGCGCTCTACCACTAAGCCACCTTCCCAGCCCTTTTGCTCCATTTTCAAAGTGCACACTATACTCTTCTATTTTAAATTTTTATCTATTTATTTATTTTTAGTTGCTTGTTTTTGTCAGTCATGGGACCTGAACTCTGGGCCTGGGCGCTATCCTTCAGCTCTTCAGCTCAAGGCTAGCGTCCTACCGTGAGCCACAGCACCACTTCTGCTTTTTCTGCTTATGTGGTGCTGAGGAATCGAACCCAGGACCTCATGCATGCAAGGCAAGCACTCCACCTCTGAGCCACTTTCCCAGCCCTTATTTATTTATTTTTGAATCAAGGCCTTGCTAGGTAGCCCAAGCTGGCCTTGAGCTCTCCATTTTTGTGTGTGTATTGTGTGTGTGTGTGTGTGTGTGTGTGTGTGTGCGCACTCACACCAGCACTGAACCTTGGACTCAGGGCCTGGGTTCTGTCCCTTTGCTGTTTAGTCTAAATAGTATAGAGGCAGACAAATCACAAAGAAGACAAATAACTAATAAATCATAAATACCTTTTAAAGTGTTAAGCAGTTAACCAACTTGATAAAAATTTAAAAATTCAGGCTGGGTGAGGTGACACACACCTACAATGTCAGTTCTAGAGAAGTTGAGACAAGAAGATAGAGAGTGCTAGGCGGTGCTGCTGTGGCCTGTAATCCTACCTATTCAGGAGGTTGAGATCTGAGGATCACAATTTGAAGCTAGCCAGGGAAGGAAAGTCTGTGAGGTAGCTGCAGGTAGAGCACCAGCCTTGAGTAGAAAAAGCCAAAACAAAACAAAAAACAAAACAAAACACAACAACCCTCAAATAACAAAAAATAAAAGACAGTAATAATATTTTCTAAGGATTAGTTAAGGCAGCTTCATAGGTAGATAAAAGAACATTTTCCCCTTTAATTTAGTAGCCTAGCAGGAGATCTATTCTTTGGTTCCAGGACACATGGAGGTGGGAAGGGCTATGAACTAAATGTGTCAATGATAGTAATTGCATACCTCAAGACCTTTTTTCCTCCAAAGATCCCTTAAGGCTTTCAAACCTCACTTCTGTTATTCTGCAGTGGCAGTGACCTTGGATCCAGAGACAGCACATCCCAAACTCATCCTGTCTGAGGACCGAAGATGTGTGAGGCTTGGTGATAGAAAGCGGCCGGTACCTGACAACCCCCACAGATTTGACTTTGTTGTCAGTGTCCTGGGCTCTGAGTGCTTCACAGATGGCTGTCACTACTGGGAGGTGTATGTAGGAGAGAAAACCAAATGGATTCTTGGTGTATGTAGTGAGTCTGTGATCCGGAAGGGGAAAGTCACTGCCTCACCTGCCAATGGACACTGGCTTTTGCGACAGAGTTGTGAGCTTCACTATGAAGCTCTGACTTCCCCACAGACCTCCTTCCGCCTGAAAGAGCCCCCAAAGTGCGTGGGGATTTTCCTGGACTATGAAGCAGGAATAATCTCCTTCTATAATGTGACTGACAAATCCCACATTTTTACTTTCACCCACAGTTTCTCTGGCTCCCTTCGCCCTTTCTTTGAGCCTTGTCTTCATGATGGAGGGAAAAACACAGCACCTTTAATTATTTGCTCGGAGTTACAGAAATCAGAGGAATCTATTGTCCCCAAGTCAGAAGGAAAAGGCTATGCTAATGGAGATGTGAAGGTGAATCCGTCCTTACTACATACTCAGAGCCCTGAGCTTTTCCCACTCAAGGATACCATTGTATCCTGGCACTCTGATCTTGGCCCAGCCCTTCAGGGGCTCAAGGCTCCGTCTTTTTAGATATGTGCCTCATGACTTGCTCGCATGATTGTCCAGGTCAGGACTCTGGATTTCAGACCCCTGGCTCAACATGATTCTGGAATGTCTTTTCCTTGATCCAAATTCATACCCTTTCCTGGTTTTAATCAGTACTACTTTTCTCCCAGGGTTCTCAGTTTGGAACCCACCATTCTTCTATTGACTTGGTGTTTCTATTGCCCTGAAAAGAAGATCTCTGAAAAGCAACAACTAAATTGAACACATAGTTTAGGTTTCGATGATATTGACTGTGATTCAGCACAGACTTCAAAAGGTTCTCTACTTGAAGGGAATGTTTACAAGAACTTTCTACTGCCTCAGCCTGCTCAGTGGGTTTTCAGACCCTGACTTCTGAACTTCTGATTCTATCAAGGATGATTCTCCCCACCCCCCTCCGTCTTCTTAACTCTCTTTTTGGTTCACACACAAATTCTTCCTTCTTTCTTCAGGAATGGGAGCAGAGAGCTAAAAACACACCATCATCCTTTTCAGGTTCTTGAATGCTATTTATGACATAGTTTAGAGACAGCCAGAGAATACAGTTTTTTAAAAAACAATTTTGAAACAAAGACATACAGAATGTGTATGTTTTCAAAAGCTATCTCACCTACTGATGATAAGCATCTACCTTAATCTTGAGCAGCTTTAGTAGTCCAGCTAGGGACCTGGCAGGCACAGCTTTGGCCTTGCACAGTCTTGCCTTTTGCTCTGGTCCCTTTAAAGAGTTTCCTGAGATGCACAGAGGTCCAGTGAGAAAAAGTGGCAGCTTTTTTGTTTTTATTCTTTTTTTTTTTTTGCCAGTCGTGGGGCCCGAACTCTGGGCCTGGGCACTGTCCCTCAGCTCTTCAGCTCAAGGCTAGTGCTCTACCACTTGAGCCACAGCGCCACTTCCAGCTTTTTTCTGCTTATGTGGTGCTGAGGAATTGAACCCAGGGCCTCATGCATGCAAGGCAAGCACTCTACCACTGAGCCACCTTCCCAGCCCCGAAAAAGTGGCAGCTTTAACCACCCATGTAGATGCTTCCCCTACCCTGCCCCAAGACAGTTATATTGAAAGATTTGACTATTTGTGCAGCAAGCAACCTCTTAGATCAGAGTACTAACTTGCTAGAAGTTGGTAAACTTCTTATTTGAAAGATAAGAAGTTATGAAGACAAAGTAACCCATCTGATTTGGGGATATGGATTGCAGGAAGAAGGCTAGGCACTTTGTCACACTCTATATGTGGTCAGGCCTATCTGTGGAGATGCTGGTTATCAGTTTGCAGATTGGTACACAGTTCAAACCAACAGAAACCAGATCTTTCTGTCTGTCAGAAGTTCTTTCCATTAGTGCCTATATAACTAGTCATGGCTATCCAGAGAAAAAGAGCAAATCAAATAGTAATATATATATATATATATATATGTGTGTGTATATATATGTACACACATGTATATGTGTATATATATATATATATATATACATATATACATGTGTGTGTGTGTGTGTGTGTGTGTGAATGAAGAGAGTAATTGATTGATTTAGTATGAGAAAGTGGCTCACATGATTATGGAAGTTGGCAGGCCTAAAACTTAATTCAAGTCTGGGGTAGGGGAAGCTGACATCTAGTCCAGATTTCTATTTTATATAAGGGGTGGGTCAGCTTTTTTGTTGTATTCAATTCTTGGAATGATTAGATGGGCCCTGTTCTCTTTAAGGAGCACATTATCTGTTTTACTCAGTCTATGGATTTAAATCTTAATCTCAATCCAAATACTCAGTATAATGTTTGACTAAATAACTGGGTACCTTGACCTAGTCAAGGTAATACATAAAATTAACCACTACTGTGCCTTAATAGACTTCTTGGTTTGCCTTTGTACAGTTATTAAATAAAATTCTGGTATTCATTGTTTGGCATGATTGAGAAATTGTAGCAAAAGGCTTTAGGTTAAGAGAAAAATACATTATGAGATTGGTTCCTAAACAGCTTTGAATCCTCTCAAGCAAGCCTTGACCACAGTTCATAATAAACTTGGCTTTATTTTTTGGGAGGAGGGGGGTCAGCTCTTCAGCTCAAGGCTAGCGCTCTACCACTTGAGCCACAGCACCACTTCCGGCTTTTTTCTTTTTGCTTATGTGGTGCTGAGGAATCGACCACAGGGACTCATGCATGCAAGGCAAGCGCTCTACCACTGAGCCACCTTCCCAACCCCTTGGCTATATTCTTAAATCTTCCCACTAGTATTTAATTTTTATGAATTCATAAACTAGTATTATACATTATGCATTTATATTTCAGTTCTGCATATTCAGTTTCAGACATATTTTCCTGAATATCTCAACCTTAAAACTAACATTGCTCACAATGGCTTTACCCATTAAATTTACTATAAACAAATCACAACAAAAACCTGACTTTTGTGGAGGCAGAACTCAATTAATCCTTATAACTCTTCTGCCAAGGATTTTATCTATTTTATAGAGGAAGAAAATGTTCCTCCAAATGGCCAGGCAGTAGAGCTAGCATTATAAACCTTGTCTTTGCAGCTCTGAAGGCAAGGCTTTTTATTCTTTGCGTTGTTCTTTGTATCAGATAAAGAATCCTGTAGGTAACTTTACACTTAATTAGCCCTCATTATCTTCTAAAATAAAACCGGAGGCTAGCCCACTAGGTCAGTTAGTTGTTGTGTGGTGATAATAATGAAATAAAATCTGAAAAATAAATCCAGCACTAGAGACTTTACTATCTTGATCTGGATGGACGAGTGGCTGTTACCTTTAACTGAGTGTGCAGGAAGGGCCAGAATAATTGTCCTTTGGACAGGAGACATTTACCTTTGAGTCCTTTCCAAAGTCCACACTGATTTTAAATTGTAAGCCTTGACATGCCAGACTCTAACTTTACTGCATGTCTACAGGAGGGCCGTCAACAGCCAACTCAAAGTAAATCAGATCCGGGACCCGACAATCTTAGGAGCAAAGCAAGGGTTCCAAACTCGGTTCTAAACTTTGCAACTGTTTTATGAGGCTGTAATCTTCTTCAGGACTACAACTCCCAGCACGCTATGCCCAAGGCTAAAGCTTATTGGCGGTTCCTCCTGGGCGTCTTGCGTAGTGGCATACACTAAAGCCAATAGAAAGAAAGGATCACTCCAAAGACCCAATCCTGGAGCCGAGGGGCGGGTCCTTCCTAGGTTCCGTCTCCGGCTCCTGTCCCCCGCCCACCGAGGCGGCGCTGTCTCTGGCGGAACGGCGGGAGCGAGGTGGGTCCCGGCTTGGGCCGAGGTCGTGGGGGGAGGCAGACATGACTTCGCGGGGCACTCAGAGCACGGCCCCTTCCTTCTCACCTAGGAGTTGGTGGCTGCTGCCTTCTTCCGCCGACCCACTGGGTAGCAGAGGGGTCCTGGGGTCCCTGACCTCTGTCCCGGTCCCCCGGCCCGCTGGGTCCGGGTGCTGGCGCCACACCGGACCCGACCCCGCCCTTTTCCTCATGGCCTTTGAAAACTTCAAGCTCCTGCCACCGATCTTGCCTTTGGGATCAGCCCCTCGCCCCCTTCCACTCTCCAGTCCCAAGCCCACCGGCGTCTCTGAGCCAAACTCCTGCCTTCCAGAACGCGGCACCCTTGGACTTCTGTTTAGCTTCTCCCGCCCTCGTCACACTCTCCAGCCTCTTGGACATCGGTCTTCGGAGTCCTCCGATTGCAGCCTTTGTCCCTTTCTCCCGGACCCGTTATCTGCCCCCCCCCCCACTGTGTACAAGTCCCTGTCGTAAGCACTTTGCCCCCCTGGTCTTTGCAAGTTTATCCCCACCCCCCACCCCGCTTCCCCTTTGCTTGGCCCCAGACCAGGAACTTGAACTCTGCAGACCACATTCCAACTTCGTTTCTTCTTTCCTAGGCCCTTGGCCTTCAAGATCTCTGTGGTCAGCTCCATCTTCTTGGCACGCTTTTCTTAGAGGCAAGATCCCTTCTACTCATGCCCTTAGTGCTGGTGAGCCCTAGGGAGACTAGCCCCAATAGGCCATAGGTCAGGCTTTCTCCACGGCCCTCTTCCCCCACCTCCCTTCGCCCAATCTCTGAAATGTGATAGGGGCATGACTATTTTAAGCTATCTTTCCAATAGGTAATTGACGATTCTTCCCTTAGAGGCTGGGTCTTGCTCACTCACCCATCCTGGAAGTCCTACCACCTGATTGCTTGGGAGAGCTATGCCTATGGCACTTAACTGCTGTGCACCTGTTTTTCTTTCTGTCCTTCCTTCCCTCTTTTTCTCTTTCCAATACTAGTTTAATGGTTAAAAACCCTGGCTTTGCCATCAAGGACATCAATACCCGTTTTGCCCCTTGGGCAAGTTACTTAATTTTTCTGAGCTTCAGTTTCTTCATCCTTAAAATAAGGATAGAAAAATGCAGAGTTATAGAAATGAAATGATTATATATAGCACTTCATCCTGAGTGTAGCAGTTTGTAAGAACTTAACAAAACATTAACTTATTGGCTCCTGTATAATGTGCCAGGTGCTGTGGGGGGAGAAGGAGAAGGAGGAAGAGGAGGCGGAGGAGGAGGTAAGGAGGAGCCTAGGCACTGTTCCTGTCCCCTAGAACTTAACCTGCCCTACATAATGGTTTCTGGAGTTTATATCTACTTCACTATACTCTATCATAAACTGTATGAGGGTTATGATCATAATCCTAAATCATTGTACTTGTCTGCTGACTCAGCATTCTACCCTGGGTAGAGCCCAACCTTGGTAAATTACAGATTCTCAGCATGGCAGTTATAGAAGTGAGTGGAAACCATGTAGCTCTGCGTATAAATATTACTAGAGGATGGGCATTTGAGCACCCACCCTTGTACTGCAGAAGATTATGTGATAACCAAAACCCTTTCCTCAAGTTGCTTACAAATGACTAGTGGAAATAGATAATTGCACAGCCCCATAAAAAGCAAGCACATAATGGACAAAGTGGATAGCAATCAGATTGCTGGGAAATAGTGGCTTAGGATAGACCCACATAAGCAGGACATGGGTTCTGAAGACCAATTTTGTTGACTCATCATTTATTAAAAGTCTACTATAGATGCCTACAACTACTTTAGTAATGAGGGCAACATTAGTGAATAAAAGTAAACAAAGGTCTCTATTCTCATGGAACTTACATTTAATAGGGAACTTACATTGAATGTTTATAATACACTCAGACATGATGCCAGACAGTGACGTGCTAAAGAAAATGAAAACTGGAGAGGGTGTATAATTTTTAAAAGAAAAATCAAGAAAAAGTGACTTTAAGTATCAAATAATAAGTACTTTGTGATGTTTACTAGAATCTTGAAAATAAAGCAAACCTATTATGTTTTTATACCGCTTATCCAAATTCCTCAAGAAATATGAATAGGGATTGATAAATGACAGTTCATTGACGTTAAAAACGTTTTTGTGCCAGGACTGGCACTTGAACTCAGCTTTTTCCTCTCTAGGTTTGCTTGCTCACAGCTGGTACTGGTAACCTTACCTTTTGAGCCATGCCTTTAGTCTGACATTTTGTTGGAGATGGAACCTCTTCAGCTTTTCTGCCCAGCTGGCTAAGAACTGGGATCCTCTATATACAGCTTCCTAAGTATCAAGGATTACAAGTTTGAGCCACTGGTGCCCAGTTTATTTTGGCCTTTTTTGAGACAGTGTCTCATGTTATGTAACCCTGGCTAGCCTGGAATTTGAGCTCCTCTGCTTCAGTTCCCTGTGTGCTGGGATTACAGGTGTTTGACACATGCTATTATTTTACTCGGACACAGCCACACTTATTCCTTTATATGCTACTTTCATGATACAATGATGACAGATGAATAATTATTACACGGATCCTATGGTTCTAAATATTTACTAAACATTTCTGACTCTTTACTGAAAAATTCCATACAGGTTGAAATTTTAACCTTCATTTCAAATTTTAGGAGGTTATATACAGTTTTGTGCTCATTAAAAATTCAAAACCTTTCACTTAAAGGATCTTTAAGTCTTTTTTAAGGCTCTTAATATAAAATTTACTCTGAAGATCTCATTTCCTATGCTTTTTAAATTTTTTAATGGTTTTTAGCCTCTTTTTGAAATTTTTTTGCTTTTCTCAATGAGTCTTTTCACATTTCTGTTGTGAAGCCAGTCATCATGTTCAGCTTCCCATCTGAACTTGCATCAAAGACTTGCATTAGCTTCATTAACCATAGCATTTGTGCCGAGATTATCTAACTGGGAATTCATATTTTCATCCAGCCAGTGGCCAGACCTCAACAGATACAAGCAGGTTGCAGTCACTGAAGTTTCTTTCCTTCTTATTTCTTGTTCTGCTTCAAACAGTGCAACAAAGTCGATATCATCTGCCCTCTTTCTGGTCACTTTTGAGTTGATGTCAAGTTCTGGAAAGCCCTCACTTTCATCATCTGCCATGTCCATGAATGTTCCTCCACCTCCATTGGTTTCATCAGATTCTTGATCATTCATGTTTTATCAGCATCCAAACTCCTCAGCACTGCCCCCGAATCTTCCAAGTTTTTTTTGTTTTTTGTTTTTGTTGTTGTTGTTAGTTGTGGGGCCTGAACTCTGGGCCTGGGCACTGTCCCGCAGCTCTTCACCTCAAGGCTAGTGCTCTACCACTTGAGCCACAGCTCCACTTCTGGCTTTTTCTGCTTATATGTTGGTGAGGAATCGAACTTAGGGTTTCATGCATGCGAGGCAAGCACTCTACTACTGAGTCACCTTCCCAACCCTAAAGAATCTTTTTGATTCTTGATTCTTTATAGAGCTAGGACATGTTTTCAATTGTGTGTGTGTGTGTGTGTGTGTGTGTGTGTGTGTGTGTGTGTGTGTGTTACTGAACTCTGTGTGTGTGTGTGTGTGTGTTACTGAGGATTAAACCCACATCCCTAATTCTTTTGCTGGTCCTGGGGTTTGAACTCTGAGCTCCTTTGTGCTCAAGGCTAGTGCTAGCCTTGAGCCACAGCTCTGCTTTCAGTTTTCTGGTGGTTAATTGGAGATAAGAGTTTCACTGACTTTCCTGCCCAGGCTGGCCTCGGCCTGCTATCCTCAGATCCTAGCTTCCTGAGTAGTTCGGATTATAGTCATGAGCCACCCAGTCCTAATTCTTTTGTTTTTGAGATAGTCTTTTTGCCTAGGCTAGACTTGAACTCTCAGTTGATCCTCTTCTCTCTCTACCTCCTGAGTATCTGGCATACACCACCATATGGCTTGTTTCCAGCAATTGTAATAGTAGCATTATTTGGTGAATGACTAGTATGTGTTACACACTCTGTTGTATATATTATAGGCACTTTTTCTAAATCAGAGTCCTGTAATGCAGCTCAGAGAGATTGGATAATTTGCAGTCACAAAGATCATCTATACCACCACTGTAAATGTATACTAAATATAGTCAGGGTCTCTTCTTTTATCCTGGCTATGTGTGTAACTGTGTGTGTGTGTGGTTGAATGTTTCAAATGTGACTATGGCTGTGTCATGTGAGAATGTCACTTGTGACTGCATGTGTGTGTAATGTTTGGGAGTGGTGGAAGTGGGCACTGGCCAATGAGAACAGATGCAAATGAGGCCCTGCAGGAGGTCCTGGAGGTCCAGGTACAACCCTAGATTATGAACAGGTCTGGAGAGAGTTGGGGTGGCAGAGCAGTTAAAGACTATTGAGAGTTGGGCCTTGTAAACAAATAGGAGAGCCTCAAGAATGATAGAGTCCTATGTTCACTTGGGTTCTTTTTTTTTTTGTTGTTGGTTGTGGGGCCTGAACTCTGGGCCTGGGCGCTGTCCCCCAGCTCTTCAGCTGTAGACCTGCACTCTACCAGTTGAGCCTCAGCCCCACTTCCGGCTTTTTCTGCTTATGTGGTACTGAGGAATCAAATCCAGGGCCTCATGCATGCAAGGCAAGCACTCTACCACTGAGCCACCTTCCCAGCCCCAAAGTTGGTATCTTCTTGGATAGACCAAAATACATATGAAGTTTGTCACTTGAAACTAAGTAAGTAAATGCTTTCTAAGTATTGTATCTAAGTGAGGTTATTCCTAATGGATGGTTCCCTGGGGAGCCATCTGTCAGAAGGTCTAGCCTGAGCCAAGCATTGTAATGGTGTTGAACATTTGTGTTCATTCCCAGGGTTCAGAAATGGGCAGTGAGAAGGAGCAGAGTCCAGAACCACACCTGCCTGAGGAAGGGGAAGAAGGTAAGCCTTGGAGAGTGGATGGCTCAGAGGGTTCTCGAATCCCACCTGGGGAGGAACATGGGCAGGAGAGCCTATTGAAGGGGGCACAAGGAACACATCCAAAAAAGCCATGGCAGAAAGTCACTGCCCCAGCTAGGGGACCTAAGGACCCCATTGCACATCCAAGGCCTGGAGAAGATGAGAAACCCTTTGTCTGTGCCCAGTGTGGCAAAACCTTCAACAATACCTCGAACCTGAGAACACACCAGCGGATCCACACTGGTGAGAAGCCATACAAGTGCTCTGAATGTGGCAAGAGCTTCTCCCGAAGCTCCAACCGCATCCGCCACGAGCGGATCCACCTGGAGGAGAAGCACTACAAATGTCCCGAATGCCAGGAGAGCTTTCGGCGGCGCTCGGACCTCACCACGCACCAGCAAGATCACCTGGGCAAGCGGCCGTACCGCTGCGACATCTGCGGCAAGAGCTTCAGCCAGAGTGCCACGCTGGCGGTGCATCACCGGACCCACCTGGAGCCGGCGCCCTACATCTGCTGCGAGTGCGGGAAGAGCTTCAGCAACAGCTCCAGCTTCGGGGTGCACCACCGCACGCACACGGGCGAGAGGCCTTACGAATGCACCGAGTGCGGGAGGACGTTCAGTGATATCTCCAACTTCGGGGCGCACCAGCGGACCCACAGAGGGGAGAAACCCTACCGCTGCACCCTGTGCGGGAAACACTTCTCCCGAAGCTCAAACCTCATCCGCCACCAGAAAACGCACATGGGTGAGCAGACGGGCAGGGATTCCAGCTGAATGGAGCACCATGTAGAGATGCGGGAAGGCCTTTAGAATCAGCTGCGGCCACCTTGACTGCGCACCCTTCATCCGGCTTAGGAGAATGATTTCCTGTTGTCTCGGAAGCCACGATCTCCAGAAAGTCCTGAGGATGAGTGAAAATCCTTGCCTCCTCCCAGGAAAAAGTTAGAGGACACGCTCTTGACTGCCTTCCTTGGGTGTGGAAGAGAAGATAGTTAGCTCAGAACGTGGCGCAGCAGTCCTCTGGCCTTTGAGAAAGTGCCTGTGCGATCTTGTCGCTGTCTGAAGGGCCTCCACATGGCCCGTGAGCTGCTTAGGACACCCTGTAGTGGCCTGCTTTCCCACGGTGTCCTGACCCAAGAGTGCTTCTAGAGCTCTAGCCTGGGAGGAGTGGCCCTCCTGAGGGAAGGGGCCTCCTTGGTCTGAGGAGAGATGAGGGGCCCTGCCTTAGGAATACAAGGGAAGCCCTCAGGGAGCCATGATCCAGGGACTTCACACTCCCCCTCTTTCTGTTACCTGTTTTTCCCACCCCAACCTGCTTTGTTTCCCCAGAATGATTACCAGTAAAAAAACAAAACAAAACAAAAACCCTTCCATGAAAAGGACTGTGTACTTACTTGGAGCGGTTGGGAGCTGGTTCCAGTGCAGCCATTCTGGAAGGAAGTTGAATTCTAACAGAGACAGGTGGTTGCTCTGCAAAGCAAAGGAAGGCAGGCCCAGTTTTCGGAGCTTTTGAGAAGAGGAGGGAAAGGGAAGGAAGTGGCATCGATTGAACATCTCTTTTTCAATTATAAACTGCTGTCTGTTATCAGAGCAGCCCCTGAGGGTATAAGCTGAGGAAAGGCTGTGTGGAAGGTGAAGTCCCAGCAGTGTGCTGTGGAGCCAGTTTCAGCTTGGGCCTCCGTGGCTTCCAGCTGTTTTCACTGCATCCACCTTGTTGCCACCCAAAGGAGCCATTTAGGAGTTTAGCCAGGAAGTGGGAGCCAAGATGGAGTTTGAACTAAAGTGCCTTATACTTGGTGAGTGTTCTAGCACTTGAACCTCCCCCCTCATCTTCTCTTCCACTCTTTTCTTTTTTTCTGGCCAGTCCTGGAGCTTGAACTCAGGTCTTGGGCACTGTCCCTGAGCTTCTTTTGCTCAAGGCTAGCACTCTACCACTTGAGCCACAGCACTACTTTTAGCCTTTTCCATTTATGTGGTACTGGAATTGATCCCAGGGCTTCATGCATGCTAGGCAAGCACTCTACCACTAAGCCACTTTGTCAGCACAATTCTTTCTCCTTTCTTAGTATTGATGAATACTGACAATGAAGACAGTTTGGTCCCTGAGTTCTCTAGTTTAGAAATAGACACATAAACCCAGAATTACAATTCAGAGTAATAGATGTCCTTACTGTTGTACTCCAGGTACTATAGTAGCCTGGGAGAGAGCCTTACTCTGGCCTAGACTGGACAGTGAGGCCCAGAAGTAAGACATAGTCCTACCTGCAGGGAATTCAGGAAGAGAAACTCCTCTGACAAAGTCCTGGGGTAACAGGTGGGGAATGGACCTGTAGAGGTGAGGCTGAGAAGATGATTGGATTTGGTTTTGAGGAATTAGTAGGCACTTAGTAGATAAAGTATGGAAGCTTATTTCAGATGGAAGAGAAGACTTAAGCGTTTGAGGAGCAGTGGAATGTTGGATGTAGTAACCAAGTGTTTTGTGTGAGGATAAGAGGAAGTTTCTAAGGTGCACAGGCCAGATCATAAAAGGGGTTAGACACCAAGTAAGAAAAAAAAAAAAGGTGGGATTGGAAGCCCAGCTCACATTCTTCTTCAGAGATGGACTGAACAACAATATACAGACCAAACTACTTTTATGAGAACTCTCAAATTCTTTCAGAGTTAGGTTTCATTACCCCAGGAGAACACAAGCCAAGAATCACATGAAAATGGGTAAGATGAGTCATTTTACTTCTTGTAATTTGCTATTTCCTTAAACCAGCATAGCTCAGTTTAGGTCACAGATTTCTCTTGAGGGAAAACAAACAAACAAACAGTGAGTGACATCCATATTCAGTGTTCTGGCCTTTTAGAGCATTGCCCAAGGAACTGGCTCCTCTCTTGCTAACCTGGATTCTGCTAATAAACCTGGAATAGTGATTCTGCCTGGGCCAGGGCAAGGGTTGGAGTTACTGGCTGTATCACCCAGGGCCTGTAACACACGCGACAGAGGCAAGCACACTCAGCATGAGTGAGAGCTCCTAACTGTGGCTCCTCCTCAGGAGGGAGGCAGGAATGAAGAGCAAATGCCCAGTATTCCTCCTTTATGGAAAGTTGCCTAAGAGACTGGAATTTGTTCTTTTTGGTTGGTTGGGGTTTTTTTGTTTGTTTGTTTTGTCAGTCATGGGGCCTGAACTCTGGGCCTGGGCACTGTCCCTGAGCTCTTCGGCTCAAGGCTAGCACTCTACCATTTGAGCCACAGTGCCACTTCCAGCCTTTTCTGCTTATGTGGTACTGAAGAATCAACCCCAGGGCCTCATGCATGCAAGGCAAGCACTCTACCACCGAGCTAACTTCCCAGCCCGGTTGGTTGTTTTAAATACACTTTGTCATTAAGGAGCTGTGTGGAGGGGTTGCCGTTTCATAAGTCAGATAACGAGCACATTTCTTTTTTTGGACAGTGTCACCCCACTTCCTTCACTCTCACCCCATTTCCCCCTCCCATCCTAGTTTATTGCGTAGTTTATTTTCCACATAGTGTATACTGAATAGCATGATTGCATTTGTTCACCTTTCCTCCCTCCTTTTCTGCACCCCTAAAAAGGAAAAAAAAAAAAAAAAAAGCAAAAACACATACTACCACCACAACTAGCATGGTATATGTTTTGTTTGTTTGGAGATGTTGGTACAGAGTCAGCATATTTCTAATGTCCAGGGTGCTCTGAACACAGGAGAATAAGAGGCTTGCTATGATAGTACCAGAAAACATGCAGTACTAAAGATAGACACCAGAGGGAGCAAGAGATTGTGAACTTCTGAAAAAGGGTTTTGTGTTTTTTGGGGGGTGTGGGTGTGGTGGGTAGGGGGGAGAAATCTCTAATTGGGAAATTACAGGCATAAACCCAAAAAAGTCATATTCCTCCAAAAGGACTTAGAGACAACTCCCTCCTTAAGAGCCTAGTTGAGCTTATTATTGAAGATCTTCCCCAGTATTAAGCCAGTTTGTTAAAATCAGAATATTGACTGGGTGAGGGGCCACATTCCTTTAATTCTAGATATTCAGGAGGCAGGAGCCTGGTGAATTTGAGGTCCATTTGGGCAAAATTAGTGAGATCCTGTGTCAAAATACAGGGCTGGGAAGGTGGCTCAGTGGTAGAGTGCTTGCCTTGCATGCATGAGGCCCTGGGTTTGATTCCTCAGTAGAAAAAGCCAGAAAAAGCCAGAACTGGTGCTGTGGCTCAAGTGGTAGAGTGCTAGTCTTAAACTGAAGAGCTGAAGGACAGCACCCAGGCCCAGCATTCAGGCCCCACAACTGACAAAAAATATATAAATAAAATTTTTAAAAATACAAAAACAAAGATGGCAAGAAAGAAAGAAAGGAAAAAGAAAGAAAGAAAATGAGAGAGGGAGAGAAAGGAAGGAAAGAAAATGTATAAATAAAATAGAAACTATAAAAAGTAACAAAAATTCTGAAATTATATTAATTAAATTGAAAAGTTCACTGGAGAGTTTCAACAGCTGACTTCACAAGCAAATGCACCAGCAAGCTTAAGAGGCCACTTGAAATTATTGGGTTAAAAAGACAAAAGGAAAAAGAGAATGAAGAAAAGCAAAGAACTCAAGGGACCTATGGGACAACATCAAGTGGACTGGTTGGTATATGCATTATGGAACTTTTATAAGGAGAAAAGAACAGAGAAATACTTGAAGAAATAAGGCCTCCAAGCCTCTTAAACCTGAGGATGGAAATGAGTATCCGAATCTGAGAATTCTAGAGAACTCTAAGATGAACCAAAGTGGAACACACTAAGAAACATTACAATCAAAATGTCAACAAAGACCAAGAATCTAAAAAAAGAATAAAAGCAAAACTAACATATAAGGGGGCTTCCATAAGATTATGAGAGATTTTTTTCAGAAACTGTACAGATCACAAGAAAGTGTGATAATATATTCAAAATGCTGAAATGAAAAATCAGCCAAACAGGAATACTACCTCTGTCATGGCTGTCCTTCAAAAATAAAGGAGAAATATGAAAGCAAAGGTATGGCTCAAGTGGTAGAATGTCTTTTTTCTTTTTTCTTTTTGGTCAGTTCTGGGGCTTGAACTCAGGGCCTGGGTGTTGTCCTTGAGCTTCTTTTGCTTAAGGCTAACACTCTACCATTTGAGCCACAGCACCACTTCTGGCTTTTTCTGTTTATGTGGTACTGAGGAATTCAACCCAGGGCTTCAGTCATGCTAGGCAAGCACTCTACCACTAAGCTACCTTCCCAGCCCTGGTAGAAGGCCCTTTAAAACCAAGTGAGACTTCAAGGCCCTCAGTTCAAGCCTCAGTACCAGCACACACACACACACCTTGATGAAAATTGAGGGAGTTTACCTCCACTAGATCTGACTTATAAAAAATACTAAAGAGGCTGGGCCACAATGGCTTATACCTGTAATCCTAGCTGTCCAAAAAAAGAACAACAACAAAAAGCAATGGCATACAAAACAAAAAGATGTAATAGCATCTTAACAGTAGAACAAAATAATGTAATGACATGAAGTGGGTGAGGGTAAAGGAGTAGAGATTTTCTAAATGATTGAAATTGTTGTCAGCTTAAATATTATTATAACTTTAAGGTGTTTTCTGTAAGCCTCATGCTAACCACAAAAAAAATTCCTGTAGAAGATGCACAGAAGAAATGAGAAAAGCACCTACGTGTTTCGGTATATAACAAAATCAGTGAAACAGGAAGGCAGGAAGAAAAGAAAATGGACAAAATTACTGAAACAAAAGTAATAAAAATGGCAATAATAAGTACTTCCCTATCAGTAATGATTTTAAGTGTAAATGGGTTAATAATTGCTTATCACATGAAGAGACCCACAACTGGATAAAAATTATAACAAAACTAGAACCCAGAACCCCTGTGGAAGCCAGTGCCAGGGAAGGAAAACCTAAACTATAATTGATTAATTTTTGGAAAGTAGGTAGGGACAAATCTGACAGTTAAAACCTTTAGGGGAAGGGTTGGGGATGTGGCTCCGTGGTAGAGTGCTTGCTGGAAGTGGTGCTGTGGCTAAAGTGGTAGAATGTTAGCCTTAAGTAAAACAAGTTCAGGGACAGTGCCCAGGCCCTGAGTTCAAGCCTCAGGACTGGCAACATAAACAAATAAGTAAATAAAAACTTTAGGAGGACTTTGCCATCTGGCCCATAGCTGTGACTTTAACCTGGGAACTCAGCCAGGTTCTCACAGTAAATATCAGGGGAGGAAATTCCTTTGCATTTTTGGTTGGGGGAAAGAAAAGGAACCAGTTTGAAGCATCAGAGCACTCTGTTTTGCTTAGCAATGTCTGCCCTTAGGAGAAACTAACCAAGGCCTAACTTGCTGGGGCTTTGCTGAGGTTCTGTCAGAGCCTAACTGATGTGGTGGAAGGGAAACACCTAACTCCAGTTACTTACACCTTTTGTATATGTGTACTATACTGTACGGGGGCTTGTTCTCCAAGCCTGGAACTCTCACTTAGATTTTCACTTGGCTTTTTTTTTTTTTTTTTGCTCACAATTGGCACTCAACCACCTGAACCATGCTTCCAGTCCAGTTTTAGCTGGTTTAATTGAAATAAAGAGTCTCAAAGATTTGTCCGATCTCAGCCTCTGAGAATCTGAAGATTCTTAGGATCTCAACCTCCTGAGCAGCTAGGATTACAGGTGTGAACCACTAGTGCCTGGATTTTTTTTTTTTTTCAGTTTTTTTTTTTTAGACAGATCACATTAGGTAACTCAAGCTCACCTGGAACTTGCTATATAGCCCAGGATGGCTCAGACTTAGAATTCTCCTGTCTCAGAACCTCTAAGTACTGGGATTATAGGCGTGTAACACTAGGTCCAGCTCAGTTACTTGTATTTAATGGTGAAAAACTAGAATTTCCCCCCTCTTTTGGGGGGGGGCTTGGGGATGCCTATCCTGGGGGCTTGACTCAGGGGCTAGGTACTGTCCCTGAGCTTTTGCTAAAAGCTAGCATTCTTTTTTTTTTTTTTCATTATTTAGAGAATACTTTATTAGTTTCTGTAATCAAACCCACGTAGATAAGACCTTACATATTTAATACAGTGCGTTTACCCCTGAAAGCTAGCATTCTTGAGCCACAGCTCCACTTCTGACATTTCTGGTAGTTTATTAGAGATAAGAGTCTTATGGACATTCTTGTCTGGGCTGACTTTGAACCATGATTCTCAGATCTCCGCCTCCTGAGTAGCTAGGATTACAAGGGTGAGCTGCTGGTGCCTTGCCCTAGAATTTTTCCTCTTGAGATCAGGAACTATGGAACTATGCAAGGATTTCCCCTTTTACCACCTCTTTTCAAAAGCATAGTGGAAATGTTAGCTAATGTAGAAAATGAAATAAGAGATTTATTTACTAGGAAGGAAGAAAAAATGATTTTGTCTTCATTTTTAGATGACATGATTGCCATTAGAAAATCTAAGAGAAGTGTCAAAAAACAGAAAGCATGCCATCACCATCACCAACAAAACTTTCCAGGAATTAACAATCACTTATAGCAAGGTGGCAGGATACAAGGTTAATATACAAAGTTAATCTGAATTCCAATGAATGAGTGAAATTTAAAATAAAAAGTGCAGCTGGGTGCCCGTGGCTCACACCTGTAATCCTAGATATTCAGGAGGCTAAGATCTGAGGATCATGGTTCAAAACCAGCCTAGGCAGGAAAGTCCATGAGACTCTTATTTCCAATTAACTACCAGAAAACTGAAAGTGGCACTGTGGTTCAAGTGGTAGAGTGCTCACCTTGAGCTGACCCAGGCCCAGAGTTCAAGCCCCATGATCAACAAAGGATTTCTCCAAATGGAAATTCTTGTTATAAATATAATAATATATGTACAAGAGCTACATGAAAAAAGCTACAAATAAGAAATAAAAAGGAATTAGATAAATAGCTATTCCATGTTGTGGACAGGAAGGCCATTATTATCAAGATTTCAGTTCTTACCAATTTGCAAAGGTAATCTTCAACAATTGATATTAAAACAATTGACTTTTACATGGCCAACAAAGAAACAAAAACAAACCCAGCCAACTTTTTACAAAAATTAACTTAAACCTAAAACAGAAACCTAAAGGTAAAACACAGATCCATAACACTAGCTTACACAGGAGAATCGTTAAGTGACTGAGTGTGATGATGACTTTTTAGATACAACATCAAAGACATAATCCATCAAAAAAGCAATTGACAAGCTGGACTTCATTAACCTTAAAAACTTTGTGAAAAATAGCATCAAAAGAATGAGAAGACCACCCACATATTAGGAGAAAATATTTGCAAAGGACTTTATCTGAAATGCGAAGAATTTTTTTATAAGAAGACTCATAAATAAGAAAATGAGCAACATGATTTAAAAATAGACAACAAGCCAGGTGATGTGGCATATGCCTGTAATTCCAGTCCTAGTGCAAGGCTAGCCTGAAATACTGAGATACTTAAGCCAGCTGGAACTTTATAGTAAGTCCTTATGGGGGTGGGGGTGGGGGAGTAGATACCTCAGCACAAAGATAGATGGCAAGTAAACACAAAAAGAAGGTACTACATATCCTGCCATTAGCAACTTAAAACAAGAATGTAATGCCAGCACATAATCTGGCTAAAATGGCTAAAATCCAAACAACTGACAACACCAAATGCTGACAAAGATACAGAACAAAGGAACTCTATTCATGAATGGTGGGAGTGCAAAATGATACAGCCACTTTGGAAGCCTGACAGTTTCATACAAAACTAAGCATGTATGCTAAAACTTTTAGCATAAAACCTAGAAACCTTACTCCATGGTGTTTATCTAAAGAAGCTGAATACTAATGTTTGCACAGAAACTTGCTTGGGACAGCCTTATTCATTATCACCCAAGCTTGAGCTAACCAAGATGTCCTTCAGTATGTAAATGGATACATTTGTTGCATCTAAACAATGGAATATTATCCAATGTTTTTAAGAAAAACATACTTTTGAGGCATGAGAAGACATCCAGGAAACAATGCAAATTACAAAAAACCTATATGATATAGTTATAACTTATGTGACATAAATCATTTAGTTATTATACATTCAAAAAATTATAGAAGCAGAAAAATGGCCAGAGGTTAAGGGTATAAGGATGGAACACCAAGGTTTTTTTTTCTTTCTTTTCCTGGTGTGTGTGTGTGTGTGTGTGTGTGTGTGTGTGTGTGTGTGTGTGTGTGTGTGTGTGTGTGTGTGTGTGTGTGTGTGTGTGTGTGTGTGTGTGTGTGTGTGTGTGTGTGTGTGTGTGTGCGCACGCGCGCGCGCCAGTTCTGGGGTTTGAACTTAGGGCCTGGGCGCATCCCTAAGCTTTTTTACTCAAGGCTAGAGCTGTACCACTTGAACCACAGTTTCACTTCTGGTTTTCTGGTAGATAATTGGAGATAAGAGTTTCACAGACTGTCCTGCCCATACTAGCTTTGAATCAAGAACCTCAGATGTCAGCCTCCTGAGAAGCTAGGATTATAGGCGTGAGTGACTAGTGCCTAGCCAAAGAAAAGTTTTGGGTGTTCTTTTTAAAGTGTGTGTGGGGGGGAGGGGGGTTGGGGCTTGAACTCAGGACCTGGCTTTTGTGTGTGTGTGTGTGTGTGTGTGTGTGTGTGTGTGTTCAGGGGGGTTGGGGCTTGAACTCAGGACCTGGCGTGTGTGTGTGTGTGTGTGTGTGTGTGTGTGTTCAGGACCTGGCTGCTTTCTCTGAGCTTTTTTGGCTCAAGACTTGCACTTTACCACTTGAGCTACAGTACCACTTCCATCCAGACTTTTCTGTGTAGCTTACTGGCAATAAGAGTCTCATGGACTTTCCTGCCTGGGCTGTCTTCCAACCAGGATCCTCAGATCTCAGCCTCTTGAGTAGCTAGGCAGGAGCTACCAGCACCTGGCCTGAATTAAATTCTATTCAGTAAAACCCACATACTTTGCCAATGCTGTTCTGAAGCACTCAGGTTCAGCGGAGCAATATCTACAGTTGGGCTGGAGAGCTGAATGCATGGCTCAAGTAATAGAACACTTGCCTACCAAGAGTAAGGCCCTGAGTTCAAATTTCAGTCCACAAAAGGGTGGGGTGGGGGAAAGATTGGATGCTGTAAAGCAGCCTAGTTAGGTTGGGAACTTATATATTGTTTATCTTGGAGTTTCGTTTCTTTTCCCTCCCTTCTTCCTCTCCCTCCCTCCTTTCCTTCCTCCCTTCCTTGTATGCTGGTAGTAAGGCTTGAACTTTTTTTTTTTTTTGGTCAGTCGTGGGGCCTGAACTCTGGGCTTGGGCGCTGTCCCTCAGCTTTTCAGCTCAAGGCTAGTGCCCTACTTGAGCCACAGCGTCATCTCTGGCTTTTTTTCCTGCTTATATGGTGCTGAGGAATCGAACCCAGGGCCTCATGCATGCGAGGCAAGCACTCTACCACTGAGCCAACTTCCCAGCCCTGTCCCTTAGCTTTTATGCTCAAGGCTAGTGCTCTACCACTTGAGCCACAGCACCACTTCTGGTTTTCTGGCATGCTTCCATTACCTACTTCCTCTAACTAGGCTCCACCCCCTAAAGTTTGCAGAATTTCCCAAATGATGTATACTCTTGCTTTATTACTATTATTATTTCTGGTACTGGAACTTGAACTCAGGCCTTATACTCTCACTTGGCTTTACTCATGGTATTTCTGGATTTTTTTTTTTTTTTACTAGTGGAGGTAAGAGACTCAGATTTGTCTGTCTGGGTTAACTTTGAACCACAGTTTTAGATCTCAGCCTGCTGAGTAGCAAGGATTACAGGTGTGAGCCATGAGCACCTGGCTATACTCTATCTTTGCAGAGGATATCAAATCTTTCATGAGAAAAGAATTATTTCCCATCAACAGATGATGATGAGAAAACTGGATATTCAAATGCAAAAGGCCCTGGGTTCAAACCACGTACTCTTGAATCGCAACTGATGTACAAAAAGTATTTGGCGGGGCTGGGAAGGTGGCTCAGTGGTAGATGCTTGCCTTGCATGCCTGAGGCCCTGGGTTCAATTCCTCAGCACCACATAAGCAGAAAAAGCCAGAAGTGGTGCTGTGGCTCAAGTGGTAGAGCGCTAGCCTTGAGCTGAAGAGCTGACGGACAGCGCCCAGGCCCAGAGTTCAGGCCCCATGACTGGACCCAAAAAACAAAACAAAACAAAAGTATTTGGCAAAATAATACCTTTTCATGATAACAAAACAACACTCAAACAAAGAATAAATGTTACCTCAACCAAACAAAAAAAAAAAAAGAAAGAAAATAGGCAAAGGACATATTAAATGTCCTGTCTCCACAGAAGATATTCAGATAACCAACAACCTTATGAAAAATGTCCAGCATCATTAATCATCATCAAGACCCCAATGAGATATTTCCTTTCACCCATTGGATGGCCAAGATAAGAAATATACAAAGTGACAAGTGCCTATGTGTTGGGTCTTCGTCCGTCCCACAAAAGACGGACGGGGTCCGAGGAAAGGTAAGTACGGCGCTCCGGCGCTCGCCGGTTCCCTAGCCTCCCTCAGCCCAGGAGACAATCAGACACAGCGGGGAGCCAAATCCAGCAGGTAGAAAAAGTCGTTTATTAACAGAGAGCAGCCCCTTTTTAAAGACAAAGAGGGTGGGTGGTATGGTAAGGGAGGAAGAGGAACCAATCACTGTCAAGGTCACACCCTATCATTCACCTGAGCCTTCACGGGCTGGTTAGGTACTGATCAGAAGATCAATTGGGGTCTGCCCACTCTACTCTCTCCCAGAGCCATCTTGGCTGGCCATGTGCTCTTCAGTAAATTAGGCTCTGCCCACTCAACCCCCTCCCAGCGCCATCTTTGCTGCCCATGTGCTCCACACCTATGAATATGTATATTGTGTATATGTATATTGTGGATAGGATTGTAAAATGTTGAAGCCTCTGTGGATACAAACATCAGGTGATTCCTCAAAAAACTTACAAGAAGAACTTACAAGAAGTGCTATTCCCACTTCTAGGTATATATCCAAATAAGTGAAAACAGCATCTCAAAGAGATCTTTACATACTCATTGCCATCGACTGAATGTTGAAATCTTAACCCCCCCCCCATATGTTGCTATTAGGAGATGGAGTCTTAGAGAGAGTCAGCTTGTGAATGTAGAGTCCTTGTGGTATGAATGTCTTCATACAAGGGACTGCTAAGAGTTCTCTTGTGTTCACTCTGCCAAGGTAGGGTACTACTCAAAGACAGCCCTTGCCAAAACCTGATTATACTAGCACTCTGAGTCTAGACTTCCAGCCTCTAGTACTTTAAGGAATAAATTTTTGGGGCTGGGAAGGTGGCTTAGTGGTAGAGCACTTGTCTTGCATGCATGAGGCCCTGGGTTCGTTTCCTCAGCACCACATAAGCAAAAAGAAAAACGCCAGAAGTGGCGCTGTGGCTCAGGTGGTAGAGTGCTAGCCTTGAGCTGAAGAGCTGGGGGACAGTGCCTAGGCCTAGAGTTCAGGCCCCACCAGACCCCCCCCCCCAAAAAAAAAGAAAAGAAATAAATTTTTGGCCAGGTGCTGATGGCTCATACCTGTAATCCTATCTACTTAGGATGCTGAGATCTTAGGATCATGGTTTGAAGTCAGTCCAAGTAGGAAAGTCCATGAGTCTCTTTATCTCTAGTTAAATACCAAAATCCCAAAGTGGAACTGTGGCTTAAGTGGTAGAGTGTGAGCCTTGTGCAAAAAAGCTCAAGGACAGTGCCCAGGCCTGGCTCATGAAGGAAGGAAGGAAGGAAAGGAGGGAAGGAAAGAAAAGACAGAAAGGAAGAAAGAAAAAGAAATTAGCTGTTTAAAAGCCTTCCAATTGAAATTTGTTTAAAAGCCTCCCAATTTCTGCTACTTTGTAATAGTAATCTTAACAGTCTGAGTATCTAAATCTCCATCAGTAGATAAGTGGATAAAGAAATTGAAGATTTTTCAGCCTTTAAATAGAAGAAAATCCTGCCTTATGCTACATCATGATGAAACTTTAGGACATTATGGATACTAAGTTATTTCACTTCTGTGACATAGTCAAGCCCATAGAATTAGCCCTTGTAGAATGGTGATTGCCAGGGGGAAGGGTTGTTGGGCAGGGGGTAAATGGGAAGTTGTTCTTTGGGTACAAATTTCAGTCACAGAGGATATTCTGAAGATCTGCTTGCTGGGCTAGGAATATGGCTTAGTGGTAGAGTGCTTGACTAGAATGCATGAAGCCCTGGGTTCAATTCCTTACTACCACATAAACAGAAAAAGCCAGAAGTGGCACTGTGGCTCAAGTGGTAGAGTGTTAGCCTTAAGCAAAGAAGCTCAGGGACAGTGCCCTGGCCTTGAGTTCAGGCCCCAGGACTGGCCAAAAAAAAAAAAAAAAAAAGTTTGCTATATACCACTGTGCTTCTAGTTATCAATTGTGTGATATATCCTTAAAAATTAAGAGGAAAGAATTATGTATTTTTAACCACAGTGTTATAGTTTGAATATGACATATCCCTACCAGTTCATGTGTTGAATACTTTATTCCTAGCTGATGGTGTTATTTTGGAAGGTTCTAGAAACTTTAGGAGGTTGAGCCTAATTGGAGAAAGTAGGTCACTGGAAGTATGCCTTTGAAACTTATACTTGGTCCCTCCCTCCCTCGCTCTCTTTCTCTCTCTCTCCAAACAAAATTTTGGTGAAAATTAATACTTTGCAAAAACTTCAGAAAAGTGTCCTTTAAACTTCTTAATAATTTAAAGGGAAATAAGTCTATGATGAAGATTAGAGCAAGGATGTTCCTTTCCAGTCAGGTCTGTAGTCCCAGTTGTGCACCAGATAGTGGCTACTAAACTCAAGGAAAGAGGGAAAGGATGAAAGTTATGTAGAAAGGAGAAATGTATATAAACACCACGTTTAAAAGATATATCCAAAGTAGGTGTGGTGGGGCACAACTGTAATCTTGATGTTTAGAAGTTGGAGTCAACTTGGGTTATATAATAAGACTATCAGTTTATTGACTATAACTGATAAGCAATGAAATGTATGTATTTAAGCATGTAGTTTGATAGATTATGTCCAAATCTTAGAAAATAGATGGAAAAGTTTTTAAGAACTACATAAAGTATCTTAGGAGACTGAAGAATCCACTCAAATTATAAAGAAACATACTTTTTTTTTACAACCTAGAAAAGGTTGAAAACTTTGATCAGATGAATTACAGAAGGGTGTAATTGGAATCCAGGAGGATGAGATGGACTATGTTGTCATGGTAACTACAAAAAGGGCTCACTGAACACACACACACACACACACACACACACACACACACACACACGCGTGGCTCAGGTGAATCGTCTTGGAAGCCTGCAAAGCTCAGCTTCTGCTCCCCAGTATTAAATTTCTGACTGATAATGACCTTATTGTGTTAATAAATTATCATCCCAATAGCTTCAACTTGTTTAAGATGTCAACCTCAGCTTTCCTGAGAAAGAAACTCTATCACAGCCAGTAATTGTTGACTTGGTCATTTTGATGTGCCCTTCCCCGCCCAGATGGTAATTGTCATGGTTGTGAATTGTTGACCCAATAATCTAAACTCCTTGCAATTGCTGGACCTTCTACCCCAGTGACTTTGAGGTGGGTTTGTTGTTGTTTTGTTTTGTTCATTGCTTTTATTCTTTCTTTTTTAATGTTTTAAATTGTTATTATAAAGGTGATGTATGCCTAGGCTGGCTGCGGGTGGCTTATGCCTGTAATCTTAGCTACTCAGGAGGCTGAGATTTGAGGACAGTGGTTTAAAGCCAGTCTGAGCAGGAAAGACCATGAGACTCTTATCTCCAAATAGCCATCTGAAACCGCAAGTGGCACTGTGGCTCAAGTGGTAGAGTGCTAGCCTTGAGCTGAATTGCTGAGGGACAGTGCCCGGGTCCAGACTTCAAGCCCTACAGAAGGGTTTACAGTTATGTTAGTTAAAAAGTATTTTTTTTTCTTATTGCTGTTGATTGTGGGGCTTGCACTCAGCCTGGGTGCTGTCCCTGAGTTGTGCTCAAGGCTAGCTCTCTACCACTTTGAATCACAGCACCGCTTCTGGCTTTCTGATGGTTAATTGGAGATAGAGTCTCATGGCCTTTCCTGCCCTGGCTGGCTTCAAACTGCAATCCTTAGATCTCAGCCTCCTGAGTAGCTAAGATTATAGGCATAAGCCACTGAAACCTGTCAAGAGTACATTTCTTTTTTTTAAATTTTTTTATTGTGAAAATACTGTACAGAGGGGTTACAATTACATGGGCAAGATAATGAGTACATTTCTTTTTTTTTTTTTTTTGTTGGCCGTGGGGCTTGAACTCTGGGCCTGGGCGCTGTCCCTCAGCTCTTCAGCTCAAGGCGAGGGCTCTACCACTTGAGCTACAGCGCCACTTCCGGTTTTATGGTGGTTTATTGGAGATAGGAGTCTCATGGTCTCTCCTGCCCGAGCTGGCTTTGAACCACGATCCTCATATCTCAGCCTCCTGAGTAGCTAGGATTACAGGCGTGAGCCACCAGCGCCCGGCTATGAGTACATTTCTTATCCAGCATTGTAACCTCCTCCGTTGTTTCCCCTTCCCATCCCTTCCCAGCTTCCCCCCCCCCCCCCCCCCCCCGCTCCCTCTCAAGAGTACATTTCTTTTTTGACAGTGTTGCCCCTTCCCTTGCTCTTTCTCAGTTTTTCCATTCTGTGCCCATACACAAGTGACTTTGAGGTTTTTAAATCCCAAAAGGCTTAGGAAGGGTTTGGGGCAGAAAATTAAAAATTGGATGATGTGGCTAGATCAGCTAGTTCTTATCTCTTGCATTCCAGGCTGTCCTGGAGTTGGTAGAAAATTACTTGTGACATCTGGCGACTAGGTAGGGGAGAGCAGCAAGTAACAAAGGCAAGTATGTAAGTTCCTGTCCAGTTAGAAGGTAGACAGGTATGGACATTAGATGGGCAAGCTTCTTACTTCTATTGACCTCCTGGCTCTGGCTAATTTTGAAAGGGCAGGCACAAAGTGGCTGATGTGACATCATCTTCTTTTGCTCCTCTCCATGGTCCTTTGTTTCCCAGACTGGCTGAGTCCCAGGGGTTCCTGGCTATTTCTTTATGAGACTTTTACAGAAGAGCAAGCCTGTCCCCTCCCTGGTTTCTTTCTAGCCTTTGGTCTCATCATGACATTTTCCCTTCTGCATGTGTTTCCACCATGATGCCATCTACTATGATAAGATGCCAAAGGGCCCTTACCAGCACCTCCAAAGACACCAACTTAATCATATGTAGCCCCAAAATATTTTATGAGAACTCTAGGAACTAGTTAAGTCACAGTATCTCAGGCAAACTCAAAGTCAGTAGCAGCTACATTGAACTAGGTAAGAAAATTCATTTTATAGGCCAGGCATGGTAGATACACCTGTAATCTTAGCAGACAGGATGCATAGGAGGATTACAAGTTTAAAGCCTGTTACACCATGAAACCCTATCTCAAACAAAAACAAGATCAACGTCATTTCATTTCACCTACCATAGCCCTGTCCACCAGCCAGCACAACTTGGTGGTATCAGTATAAATGTTCACTTTAAGGCTCTTCCCTTGAGAAGGAAACAATGCAGCCACCTGGCTTTTCAGGAAGTTGCCCCAGGGAATGGCATGTCTTGTCTGTCTCTTGTTCTAAGTTGTGATGACACTGGCATACTTTGAATTCTTGGGTACTTCTGAAAATAACAGAGATGAGAAGTTGGCTCCAGTGCCCAGAAACCATGGAGTGCTTTTAACAGACACAAGACAAAGCCAGAAATTAAAATCTTGTGAAAAGAAATTAGTACCTCTTGAATTGGGACACTGCATGTACAAATCCCAACAAAAAAAGGTTTAAGAAATAAGAAATACCCAAAATTGTTAGCCAGACTGATTGGTTGTTTTGTTTGTTTTTGAAACATAGTCTTACAATGTTGCTTTGGCCAGCCTTGAACTCAGTTTATTCAAATTGGCTTCAAAATGCCAATTTTCCTGCCTCTGCTACTTGAGTGCTAGGATTAAAAGTGTGACCATTGAAGATATCCCTTGTATAAAGACAGTCCACAAAACAGAAAGATATTGCTGAATTGTGTGTGTGTGATGGGGGTGAGGGACACACTGACACACTATTGCTGGGTTTTGAACTCAGGACCCGAGTAATACTCTTAGCTTTTTTACTCAAGGCTGGCATACTGCCACTTGACCATACCTCTACTTCAAGCTTTTGGGTGATTACCTGGAGATAAGTCTCCCGAGACTCTTTGCCTAGGCTGACTTCTAACTATAATACTAAGCATCTTAAATAGCTAGCTTACAGATGTGAACCATCAGTTCCTGGCTGGCTGATTTTTTAAATGCACAACTCCTAGCAAATATAACAAGCCCATGAGAAAAGAGATAAACATGACCCAATGTAAGCTCCAAATAAATTCCAGGAAATGAACCCTAAACAAAATAGAGACAGAAGATACAAAATAATGATTTTCAAGTAGTTCAGTGGGCTACAAGAAAATCCAGATAGATAATTAATTGAGATCAGGAAGTGATATATGACACAATGAGAATGTTATTTTAAAAAAGAACAAAAATTCTGGTGCTGAAAGAACCCAATAACTGAATGAGGAATTTGCTAGAGGTTCACACCAGATATGATAAAGAGAGGAGAGGATCAACACACTTGAGACAGGTCATTTGAAATTATTAAGTCAGAGGGAAAAAAAAAGATGAAAAATGAAGAAAGCCTAAGAAACTTGCTATTAAGTGAAATAATATATGCATCTTACAAGTTCTAGAAGAGAGAAAAAAGTTAACCTAAAAAAATAATGGTAAAAGAAAATCCCCAATATAAGAAAAGAAATGAACATCCAAAGTCAAAAAGTTCAAGGTACCTCTACTATGATTATACGTATTTCAGACATAGAACCAAACTCCCAAAAGTAAAAACAAAACCAACAAGGAATAGTGGCACATGGCTGTAATCCAAACACTTTGGAGGTGGAAGCAGGAGGAGGCTGTGAGTTTTAAAGCTAGGCTGCAAAGTATAGTGAAAATCAGAGAAAATCAAGCTGAGCGCCAGTGGCTCACACCTGTAATCCTAGCTACTCAGGAGGCTGAAATATGACGATTGCACTGAAAAGCCAGCCTGGGCAGGAAAGTCCATAAGACTCATCTCTAATAAAGTACTAAGAAAAAGCCGAAAGTGGAGCTGTGGCTCAAGTGGTAGCGTGCTAGCCTTGAGCACAAAGAGGTTCAGGGACAGTTCCCAGGCCCTGAACTTCAAGCCCCAGGAACAGAAAAGAAAGAAAGAAAGAAAGAAAGAAAGAAAAGAAAGAAAGAAAGAAAGAAAGAAAGAAAGAAAGAAAGAAAGAAAGGAAAGAAAGAAAGAAAGAAAGAAAGAAAGAAAGAAAGAAAGAGAAAGGAAGGAAAGAAAGAAAGAAAGGAAAGAAAGAAAGTGTTAGGTTTTTAAAAGAGGTAGCCGAGTAAGAACAGCACCAGCACGCATGTGGTATTCAGGTAATGGGCAGGTTTATTCAGTAGACCTGCTGGGACCATGCAAGGTGGCACTCCACGTGTCTGGGAAAGGCTTGGGAATGAGAGAGAGCTGGGAAAGAGAGGAAGGAGCTAGAAAAGAGCAGAGAGAGCAGAGAGGAACAGAGAAACAGAGAGAGAGAGAGAGAGAGAGAGAGAGAGAGAGAGAGAGAGAGAGAGAGAGGAACAGAGAGGGAGATAGTTAGCAAAGAGAGCTAGAATAGAACAGAGAGAGCATCTGGGCCTGGGCTAGGCCTTATCTAGGGTATGGGCGGAGAAAGGTGTGGTCACATCAAATTCAGATGTGACCTCTTCCAGGTGTCCCAGTTGCCTAGGTAACACAGGTACTGGGTGGAGACTTTGCTGCGAGGAGGGTGGAGTCTGCTTGCCATCCAGGAGTGGACCTTACAGAAAGAAAGAAAGAAAGAAAGAAAGAAAGAAAGAAAGAAAGAAAGAAAGAAAGAAAGAAAGGAAGAAAGAAAGAAAGAAAGGAAGAAAGAAAGAAAGAAAGAAAGAAAGAAAGGAAGGAAGGAAGGAAGGAAGGAAGGAAGGAAGGAAAGAAAGAAAGAAAGAAAGAAAGAAAGAAAGAAAGAAAGAAAGAAAGAAAAAGAAAGAAAGAAAGAAAGGAAAGAAAATCAAAGACAAGCCAAAGTGAAGACATACCTATAATCACAGTACTTGGGAAGCGGAGGCAAACTGGGCTACCCAGTAAGACTCTGTTTCCAGAATCTTTTTTTTTTTAATTGGCAATTTCAATTCAAACTTTCATTCTCACCTCGTGCTTAGTAGGTAGGTACTCCTAACAACTGAGCCATGTTTCCATTTCTGTTGTCTGCTGGTAATTTTTGAGGTAGTCTCACTTCCTGCCCTGGCAATGTTCCCGGACATGATTCACTTATGTTAGACTTTCCAGTAGCTAGGATATAACAGGTGTGCACTACCCTACAAACTCTTCATTGAGAAGGAATCTTGTGCATTTTTTGTCCAGTCTGGTGTCAAAGTGCAATCATAATAATCTCAGACTCCCAAGTAGCTAGGATTGTAGATGTAAGTAAGTCATTGGTGCCTGACTCAGAAAACTTTCTTTTTTCCTTTTCCTTTTTCTTTTCCTCTTTCTTTCCTTCTTTCTTTCCTTCTTTCTTTCCTTCTTTCCTTCTTTCTTTCTTTCTTTCTTTCTTTCTTTCTTTCTTTCTTTCTTTCTTTCTTTCTTTCTTTCTTTCTTTCTTTCTTCTTTTTTAGTATTTTGATACTATGGCTTGAATTCAAGGGCTCATGATTTCCCTTAGCTTATTTGCTCAAGGCTGGTGTTCTGCCACTGGAGCATTATCTGCACTTCTGGATTTTTGTTGGTTAATTGGAGAGAAGAGTCAGATTTGTCTTTCTGGGTTGGCTGTAAACAAAAATCCTCAGATCTCAGCCTTCTGAGTAGTTAGGATTACAGATGTGAGCCACCAGTGCCCAGCTTTGGAACAGTATTTTTTAAAAGCCAAATATAGAATCTTGAAGTCAAGCTTGGCTTGTTAAAACTCTTCACACAAAAAGAAATAGATTACCTAAATAGATCAGTTAAGGAAAATAACAATTTTAATAAACTCCCCAGACAGACACAGTACCATAGATGGGTTCACAGTGAATTCTCCCAGAGAGTTAAAGGATAAATCATGCCAAACTGCTGCAGTCTTTTCCAAGAAATAGGAGACAAAACACTTCCTAAGTCATTCTTTATCATAATACCAGAATCATGGACATTACAAGAAGAAAATAAATTACAAGGGAATAGAAACTTTTTTTGGGGGGGTCCAGCTGTGGGACTTGAACTCTGAGCCTGGGTGCTGTCCCTTAGCTCTTCAGCTCAAGGCTAGCGCTCTACCACTTGAGCCACAGTGCCACTTCTGGCTCTTTTCTTTTTGCTTATGTGGTGCTAAGGAATCGAACTCAGGGCCTCAGGCATGCAAGGCAAGTGCTCTACCACTGAGCCACTTTCCCAGCCCCGGGAATAGAAACTTTATTAAGGAGAAATGTGGTTCTCTTGCTAAATGATAGAAATTATACCCAAGAGAGCTCCAAGATTCAAATAGGTTAGGTCCTTACCTAACCAGCTGTTATTTCAAACGTAACTAGGTGAGGAGTAAGGTAAACTGGTTGGAGTTCATGCTTTGCCTGATGCTGTTCTAGGCAGTCCAAGCTAGGCCTAGAGCCCTAAAGGCAAAAGACGTATCAATATCAATGTTAGGATATATTGTTGTGTTAAATCCCTTCTTCAAACTTTCCTTCCTTCCTTCCTTCCTTCCTTCCTTCCTTTCCTTCTTCCCTCCTTTCCTCTTTCCTTCCCTTCTTTTCCTTCCCTCCTTACCCTCCCTCCCTCCCTTTCCTTCCTCCCTCTCTCCCTTCCTTCCTTCCTTCTTTCCTTTTCTTTCAATGCTGAGGTCTGGACTCAGGACCATGAGCACACTTCTTGACTTGTTTGCTTGGTTGATACTCCACCCATTAAGCTATGACCTCTAACTCAGCATTTTGTTGGCTTTTTTGGACTTGGAATCTTATGGAGTTTTCTGCCTGGATTAGCTTTGAACAGTGATCCTCCAGACCTAAGCCTCCTTAATACCTAGAATTATGAGTGTGAGCCACCAGCAGCAGGCTTCCTTCTTCCTCAAACTATACATAAGACTGTACATGAACCTCAGACTATTATCCAACTGCCTTTATCCAATGTCTTTACTTGAATGTCTAGTAGACATCTATCTCAACACACCCCAAGCCAAACAACTGATGCCATCTTCCTGAATGTTTCCATTCTCAGTTATTACTAATTTCACTCCTCCAGTCAATCTATGTCTTTTATTTTTTATTTTTCTCAAACCTCACAGCCAGTCTCATCAGTAAACTCATCCCCACTCTGATTATATCTTCTTGTAGCTACTATCACCTCTAACTTGAACAATAACTGTCCTGTGACTGGATTCATACCCGTTTACAACAGTCAGATGAGTCTTTAAAAATGTAAGTTACAGGGGCTAGGAAGGTAGCTCAGTGGTAGAGTGCTTGCCTTGCATGCATGAGGCCCTGGGTTCAATTCCTCAGCACCACATAAATAGAAAAAGACAGAAGTGGCACTGTGGCTCAAGTGGTAGAGTGCTAGCCTTGAGCTGAAGAGTGCCCAGGCCCAGAGTTTGCCCCCCCCAATGTAAATTACATTGTGTAACTCCTCTGGTCAATATTCTCTAGTTGCTTTCTAAAGTTCCCATGTGATCTATGAAGTTCTTCATATACATAGCATACATTCTACGTAGCATCAAGCCACTTTTCTGAACTTATCCACATTCTACCCAGGTTCAGTAGCCCAGCTTCCTCCTTGTTCCTCTAATACACTAAACATGATTTTTGCCATAGGTCACTTGAACTGGTCTTGTCATAGGTCATTTGAACAGGTCTTTGTTTAAATGTCATTTCCTCATAGTGGTATTCAAATAATCTAATTTAAAACTGACTTCTGCTGAGCATGGTGGGACACACCTATAATTACAGCACTTAGGAGGCTGAGGCAGGAGGATCTTGAGACCACCTTGAGTTGTATAGTAAAACCTTATCTCAAAAATAAGTAAATAGCTCTTCACCCCTATGATGGCCATCATAATCTATCATTCCCTCTACCCTTAGGTTGTTTCTTTTTAATAACACAAATCACTTTCTGATACTTTGTACTGGTGCTAAGGCTAGAACTTGGGGCCTGGGTGCTGTCCCTGAGCTCTTTTGCCTCAGGGTACTGCTCTACCACTTGAGCCACAGCTCCACTTCTGGCTTTTTGTGGTTAATTGGACATTAGAGTCTCCTGGACTTCTGCCTCAGCTGGCTTCAAACTGTGATCCTCAGATCTCAGCCTCCTGAGTAGGTAGGATTATAGGCATGAGCCACCGGTACCTGGAACTTTATAGCTTTTAATTGCTTATTGTAGTCAATAGAATGTAATTTCCATAACTATAAATCATGTTTTTCTTACTGCTACATCCTTGAAACCTGGAGAGGTGCTCAGTAAATGAATGAAGTGAAAGAATAGCTCTGAAACTGTAGATAAGGCCAGCAATGGCCAGAAACTAAACATAAGATGAAAGTCAGAGTCAGGACCTTAAGAGTGAAAGAGACGCCTGGTAATTTATATAGTCTTTTGTGGTGAATATTAGCTTTCTAAAATGTGTAATGGGAAAGATGGTACAACTCCAGCTAACATTTTAATATCACAACAGATGAAGTAACTGAAGATCAGAAAGGTGAAGTGACTTGTCCGAAGTTATTCAAAATAACAGCAGGAATCTGAAACCATCTGTTTCATCATTTCTAGAACATAGCATAGCATAGAAGGATTCTTGGCCAAGAGTATGTGCTCAGTTAAATGACTGTCATTATAAGAATGAACAATTGTTTCATAACTTCATAGTTAACTTGGTCTCTTGAGAACAGATCGTTATGGGAAGACCAAAGGCACACAAGTATATAAAGCCTTGGACAGGTAAGACAGGAAGGAGCTGCCTAGTGAATACTGAGCATTCAAGTTAGCTAGACCTTAGGATATTGATGAAACATTGTGACAGGCAGTCTGTGATGATCAGAGTATAGTTACAGATGTAGGTTTATCATGGAACAGTGTGGAGCATTATAAGCTGTAGAGTAACTGTGGTCAGAATATTGCTTTAGTAAAATCATTTGAAATACTAGGATCAGAGTTACCAAATTTATTTGTTGTAGAAGTCCCAGTCAAGGGTCTCCTCCAAAGCAATCTGTTCTCTGAATCTCTGGGAGGTTGACAATAAAACATACCTGATCCAAATGTTCACCTAATAGCCACAAGTTGGCAGCAGTGTGCCAATAAATTGATGAAGCAGGCCCCAATTAGGAGTAGTTTCCCTAGTCAAATGTTCCTTGGGCTGTGGCCTGTATCTTCACGTCATAGAAAACAGGAAGAGTTGGAAGACCAATCTGTGTGAAGGAAACCCCAAAGGCCCTGAGGGGTAGGAGAATGTGGAGGTCAGAGGACCAAGTGGCCCAATGGCTGAAGGATATGGATGCAATGGAGTAGGTATAGTGTTAAGAGACTAATCATGAATGACCTTGTATTGTAAGGCTAGAAAAAAATGGACATTATCCTAAGGGAAATAGGGATCCAGGGAAGGTTTATAAATAGGAGAGATGAGTAACTTTGCATTTTATAAAGATCACTAAGACTTCCGCGTGGAAAACACCCAGGGAAAGACCACAAGCAGGAAAGCATAAGAAGGCTGTTGCAGTAATTTTGAGAGAGATTAAGTGGTCTGTACCACCCCCAGAATCTGCAATTGGATTAACAGTAAGACTCAGAAGGAACTCAAAAGCAGACTCATAGGATGAGCAAAAGGAATCACTAAAAATGTAGGGTTAATGTAAAAAGACGATGAATATATTGGCCCAGAATTGTGTTTTCTGCCTAAAACTGCACTGGAGGAACTCAGAACTACTTTGAGTCTAATTCTAGTTCAGCCAACGGTCTTGACCAGATTCGAGTGGAATGCCACTTTATCCTGTACTTGTGGAGACCGCTTTCATGGAGAACTAACAGCTTCCCGGGAGATAAGCACTGGTGGGAGAAGCTCTCCTTTCTGTCAGGAGCTGTAGAAGTCTCAAGAAGTGCGTCTCAAGAAGTGCGAACAACGACCTGAGTTAACTCCATAAACCAGCGCTAAAGCAGTCACGTCCCTCACTTCCGGAGTAAACTGCGCCTCCCGGAAGACAGACGATTGGATTGGATCGTCTCCAGAGGCCAACGACAGCGAGCCCGCCTCTCTCTGCCTCACTGCGGCTCTGATTGGTGGAGACCAGGTGTAGCCCCGCCTCTCAATGAGTAACGGTCGGCTGGGCCATGTCTCGGTCCCCATGTTTCGGCCGAGCTCCGAGCCCCGCGGAAGGGCCAGGGGAAGGATGGACGGTAGTCTGTCTGCGGGCGGTCGAACCTGACCCCAGAGCTACGATGGGGCGCACTGCGGTGCGTATAGAAAGGGCGCCGGGCACCGGAAGCGGTTCCTTCCGGAGCCTTGTGGGCCGCGGCCAGGGGCGGGGCCGGGCCGGGCTTCCCGGCGCCCGTGCGTCACCCCGCTGCGGGGAATGGCGGCGCGCGGGGCGTGCGCGCCGGATCCTCGGGCCTTTCCAGACCCGAGCTTGGCCCTGTGGGTCCCAGGGGGCGCACGGGTTTTCTGGCTTTCGGGCCTTAGGCGCCCGCTGGCGCCATCTGCCTTGCCACACGTCCGCGTCACCCCTTTACCTTCCTGGCACCAGCGGTTAGAAGCACCCTGGGCAGTCCTGAGCGCACCCGTCCTCAGGCCCTCCTCCGTCAGCTAGCTAACCGCCTGGGCCCGTCTCAGAAGGCACTCCTCAATCTCACCCCTCCTCTGAGAGGCGGGGAGGCTGGTTCCTGCACGCCCTCGTACCCGTGATACAGGTACGCAGATTTACCGAGCCATCCTCCTTAAGCCAGTTGAATTTTGCCTGTGCACAGTTATGGAGGCAAATTCCCCCCAGGTTTTGTCTGTTCAACCTCTAGAGACATAGCCCTGGTGCTTTAACTGTTATTTCTGAGCGTCTGCTTTATGTATGCCAAAAAGCCAGAGAAAGGAAATCTGTCTCGTTGGATGGCATTCAGTTGGGTGGAGAAATTCACCATTTGTGTAAAGGATGGAAAGGTAGTGACATGCTACCATTCTTGGAAGAAGTTCAAGTCTTTGGAGGCAGTTCCAAAAACAATAGCCCTAGCTTTGTCTTTCTGGAGGTGCTGCTCTGTCCTGGAGTAGCTCTTGGGGATACCTCTCATCGGGTGAGGGAGGGAGGGGTGTGGTTTCCCGCAAGAGAGATTAATAGGTGAGCTGCTTTGGTTATTCACTGGGCCAAAAGAACGTGGTTCATTTTGTTTGGGGGGAGCAGGACCCCGGGGAAGGAATTGTGCAGTCTAATTGTCAAAAGCAGAGGATTTAGTGTTTGTTGTGGGACTTAGGCACATAGCCTCTTTGAGCCTGTCAAGTGAAGATCAACTTACTATATATTCCAGACAGTGCTGTAGCCTGGCATGATCCCTTGGCAACTTACTGGGTTTTTTATTTTATTAATGCCAGTACTAGAAATTGAGCCACAGCTCCACTTCCTGCTTTTTGCTGGTTAATTGGTGATAAGTCTCACAGAAACCACCCCACCTCGACTTCAAGATTGATCTTCAGATCTCAGCCTCTTGAGTAGCTGGGAGTAACCAGCACAAGCCACCAGCTCTGGGCTAGTTTTTTCAACACCAACTCTATATGCTGTTGGCCTTGGATGCCAAGTTGAAGACTTCGGGTTTTTCTCCAGGTAATAAGATGTCATGAGTTCTAAAGGAGTAGGTATAAATCAGAGGTGCTTGAAAGAACAGGATCCTGAACCAAAATCTCTAAAGCCATTACATTGGTTATAACTTGTTTTCCCCTCATTTCTTCCATCCAAACCTTCCTACCTTAATCCACAATCATTTCAAAACCATATTTCTAAAAACCAGCCATTTATATCTGTTTAAGTAAGTTACAGGAGTGTGTTGGTGTATTTACAAGTTGGTTTGTCCAGATAAGACTATAACTTAGTGTCTGTATTTAATATTGACAACCAAAAATATATATAAATATCTTCCATCTATACATAGCAGGGCAGGAGTGTCCGTGTCTTCAGCAGTGAGTTCTCAGCCTCCTACGGCCCTTCTCTCATGGTGATCCTCTGGCCCTCAGTGCACAGGAGACTAGAACCTGGTAGCCCAGTCTAGCCCTTCCCCTCTCCTCCCTGCACTCCAGTGCTTCCAACTGGTCTTAGGCAAGGAAAGATTAATTTGAGTGGTGGGGTAGGAAGAGATAGGAATGGGCAAATCCTAAAATGGAGCCTGACTCCTAGGGCAAGGAAATCCAGGCCTGCAGAAAGAGGTGACTGTTCCACCTCCAAGGGTAGAAGCTTTGTAGTTCATAGTTCCATTAGTGTGTCCTTGGTCATAGGTCCAGCCCTACAGATTATCTTGGTGAAGAAGGCATTGTGTCTGGATAGGGCTTGGTCCCCACCCTGAGGCACTGGGCTATTCAGGGTGAAACCTGGGTTGTGGGAACAGGAGATTGGCTGATAAAAAAATAATAACAAAATCAGTAATAAAAAAAATTATAAAACCTGTTGCTTCTCTGAATAGATCTGAGCAACAGTCTTGCTTTAGTTAAAATCCTGGAGCCATTAAAGTCCTGAATATTTTCTGGATATCATTGCTGGCTGATGAAATAAGCCCCAAGCCCGGCTCAGTTGACATCTGTAAGTTTGGAAGTCTCATCCAGCTGCCTGTGCTCCAGAAATATCCTTGGGGCCGCTGGGAATAGGCCGGGCAGGTGATATGGGGCACCTCACACTTGGGAATCAGCCCCCAGAGGGTGGAACAGCTCCTCAGGTGTCTTGTCACTTTGGCTGGCTCCCCCCTGCCGGAAGCCAGAAGCAATCTCATCAAAGGTGCGGCCTTTAGTCTCAGGAACTTTGAAGTAGGTGAAGATGAAGAACAGAATCAGGAGCACAGTGAAGATGATAAAGACGTAGGGACCACACAGTTGCTATAAACAAAACAAAACAGACATGATTGGAATCATGACCCTACACATACATCTTAGCTAAAGCACTTTGGATAAGTCACTTTATATATGGGCATTTGTTATGAAGCAGAATATCCAAGAGCCACTCAGGATGCTGTGATGATTAAGTGAAACTGGATTACACCTGGCCTATGGCAGGCAGATTCCAGGAATGTTGTACAAAGGTAAGGGAAGAACCTAGAGTTGAGGTCAGTGTTTTGAGCCAGGTAATCTGGCTTCTTTCTGAGCCTCAGTTTTCTTCTCAGCATGACTCCTAGTGAGAATGCTGAGAACACATTGCACAGCACAATGGAGTCCTGTATGCAGGCGAGAGACAGTGAGGATACAGACAATGGGGATTCTCACCTCCACATATTGGAAGCACATGCCCACAATGAAATTTGAAGTCCAGTTGGAGAAGCCAGCGACCGCAAAAGCAGCTGGGCGGGGACCCTGACTGAAGAGCTCAGCCACAATGAACCATGGGATGGGGCCCGGGCCCACTTCAAAGAAGGCCACAAAGCCAAAGATGGCCACGATGCTTAGATAGGACATCCAGGGCAGCTGCTCCTGTAGAGTAAGATGAGGGGAGGGTTAGGCTGAAGTGTGGTAGCATGAGAGGAAAGAGAAGCTGCAAGGGCCCCTCTACACTTTGGACAAGGAGGCAGTAGGCCTGGGGCTGGTCCTGGATTGGCTGTACACTATAGGTCTACTGTGCTATGTATCAGTTTCTTCATAGGAATGATGTTCCTTAGGGTAGTTGCAAACCTGAGCCCTCCTCTTTGAGAACAATGTGCATGCAGGAGAACCCCCCTGGGGTTTCCTACTTGTGGCTGCAGAGAAGTCTGCCTCCGGCAAGAGGTTATACAAGAACATTTGGGGAAGAATGGTGTGTATTTTCATGTTAGTAGGCTTGTAAGGTGTCCAGCTCAGTCTGACAAACAAACATGATTCTATGTATAAGCATTCTTGAGGACATTGTAGAAAGTCAAGGACTTTGCTTTCAATCTCAGATCTACTCATCACTTGCCTCATGCCCACTGTCTAGGCAGCCAGAAGACTTTCCAAATAGATAGGTAGGTAGATAGATAGATAGTAGATAACCAGATAGATGTGTGCTTCTATGTGTGAGGGCATGGCATAATTCATAGTGGTCAGTCACAGGCTTGGGGCCAGCAAACCCAAGCACAGTTAGTACTGGGCTTTGGCCTTTATGTGACAGGAAACTCAAGAGATTTCCTCCTCCCTGAAAGGCAAATACAGGATGAATACCCCTAATCTAATTTAAAATGCTCCTAAATGAATAAATACTCCAAAACTATAGCCTTGAGTGCTGGTGACATGAATCCACAAGTGGAAAATTTCATTCCTCATGTAACAGGCTACAGTCCAAATATGTACATATGGAAGATACACATGAAACAAATGAATTTTATGTTTAGACTTGGGTCCTACCACTAAGATAATTTATTATGTACATGCAATTCAAAGTATCCTGGGATCTGAACATTTCAAAGTTATACCTACAGTAGCTCAACTGTATCTCCACATCTGGAGAACAGCATTTAAGAGTAGCATGTTGACTTCTGTGGCGGGGGAGGGTAATATTTTATTTGGTTATTATAAAAAGGAAGATACAGCTAAATGCTGTGAAAGGTTGATATTGGCAAGGCTGTTCCCTGGAGAGATGAGATCCTTTAGGGTCTGAGTTTGTGATACTCTGTCAGGAAACCATCACAAGTTCAAGATAGGATGTGAGAGGATAGAAGAGACAACCTTAAGAGCCCAGGTCTAGTGCCAGCCCAGGATGGCAGAATCAGAGATAGCCTTGCCCACAGGCTGGGGCTGACAAAGGACTTTGGGGATCCAAGCTGAAGTAGACTTTCCAGACCTCCACCCACCCTGTCTCCTACTCCACAGAGTGTGGTACTTACCAGCAATGCCAGCGCAATGGTCATGAGCACAGCACAGCCTGCCATGCCAGCCAGGCCTATGAGGTGCAGGGTCCGACGGCCAGCTCTCTCCACCACAAAGAGCTGTGGGCAGGGAGAGTGTCATGTCAGTGTCAGAGGCATTCTGCCTATTTCCTCACAGAACCCATCTACTCAGAGGCTAGCTTTAATGCCTTGGAAGCAGCATTGCCTCCTCCCTGAGGCTCAGACAACTGAGGGGCCAGAGCTGACTCCAGAGCCCAACAGCAGTACAGGAGTTGAGAGCTGGTGGTGGCCTTGGAGACCAGATAGCTGAGCATCCTAGCTGCAGCCTAAAACAGCATTTACCATTTCACATCTGTATTAGCTGTGCAGTGTGAGAAATCAATCTCCCCAGCTGTTGAGGATGAAAGAACACTTAGGGAGCATGTGACACAAGCCTGGCTCCCTGCCAGTGTTATCATTCTGTCATAAGGGCCTCGAGGCCTCAAGCTGGACACTGGCTGCTGGCGGAAAAGCAGAGACTCACCGATACGACAGTGAAGGCCGTGTTCACGATGCCCGAGCCAATGGTGGCATATACAGGCTGCTGTACTCCCGCCTTCTCGAAAATGCTCGTGGAGTAATAGAACACCTGCCACACAGAGACATTGTTGAGACTTGGCTAGGTACTGTGGCCTTCTCCTGCCTCTGTACCAGTGTGGGTGGGACACAGGGTGAGGGAAGAAGAGGACAAATGTTTCTCAGGTAGACAGATGGACACTGTACCATTCACCTTATGTACTTGGATTCAAAGGGGAAACCTCTCCTTTGGCCAAGGCTTGTTTGGGACCTGATCACAGTGGACACTTGAGCCTGAGCCTGGCTAGGGCCACAGGAAGGGGTGGGTGGGGGCACTCACAGCGTTGATGCCTGACAGCTGCTGGGACAGCTGCAGCACCACAGCGATGAGGATGGGCTGGCGGTAGGCGGGCGAGCGGAACAGCTCCAGGATGGTGACCTTCTTCTCCCGCATCATTTGTCGGCTCTCCTCCTTCATCTCCTGCAGGTCACGGGTCACATCAGCTGTCCCGCGCAGCTTCTTCAGCACTGGTGAGACCAAAGAGAAGGTGGGTTGGCTCAGAGTGGGAAGAAGGCCAGGGCTCAGGGTACAGGGAGGAGGGCAGGGCCTGGCCCGTACCACTCTTGGCCCGGTTCTCCTCGTTGCGATTGATGAGCAGGAAGCGGGGACTCTCGGGGCAGAAGGGCAGCAGGATGCACTGCAGCAGGGCTGGGATGAAGATGACACTCAGCAGCAGGGGCCACAGATCCTCGTTACCCATGATGGAGTCCAGGCCGAACACCTGGGGGAACCAGGGGCTGTGAGCGCCCCTGCCCTGGCCCCTCCTCCCAGGCCATCCCACCTTTCCCATAGGGAAAGAGCACTGGTCATAAAGGCTCTTCTACTAACATGAGGCTTGGTCTCTTTGAACCATGTTTCCTTATCTGTAACATGAGGGAAATAGGACCTCCTATATTACTCCAAGAACAAATGACAAGGCTACAGATGTGTCCAGCACAGAGTGGGGGGGGGGGGACTGTTATTCTTAGGAGGATTTTAGAGATAGGGATGGAGGAAACTGCTGGAGAGAGGTATAGTATATGTAAAAACCTGGAAGCAGGAAGAGAGACTGGCATTTTGATGCAACAGTGGAGCTGCTTGTGGCTAGAGACCCAGAGTGAGATGAAAGGGAATGAAAAGGACCAAGGGATCTTGCTCTTTGGCTGGGATGGCTTGTATGTTCTCTTGGACCTGTCTGCCATTCCCTTGTTTTGAAGGGGCTTCAGATGACTGATTAAGAGCTCTGCTGAACTACAGATGAAGGCCACTGAGACAGAGTAAGGACCATGCCAGGCAGGTAGATCTAAACTTACCTGGGCAATGAGGATGCCAACGACGATGCCCAGCTGATGCAGGGTTCCCAGGGCCCCACGAAGAGCTGTAGGTGACACCTCCCCGACATACATGGGTACGAAGCCTGTGGTCAGGCCACAGTATACACCAATGATGAAACGGCCCAAGATCAGCATCTCAAAGGACTTGCCCAGTTTCGAGAAGCCCATGAGCACAGCAGACAGGAAGGCTAGCAGGTTCATCATGAGCATGGAGTTCCGCCTAGGGGTGAGTCACAGGTCAGGTGGGTCCCTGGATCCCCTGATTCTCCAAGGGTTGGGCCATAGATAGTAAATATCCTGCAATAAGCAGGGAAATAGCCCCCACTTTCTACCCCCATCCAGAACCTTTGGGACAGGAGGATATAGATGCCCCTAGGGCACAGCCAGCATGCTCTGGCTTACCGGCCAAAACGGTTAACGAAGAGGCCCACAGAGAAAGAGCCGATCATGCCTCCAACAGAGAAGATGGCCACGGAGAGGGACCAGAGTGTGGTGAGTGTGGCCGGCAAGATGGGCTCCCCGTAGCGATGGACCCATGTCAGGTTGTAGAACTCTTCAATCACCTGCAGGAGAGAAACAGCCTGTGTGAGTCTGCAAGACCAAGGCCCACATGCTTCTGCCTCAGAAGATCATTTTAGCATAAGATGCACAGCTGTGCAGAAACCTTTTCCCATCTTCCCTTTTTTGTTGGATCTCACTATGTAGCTCAGCCTGGCCTTTAACTTGAGAGCTTATTTGGCGGTTCTAGTAGGAGAGTGCAGCTACTTGTATACCCTTGACTGAAGACCGGTCCTCCTCTATCAGGGATGGTCATCCTCTTCGACCAAGTGCACAGCTTCGGGAGGGACACACATGGAGTGGTGAGGGAGAAGAGGACACCCGCCTAGCCAGCCAGATCAGCCGAATCAACCCTGGTGATCAATGGGGTGACAGATGTCGCATCCAGATCGCCCTCACATCCCTGGTCTTGAACTTCAGATCCTTCTTTGCCTCAGCCAGCTGAGTGCTGGGATTACACCTGTCCACTACCACACCTGATTGGCTTTCCTCCTTTTTGTGGTCTCAGTTTCCTCATGTAAGAAATAAGAGCTGGACATGAGCCAGCTCTCATTCTTTCCCTAGGTATTTCACATTTAAAAACACAACCTTCTGCAGAGGAGGTAACAAATGACAATGGAACAAGTTTAGTAGCACAGTACACAGTAAGAGGTACTGGGAGAAAATGTTTCTCCCCACTTGTCCCTTTTCTGATAGAGGTGCCCTGAGGTCCAGCTCCTGCCTCTGGGCCCTCTCTGTCCTCTGCCCCTTGTGGGAGGAAGCACAGCTGGACAGACAGCCTGCCATTCTGTGGGAAATGCATACTCACTTTGCACGTAAGAGCCTGGTATGATCAACTCACACAATTTCTTATGGCTGGATATGATGCTGAAGGACCTATGGCTACCTCCCCTCTCCAGGTGTCCAGCTGGGAGGCTTGGGGACAGGCTCTGGACAAGGAAGCAGTTCCAGGAACTGAAAATAACCTATCCTGGTCTCGACCCGCCCACTTGCTCTGCCCCTAGCCCAGGGAGGGCTTGGCTCGTTGCCTAGGATGTGGTCAGGACAGGCAGCACTGGTTCTCAGCATACTCACCACACTCTCTGGTATCACTGACACACACCCCGAGCCACAGGACTAGCTAGACCCACCCAGCGCACATGGAGCCAGTCCCGGCCCCACAGGCAGAGAAACAGCTTTCTGTGCACACATCCCATCTCACACAAACACATGGCTGTGCTCACTAGCCTGAGAGTTCTTGGTGTGCCCCCCACCCTCATAGTTCACAACCCATCTGGGTATCCCCACTGCACATTGCAAGCTCATGCACACCAGGCAGCACACATCTTCCTTATCATCCTTACCCTTCCCCTCCCATCTTCTCCCAATCCAAAAGGGCCTAGCAGGAGAAAATCTAATTGGGAGCCACATTTGCCAAAGGGGAAATCAAAGGAAGTCCCTAAAATGCTCAGTGATTATACTGGGTCCTTGGCCTCTAAGCATTTTTATTCTTGCCCTGCTGCCATGCACATGACTTGTTCCAAGTCTAGAGACACCTCAGGCCAGGATCTAGGGGGTTAAGTAAGACTGCCTGGAGATGGGCATCCTTAAGCATTCTATTAAAGGAAGCTAGATAGAGCAGTGATCAGGAACCTGGGTTCTGAATCTGAATACAGTCAAATTTAGATCCCATTTGTTCCTTATTTCCAGTGTTACCATAGGTGAGTTATTTCATCTCTGTGTTTCAACTCCCTCATCTCTAAAATGCAGATATTAGTAACAGGCATGCATCACTTAACAATGGGGATACATCCTGAGTGGTTATTAGGTGATTCCATTGTGCAAACATCAGAGTGCACTTTAAACACAAACCTACACAGTTTATGCCTGTTGATGCAATCAAGAGACATGGTAAACACAAGTGTAAGGCTGCTGCTGGTGGAGCACAGCAGACTTGTTTTATAATAGAAGGAATGAAGTCTAAAATAATGGTAACCATGCACTGAGGACGCTCATGCCTGTAATCCTATCCACTCAAGAGTCTGAAATCTGAGGATTGTGGGTGGAAGACAGCCTAGGCAGGAAAATCTGTGAGACTTATCTCCAATTAACCACCAAAAGCCAGAAGTAGAGGTATGGCTCAAGTGGCAGGGTGCCAGCTCAGGTACAGCACCCAGGCCCTGAATATGATAAAAAAAAAAAAAAAAAAAAAAAAAAAAAAAAAAAAAAAAAAAAAAAAACCACCATAGTACATCTATAAACGGTCAGTCAGTCACTATTACAAACAATCATTATTATTACCATACTTAAGAGTACTGGATATTGTACACTTACATGAGTAAAACTTTTTTTTTGTTGTTGTTGGTTGTGGGGCTTGAACTCTGGGCCTGAGTGCTGTCCCTCAGCTCTTCAGCTCAAGGTGAGCACTCTACCACTTGAGCTACAGCGCCACTTCCAGTTTTCTGGTGAGATAAGAGTTTCACGGACTTTCCTGCTTGGGCTGGCTTTGAACCTCGATCCTCAGATCTCAGCCCCCTGAGTAGCTAGGATTACAGGCGTGAGCCCACGGGTGCCTGGCTATGAGTAAAACTTTTATATAACTGGTAACACAGTAGGTTTGGTTATACCAGCATCATCAGACATGAATATAGATTGTGCCATGAGGTTATGTTGTTGCTAGGTCATAGGTAGTTGTTTTGTTTGTGGTGCTGGAGATGGAACCCAGGGGACCCTGACATATGCTAGCCCAATGTTCTATACCCCAGCTCCATTAAATTATATTAAGGGACCAGAACTGTGTATTTATTAGTCTACCATCAACTGATGGAATGTCAACATGTGGCACATGACAGGACCCACTTCAGTGATTGCTTATGGGAAATTTAAGAAATGCCCTTACAGTGCTTCTACAGTTTGGGGTACACTAAAGTCACCCCATTATACTGATACCAGCCCCTCAAGGCAGTACAGACTATTGACGAAGACGAACCAAGCCTTTGTGCCATGATAGGAAGTTTAAGCTCCTTCTGTGGATTAATCCTGTCTCCCCTACCTGCTGTTTTCTTCTTTCTATCTACCCTCGGTGCATGGGCTGAACCTTTGCTCTGTATCCCCACCCTCCCTGCTTTGGATGCTATTATTCCTGCCTCTGTTATCCAGCCCCAAGGTTCCATGAGTACCAGGAACTAGAGAGGGTCTAGAACCAGTGCCGACACACACTTGTGAAAGGATGAGTTGATGAACAAAGGATCTTAGGCTCTTCTAGATGTACTTGGTTTTGCTGAAGGCAGAGACCAGACATGATTTTGACAAACAAAATAGAATACTTATGTTTTTCAAGGGACAAAACTAACTCCACAGAAGGGCTGCTGGGAAGCAAAATGCCATATTTATCAGGCTCCACAGAACAAGCTGTTCTGGATAAGGGAGCTGCATAGATAAGTGTCTCCCAGTCCTCTGAAGGCCCAAACTTCCCTGATCCACCATCAATAACCAGACTTACAAGCCTGGTTCTCGGGTGATGGCATCCTTAGGATTCTCTTTGGGGACAAGGAGAGATACTTGTCTATGGGACGATTGCTCCTGATGGCTTTGCTTTAATTTTTCGTTGAGACTAGAGTTTAAATTCAGAGGCTTGAGCTTGTTTGGTTGACTTTCTACCACTTGAGCTACTCCTCCAGCCCTGCTTTTTGCTGGTCACTTTGGAGATCGAATCTTAAGAACTTTCTGCCTTGGTTGACTCAAAACTGCTATCCTGGTTCTCAGCCTCCTGAGATTAGAGGTGGGTGGGCCACCAGCACCCAGCTTTGTTTTTGTTTTGGTCTGGCTATGTTGTAACCCAGGCTGGCCTTGAACTTAATATCCTCCTTAACCTCCTGGAGTGCTAGGATTACAAGTGTGTGTCAGCCACCATGTTCGTTCACTTTTGCCTTGTGTGTTCCACAGGTCTCAGGGTTTCCCCTATTTTCTGAGGTTCAGAGGCTCTATACCCCTTTGAAATGGTGCCAATGGGGCTTGTTTGTAAGGCTGTGGCTGAGGTTTCTGTTTTGACAGCTCAGGTCTTGACTCTCCTTGAGATGTAAAAACAGCTGATAAGAACTCAGAGGAAGTGGCGCTGTGGCTCAAGTGGTAGAGTGCCAGCCTTGAGCTGAAGAGCTGAGGGACAGCGCCCAGGCCCAGAGTCCAAGCCCCACGACTGACCAAAGAAAGAAACAACAACAAAAAATCTCAGGGACCCATCCTCAGGTATGTGGGTTCCTCTGTCTTGGGATTAAGTCAGGGGAACCAAATCTCACCCAGGGCTAGCTCCTGATGCTCAGACTTGTTTATTGGAGATAAGAAAGGGCCCCGGGTGAGTAGTACTTGTTGGGGAAAGGGAGGGTCCTGGTCTGCTCAAGGAGGAACTTGTCACGTTGTTGGCCTGCTAACAACTGATAGGCTACCAGAGATCTCATACAAGTTAAGACCCTCACAGAGTAAGAGGGCAGATACTCCCTTGATAACATGGGGGTGGGAGGTACTCCGTGCAAGGAGGTCCCCAGGTGGAGCTGGCTTGTGGGTGGCTATCAGTCACTCAAAGCCCTCCTATAAGAACAGGAAGTCTACATTATGGCTAAGGGCATCTTGAGAATCCCTGTGCCACCCTTTATCAGGCCCAGGGACTGTGGTGAGGACCACGTGTTTGACCACCCATGGAGGAAGTCCTCACTTCCTCTCCATTTCTGAGCAGTATCTATAGATGGAGAAGAGGCATAACCCGCCACTGGGCTCATAGATTGAGCTGTTACTATTATCAGAGAGAGAAGCCATTGCCTTCAGGGGAACAAGAAAGAATTTCCACTTTTATATAGCCAGGAGAAAAATCAGTACACTGAGGACTATTGTGTAAGGAAGAACCTGAAAGAACCAGGGTCTTCTCTGGGGACCCCAACAGGTCTGCAGTCACAGAGAGTAGAGGCCAACTTTCTAGGTTTCTAGGATGACACTGTCCATCTTACAGGTGGTGAGTGCCTTATCTGTGGGAAGCATGAAAGTCAGTGATCCAGTACAGAGGCAGGCAACATTTCCAATAAAAGGTTAGTTAAGACCTATTAGGGAGGATGTGAGGCTAGCTACATACAGCTTCTGTCACTTATTTTTCCTAAAACCCTTTTAAATTGTGAAACCATACTGAACACACACAAATACTTGCTGGATTTGGCTACTCAGCTGACCTTTGACCTATTCTGTACTATTGCCAAGTGGCTTGTCTACTAACCTGATTGATCCTACCATCTTTCCCTGGACCCTCTACCCAGGAGGCTCAGTTCTTCTATGTTATCCTTAACAAGATTCCCTGGGCCAGATAACCAAGGCAGTACTTTGTCTGCCCTCCTTCCTTTTTCCTTGATGTTCTATAGGGATGCAAAGGTTCAACAGTTAAGTTTTCCTTTCCTTCCTCAGTTAAGAAGAAAGGTCCAGCTTGTCTAGCTCATTCCCTCAGCCTGGCCTTGACCCCCATTCCCAGAATCTCCTCCCTTCCAGTTGGAGCTGGTCCTGTGTCTTCCTTCCCCTGGTTCAGCCCAGAGTTTATGTCTCCATGGCAATCAGCCATACCCCCAGAGTCAGCTGGGGGTTCAGAAACAGATGTTCCAGGTGGGGTTGGACAGATAGTCCCACCCACTGTGTCCTCTGGGGCCTTTCTCTGGGACATGGGGTAAGAGGCCCAGGATGGAGCTAGAAACTGGACCCTAACCCACAACAGAGGACCAGACCACCCAGGCTGTTTCCCTGGAGGAACCCTGACATGGCCCATATCCAAGTCAAAGCCAAGCCTCTGCTCTGGCCGCAGCAGCCTCCTCCCTGGTCCATGGCCTCCAGGGTCTCCTGTGCAGAGGCAGGAGTTTTCATCTCACAGTGGCAGCCTTGTGCAGAGCCCTTCCCAGCCCTTAGGATGAAGTGTCCCCTCCCCCACGCTGTGACTCATGTGCTCTTCCTCTGGCAGACACAGCGACACTCCCACAGGACCTGGACACCCGAAGCCTCCATGCTTTTTGCTTGAACTTTTTCCTTACACATAGTCACCCTGAAGTGAATGCAGGTCCTCCTCTAGAAAGCCCTCCTTTCTATCACAGTGCTTCCTTCTCACATGGGGGCCACTCACACTGCCTCTCCCAAGAGGACAACTGCTCATGGGCAGACTTTTTTTGGGGCTTGAACTCTGGGCCTGGGTGCTGTCTCTCAGCTCTTTAACTCAAGGCTAGTGCTCTACTGCTTGAGCCACAGGGCCACTTCCAGTTTTCTGAGTGGTTTACTGGAGGTAAGAGTCTCATGGACTTTCCTGCTTGGGTTGGCTTTGAACTGTGATCCTCAGATCTCAGCCCCCGGAGTAGCTAGGATTACAGGCATGAGCCAGGGGTGCCTGGCCAGACACATTTTTTTTTTTTTTTTTTTTGCTGTTACACTGGCATCTAGTGGGTAGAGGCTGAGGTTGCTTTTCCACACCCTACAGAGTATACAATTCAATACCAAAGAATTCTACAGTTAAAACAAAAAACAACAATAACCAAGAACAGTGCAAAAGTCGAGAAACCTTGCTATATGGGGCCAACCACCTTCTCTGGTCCAGGCATCCTCATTGTCTACAGACAGCTGAGGTTCCATGTACTTGCTCTAGGCTGAACTTGAACACAGAGGGCTTGAGTCATCTGTGTCATTGGTGCCCAGATCAGGGCTGGAGAAAGGATTATCGTTAGCTGAAGAACAAGCCATGAATCTTAACCACGGGGCTTAATAAGTGATGGGACTGTGACAGGATGTGATGGTGGAACAGAATTATGAAACTGCAGGAAATGTTGAGACACTGGTAAATGACTGAGCCTGAGTCAGCTCTGAACTCAGAGCATAAAGGATGCAGCTGGGTGACAGTTTAGGTATGTGAATGGCTGCTTAGGTGCCCAGCTTCTTTAGAGGTCAAAGGCTAGATAAGCCTGACTCCCTCCATTCAGGTCCCAGCTCTGCCACTTTACTACCTGTGTCATTGGTTTAGCTGCTTAAAACCTCTATACCTTAGTTTCTTATAAAACATGGTTTATGGTACCTCCTAATGGAGTTATTATGAGGGACAATTGAATTACCGTTTTGAAAGCTTTTAGATCCATGTCTGGCATGAAGATAAGAGTCTGTGGTAATGGGAAAGAGAGAAGCCAGGACTCTTTAGATCCTGGCAGAGTTCAAGGAGAGGCTGCCTGCCTGGAGCCCAGCTCAGCTGAGAGCTTGGGACGGAAGGCAGGTCTTGCCTTTAGCTCTGTCCAGTTCCTGTCTGGCAAGCCTCACCTCTATGGACGGGGGTCCTCTCTTGTCAAACAAGGAGGGCTGTGCCAGTTGCCTTATTCTGAGACATGCTGGTCACTGCCCCTTGGTGAGGACTTCATTTCCCAACCACCTGTAGTTATTTCTGGTGGAGACTGTCCCACTGGGAGAGAGGCAGTATGGAGGTACCCCAGAAGAGGGGCCAGAATGCCCTTCTCTCTACTTGGGAAGATAGTTTCAGCCTGCCCGCTTTTTAGGGCTGCTGAGAAGAGGTAATTTAAGGGTAGGTTCTGTGTAAACATTTAAGATAATATCATTATTAATTAACCACTTCCAAGAGGAAGCCCTTCAGGCAGTCCTGTTTTATGGCAGAGAACAAGCTTCTGGTAATGAGTAAAAGAACCAGCCTCTTCACCATAGGTAGGCAAAGTTTCTTTCCAGAGAGCCATAGACAGCCCAAAGCTGCTTCCTAGGAGAAGCCCTTTGGAGCAGAGCTGGGAAATAGGGGTGCCCAGTACAGAGTGCCAGCCAACTCCATAGCAGTGTAACACTTCACACTACTGCATCTTTGCACATGCTGTCCCTTTTGCCTGGATACCTGGCCTTCCTCCCTGTGGAACTCTCCCCCTTGCAAGGTCTAACTGTGCAGCCAAATCTTCACAAAGACCTTCCTGTCTCTCCCTCACCCCCACCCCAGCATCACTCATTTCCTCCTATTTGCTCTCAGCTTTAAAAGCCTCCATGAATTATACAGTTGCCCTACAGTGTCTGTAGGGCATCATAAATATTTGAAAAACAACTGCACCTGTACTGAACCTTTTCCCTTGTCACTCCCTAAACAATAGACAAACTAGTGACACGAGATTTACATAGTATTAGTATTCCTGTAATATAGAAGTGATTCATGATTCAAAGTACATGGGAGGATGTGTGTAAGTTACGTACAAGTACTTTATGATTATTTTGGTATGCGGGGGTTCTGGAACTAGTCCTCCAGATACTTAGGGACTCCCCCTCATCTACTCCTCTAAAGGGAGTCCTTGGAGGGCAGGTACGGTTCAGATCATGCAGGAGGGCAGCTCTGAGGGATGGGATATGTCCTGTATGTTCTCTGCTATGTCCCTCTGCTGTCGAGGACAGTACCTCACATAGAGTGGCTCTTGTTGAATAACAGTGTTGGCAGAATCAAATCACTGTGCCTTTGTAGAACAACTTAGTTCCTACCTAGGAATGGTGGTCCCTGTCTTGTTCTATAGGCTCAAGAGCTGTATTTTCATTTCCTACTTTTACATGTCCACACTTATAATCTGCTCCTGATTGGCCAGCCTGTATGATATAGGTGTCTGTAAATTACAAACAGACCCTTTATGCTTGGTCCGGAAACACCACTAGATTTCAGTGTGTTCCCAAGGCTGTTTCTGAAGTGACCTTTGGATAGATGTCCTCATATGTTCCCATAAACTCAGCTTACAGCCTCAGTTGGGTCCTCTGTGCAAATCACCTCTCTTCCTGTGACACCCTGCTCAGCTCTTCTGACCTTAGGAAGCTCTAAGGTTTGACTGGAGAACTTCCTTCTAGATTTGTTCTCATCTTCAGAAGGGTCATAACCCTGCTGGCCAAATGCCCCTCTTTGTTCCTGCTTCAACACCCTGGAGTCTGCAGGACTTCTGTTCTCACTTCTGAATCTTCTCCATTTTCCTCCTGCTGATTTTTTACAACATATTTACAAAAGAAATCTGCAATAAAATGTGTGTGTGTGTGTCCCTGTACTAGGGCTTGAACTCAGGGCCTGGGTGCTGTCGCTTAGTTTTCTCATTCAAGCCTAGCTCTCTACCACTCTCTCCACTTCTGTTTTTTCTGCCCAGGTTGACTTTGAACTGTAATCCTCAGATCTTAGCCTCCTGAGTAGCTAGGATTGCAGGTGTGAGCCACTGGCACCCAGACATGCACTAAAAGAAAGAAAGGAAGGAAAAGGGAAGGAGGGAAGAAAGAACAAATAAGACAAGGAAAGCAAGCAAGCAAGACACTATGGACTCTTTTCTCCTCTCCACGAAGTCTTTAGAGAAGGGCCTCAACTCTATATATCCGCCTCATTCTTTATCCCACTCCAGGGAGACTTCTCCATGTGCTGCTTGGCCTAACCATTGGCATCTAGGGACTCTTCCTCATTCAGCAACAGCCCAGTTCAAGCTCTGGACATCTGACAGCATTCTTTCACTTGCATTCATCAGGCCCATTACTATGGGTGTTGTTCTAGGTATCAAGGACCTATCAGTGAATAATCCAGACAAATACCCTTGCCCTTCAAGACTTCACATCCTGCCTTTGTTTTATGAGATTCTGTCCCTGTCCCTGTCTATGGTATCCTCTGGCAGTGTTATTGGAGACTGGCCCTGCAGTCTCCCTGGGTGATCTTCCATACCCATTTGGATACCAATGCCAATCCTCTACCTGTGTCCAGCCTATGTGTGTCTAAGAAGCAGACCCAGATGTGTAAGTGCCTCTGCTCATGCCCAGTGCTGCTGCACTACATCTCAAATCCTGCCATCCTGTAACACCTACCAGCTCCTCTCCTGCCAGCTTCCTCCTCACTTCCCACACCTCTACAACCAGAAAACTAGAAGCTGGTTTTGAACTGTTCTCTCTTGTCTGCATGGTGAACTAGTGAGCAAATCCTTCCACTCCTCCTTCCCAGGCCATGAGTGCAACAGTGGTCTTCTTACTAGTGCCCCTGTTCCAGATCCATCATATCACACACAAGGAGCCTCAACCGGTTTCCTAAGATGCAAATCTGCTCCTGCCTGTCCTCCATAGACTCCTCCCCCAACTATGAAGTCTGCCCTTACATGCCCATTCTGACTGGGCCACAGCATGCTGGTGGTTGGCCATTCTGCAGATTGAACCTACTCACAAGGTCTATAGTGGTCTAACTTTGGCTTGCAATGGCCTCAAGACTCTACTTCTCTCCTCTGGTCCCACTTATTGACATATAAAAGTGTTCATCCTTACTCAACATGTGTTACTTTCCTCTAGGCATTTTATTTCCCTCCTCTGCAAATCTCCTGCTTATCCTGCCCTGTTCCAGGAACAGGAAATACCTCCTCTATCCTGTCTTAAGAGTGTTAGTTCTGTTACTAACTCATGATGCCACCAACAAGACATTAATTAATCTAGTAGTTCTTGACCTAGGCTGTACATCAGAATCAGTTCTAAAGCCTCGAGATTTGAACAGCATCCGAGACTAATTAGATATGAATTTGGGGGTTTCCAGGGGACTTAAGTGTGCAGAACTATTTCTTCATCTTGCAGACTTTCCATCCAGATTCTAGAAGGAGCTAGGCATGAGTGGCTCATGCCTATAATCTTAGCTATTCAAGAGGTGGAGATCTGAGGATCATGGTTTGAAATCAGCCTGGGCAGCAAAGTCCATGAGACTCTTATCTCCAATTAACCACTAGAAAACAGGAAATGGTATTGTAGTTCAGCATAGTAGAGCGCTAGCCTTGAGCAAAAGAGCTCAGGGACAGCTCCCAGGCCCTGAGTTCAAGCCCCATGACTATCAACAATAAAAAATATTCCAGAAGGGAGCACATATCTTGACAAACACAGTGCATTTAGTAAAAGCAGGGCTTGGGCCTGTTCCAAGTTTAGGTCCATAGCCACTATGTCAGACAAGCCTGGAAAAGTCCCATGAGATCTGCTGTAGCTCAGTATGACTCAGCAAGGCAAGCCTTCCTGATGACCTGCTCTATAGCAGTGGGTGTGGTCCCCACAACCATCCCCCACCTACTTGGAAGAAGCCGTTCTGACTCTACATGTTTTCCAGTTCTTCCATAACAGACCCCTGGTCCCCGAAAGCTAGGCACACTGTCTGGCCTCACCCATATGGACAGCAGACATGGTCTGCTACTCTCATGTGCCTTCCCTAAGAATATATAAAATTTTTCTTAATGGCAAGGCAGTTGGTTAGGAAGACAGCCTGAGGCCACAGAAACAAGAGCTTCCACTACTCACTAGCTATGTGACCTGGGCCTCTGTTTTCCTATTTATAAAAGAAAGTCACCACCCAACCTCATAAACACATGCCAATGACTGGTACAGGAGAGACTGCTACAACCTCCTTTCCCTGCTGACCCCCTTTTCCTTGTCTTTTCCCTAAGCAAGAGGCCAGGCTGGAGGTGACCACTAGGGTCTCTTCCAGGCCTGACATTCCAGTGATTCCACTCCCTGTGGTTCCCTAGGGTGAGATGCCATTTTTGGCTTTGATTGGCACAGGGCCTCTAGAGGTAGTTTCAGCCTGGAACTGGATGCCTTATAAGGGAATATGCTCTGTGTGTGTGTGTGCTCTGTGGTGGTAACACTGACCAGGTTTCTCTTCTGGCATATGTGTGTGTGTGTGTGTGTGTGTGTGTGTGTGTGTGTGTGTGTGCGCGCGCGCACGTGCTCTGTGGTGGTAACGCTGACCAGGTTTCTCCTCTGTGTGTGTGCTCTGTGGTGGTAACGCTCTGTGCGTGTGTGTGTGTGTGTGCTCTGTGGTGGTAACGCTCTGTGTGTGTGTGTGCTCTGTGGTGGTAACACTGACCAGGTTTCTCCTCTGGCCTCTGTGTGTGTGTGTGTGTGTGTGTGTGTGTGCGCGCGCGCGTGCTCTGTGGTGGTAATGCTGACCAGGTTTCTCCTCTGTGTGTGTGCTCTGTGGTGGTAACGCTCTGTGTGTGTGTGTGTGTGTGTGTGTGTGTGTGTGTGTGTGCGTGTGTGTGTGTGCGTGTGTGTGTGCGTGCGCTCTGTGGTGGTAGCGCTGACCAGGTTTCTCCTCTGTGTGTGTGCTCTGTGGTGGTAACGCTGTGTGTGTGTGTGTGTGTGTGTGTGTGTGTGTGTGTGTGTGTGTATGTGCACGCGCTCTGTGGTGGTAACGCTGTGTGTGTGTGTGTGCGTGCGCGCACGCGCTCTATTGACCAGGTTTCTCCTCTGTGTGTGTGCTCTGGGGTGGTAACGCTCTGTGTGTGTGTGTGTGTGTGTGTGTGTGTGTGTGTGTGTGTGTGTGTGTGTGTGTGTGTGTGTGTGTGTGTGTGTGTGTGTGCATGCGCACGCTCTGTGGTGGTAACGCTGTGTGTGTGTTTGTGTGTGTGCGCACGCTCTGTGGTGGTAACGCTGACCAGGTTTCTCCTCTGGCCATTTTCTCCACCTGCAGGGTTGATGGTTGCCAGCCTACCTTGCTCACAACAGTGAATCTCAAGGAAGCTAAGCTCTATAAAAGCCCTTGGGAGGCCCATGTTACCAGATTAATGCAGCCTCACTGTACTGAGTGCTGCTTTGGTCATGATGAATGGCTGCGCTGGGCAGGAAATTGGTCCACATGATCTGTAGAGAACCCAGTATTCCATGGGCCCTGCCTGGGGAGGCAGATGGCAAGTTGGATATCCAGGTGCCATGAGTATGTGTGTTGTGGGTGGGGGTGGGGGAGTGTATGGTATGCAGAGCAAGTTGGTATCTGTAGGCAGGGATGGTATACAGCACTTACCTTCTGGGGCGCATTGATGACTCCAGTATTGTAGCCAAACTGCAGGGATCCAAGCACCGCCCCTCCCACGGCCAGCATGAGGCGGCCCGTCACTTTCTGCAGAGAAAGAAACCACATGGTTACAGACGTGTCTAGGCTCAGGTTACTGCAGCAGAGCCTAGGCTGGCAGGCTCCCATGTGCACATACATATCTTGCCTGACTCCTGGTAACACACTGACCTTCTTCCAGGAAACTCAGCCACTTCCTGACTCCAGGTGCCCAAACCTGCCCAAACCTGACTTCCACCACTTTACAGGGACAGAAGAAAAGAATCAGTCTTCTCTCTACAGGCAGGTTTGATTCTTTGGGGTCTCATTTCTCTAGTGGGAATCATACTTGGAGTCTAGATCCTTTTGGAGATCCAAAAACCAGCCCTCCATGCACAGGGAGAAGCATATTATATAAAAGTAGCAGCACAGATGGGAGGAAGAGCTGTGAATCTGGGCTCAAAGGTGCTGCCCTCTGATTCTAGCCCATTTGCCCATTTCCTCAGAATGCTAGCAGGATGGGTCACCTTTCCCACTGCCTCCCCATCTTCTACATTTGTCTATGAAATGGCAAGTCACATTAGTTAGCATTGGAGACGTGGTCCACCCTGTCCTGGGCTCTGAGAAGGAAAAACAAGTTTGTATCACTCAGGGCTCCACAGCACAAACAGGTTGGGAACTAGGGCTCTAGATCCCACATTTTAGGCCCCTCATAGCAATGCCACTCAAACCAAGAGCTTCCAGGGTTACTTTTACACAGCTGACATACCAGCTAAAACAGTACAGGACACAGGTGAATTAACAGTTGTCAGGCAAAGTGTTTCTTAGGGCAAAGGGCTAGAGGAAGGTTAGAGCAGGTGAAAGGGCCTTGCTTATACACAGGCAAAAGGCCAGAGAGGTGTCTGCTGGCTAGACAAAGGTGAGTACTCTTTTTCAGCCAGGAAATACAACAAGATAGGTCCTGAACTGGTTGTGGGAGAAGGGAGCCAAGATTGCCAAAGTGCTAACTTCAAGACTGGCACATACAATGCTAGAGACTGGTACAGACAGTGCTGGGCGGGCCAAAAATCAGACTTGTTCTAAGTAGATCTTCTTAAGAACAAGGATTACCAAAGTCATGGTTCTCATATTCCTGGCTGAGAAAGAGGAAGGGAGACTTCGGCTACTCCCAGTGCACAACTGAAAGCCTGTTCTATGTCAGAGCAACAAGGCCTTCCTTCCACTGACCTGTCTTGTCTCTCCTTTTCTGGCTAATCTCTGGACACTTATCCTACACATCTGGGTTTTCCATCTGCCACGAAGTGCCAATTAGCACTAGATTCTCAAAAAGGCTCCATCTACCCAAAGTCTTCCTTCTCTCAACTCTTTTTCAGGGCTCTGTTTTGAAAATATGGTGAACTTGTGACAAGCCTCTGAACAAGTCCAGACTTCAAGTGACCACTGGGATTGAAGAAGAGCCTCTAGTAAGGTGTTAACCATTAGCAGAAAGACTCAATGGTAGCCGCTAAAACCTTCATGTGCTGGGCTGTCTGGTGAGTCGCATGCATTATTAGCTCAGGGATATTCTGGTGTGATGTTTATGAATGCAAAGTAAGCATCCTTCTAGTAAAGTACATATTAAAGAGAAATACAACTAGCAATGCAAGTCAATGACTGAATGTGATAGGCACAGGTACATAATGGAATACAGTAGGTTCTTTTTTTTTTTAAGTTTTAGCAAGAATTTATTTTCATATAATAGGGTTAAAGTAGGGAGAAACAGAAAATCATTTCCTGCTCCCTTGTAGGAAATGGTCATTAAAGACTCTGAATATGGTTCATTTCTTTATGTATTGATTTGGGACAGTCTCCAAGTGGCAGAGTTAAGAGCAAGCTCCAGAGCAGTATGATCTGCAACCTTCTGCATAAAAACAAAACACATCAAAATTGGAAGGAATGGGGAATAAGCATGCCTACTTAAAAGAATGCAGAGGAACTGGGCTCACACTTATAACCCTAGCTACTCAGGTGTCTAAGTGTAAGATCTGAGAGTTACAATTCAAAGACAGCCAGGACAGAAAAGTCTGTGAGACTCTTATCTCCAATTAGGCACCAAAAAGCCAGAAGTAGAGCTATGGCTTATGTAGTGGAGTGCCAACCTCAAGTGAAAAAGCTTTGGTGCCTAGGCTCTGAGTTCAAGCCTCAGTACTGGCACACTGGCACACGCACGCACGCACACACACACACACACACACACACACACACACACACACACATGAGAATAGGAAAGGTAGTAATGTAGCTTGGAGAGATGGGTGGCAAGGTAAAAGATTTCACTTTGTACTCTATTCACTTTGTACTCTAGCACGTTTTTAAATTTTTGATCCATGTAAATATATCACCTACCCCAAATAATTTTTCACAAGCCCGGTAATTTCATAGTGTTTACGTCAAAGCAATTTATAAGAAAATATTAAGAGAAAATTGATTAGACAATTCCTAGACCTTGAAAAATTTATGCGGAAACTTGTGTGAGACAAGCACTGTACTACAGGCCCTGCTTTATTTAAGTCTGACTTCTCAGATGCCAGAAGCTGAGGATCCACTGAGCAGAAGCTAGACTGGGAGTGGGGGCTGTTGGGAGCTAAGGACAAACCCCTCTGCAAGACTTGGCCATTGGCAGGTCAAGGTCAAACTTCACTTTAGAAAACCTGCCTCATAAATCCTGAGTTATATCCACACCTACCGGGGCAGGCTGCTGTAGTAGAATTCAGTAGACTTAATGACCCATGCTCCCCCCCAACACACACACGCATACCCCATGTGGTCTCTGTTGAGACTCAGGAAGGAGTAACCCTATACCTGTCAGTAAGCATGGGGGCAGCAGGTCCTGGTGAGGAGGCAGACAAAGATAATGTAGGCCGATTTGGTCCAGGCTGTGGCAGGGGTGGTACAGGGAACTGAGGGACCCTGGAGGGAAACCTCTATTTTTGCCTGGGGACAATCAAAGATGAGTTCCCAGGAGGTGACATTGGAATTGGGGTGTGAAGGACAAACAGAGTCTGCCAAGTGGGAAACTAGAGGCAAGACTACATTCCAGGTAGACAGAACAGTATGTGCAGTGTGTGTGGGGGGAGGAGGGGAAGGGTGGAGAACGAGGGACTGAAACAGACTTAAGAAACTTGTGTTCTGGGCTGGGAAGGTGGCTCAGTGGTAGAGCGCTTGCCTTGCATGCATAAGGCCCTGGGTTCGATTCCTCAGCACCACATAAGAAATAAGAAAAAAGTCAGAAGTGGCGCTGTGGCTCAAGTGGTAGAGTGCTAGTCTTGAGCTGAAGAGCTGAGGGACAGTGCCCAGGCCCCGAGTTCAGGCCCCACAACCGGACCCCCCAAAAAAAAAGAAAGAAAGAAAAAGAAACTGGTGTTCCACAAAACTCATCAAGGCTTGTAAGCTATAGGAAAGAAGCAGAGTCCATCCCAGCCCTTGGATCAACTCCTGCACTGAGACTAGCCACAGGCCCCTGACTCCCACTCTCATTGGCGATCATAACCTGCTGGACTTGGAATCAGGACACCAAGGTTTAAATGCATCAAACTACTTCCTTTAACCTTAGAGTTGGGATCCAGATAGTCCTGCCTGTGGTCCTCTGTTCCCTTACCTATGAAATGGGGATTAAGTAAGTGCCTCCCTAGCTACCCATGAAGCTGAGATCTGAGGATCAAGGTTCAAAGCCGACCAGAGCAGGAAAGTCCATGAGACCCTCATGTCCAATTAACTATAAAAAGCTGGAAGTGGAGGTGTGGCTCAAGTGGTAGAGTACTAGTCTTGAGCACAAAAGCTTAGGGACAATGCCAAGGCCCAGAGTTCAAGCCCCAGAACTGTCCCCCCACCAAAGAAAGGTTATTGTCCAGTTATATATTGGTATATATTGGTACAGATCATGAAGCCTGGCAGAGTTCAACAGTGTATGTTCAATCAGGTTATGACGCAAAGGTATACTCAATTGGGCCACGGTTATCTTTCTGCCACAACCAGCCTGTGGCTGAATCTGAAATCAGAAGTAAAATTCATTCACTTAACATGCATTTATTTAAGTAGCAAGCTAGACACCAGCCTCATAGCTTGTGGATTTCTTGTGGAAGCCTTTTTAAAGGATGGAGGAGCAGAGTCTTGTTTCTCCAACAGCCCTGTCATCACCCTCTGAGAATGAAGCTACCCTCTAGTACATTCTATGCTTTTTCAGGCCCAAGTGCTTGCTACCTCTGAAGTCTCCAACTTAACTGCCATCTGCCACTCCCAAGTGGGAACTCTTAACTATGGAACCTTGATTGAGCGTCTCTGCAGCCAAAGTGTCCCAGACAGGGAAAAGCAGAGGGCAATTGTAAAACAAAAACCTCACCATTTATCAATTTAATTAAGAGCAAAACATGTTCTGTGCACGGTATATGTGTGCATGCATGCATGCATGTGTATGTGTGTGAGCGTGTGAGCACGTGTGCGTGTGCATGCATTACATGCTGGAACAGAGCTCATTCTGAGCCAATTAAACCATGATGAGCACTGGCACTTGAGAGCTCTAAGAGGTGGGAACAGGCTAAGGGCACACCTTCTGCCTCCACACCCCCCTCCACCCCCAAACCGATCCCAAGCCCACAGGGCTGCAGTGAAGACACTGAGTCAGGCCGGTTCTCCCAATCCTCAGAGCACCAAGGGCTAGGCTCAGCCTCTGGTATACAGGGGGTTATCTTGTCCCCATCTTACCATCTCTTTTCTAATTTATCCTAATTCAGAGAGTAAACTGAGAGTTCTCCTTCTCTCCAGGAGCCATTGGTGAGGTGTTAGCTTTGAAACCTTTCATCCACACACTTGGGAATATGGATGGCCTAGTGTGGCCTTTTGACCCCTCTCTGTGTTCTCTTCCTGAAGCACTCTCTCTCCACCAGGGTTTGGCCCGCAGCAGGTTCTCAGTCAATACTGACTGAGAGAGAGCGGTGGTACTGCCACTTGGAGGCAGGGTGTTTCCTGTGGGAGGGACTGAGCTGGCTGTATCCAGTCATCCATCTATTGTTTCCACCTTGTCCTGTTCCCACTGCTTCCTGCATGGTTGTCAAGGGTGTGCTGGAGCTTGGGTCAAGAGGCTTCGCAGGAGCCATGACAGCTCCCCCCTTGCCTTTAATTTGATTTAATTTAAACAAAGCTCTAAGGATTTAAGAGAGAGAGAAAAAAAAAAACCTCCCCCTCCCATATTGCAGATTGCTTTGCAACCCTCATTTGTTAGACAGGAAACCTACAGTCTAAGAACACGCAATCAGTTTATTCAGCAAATAAAAGACAGCGCTGGCATTTGAGTTCTTTGGATCTCTAGCCTGGTGTTTTAGCCTCTGACCTAGCCCAGAAAGCCTGGCCTTCAGATTAAGAACTGATTCTACTTGAAGCCATTTCCTTCAAGAATTCTTGCATGACTGAGCCTAGGCACTGGGCGATGGCCCTGAAGGCAGAAGTTGCTAGTCAATCTTGAAAGGGGGAAGAGAGGAGGGAGCTGGGCCCTTATCAGCACTACCAGCAAGGTGGTAGGCGCGCTGCCAGGGACTGCTTCACACATCCTGATTTAGCCACCATGCTCTGGGGAGAGATTGCTCCCACTTCAAGGGAGAATCAGGAGGTTTCTCATACCCACAGCTTCCTAAGGCTCTGTTCAGCTTCAAATCAGGACAGAGGTGCCACTAATGCCAGGTTCTATATCCTTCCTGGTCAGGTCCGTCCCCATCCCCCCATTTCTGAGTACTGGTCTCTGAAGGAAACAAGGTTTCTACCTGTTTTCTATGTAGGTCAAATTCCATTCCAGCAACTCTCTGGGCCTTGTCCATTCTGCACTGGGGCAGACAGCCTAGGCTCCAGCTCTGGAACCTTTTGGACACTTTGCTGAATTTTGCTCTAAGCCAAGGTTGGCCAAACTACCCTCCCCCAAACCTACTCTAGGGGTCAAATACAGCTAAGAATGGGCTTTCCATTTCTAGGTGACTGGTGGGGGAAGGGGAGAAGAGGGGAGGCATGGACTAGATTTTGTGATCCATGAAAACAATTTCAACTCAAATTTCAGGGACCATAAATAGTTTTGTTGGAACATAGCTATACTCTTTTATTTACCTATTATTTACATTACATATAAAAAACAGTTCGGCTTAGTGGTTGAAGCAGAACCTGGGACCACAAAGCCAACAATATTCTCTAGCCCTTAATAGAAAATTTGTCAATTTCTTTTTTACATTCCCAATTCCTGAACTACTATAGATGCAAACCTAATTCACAAACCGTTCATGATTTTTGAAGCCTATCAGGCATAACCACATTACTCTCCCTAAATAACTGAAAAAGGTACTCATCCTAGGATGAGATGTTAAATACAAACGATTTCCTCCTTGGACTGTGTGCATGAACTAGGCTGTGGACATCTAAGGAGGTGTTTATTCAGTGGTAAAATGGGCCCCAGCTCAGCTCAAATAAAGTAATTGTGACAACACTAGACATAGGCAAAGATCACTGCTCCTCCCCTATTATATGACCTTATGAAAGTCCTTTATCCTAAGAATTTTCCTGTTCTCCAAAACTGAAGCTTTCCTATGATATTACTAAGTAAGATTATGCCCAAGTGCATGTTCCTCCCACAATCCTAGTCAATGGGGCTTTGCAATAAACTAAACCAAATCCCTGCCTGTGCAACTTGATACTTTTGAGGGCCAGACAGAGAAAAGAAATACATGTTAATCTATCAGTAGAAAGAGGTCTGAAGAAAGTAAGTGTAGGGGTGTGGTTTACTAATCATGGTGGGACATGCCTAAGTATTATGTAGCTGCTCAAAAGAATGCAACACATCTTTATGGACTTGAGTCCAAGGGTGAAATGTTAAAAGGAAAAAGATTGAGGTAAAATACATATAGAATGTACTTTTTCCTGTAAAGAAAAGCAAATCGCTTTGTGTGTGGAAACTGGCTTAAGTACCTGAAAGACTAAGGTTGGTGAACAGAATAAGCTGCAGAGACCCTGTAGAAAGTATGAACCAGTTACACAAATACTTCATTTATGGGCATATTTCTACACATACACACCAAAAAGATCTCTTCAGGTGAGCACTGAGCTCTGACAACTGGAAGAAAGCATTTATTCTCTTACTTTTATGTTTCTTTAAATGGCTCCATTTCTTGAAAGGTTTTGTTTTGTTTTTTAGTGTTTTGGGTTTAAAAATTTTATCCAGTTTCTTTTCCAGTCACATCTGAGTGTTATTGGACACAGCTCCAATGCCAGGGCTTGAAAGGCCCATACACTGGCTCCAGAAATGTTGGAGTAAATGGTGATCCACAATCGAGTATTCTACCTAAGGTTTTATCCCACTGGGAGGTAAAGGCTGCTTCATAGACATGTCAAGTCTTTAATGAATGTCAAATGATAGATAGCACTGTAGGGGCAACCTCACTGGTCAGGAGATGGATGGTGAGAGGTGCGTCCAGCTGTATGTGGCATGAGATGGCAGGAGAAACAGGAGTACTGAGAGAGGTAGGGGTGTGTGTGTGTGTGTGTGTGTGTGTGTGTGTGTGTGTGTGTGTGTGTGTGTGTGTGTGTGTGTGTGTGTGTGTGTGTGTGTGTGTGTGTGTGTGTGTGTGTGTGTGTGTGTGTGTGTGTGTGTGTGTGTGTGTGTGTGTGTGTCTGTCTGTCTGTCTGTCTTATAGTTCTGGAGTGGGGAAGGGGCATGGTCTTTACAACCTTTTTGTGTGGAGTAGGCTCAGAGGATTGTGACCATGCCCCCAAACAGCAGCCAGGGTCACTGGGGAGTGTCGTCTACATGCTGATGCCACCCACAACACTGATGAAGACAGCTGGCTGCCAGGCCGCTCGGGCTCGGGCCTGTGCTCAGGCCAGCACCCAGCCGTGTGCAGGAAACACCTATAGAGACCGGCGCCACCATTCAGAAAGCTGAAGACTGCCACCACCATGCTATAGATAGACATTACCTAACTTCATGGCTACTTCATGTGAATAACATGTGAATAACTTCATGTGAATAACACGGCCACCACACGTCATTCATAGCCATACCATAGGAAGAACCCAACCAAGCCTATAGTAGAGTGAGTGGTGGGGTGAGCTCAGAGAAGTACAGACATACATCTGGGGCCAGGACCCTGGGGAGTAGCTTTGGCATACTGTAAGAGCCACCCCAAGCCAGCACATGCCCATGTTAATGGGGAGCTGAGGAAGATACAGGCCAAGTGCAGGAGGAGATGCTCAGGCAAGACAGAGCAGGAGGAGGTACTCAGCAAAGACAGAGTAAGGAAGTGCTCAGGGAAGGTGGATGCTGTGGGGGTGCTAAGGAAGCTCTTTCTTTCCTCTAGCTGCCCCCATTCCAATTAAGTCCCACCCTTCCACCAGCAGAGGGCCTTAAGCCGATCACTGCCTTGAAAATTACTTTGGCTCCCCAGCACCCCTCCCCAAGACTGCTGCACAGACCTTGTGCTCCTGGCAAGCCTTCGTGCACCTGACCCAGAGGGGAGCATTATCCTTACCAGGGCTGGGGACACCACTCCCACAGACTTGTGGCTGGCCTAAGGTCAAATAAATGCAGAGCTGTGTCTGATGTATCCCTTCCGTTTCCTTCACACTCCCAAATTCCAGGCTAGGGGAGATGTAATTTGGGCAGAGGCCTCTGTAGCCAAAGCCTCTATCATCTGAGGCTCAGCAAGAGCTCTCTCCTCTTTCAAGGTATAAAGGCTCTGGAGAGGCCAAAGCCAGCAAAATGGTTTAGGGAATGAACCCTCCTACATTTTCCCTTTCCCAAGTTTGAAACCTTGGGAGCACCGGCTCCCTTACCACAAAACCCCAATGTTTATGCATCCACTACTGCCAGGCCTGGTGGCTGGATGACAGAGCCTCAGGCTTCACTCCACCCCTCTCACTCAATCCCTCCCCTGGAGGGTGGTAACAATTGGAGGTCTGTTTTGGTAGCCAGGGTTGGGTCTGCCAGCCTGGACACAGCCTCCCTGGGCCCAGGAGTCTAGCCAGGAGCCTTCCTGGCCTCCACCATCTTGGGGACACTGGTTACCAGACTGAGTGGCTTTGTCATTTCTATGCCCAAGAGTGAGGTGAGGGGTGAGGTTGCAGACCCCAACTGCTGCAGTTTCCTGTTTTTGTCTCAGGCCTTGTCATTTCTGCCAGTCATGGAGGGGAGGGGGCCCTTGGAGCTGGAGCTCTGGTCCCTGACACCCTGTGATCAGCAGGACTGGACCGAGCTGAGCTCCCTGCTGAAGCCACAAGCTGATTATCAGGAGATTTAGCTCTGGGGCAATTAGGGTGGAATCCCTGGATGGCTCAGAATAGGACAAGGATCATCTTGAGGCTGTTTACGTTGTTTGTATAGCCAGCCTAGCCATGCAAAGGTTTACCACTTAAAATAGCCACCAGCACAAGGCCAGTCGCACCACATCCACACAGAAGGAAACTGAGGACACCAGAAAAGCTAGGACACAGCTCTACTTGTTTCCATTAACAGAAATGTTGTATCTAACACAGCCTTCATACTTCTAATGTAGCCAGAAAAGGCTTGGGAAATCCTGGGCTTATGAATTTCTACTGTCTGAGGAGGGTGGACAATGTCACAGAACTCTGGGAACGGAGAAGCATTTCTCTTAACACCGTAGAACACCTCAACTCTTCTCTGGCAGATCTGAGTTGTCTTTCCCTTTCACTGGCCTCAGATTCCCCATCTGACAAATGGCTGGAAGTTCTACATGCTAGTTTCCTTTATCCTTTTAGTATCATCCTGTGAAAGGTAGTTTTAGTGTGAGAGGTTCAGTATGTGACCTTGACAAGGTCATTTTTTTTTTCACTGAACCTTGAAGCTATGAGGAGCACAGGAAGATGATGAACATGAAATGTTTTCACTTTTCCTCTTTATTTTTGTAATGCTAGAGATGGGACCCAGGGCCTCACGTACTAGGTTAAATGTCGTGCCACCGAGCTACAACCCTAGTTCTGTGAAAAGACCTTTTTAAACTCTCTTAGAGTAGACTCACTAGGCAGGTAGCTGGGAACAAAGAAGCCGAAAGCCAGGTAGGCAGCCATACTAGCTGATCTCATTTTTGAGTCTGACTCTCATTGCATACCAGCTTCCTGACAAAACCCTACTGGGAAGAACTGACCAGTGGGAGCTTTCATGATTTATCTGATTATAGTACTAATAGTTTAGAGCCTTCTCTCTCCACCCCAAAAAAAGAACCCCACCCCACACTGCCAGACTTCTGAAAAGAGGCCGAGGCCCATGTGAACTCAATGTATCACAAGAGTTCAAGAAGCAAGGAGCATCTGTGAGGGAAGACACCCACACTTTTACCCCCTGAATTCTTACATTCTAATGATAGAAACAATATTGGTCAGCAGATGAAGCAACTAAGCTAAATTGGGATTTAAAACCACACTGCAGGATTACTAACACCTATGCTCTTTGTACCAGCAGGTGCTGAGAAACCTTGAAGTTTTCCAGGTTCTCCTTTGCCTGGATGACAGAAACAAATTGTTAAAGTAGAGGCCATCCTGGACTACATAAAATTCATTACAAAATGGTGAGGTGAGTGAGACAGCCCGAGGCAGGGCTCACTCTTCCTTGCTGCCCAGGAGAAATGATGGACAAAAGCCCTGGCTGGCCAGGAAATTCCACCTGTTCCCTCTATACCTTCTACTCCATTAAGCTCGTTACTGTTGGGAGCACACTGGGAAGGCTGCAGAGTCAGTTCCCTTCCAAGATGGAAGGAAACATGGCAGAATCACCAGACCAAATGAGACAAGCTCTCCAGCAATTTCCTAGGCAGGGGGCTTTATTCCAGAATGTGTACACAATAAATAGAGAACTTTTAGGGGTGAAAATATTACCATAACTGCTACCTTATATTTTAAGATTTCCATTTGATACAGGCACATACCACTCATAGGTAAAAGTCCATACATATGAGTTTAGAAATACAGTTCAGCTCCGGGAAGGAAGCACTCCAACACAATTTACTGGAGAGGCAGTGCAAAATTTCAAAAACACTGCAAAAATCACCCACCTGCTGTAGCACTCACACCCGATGGCACAGGTGTCCTCGAAGTTAGGCAAACTTTCTCCCCTCAGCTCAAAATTCAAGACATGGCCGTGAAAAGGGACAGCGAACGCAGGGATGAAAGCCCTTTCTCCTTGGGTTCAAATCCAGCTCTGCCCATTAGTAACTGTAGACTTCAAGAAAGTTACTTCCCTTCTCTGAGCTCCCTTGGGGGTGATGAAGCGCATCAGGGCTATGTGGTCAATGATAACTGAGAGACATTTTAGCCACAAGTTGGGTAAACTGTTAAGTGACAGGTAATTTTCTCCTCTCTTCTGTCTGCAGTCAAAATATTCATTTATCCACTCACTGTAACTACGCAGGTCTGGTATATATACCACATGCACAGTTCTTTCTCCTTAAAGAAACGAAAACAAGTTCCTTGGAGAAAGTGTGGCCCGCCAGAGGTCAGAAGACAACACAAGTAAGCATTTATTTGGGGTTTTTTGAAGTCTCAGCCTTGTCACTGTGCTGATTGCTTTTCTTGTATTGTCACTGTTACACACCACTACTTTGGCATAGCCATGAAGGCACTTGAGGAGTCCCGAGAACCAAGAGGCAAAAAGGACCCCAAGTCATCAGAGTTCAACGGGTATGGAGGGGACTTTTTCCTCTGACAACCTGGAGTCACCAACAGCTCACAGGTAGGGCAATTCAGACTTCAGTGCTGGACCTGCTGGAATCCCAGGTTAAAAAAGAGGTGTGTGTGTGTGTGTGTGTGTGTGTGTGTGTGTGTGTGTGTGTGTGTGTGTGTGTGTGTGTAGAAGGGCACATCCCTGTGTCGTCTTCCCAGCCCAGGAGACTGAAAGATCCAAAGAGGTTCTTAACTACTTGGAATATTTTAAAATTAAGAAATACCCTGGAAAATGTTCTAGGCAAGGACCCACAGGGGTAAAAACAATGCCCTGCATAGCAGAGGAGGCTCAAAAATACTTGTTGAAAAGCAACCGCTCTGGGGGCAGAGTCACAAATATCCCTTGCTGGAACAGCCGATTCACAGACGAAGGGGTTGGGGGGTGGGGGGGAGAGGAGAGAAACAGAGGAAAGAGAGGAGAGGAGAGATCAGAAAGAAGAGAGGAGAGGAGAGATCAGATCCGGGCCCCATCGAAAGAGGACGAAGTCCCTCGCTCCTGGCCCGCTGCTGGGCGCTCCGGGAGCTCAACTCCAGCCCGGGGACCCCTTCCCAGCCCCGAATTCGCGCCGGCAGCCCCCGGTGCCCGGCCCACGTGCCTCTTCGCAGCCCGTCTCCCCGGGTTACTCGGGAAGAGGAGTCAGGGGAGCGTGCCCGGCGCCCTCGCCCCCTCGGCCGGCTTGCAGGAAGTTCCCTCCGCCCGGGCATCTCGGGAGGCCGGCGCGAGCACCGCGCGGGGCCGGGGACGCACCGCGGGGGTCCCGGCGAGGGGAGCGGCCGCCCGGACAGCCGCGGGACGCGCGGGCGGGTCCCGCCTCCTCCGCGCCGGGGCCGGGGCCGGGCCGGGGGCTCGGCTCGCTCAGCCAATGGGCGCCGCGCTCGGGCCCCCCTCCCCCGCGCCGGGAGGAGCCGGCGCAGGGCTGCCGCAGCCGAGGTCGTGCGCGACGTGCCGCGCTGGGGCCCAGTGTCCCCGGCTCCCGCCGGGCCGCGTGGATGGCGCGGCGCCTCCGGAAGGAAGCCGGGGACTCGGTGCTGGCGCCAAACACGCACGCGGCGCCCTCGGGCTCGCGGACCCCGAGCCCCCGGCCAGCGCGCTCCCGGGGCGGCTCGGAGCGGGGCTCGGAGAGGCGCGCCGCCGGCCCCGGCCCCCGGCGCGGGCGGGGAGGTGGCCCGGGTCCCCGCTTTGTTCCGGCGGGAGGCCCGCGGCGCGCCACTCACCTTGCTGCTGGGCTCCATGGCCGCGCGGCGCCGGTGGCTCTGGCAGCGCCGAGTGCGCGGGCGGCGACGAGCGGTGCGCTCCGGCTCCGGTTCCGCTGGGCTCCCGAGACTCCGACTCCGACTCCCGCCGTCGCTGGGCCTCCCGCGCTCTGGTGGGCTCGCTCCGGGACTCGCAGCCCCCGACCTACCCCACTCGGGCGCTACCTCTTGCCAATCGCACGGAGCTCGCAAAGCGAGCGTTTATAGGACCCCGGCTATTGGCTGGCCTGTGGGCAGAGCCTTGGGGCGGGGCCTGGGTCCCCACACGTCCGGGGCGTGGCTCTGAGGGAAGGGGGGCCGAGGGGTGGGGGTGAGGGGGCGAGGGGTGGAGGATTTCTGACGGCCTCTTTTGCGCTGGCTGTCTGTCTACTTGCAGTACTCCGGGACCTGTGGGGGCGCTCGCTGTGTGACCCTGGGCAAGTGTGCACACCTCTCTGAGCCTCCGTGGCCTCCTAGCAAAACGCAGGAGCTGGTGCTTTGGCCGGAAAGCAAACTGGAAGCCGCGTAGAGTAGCGCTTGAAGACTCTAGATTCCTCACGGTGCCACGGAACAACGTCTGTTAAACTGGAGATCATCGTAGTACGACCTTCTAGGGTTGTTAGGGAGATTAAGTGAGTCAACATTTACCAAGTATTTACAGCTGTCTCTTACGTGGGAAGCGGCCTTAAGTAGTATTTTAGAGAGACTGCGGGAGGTCCCGCTCTGTGATGGAGTTCTCCCTTCCCTCTTCCTACCCTCCACATTCCTGTTCCCCGGTGAAGCGCCTCCCTGCTTTTGCCCTAGCTGGGCCCTCTGCCAAAAATAAAAATAAACCTCTGTCTACCTATGCCCTGCTGTAAAATCACCTCCTCCTCGAGGTCTTCCTGTACTTCTGACCGTCCAGGTAATCAACCCACGGTGACACCCAAGTGTGAGGACATGAGAGGCTGAATGGTTAAGGACACAGAAGACCTGGCGTTGAGCCGCCTTACCTGTAAACCAGCCCCAGCCAGGTCCATGTTTTTTTTTCTGAGTGACATGAAATTTACAATACAGCCTAAGTGCTAAAAAAAAAAAAAAAATTACAACTTGCAGGTGAATTCATGAAGTTTTTAGCATGTGCTGACACAAGGTAAGTCCACAGTTCCTGGGAATGGAGTTGTGTTGTGGTCATCTGATTTAACTTAATTTCCTCTTCTAGAGCAGTGAGACGTCATGAAGGGAAAGACCACAGTCTCAACATCTGGGCAGAATCCTAGATTAAGGGCTGAGGGTCCCTTTCCTGTGGCAGGGATCATGGTGGGGCTGGTTTCAATCAGAAACTCTGGTTTATCTTGGAAGAGAGCAGGCCCTTTTGAGCACAGCCCTGCCCAGGGCTGCAGTGTCTGCAGTCTCTCAGTGCTAAGCCTGGAAAGTTGAGTATCCTCACCAGGGTGTCAGAGCATCACATCTTCCTAACTGCACCTTCCATTCCTCCCTCATCCAAATTTCCCTTCTCCGTTGTCTCCTCTGGTTTTCCATTCTTGACTATATTAGTCTCCTGCTCAACTGTGTATCTGGTGTTGTGGCAGGAGTGAAGCCCGAGCCTAGCCATCAAGGTCCTTCCTTAGGGCCCAGTTCACAGGTTCCACTCACCTCTCACAGCAGATCTTGGGCTCACAGCACAACTAGGTGGGCCTACCCCCCCATGCCAAAATCAGTCCAGGAGTAGGTGCTCCTCCAGAAGCGCTACTGACTCCATCAAGTGGATCTTTAGCTCCCTTTATCCCTTGATGATCCTGAGTTCACCACTGTCCTCTGACTGTCCCCCCAGAATGAGAGCAATATTGGCAGCCTGGACAGAAGATGAATGAGTAGAGCAAGGGAAGAGTGACCAGAGGAGTGAGTGGCTGCTCAGCTTGACTCTGGGGTCCCTTCCACCACCATCTGTCTGGATAGCACAGACATTTTAGTCTTTAATCGCTCTTTCAGGTTTGGCTACCTCCCTGCTTAGTGTCTCTCCCTGGCCTCCCCAAGTTCTCACACGTGCAGTCAATAGGCTGCAGCTTCCCAGGTATGCCCCACTCAGCCCATGGGTCACACAGCTTTGTACTGACCGCTTTCTCAGACGCGAGGGCATAAAACTCTATGGTTAGCCTAAAGGCACAGCAAGAGAGAGGATGGGCATCCCTGTCCCCAGGTCAAGTGCACAGGATAAGTCTTTGTAGAGAAGCAGGATTTGTACTGAAGGGGAAGGAGAGGGAGGGGGGAGAGCTTTTGGGAGGCCATGTGAAAATGGTTTGGAAGGCTCAATAGGAGTTTTTGTCCATGAGAAGAGGAGGCACAAAGGTAGCAGAAAGTTAGAGAATAATTCTGGATTGCATCCTGAGATCAAGGATGGGATCCCAGATTTAGACTTGTGAAGTCTCTGTCTTGAAATGTATAGTAAGACTACTTTATTTGGAGATTTAATTATTGCTTTTTTTGGTGCCCGTTTGGAGGCTTGAACTCAGGGCCAAGGCTTGTCCCTTAGCTTTTTCACTCAAGGCTGGCACTCTACCACTTGAGCTACACCTCCACTTCTGGCTTCTTGATGGTTTATTGCAGATAAGGGTCTCACGGAGTTTCCTGCATGGGCTGGTTTTGAACCTCGATTGATTGTCAGCTTCCTGAGTAGCTAGGGTTACAGGTGTGTGCCACTGGCACCTGGCTGGCTTTTTCACGGATTTATTGTACATAGCTTTAACCAAGCATGGTCAAATAAACATCAAAAGAAATGTCAAAAAACAAAATATTTACCTTCCTATGTGCATCCAGCAGCTTAGTTGGTGTGGAGCCTTAATCAGTTCTATGGTCTTGACGGTTGTGTTTCTCTATCTATTGAAAGGCTGAATGTTTTTGGTAGAAATTGAGCAGTGTTATTGAAAGTGAACCAAGCCTGTGTTGCACATTATGCATCCTGAGTACTCGTGGTTTTTCTTCTCAACAGCTGTTTCCTTTGGAACCTCCTACCACAGGGTCTACTATACTTGCTAGATGTCCCTGAATACAACTCTGCTCTCCTCTGAGCCTCAAGACTCAGATCTATAAAATGGACATTACAGTCCCCTCCTAGGTCAGCCTGGGGATAAAGGTTTATCCCAATAACTCTACTAATTCTCGATATCAGGAGTTCAGGCAAATCCCCATCCCGTGGCCAGGGTGGCACTTGAGGACAAAGCAGAGTTAGCCAGCAAAGCAGCTTTACCTTTGCCCCACCTGACCATACCTGCCCAGACACAGACCCCTCATTGCCTGCTTGAAATTCCACTTTTTGGCATCTTCTCTCTGTGTTTTATGATCCCTGGAGGCTATTGCTTAAAGGCCAGGTCATCAGAAGCTATTGGATACTGGATCAGAGGTTAGATTCTCCAGGGGACTGGTTTGTTATTTTGGTAACTGAGTCCTTGGAAACAGAATTTAAAGGGGAGGGGAATGGGGTGGGGTGGGGTGGGGGCTGAAGAGAAGTATCTGAGCAGGCCTGAGGCAAAAGAGGGACTACCGAAGTCTAGAAAGGAAACAAAAATTAGCAGCTTAAGCCAAAGTGTCCATTAAGTGGCTCCAGGTGGTGTGGTTGGCTCCTGGGAGGTTGAAGAGGGAGAGGGAGAAGAGGCTGAAGAGGTAGGATCATGAAGGCTTCCAGGAGTTTACTCAGTAGGTAATGGAGAGCCATGGAGAGTTGTTGAGCAGAAACAGGAGCAGAAGAAATCTCCGTTTCCCCAAAGCCTTCCCTACCTGAGACTCTAAAGGGAGTGTGAAGACATGGTGGAGCCCAGCATTCATCTTGAAGCTGCCTAATGCATCCCCTCTCCAAGGCCCACACTGGCAGCTTTGTTTCCTGGAGACTGACTTTAGCCATGGAAGGAACTCACAATGTCTGAGTTGCTGTCAAGCTACTCGAGCCCCAGACAGTCAGGGGAAAAAGAAAAAATACCCTGGGGACTGGCTGGGAGGTGCCAGGTGCACTGGCTGATGCCTGATGCGGGCTCCTGCTCAGTGCGTGTCTGAGAGCACGAAAATGGGCCCTGGGCCTGAGGGATGGGGCGGTGCTATGCCGGGCGGGTCCTATGTAGCCCGGGAGTCTGGAGTGAGTAAGTGGAGCCCGGAAAAGGATCTTTTGCCTTTAAAGGCAAGTGTCCCTGGCAGGCTGAAGAAAAGGCTTTGCTGAGTAAGCTGCAGCTGACTGGGGGGGGGGGGGGGTAAGAGGGGGAAAGAACCATTGGCTGAGCTGACTGACAGAGACAGGTATAGGAGAGCCCCTAATCCTCAGGATGTTTTGCAACTCAAATCCTCCTGGACTGCAGGTACACCTGGTTCTGGAGTCCAGGAGGGCCTTGCTGAACCAGACAGGACAGTTTTATGTGTTTGATATTTTCATTCTGATTTGCATGCTTGCTTGGTGCCCTCCCTTGGCCCTCTGTGCATGCTCTTAGAGATGCCACACCCCCTGCCTGCTGAGTGCTGGGAGATACTGTGGGGTCAGTGCTCTGTGGGTCCCACAGCTACCTCCCCTGGCTGTGCTTCAATCTAGATTCATCATGTTCCCTCCCTCACCCCTCCTAGATTCCACCCTAAAGATGCCTCCTCCAAACTACCCTAGCCAGAGACTGGCATCTTTCTGACTCTCCTCTCTCTCTCTCTCTCTCTCTCTCTCTCTCTCTCTCTCTCTCTCTCTCTCTCTCTCTCTCTCTCTCTCTCTCTCTCTCTCTCTCTCTGTTTGTCTCTCTCTGTCTCTCCCTCTCATACCCCTGAAAAGAGCCAGCCAATACTGTAGATTCTGCCCTGCTAAAATGCCACGCACCAGTGGCTCACATCTGTAATCCTAGCTCCTCAGGAGGCTGATATTTGAGGACCATGATTCAAATTTAGCCTGGATGGGAAAGTCTGTGAGACTTTTCAAATAAACACCAAAATTCTAGGAGTGGAGCTATGGCTCAAGCCATTTTTTGGGGGGGGGGTCCAGTTGTGGGGCCTGAACTCTGGGCCTGGGCGCTGTCCCTCAGCTCTTCAGCTCAAGGCTAGCTCTCTACCACTTGGGCCACAGCGCCACTTCCGGCTTTTTTCTTTTTGCTTATGTGGTGCTGAGGAATCGAACCCAGGGCCTCATGCATGCAAGGCAAGCACTCTACCACTGAGCCACCTTCCCAGCCCTGGCTCAAGCCTTGAATGAAAAAAGCTACCAGACAGCACCCAGGCTCTGAGTTCAAGCCCCAGGACCACCCCACAACACACAGAAATATGCTATTGGGCTCCTCACCTTTCTCTCCATCCCCATAGTCTCTTGTTATTGCAGGCCACAGTTGCTGCCATTACCATGTATCCTCCCACCTGCTGCCACGTTGCTCTGTCCAAATGGGCACCTGAGCACCTCTCTTCTTTTTGAAAAATTATTATAAAGGTGATGTACACAGGGGTAACAGAGTACTTTTCTTGTTGGACAATGTTACTACTTTCTTCACTCTCTTCTATTCTCCCTCCTTTAAACCTTGTTCCATGATGTGCAACAACATGACCAAATCTCTTAGACATTATGGTGAAGCCACATGCAAAAGAATGTGATTGAATACATCTAAAGTATTAAAACAGGCAAAGCACATGTGGGTCTAAGAAGTCTAGAGAAGGGGCTAGGTATGTGGCTTAGTGGTAGAGTGCTTATCTAGCATGCATGAAGCCCTGAGTTCAATTCTTTAGTACCACATAAACAGAAAAAGCCAGAAATGGCACTGTGGCTTAAGTGGTAGAGTGCTAGCCTTGAGCAAAAGAAGTTCAGGGATAGTGCCTGGGCCTTGAGTTCAAGCCCCAGGACTGGCCAAAAAAATAAAGTCTGGAGAAGCATCTCCAGCACCAGGGGAAGACCTCTGCTATGAAGGTTGTTGATTAGTAGTCAGGGCAGGGCAGCTGGAGACTAGATCAACAGTTCTGCTTTTTGTTTTGTAAAGCCGAATTCGGAAATCCTTACCCAAAAGACCACCAGAGACTGTCACCAATGTAAAAGCAAAGGAGTCTTTATTGCAAGCTCGAGCTTGGTCCCCCCCGCATACATGGCAGCAGCCCTTGACACTGAGAGGCCCCGAGCCCAGGGTTACAGCACTTTTTATACATTTTTTAGGGAAGGCAGGGCTTTGCATACATCATAACTTCTGGTAACAAATGACTACAAACCGCGGGAAAATCATAAAACAACTCTGTAGTATGATTGGTGCACAACAAAGCGGGAAAGGACCAGAAACAAGTTGTTGCTAAGATCAAGGGGGCTGACGTAGTTTAAACTGGTTGGCTTGCACCACAGGGGAGTCTCAGGAGGATAGGTGCTAAACTGCAGGGTGTCTGGTTTAGATAATGGTCACCCAACCCCAGGAGGGGCAGTTCTGGAATTTCAGATACTTCGACATACTGTCTTAAAAACACCACCATCTGTGGTTCCGAGAATAGTTTGTGCAAGGCTTGCTGTCCTAATTCCTAGCATTGGGACTGAAGTGGGTCAAGAGTTAAGTTGCAGAACTGAGATGGGGGTCTTAAGTGAAATGGAGTTGCTTAGGTTCCTGCCCTCCTCTTCTAGAACATCAGGGACCAATCATGGTCCCCTAATTGGCATAATCTTTTATATTTACAGTTTGGTATTGGGATCTCAGAACTAATAGATGGATTGCACTGATCTTTTTCTTTTACAAGGGACACCAGTCTGTTGAGTATACAAGGTCCTATTGTTAGTAACAAAATTAACAGTACCAAAGGCCCTTACATTCTTTTCTACCAGTCCTGACTCCGTATATCACAGCTAACTTAATTTTATACCAGCTGTACTTGTAAGCTCCAATTTTAAGACATACTCATACCATTTGCTACATACTTAAACTTTCTGAGGTTTGTCATCTTTACAAACATTTAAGACAATCCTTTTTAAATCTGTTTTTATCCAGAGGATACCAATTTTTCCCCAATTCCTTTCCCAAGGTTTTCTTTACTACCCTCCTCTTCTTTACAATTCCTTGAGCTTCTTTGTGGCTAGAGTTCAAAACTGCCCAATTTTCCTTTGGCTTGCGGAACCAAGTTATCTCAGAACAGCCTTAAGGCACCACTGGGATGCAGAAGCTTGCTAGATTTTAAGGCTAAGAGTAGGGCTGGGTCTCATTTACTACCTCCATTGATTAAAAAAAATCTCTCCTTTATCTTTAACCTGCACCCAGGAGGAAGCAGATTATTACCAAACCAGAGCCAAACTAGGCTGTGACCCTGAAGTGCCTAAGGCAGGCCAGTGATATCCTTGCCCCCAATATCCACTGTGGGAGGAGAGAGGGTTTCTGGATATCACCAAAAGAATGTCCCACAAGATCTTAGTTTTAGCAGCTTTCAACCGGGAAGCAGTTTCAGGTGATGGAGTTTAGTCTACTTTTACCATGGTGAAGGTGGTCTTGGTGATGATGTAGATTTCCTCCAGGTGACTGTCAGGCTGTTGTTGAGCTTTACCCATGAGGGTGTGCAGCTGCAGCAGCAGCAGCAGCAGGATCTCTCAGTGGCTCCAAGGGACTGTCACACCTCGTGCTGGGCTGCAAATTCCTACACAGACTGGTTAAGGATACAAGTAATACATAGGCTTGGCAGTCTGTGACCCCACTAGTTTTTAAGACTATTTAGACAATAGCCCAGGACAATTTACCAAGATGACAACTTTTTAAACTAGATAGTTCTTTTAATAAGGCTAAGATTTTTCAGGCAGGTACAGAGGGCTCAGGCCTGTACCACTATTTTCCATACCTTCTGTCTATTTTGCCACTTTTTTTTTTTTTAAGTGACTCTGGTCCCTTGTTCTTAAAAGGGGATGATGGGCAAAGATTCATCTTGTAACTTCTTCAAGCCGGCTCGGGGTGTTGATCCTACCTAGCCAGGAACCTATAACCCTAGCCTGTTTTACAAAGAGAGGTTACCAGGGTTAAATGTCATTAAGAACAATATTTTAACTTTTGACAAATGCACAAACCTTTCCTCTAGCTACAGCAATGTAGCTTGTTTAGCACTTTGGTTTGCAAAAGCATCTTTCTAGATGGCTTAGGAACGTGATCTCTAATGATTCTAACAATGCCTAAATTACCTATGTAGGCCTTCAGGCAGATATCAGTAGAAACACACTCTCAGGTTTACAAACTTTTTTTCTGAGCAGATGAATTTCATGTAGCTGGTGTCAGCTCAAAAGTTACTGCCAATTAGAATTTTTGGCACATATAGGGGTTGGGATTTAAACTATCCCCTACATTTTATAACTTTAGCTTTTTACGACAGAGGGTGGCAAGTCCCTGTCCCTTACAAGGTAGATAGTCATGGACATTAGGCATGCTTACAAACTATCTTCCCATGACTTCCTGGCTCTAACCAATGAAGGGCCATGCACAAATGACTCTAGGATCTGACATTTCTGCCATCCAAGCAATGGCTTACTGCCTCTGGATGTGCCTCCATTGCTCTTGTCCCAGGATTGTCTTCTCTACACTGGATAAATACCTCATTGGCATTTCCCTTAGCTGATCACTGAACTTGAACTCAGGGCCTGAGTTCTGTCCCTCAGCCTACAGCTCAAGGCTAGCGCTCTGCCACTTTGAGTCCCAAAGCAATTCTGCTTGCTCTTTCAGAACTCTGCTGGCTGATTAGAGGTGACAATCTCACAGGGACCTTTTTCTGCCCCGGCTGGCTTTGAACCAGTTTGCAGATCAATGAGTCTTATAAAAGGCCACTTTACAATTAAAAGCAACAAAGTGGTCAAGATAGAAGTAGCTTTTAAGCATGCTCTTACCTGAAACTTATTAAGAGCCAAAGTTACATCTGACAAACTTGTAAGAATCCTCTGTGCTTTGCTCTGGGCTTGCTGGAAACTGTTAAAAAACCTATAAGAGCAAACTGGAATAGCAATTATTTTGGTAATCCTAATTTTTTCTTTGTGCACTTTGAGGCAAATGTTAAGAACAATTTTACTTTTAAACTTTATATCCAAAAATCCATTCCTAATTTTTAAAGCCTCTTATTAATCTCTTTTAATACTTTATACTTTAGTTTTTATTTGTGTTTTGAAAAGATCCCTTGAAATCTTGAGGCCAAGTGTCACTCATTGTCTTTTGGCTGCTTGTTTTCAAACAGATATACATTAAAACTTTTAAATGCAAATGACAATTTTTTCTTAATGCAAGAATTACAGTCACCATCACTGTACCAAGAAGCTAGGCTTAACACCTTTATGACTTTTAAAAACATATCCTACTTGTAGAACAGCATTGAAAGCAAGTCACATTATACAAATAAACTTTTTAACCCTCTTTTTAAGGCCTTTTTAATTTTAATTTTAACACATCCAAGGGGCAGTTTTAGCAATACTACTTGGATCATCACATCACTCATTTTAACCATCATGTTTCGAGTGTATATCTGCAGGGAAAAGGGACAGAACAACTATGGGCCACTCGGCCCCTCCTATGGAATGGACATGCACCCAATCTGACTCTTTAGGGTAAGATGAACTGCGTTTGTGCCAGCTTGCCCTTTTTCACCATGCGTGGACTCCTCCCAGGGCCTGCCCCACTATCAGTGGACTCCCCCAGGGCCTGTCCCACCATGCATGACCAGCTGAACTGCACTTCTGCCTGCTCACCCCTCACCCCTCAAGATAGTCCTTCTGTTGGCTTCTAAGTTTTTTTTCCCTTTCTTTTCTCATGGTTCTCAAGTGAAGTACACAGTTTTAGACAGAACAGGTAACATCTTTGACAGTGTTAATCTAACCTTTACACTTAAATTTCTAATATTTATCCCCAAATTTTAGCCAAGGGAACTAAATCCCAAACAGCCAATGCATTTTTGTTAAGCCAGATAACCTGATTACAGTATAAACAGCCTTATGCATTTTAAAATATTAGATTTTAAAATACCAGATTTTCTAATTTTTAAGTTAAAGAATCCTTAAAAAGCCTTTTAAAACAATGTGAAAATTCTTTAAAAATTTTTGGTCATGCCGGGCGCTGGTGGCTCACGCCTGTAATCCTAGCTACTCAGGAGGCTGAGATCTGAGGATCGCGGTTCAAAGCCAGCCCGGGCAAGAAAGACCGTGAGACTCTTATCTCCAATAAACCAACAGAAAACTGGAAGTGGCGCTGTAGCTCAAGTGGTAGAGCGCTCGCCTTGAGCTGAAGAGCTGAGGGACAACGCCCAGGCCCAGAGTTCAAGCCCCACGACCGACAAAAAAAAAAAAAAAAAAAAAAAAAAATTTTTGGTCATGTCCAAACCTCAGAATCTTTTAAATTTGACACTTAAACTCACCCCATTGTTACAGCATGCTGACAGTTCTTATCTTGAACATGGTCACAAACACATACAAAACACTCGTATAGTTCTTAAAGTGCACAAAAATCAAAATCAGTTGTACATACATTTCCTAAAGCTTTTTTTTTTTTTGGGGGGGGGGGTCTGGTCATGGGGCCTGAACTCTGGGCCTGGGCACTGTCCCTCAGCTTTTCAGCTCAAGACTAGCGCTCTACCACTTGAGCCACAGCGCCACTTCCAGCTTTTTTCTTTTTGCTTCTGTGGTACTGAGGAATCGAACCCAGGGCCTCAGGCATGCAAGGCAAGCGCTCTACCACTGAGCCATCTTCCCAGCCCTTCCTAAAGCTTTTAAACAAAAATTTAAGACAGTATTTCTTTTAAACTAAGTACCTTTGTTGAGCTTCATTTTCCCTTCCTTGTTTAGCAAGGCAATTCACCAATGGGTCTTTTGAATTCCTTCTGTTGGAGGAGGGCTGGGGGAGGAGGTCACCTGAAACTAACCTGGCCTGATTTTTTTTTAATCCAATTTTAGACAAGAGCACTTTTCAAATTGTTACATTGTCAGGACCAGCTGAAAAGTCCAAACCAGGCACACAGCCTTCTACACCCTCACCACTGGCAGCCTCCACAAGGAGAAAATGCAGCCTGAGGCTTGAAGGGGACCAAACTAGTCCAGCAACCTTCCATGCCTCACAGGGAGGGTGGGCATAGCAGGTCTGTGATCGAGCCTAGCCGGAGGCTGGAACTTTTATTCCCCCAGAGATGTTCAAATAAATAACAAAAACACAAATAAACACAAAAACCAAGGATTCACATTTAAAACTGGTACCAGTTCTAAAACAGAACTAGACAAGACAACAACCAAAGGCTGAGTTGGGGACTAATGAGCCCCCAGTTTATCTCTACCAGAACTCTGTGCTGTTTTCACTCAGCAAGTTGAATCCAGAGTCTGCTGAGTGAGCCTGCCACTCTCACTCGACCTTCCCTACCCCAGGAAACACAGAACAGAAAACACACCGAAGTAAACAAGACAGACAAGTGGCCACAAAGACAAAATCAGGTCTCAGTGAATGGGGCAACATCTCAAATCCACTTACCAGGGGACTCAAACCCCTCTACTTATTCCAGAGGATTTTTCCTTTAGAGTTCTGCAAATGTTGACCCAGGGGCCTTCCAAGGTGGAGGAGAATTCCCAGTCATCTTGGGGCAAGGGAAAGAAGTCCCTAGCGGCCATCCCCTCAGACTGACAGGTACTCCCCCATGCTCAGACCCCCTGGGCCAAGGCCTGAGGCTAAGATCTTTCTGGGGCCACTTGCAGGTGGTCAGTGACAGTTTCATAATTGACAAAGTTAAGCAAGTTACAAGAGCAGAACCAGCAGGGTTTTAGAAGAATTTCACCAAGTCTCCCCAGCCCTTCTTTACATGCACATGTAGTCAGGCCAACTAAAATGTCCAGTACTAATCTAGCAAACAAACAGGAATATGCAACTTATAAACAAAAACATGGATTTTCCGGGAGGCAACAGGTCTGGTCAGCTTCCTGTGGAAAACCAAGACTAGATTTCAATAGTCCTAGGATAAGGAGAGAAACATAATTACAACAGCCACAAATGACAGGAGGAAAAAAGCGCTGCACAGTGTGGAAAGTCAAGCAGGTGCCGGAGAAAATCTCCTGCAGACAACAATTCACTCAGATGTGGCCACTCAGGTGTAGAAAGTCAAACAGTTGCCAGAGAAAATCTCCAGCAGACAACAATCCACTCAGATGGGGGAACGGGGACATCTCCCACAAACCCCCGTCGGCGGCCTTATAGTGGGTCTACCTTTGCCGACCAGACAGACACCTAGGTTTTCAGATTCAGACAAAGACAGAATGGCAATGCCTCAGACTTACTGGCCAGGTTTCTCACGACTCCTTGGTAGGCTTGGGGGGGATTCCTAGCCCATGCACCAATGTAAAGCTGAATTCGGAAATCCTTACCCAAAAGACCACCAGAGACAGTCACCAATGTAAAAGCAAAGGAGTCTTTATTGCAAGCTCGAGCTTGATCCCTCGCCCCCTCCCCGCCCCCCATACATGGCAGCAGCCCATGATGCTGAGAGGCCCCGAGCCCAGGATTACAGCACTTTTTATACATTTTTTAGGGAAGGCAGGGGCTTTGCATATATCATAACTTCTTGTAACAAATGACTACAAACCACGGGAAAATCATAAAACAACTCTATAGTATGATTGGCACACTACAAAGCAGGAAAGGACCAGAAACAAGTTGTTGCTTACTGGTTGGATTGCACCACAGGGGAGTCTCTCTCTATAGGACACATGCTAACCTGCAGGGTGTCTAGTTTAGATAATGGTCACCCAACCCCAGGAGGGGCAGTTCTGGAATTTCAGATACTTCAACATACTGTCTTAAAAAACAAGAAGAATTGTTTGTGCAAGGCTTGCTATCCTAATTCTTAGCATTGGGACTGAAGTGGGTCAAGGGTTAAGTTGCAGAACTGAGATGGGGGGGTCTTAAGTGAAATGGAGTTGCTTAGGTTTCTCAGTTTTCCTTTGCCCTAAACTTTATTGTGACTCAGCACTGCATAGTAACTAAACCTGTTTTAATTTAGGGTGCATGTGTGTGCACATGCGTGTGTGCGTGCATACGTACGTGCGTACGTCAGTATTACATCTTGAACTCAGCACCTCATGCTTTGCTTTTTTGCTCAAAGTTAGCATTCTACCACTTGAGCCACACTTCTATTTTGGGCTTTTGCCTGGTTAATTGGAGATAGAATCTCATGGACTTTCCTGCCTGGACTGGCTTCTAATGAGCCATCAGCACCTCTTTATCTTTTTTTCCCAGCTCTCTCTCTTTCCCAGCTCTCTCTCTCTCCCAGCTCTCCCAGCTCTCTTTCCCAGGCCTTTCCCCACCGCGTGGAGGACCAAGATGGCCTGGTGCCAGCCAGAATGATAAATAAACCTACCCCTTACCTGAATACCATGTGCGTGGTGCTGTTCTTACTCGGCTAACTCTTTTTAAAACCTAACAGAGTCTAACAGGCTTTCCTGACCAGTCTGGCTTCAAACCATGATCCTTAGATCTAAGCTAGGATTACAGGCATGAACCACTAGCATTCAGCTCTTAAATATTTGATACTTCCTCATTATAGATTTCTTTATATTAATTTTGATTTTTCAAAAATATTACATTAGATTATTATTTATCTGGACCACCAGGTTTAGGACACTCCCTCTAGCTTCTTAAATTTTACTGGAAGGGAGTGTCTATCTCCACACACCCTGTTCCTGACCCTAATGATAAACTTCTTCATCAGGGTGCTAGAGTCTACACAGTTGTGACAATATTAGGCTGTGCACACTTACAATTTTTTTTTGCAGTTTGCTATATGCATATTATGTTCCTATTTATTTGTTTATTTATACTTTAAAATCTTTCTGAGATTCTGTACTCTGGTGTTGCAAGTACCCAAATCAGTAGCTGGCACAGGCTGAGTTTTGGTTCATATTTGTTGAATGAGCGAATGAATGAGTGAATATAATGTTTCAGTTATTCTAGTCCCCTCAGGAGCCCCATGAAATAGGTGTTTTTCTTCCCATTTTTCTAAAGGAGAAGAGGAAGGGTCAGGGAAGGAATTTGCCCCATATCCCAGTACAAGCAAATTTTAACATCTCAATTTAAAAAATAAAGAAAGACTGACCAGTGGTGCCTGTTCAGGCCCCTGACTCAACACAGGCCACCAAGCAGTTTACAATAGCCTGCCTGTTATCACTTAGATTATAATTATCTAGCCTTATCTTTTCCTTAGATAAAGAACTCTTCTGCACGGAGGTTCTGGCATTCCTGCTTTCCCTGGGCAGGTTATCTGGCCTAGGAAATATGTTACAAATGTTTAAGAAGTGAGTGAACTAAAAAATGAAAGGAGGAGGTAACCGAGGCATGTGGTGGGTGTAAGACAGGTTTAGAGACAGATCTGCTAGCTTTGTGCACGTGAGCTAACCTGCTTTAGTTTCCCTAATTTTACATGGAAATAATACCAGTGTTCACCTCAAATACTGATTGCAAATGTGGAATGAGAAAGTGACTGTTGGATGACTACCATATGGTAAATACTTGAAAAAGCTATAACTGTGACTATTTCCAGGTTTTTATATCCTCCAAGCACGATTTACTCCACGTGGGAAACACTTCCATTTCCATGTGTTGTTTTTCTTTAAGGGTCTGAGATTGAAAAGCAAGGACCTGCTGCAGGACAAAGAACTTTTCCACAAGCCCCCAGGAGGGAAAAAGGCTAGCATGTGGCTCTGCTCTACCTGGTGTCTCTGCCATCTTTGTTGAGTTACTTATTCCTTTGGGCCTCAGTTTTCTCCCTGTAAAATGTGCCCACAACAATCTGGATCCAGAAAGGATTCAGTGCTGTCACCCTGTGTCTACTGCACAGCAGGCCCTCCATAAAAACTGAGTGTGAACTCTAAAGGCTGAGGCAGAAGGATCCTATATTCAAAGTCAGAGTGAGTTACAGAACAAGAGACCTTGTCTCAAAAGACAAGAAACATACCCTAAATGTATCATGTGCAACAACAAGCACATTCAAAAATGTAAACTACGTCCAATTTCTCTGGTCTTGTCATATCACATTAGACCCGTAACAGCAAAATCTTTTTTTTTTTTGGGTCCGGTCATGGGGCCTGAACTCTGGGCCTGGGCGCTGTCCCTCAGCTCTTCAGCTCAAGGCTAGCACTCTACCACTTGAGCCACAGTGCCACTTCCGGCTTTTTTCTTTTTGCTTATGTGGTGCTGAGGAATCGAACCCAGGGCCTCAGGCATGCAAGGCAAGCGCTCTACCACTGAGCCACCTTCCCAGCCCAAAATCTTAAGGTACTATTGTGAAGAGAGCATGTTGCTTACTCTTGGGTGAGTATGCAGGGAATGCAGCTCCTTTTGTAGTTTTTATTTTTACTATTTAAGTTTGGAAATTATGCCAAAAACAAATTTTTTTTTGGTTGGTCATGGGGCTTAAACTCTGGGCTTAGGTGCTGTCCCTGCGCTCTACAGCTCAAGGCGAGCACTCTACCACTTGAGCCACTTCCGGTTTTCTAGTGGTTTATTGGAGATAAGAGTCTCACGGAGTTTCCTGCCTGGGCTGGCTTTGAACCTTAATCCTCAGTTCTCAGCCTCCTGAGTAGCTAGGATTACAGGCGTGAGCCACTGGTGCCTGGCAAAGTTTTGTATTTTTTTAAGCAATGTGTTCTCTTTGGTGATATGTATTGCATTATGTGTTGATGTGTGTATCAATACATACTGATATGTATTACACGTACACATATAAACACATAAATAAGAGGGGATGAAAATCACAGCCTTTGCTTCCTCTTGCTTCTGCAGAAAGATCATAAGCAGCAAAATCTTGTTGTGATGTACAGAAATAGAGAAGAGTATTACACCATATTTAAGTGTGTATATATATTTATTTATATATAAATATATATAGAGAGAGATAGACAAGAAATAAGCTGAGTGCCGGTGGCTCAGACCTTGTAATCCAAGTAACTCAGAAGGCTGAGATATGAAGATCATGGTTCAAAGCCAGCATAGGCAGGAACTTATCCCCAGGAATTGTAGGTAAATACCTATGAGACAGCTATTTCCAATTAACCAGCAAAAAGCCAAAAGTAGAGCTGTGATTCAAATGCCGGCGCCAGTGGCTCACGCCTGTAATCCTAGCTACTCAGGAGGCTGAGATTTGAGGATCACAGTTCAAAGCCAGCCCGGGCAGGAAAGTCTATGAGACTCTTATCTCCAATAAACCACTAGAAAACCAGAAGTGGCACTGTGGCTCAAGTGGTAGAACGCTAGCCTTGAGCTGAAGTGCTGAGGGACAGTGCCCAAGCCCAGAGTTCAAGCCCCACAACGGACAAAAAAAAAAAAAAAAAAAAAAAAAGAGTGCTTGCTTTGAGCAAAAAAACTCAGAGACAGTGCCCAGATCCTGAATTCTCACCTCAGGACCAGCACCAAAAAGAAAAGAAAATCTAACTACTAACCATCAAGTTTTGGAAATAGAAATGATAAATTATTATGTATTATTTATAAAACAAAATGTACCTTTTGTTTTATATATATGTCATGTTGGCTATCTTTTCTTTTATATATGTTATATGAGTGATACATGTATTTTTATTATAGAACAAAATGATTATTACACAACTCAAAATCCATAACAAAGAAAAGAAAAGAAAAATTAAGGATGAGGACTGAAGCTGGGGCCCTAAGGAACAAACTGCACAGCCTGGAGGGATTGGAGAACCAGAGACATCTAAGGAATTATGGAAAAGCAAATGCCCAACTTGGCTGGTGTGTTCTCAGAACCATAATCCCCTAGAGAGGTGAATAGGAGCACTCTTTCTGCTGATGTAACTTTCTACCTGTATGAAACACCTTCCCACACATCCTCCCTTGGGTCTCCCCTCTACCTTGTATGGAAGGTAGAGGGAACTGAGGCACAGAAAAATTAAACCCCTTGCTTGAGATACAGTGAGAGATGAATTTCTGAAACCTGAACCTCTTCACTTTTAGAATTCACCATACAGCAAATTCAGATCAGAAAGAAAGCACACAGCTCATCCCATAATCCGGAAGCTATCACCTTGCCAATGTCCTATGAGGGTGTCCCCACCCAGCCCCCACCTGGATGCCACCTGGTAGTCACATGCGCATTTATCAGGCGGAGCTGGCTGACTCTGACTCACTCATTACGCTGAAGCTGACTCACGCTTTATAAGAGGAGAAATGTTGAGAGCCGTGATCTGTTCCTTTCCACACGAGGCTTGAAACAAGTACACTAGGTTAGCATCTAAGAAAGGGAAAACGCTGGGAGCTGGGGGAACTCAGAGAAAGAAGGTTTGCTCCCTTCTGAGCTCTCTTACAAGTCTGCTGGGTGATCTCAAGCAAATCATTGCTCCAGGAACTCTTCAGCTTTGTAATGAAGGGGTTGCCACAGGAAACCTCCCAGGCTCGCCACCAACAAGGCTGGCAGCGTCCCTGTGTGAGGGGATGGACAGAGGGGGAGATACTCATGATGCTATCACAGGACACACACATATTCAGTAAAACGATGATGAACACAGATGTACATTCTTTGGCACAGAAAGGATATTTTTATTTGTTTATTTTTTATCTATTTGTGTGTGTGCGCGCGCACGCGTGCGCACACACATACAGGTACTGGGGCTTGGACTAGGGCCTGAATACTGTTCCTTAGCTTCTTGTGTTCAAAGCTGATACTCCCGTCACGTTAGCCACAGCTCCACTCTCAGCTTTTTTTGCTGGTTGATTGGAGATAGAAATCTTACACGTTTTCCTGCCTGTGCTGGCTTGGAATGAAATTCCTCAGATTGCAGCCTCCTGATTAAGCTAGGATTATAGGTATGAGCCACCATCACCCAGCTTAGAACACCAGCATATTCTTGAGTGGAAAAAGTAGCTGACAAAACTGTATGTCATGTTTTTCAAAAGTAAATATGTATTTGGATTTCTGTAGATGTATCTATGGGTAATGAAATTAAGAATGGTTATTTTGCTGGGCGCTGGTAGCTCACACCTGTAATCTTAACTACTCAGGAAGTTGAAATCTGAGAATCACGGTTCAAAGCTAGCCCTAGCAGGAATGTCCATGAGACTTATATCTCCACCAGAAGTGGAGCTGTGGCTCAAAGTGGTAGAATGCTAGCTTGGAACAAAAAAACTCAGAGACAGTGCCCAGGCCCTGAGTTCAAGCCCCATAACAACCAAAAGAATAGAAAAAAGAATGATTATTATTTTCTTCTTTTGTGATATCTTCATTTTTCTGTCATGAATGTGTGTTAGCTGAGGAAAAATTCTTTCCTCGCAGGGAAATCATGTGTGTTAAGCTACTTACTGACTTATTTAATAAATATTTACTGAGCAGCTAGTACATAATGGTATTGGAATGATTGACCAGTAAACTATAGGCATCCTGGAAACTAGCACATAGAAACAAGTGTGTTTTAGTGGATTTCTATTCACTGTTCTACAATAATCACCTCAAACTTAATAGCTTTAAACATCAAGGATTTATTATTTCTCAGGCCTTTGGATTGACTAGATAATGTCATCTGACACCTAATGTCACCTGACATCACTCCACTCATGCAGCTGGACTCAACAGACTCATGGCTGGCCTAGTGTCTCCACATGGTGTTACATCTTCCTCTCTCTCCTGAAGGCTAGCATGGGCTTCCTTACAGCATGGCGGCTGGCTTTCAGGAGAGATTGTCCTGAGAGGATAGGCCCTCAGTGAGAAAGGTTTATCAAGCCTGGATGCATCAATATAAATCATTCCAAACATGAATTGCTTTGACAATGACCTATAATTTATTTTTATTTTTATTTATTTTTTTGGTCGGTCGTGGGGCCTGAACTCTGGGCCTGGGCACTGTCCCTCAGCTCTTCAGTTCAGGGCTGGCACTCTACCACTTGAGCCACAGCGCCACTTCCGGCTTTTTCTACATATGTGGTGCTGAGGAATCGAACCCAGGGCCTCATCTATGCAAGGTAAGCATTCTACCACTGAGCCACCTTCCCAGCCCCAACCTATAATATTTCTTTGTAAGTGTATTTCCCAACACAGTGTGTGTGTGTGTGTGTGTGTGTGTGTGTGTGTGTGTGTGTGTGTGTGTGTGTGTGCACTTGCACACCAATACTGGGACTTAAATTCATGGCCTCAACTTCTTTCTTGCTTGGCTTTTTCACTCAAGGCTGGTGTGATACTACATGAAACACATCTCCATTTCTGACTTTTTGCTGGTTAATTGGACATAAGAGACTCTTGTACTTTTCTGTATGGGCTGGCTTTGAACCATGATCCTTACTTCTCAGCTTCCTGAGTATTTAGGATACAGGCATAAGCCCAGCACAATTTTTTTTCTTGGTCATCAGCTTGAATTTAGGGTCTAGACACTGACCTTTTTGTTCAAGGCTACCGCTCTACCATTTTGAGCCACAGCTCCACTTCCAGTTTTTGAGTGTTTAATTGGTTTTCTGCCCTAGCTGGCTTTGAACTGCAATTGTCAGATCTTAGTCTCCTGAGTAGCTAGGATTACAGGTGTGAGCCATTGGCACCTGGCTGACATTTTTAAAAAGTTATTTTTATTCCCTTCAAATAGTTGTACAAATGGGTTTCAATTCAACATGTCAGTTTATGAGTACACTGCATCTTGATCAATGTCATGCCTTTCATTCTTTCTCATCTCTCCCAACCACACCCTTTCCTTCAATTTACCTGGTTCTTTTTTTTTCTTCATAGGTACAGTACATATTATGACTGCATTCTTCTGTCCTTTTCTCTCCATTTGTCTGCCTCCTTCCCCTTGACCTCCACTCCCCTGACAACACATGTTCTTGCTTCCTGCTATTCATTTGGTTAAATCCAACACAATTGTAATGGCTAAAAGATAGCCTGTCGTTGACTGTGCCAATCCTTTACTGATGACTACTTCACGTGGCTTTCATCTTGGAGTAATTACAAACAATCTTATGAATGAAAACTGTGTACCAAGAACTTGGTACACATCCTTGTATGAGAAGGTTTACCGGGCCAAAAGGCTTTACCAAACTGCTCTCCAAAGTAATTACACATCTTATATTTTTGCCAGCTGTAAAGGGACCTGTCCTTTGCAATTATTGTCAGTACTGACTGTGGTTGCCTTTTTAATCTTTACTGGTTGGATCCCTGAGGAATGGTGTCATTTGAGGGAGAAAAGAATCAAAGTTTTTCAGAGCCATATGTATAAAAATAATGTTATCTATCTTTTACTTGAAGGCAGTGAGGCCAAGGCAGTGTGACATTTATGGATTCAGACTGCAACACTGGTACTATCACTGGCAGGGGGCATAAGGTCACTGACTTTATTGTGCAGTCTTTGGGGACAACCTACTGCTTTCCTGTCCTGTGCCTTTGGGCTACCTAATGGGCACAAGGCCATGTCTGCTATATTCCTCTTGCTCTCACCTGTTCCCTCTGGCACACTGTGGAAGATGTGAGGCTGTGTCCAGGATTGGCTATCTAGGACCCATGAGAGTAAAACAAGAAGCATAGAAAGCAAGACTCTGAAATTGTCCTTGTCCACATGGCCAGAATACTCATGAATTCCATGGCGGGGGGGGGGGGGGGGGGGGGAGGGGGGGAGAGGAGAGGGGAGGGCGGCGGCGTAGCTTAGTATCTAAGTCCCTGTTTTTGATCCCTAGTACCATTAAACAAGCAAACAAAAACCCTCATGAACTGGGGGACGCCTTCCATCTTCTTGTGTGTCAGTAGGGCTTCCAGACTCCAAATTAGCCTGCTTCTTGCTGTCTGTGGAACAGTACTGGAACTTTTCTGAACCTCAGACTCTTCATCTTGAATATGAGGACCATGGAGAGCTTTAAGGACTATTCTGTACTTTCTCTGTGCTTGATAACAGTGATCCTCACCCTCAAAGGTTGGGTGTACTCTGCCCCCTTTACAGAGGAGGCAAAGTAAGGCCCAGACAAGGGAGATGACTTCCCTGAGATCACCTTGCAAAGAAGTTATGTGCTGGAGATAAGTTCAGGCTCAGTTCACTTTGGCAGGCTTTGGAAGGAATGAGAGAGTATGGAGGTAAAGGGCTTCTGTACTTTCTCTGAGTTAAGGAGTATCTATGATTCAGTGGAAATTTGAAAACTGGCCATCCCCATGGTAGGTGATGGGGACCCAGCTTGGAGCACTGAGTTTCCAAAGGAGTCTCTGAAAAGCTGCCTGATTGCACAGATGTGGCTCTCCAGAGGGAGGCAGGGCCATTCACTGACCCCTGGCCACCATTCTCTTGTGGACAGCCTATTCTGTATATAGCCTCTTCCAGCACTGGGTCCCCATAGTAACATGCACAACATACTATTCTGATTCTCTTCCTTAGAAGCAGCTCCTGGGGCATGGAGGAGCATGGTAACCCTACTAGGGTAACCTGTCCGACTTGGTACCCCAGCTTCCTAACCATAGCCCAAGAGTGAGATGCTCAGGAGGCACCAATGGCATTTACAGTTATGTCCTATCATCCTCTCAGGGCCTCCTCTAGCAGAGCCCGGGATACTCTCCACCTTACCACTGAAGAAGCTGAAGCTGAGGGGGGGCACTCAGCCTTGCTCAGTCTGGGATGCTGGATGGAGAAGCTCACAAATGCAGCTGGATCCATGCCTGCCAGGGAGCCTGTGACCTCAGACAAGGCCTGGCTGGTGTGGCTTCCTCAGAATCAAGGTGGAGCAGGATGGATAGGGAATGAGGTCAGAGGGGAAGCTGGGCCAGGAAGAGGAGGAGGTAAGTCTCTGGGGGCTTGTGGGAAGAGAAAAAGGGAAGAGAACCTGGACAGGTCAGGAATAGAGGCTTAGCCAGGGACTATATAGCAGAAGGTTGAACCGGGCCATGTGGGAGTATGGAGCCTTGGGAGTCAGAGATTCTTAGATGAAAACTGGACTGCTACTTAAGAGAATGATGGATTTGAATTAATGATTCCCCTGAGCCTGGAGGTCTTCATTTGTAAAAGGGTCTAGGCCTGGTGAGTACGATGAGAAGCATTAGCTTACCACTTGTCAGTGTAACCTCGGGCAAGTGAATTTGCCTCTCTAGGCTTCAGAGTCATCTGTAAGAGGTCCTGATAATAACTGAAGTGACCTTGCAGGGGCATAATGAAGATGAAGTGGTCTAGTGGAAGGTGGCGAAGCCTTCGAGCAGGCTTTTCACTACCATTCTCCCCCTCACCACCACTGCCA